>NC_140933.1:75649883-76277383 GCF_014529385.1 Adiantum capillus-veneris | reverse complement strand
TTTTGTCACCCTTCTACATCCAACCGCACACCTGGTACTCAACTTTTTCCAATAATGCATCCCACAATCACGTGAAGTGGCCCCCAGATACAATTCTCATGATGATATTTTTGCATAATTATCACAATAAAACACCCATGTTGTGTCCGTACTTATCCACGTGCAAGTCTTGACCCCAATTGACCTCCTGACGCCACTAGATGCATTTGACGCACCTGCTTACCTCATGGCATCGGCCCACAGATAGCTTCCTCAAGAAGTTTTATGTGCTACCAAATACTCATTATTATAGAAAAAACACACTGATACTGGTGACGATGAAAATCGATACACTATGTACACGTTGTCCTACCTGTACACATGTGGGACCCACGTGACCACCTGGCTCTGGAAAATGGGCAATCCTTTATTCGATGCACCATGCGTGTGTATGTACATATGCGCAATCACTTCTTCCAAAAAAATCCTAACATAATTTGCCCATCCCCTAGCCTACTAGATCATTCATGATCAACAACAAAAAAAAGAGATATGAGACTCGCCGCATCACAGGTCTCCTCATCCCTCACATACATTACTTGTTCTGCAGACATCTCATCTTGCTCCACCATCATCAATCTAGCATGATACAATTTAAGACGCAATCCATTTACCCTTGACTTATGTAGAATCCCATCTAGGTTAGCCAACTAATATGTAGCATTCGAAAAACACTCTACTACCTTAAAAGGGCCTTCCCACTTAATTTGAAACTTCTTTTGGAATGTCTTGTCCAGCTTACTATTTTAGCACAAAACCAAGTCATGTTTCTTGATACCCTTACTTTTGACCTTTTCATTTATCTTTTCTAAAGCCTTATCTTGTATCTACCCATAATGTTCCAATGCGCTCATCCTAATCCAGCTGAACCTCTTGTAATTGTAAGAGCCTCTCTTTGAATGCATCGCTAGAGTGCCCAAGAAACTTCTCTAACATCTTGACCGCAGGCAACTGTACTTCAACAGGCAATAGTGCTTCCTTTTCATATACCAAATGAAATGGAGTAAACCCTGTACCTATCTTTACCGAAGTACGGTAAGCCCATGGTGCTCTGTCACTTTCTAAAGAATTTGTACTAATTCATCATTGAATCTTTCATTTAACCCATTACATTGTGGATAATAAGGAGTGGTATGCTGGTGCCTAATCTTCATCTTCGTGCATAAAAAGTCTAATAGATTAGCTCTAAATCCTGACCCCTTATCTGAAAGTAGCTCTAGTGGCACCCCAAACTTGCAACATATTTCATCGTACATAAAATTTTCCACATCCTTTGCAGTGATTTGTTTTACTGTATAGCCTCTACCCATCTAGAGAGATAGTAGACTGCAGTCAAAATATAGCTTTTGCCCCTGCTTGTGATAGGTAACAGGCCTATTCCATCAATCCCCCACTTTTCAAATGCATCAAACTCCATAATGGTTTTTTGTAGCTCTGGCTTCAACACTCTCTTCCCAAATGCTTGACACCTATTGCAAGACCTACACCAATGGTGACCATCCTTGTGCAAACTAGGCCATACATACCCCACTTGCAAGATCTTATGCAAGGTGATCTTTAGAGCAAAATGTCCACCACATGCACCTTCATGATTCTCTTCCAACACCCTATAAAGCTCCTCCCACCAAGGTACACATCTCAACACAAGATCAGCCCCTTTCATGTACAAGACATCACCAATCAATTTGTACCTGGATGCTCTACGTACAAAACTATACTTCTGACTTATGAATGTCCTTCGAATGATTCCTTTTAGCAAAAACTCCTCGTCTTGAGACAAACTTTCTCGGCCATGATAAAGAGGTAAATTGGTTCTCAACACAAATATCTCCCCAATCATGCTTTGAGCTACTTCATGTACCTCTCCATTTAGGGCACGTTCAATATGTCTGATGCTCCATGCTTCGAACTTTTTGAACAGGCCTTTAATTCTGAAACACATTTCCTTCAATGAGGTGTTCTTGCTCTTCCACACACCCAACATTTGCTTCACAACTAACAAGGCATCACCTTTAATGCTCAACCTTCTAATCACATTCTTCAAACAAATGTGTAATCCGGCTTCCAACGTAGCATATTCAACCTCATTGTTACTATGAGCATCCAATTTGAACCCTTTCTTGCAGACTAGCTTCCCTTCTGGATCATAAAGTGCTATATCCCCCGAAGCCACATCATGGCTCTTTTTGTATGAGCCATCAAAGAACAACACATGTGCATTGCTAATCTGTGGCACTTCTTCAAGTACCCTTCTCACCACCTCTTCCTTAACAAGAAGGGGATTCTCCTTGTAAGTCAACAAATCAACTAGGGTAGCTCTTGTACTGTCTTCCACTAAAAACGAGAACTCAAACTCTTGCAGTTCAATTACCCATTTTTTGACCACATTTGACATGTTAGTGCCATTAATTAACTGTGGCAAAAAGGTGTAACTCGTTAAGAAAAGAAAAGGTTGTGGTAGCAAGTAATGACGAAATCGTCGACAGCCAGATATTACACTGGCCATTACTAGCTCTACTTCCGAGAATTTTCTCTCTACTACCAACTTCACTCGGCTTGCATAATACACTGGCCTCATATAATGGCTACCCTTCCCCTTTTGCAATAGCATGGCTCCAATGACAACATCCCCTACTGATGGATTTACATAAAACACTTGCTTCCAATCAGGAGTCTACATGGCTAACAACCCCCCTAACACCTCTTGAAACACTTCTTCACACTTGTTTTCATAGCTCCTTTATCTATTACAACAAGTGGCAAAGCATGATCCATTGCAATGGTCTACATGGCTGACAACCCCCCTAACACCTCTTGAAACACTTCTTCACACTTGTCATCCCATTGCAATGGATCATGCTTTGCCACTTGTTGTAATAGATAAAGGAGCTGTGAAAACAATGGAATAAACCACACCATGTACTTCACTTTGTGTATAAAGGTTGCCAATTGCTTCGTACTCGTAGGTGAAGGAAGAAGAATAATAGACTTAACCTTGTCTGGATTAGCCTCAATGCAATTTGCTAACACCATATTGCCCAATAACTTCATGCGCTTGGCTGTGCCAGATGAAATTTCTTTGGATTTAGTTGTACTCCACATTCATCATATCGAGCCAATACCATCTGCAACTTCTCATGGTGTTCAATCCTACTACTGCAGACACAGAAGTCGTCCATAAAAGCTTTAACACAATAACCAATGAATGGTGCCAATACCCAATTTGCTCTCTGTTGATAAAAGGATGGTCCATTTGTCAACCCAAATAGAAATACCATGTAACAATAACAACCCCATGGCATAATAAAAGCTCTGTTTGTTCGGTCTTTAAGGCAATATTCAATTGAAAATAGCCTGAAAAACCATCACACACACTGTACCTTTCATAACCTTCCACCACTGAATCCAAGATCTGATCGATGAATGGAAGAGGATATGGGTTCTTCTTAGTGGATGCATTTAAGAATTTAAAATCTACAAAAATCCTCCACTTCCCATCCTTCTTTGGGCTGACTACTACTGGATTCATCCATTCTGTGGCCTCCACTGGGACTATGAACCCGCTTTCAATAACTTGTCCACCTCTTCCCGCAAGGCTTCCATTTTCTCTTGACCCATCCTTCTTGAATTTTTCACACTCGCTTAGCACCTTCATTTAGCTCTATATGCATCTCTTATCCTTTGAACCCTCTAATCTCTTCATATGAAGTAATGAACAAATCACAAAAGCTAGCCAACATGTGCAAATATATCTCCTTCTCCATAGCTGAGAGGTCTCCACTGATCATTTGTGTCATCAATTCCTGCTTCTTTGACAACTAAACCTTGGTTTGCATCAGCCCTTCAATCACTTCATAAGGCCCTTCACTTTCATCTTCAATCTCATCTGCAAATGCAACTAAATCAGGCTCATGGATTTCTTTGTCCATCAAAAGAAATGCAACATCAACATCCTCATCACCGTTGGTAGTGTTGGATATTCAAGCCATAATTTCGTCTGATGTCAACCCATGGGAACATAACCCTGTAGCATGTAACTACAACTCCTGGACCACTAGTTTTAGAAGTGTGCATGGCACTTTTCTTTATATTGTAAGGGTTTCACAAGAAATATACACAAGAAAAAGCATGTGATTTTACTTCCTGTACCAAGTCTCTCTCTCCCTTCTCCATCTCGTTTCTCTGTTGCATGCCATTCTCCACACCATGACTCCCCACCAGTGGTGTGGGGGTACCTGTGGTGCTAAGGCCTTGCACATCCTCTCCCATGCCATTGAACACTTACGTATATATGCATCTACTGGCTCACCTTCCCTTTGCACTAAACCTTGTATTTCTTGCCACACTTTGTCAGGATCTTCTGTCTTCACAAACTCCACTTCCAATCCATGCCTTAGATTGTCCCAAATTAATCTCACAGGTGCATCATCCGCATGCAACTCCTCTTCATATGCTTTGGACCAAACTTGTGTATCACTCTTCAAATAGATTTGGAGAAGACATAACATCTGTGCAGGACTGTTAATTTGATTGCTAATGCAGGCAAGCTCCATATTTTCCAAAAAGTCTTCCACAACTTCATCACTTATCTGGATAAGAGAAAGCCATGGCTACCCAAGTTTTAATGCGCTGAGAACCCCTTCTAACACATGTGCAAGAACCCAAAATTTCTACTGGCTCAATCCCCAAAAACTTCAATGGAGCTCATCTTTAGATAAGGACAAACACATGCACATCAAATGAGTTTTCATAGTTAATCATCGCAATTACAATAGGAAAAGGATATTCCAATATCTCTCTTAATTTTCTTGGCCCGAACATAAAGACTATGCACTACTGGAAAAAAATATTCCTGGACACATGAACATTTATTTGGATTCTTTGTGTTAAATGAAAAAGAGTGAATTAGGGTCCATCTTGATCATCCATTAAAGAAAATCATGCAGCTCCTAAGAAGGCACACCTGATTTATCCTCTGATTTTACCAAAATTTCAGCAGCATAACAACATAAATGGCTCAAAAGACCAAAAACCAGCCATCAAAACTTGGAAAATTTTGATAGAGTTTCCCCAGAAGTAGAGCAGTAAGAACCCAAAATATAGACTGTATATGTATGCATAACCTGCCAACAATCAAACTTGGGTATCAAGTAGGAATCACTAGTACATATCCTATGTCGAGGTCATGAAAAGGGTGCTCCAGCCACCTGTATCACCGAAGGATCTCACATTTGAGAATCCCCCATCTCAATACAACTTCACACTATTGACCCTCTCATGAAATCTTATGCAAATCTTGTATAGTCTAGAAATGAATATCTTCCAGACCAAGTCTTAGAAATGGCTGGGACTACCAAATAAAACCAAGTATGGCTCCACAAAGGTGTACAATGGCAGTATCCTCAAGTAATGTACAATACGAGACAACGTGCTCAAACAGGCGCCAAATGATGCATACCCACTGCAATTGCAAGTGAGTCACTCCCACTTGCCAGTATATCACTCTACTCCAGCTACCTATATCTGTGTGAATTATTTGTACCTGTACATGTAACCTGTAACCTATAACCTATAATCTGCAACCTATAATCTCGAATGCTAAATCTGGAAGCTGAAGGTACTCAAAGAAGATCCGTGGGGGCGCCAAAAGAATATGAGCGGGATGAAAACACACAGAACACCTCTATAATCACCCAACACACACTCTTGGGATGATAGACACACACACTATGGGACACCACTTGGCTTACACAACCCACCTAGCCGAGTGTAAGACCTAGGGTAACTGAACATAGGATCCTCCTCCCTACCGCCCTTTATATAGGCTAGCTCCTAGCACTTTCCCTAAGCGGATCCCCAGTCCGCACTGGTCCAGTCCAGGCCCATGGCCTAGGTCCTTGACCCCCTAGGTTGGGCCTTGCCCCGTAGGACCCTTGTCCTGACATTACTCCCCCCTTAAGGAAGATTTTTCTTCCTCGAAAACACAAGTAGTAATATCTTCTTAATAATACTGATGTTTTCTTTATTGATGTCCCATAAGTGAGCCAGTTGTCTGTATGACCGATAATTGGTGCAGTGAAGAGGTTCAATGAAACCAAGAGCAACATCTTGATTTCAACATTGTTGTCCGTTTGCAACCACTTGGGTTTAAATGGTAACTCCATTTATGACTCACTTGAGTGCTGTAAAGGAGTAACCACAACTAAGAGTCACTTGGGTCTAAATGGTAACTCCATTTATAACTCACTTGAGTACTGTAAGGAGTAACCACAACGAAGAGTTTTCCAAAGGCATAACCAGTTTTCAGATCTTCTGAAGGTACTGGAATAATGCAAGGAAACCTTGGCATAACTTTCCATGCAGTTGTGAGCCAGATTTCCTACTCGCCTGAGTATCTTGAAAAGTCCGTAGATAGGGAATGTCCTCGTTTTAGAATTCTGAATAGTTTGGAACAAAAAGAACTACATGTTCATCCCTAATGAAGGTTACTTGACAACATACTTTGTCAGCACACTTGGTAAGTCCTTGTTGACGTATGAAAGTATTCACACAATCTCCAACCCCACCACAAGAGGTGTTCAAAGTCGAAAATCGTACTTAAGCAAATTCTAGAATAGGAAGAAAATCATCTATTCAGAAATGTTTTGTGCTAACGTATGCTCTTAGAAAATCATTTAGCACAAGATTAATCTTTGTAATCTGCCTATCCCCTTCGATAACTGACAGTACTGAGGTGTGTTTTCCTCATGGTTTACAGACAGTGGTCCCAGATGACTGGTAAATGGGGAATCACAGTAATGTATAACATTGGTGAGGAATCAACAATGTACTTGACCCCCTAGGTACCTGACCCCCTAGGTTGGGCCTTTCCCCGTAGGACCCTTGTCCTGACACAGAGACAGGGAACATAGTGATGGAGTGAGCAGAGAGAGACTATCCATTTGCCCACTCAACACGGAGACATACACACACACACCCAAAAAAATCAGCTCCAAAGAGGAATAATTTCTATGTTTAGATACAATTGACCTTGGGACAACACCAATGGGGCAAATAGCTCACACAATATGGATCAAATATAGCACATACAATCACAAATTTGAATGGAGGCTTCGCTCACAGGAGAAACTTGCACAACCAAAACAGTAGGAAAAAGTGAGGAATTTGGAAAAATTAACATCACTATTGCGTCCGAAACGGCCAAAAACCCTAGTCTACAATATCAAAGTGCTCAAATTCGACCTTGGATGAGCAGTTTATGGCCAAAACAGGCTCTAAAAACAGTAAAAACTTAGTTGCAGTTGTTCCTCCTCTTCTCTCCATGTTTTACTGGTCTTTTTCTTAGGTTTTTCAGTGTCCAGACTTCACTTTATCCATTGGGAACCTTTGGCCTTTTGATTGACCTCAAATGGACCCGAAACAGGCCAAAAACTAGCCACGTAGTGCATTTTTGTCACCCTTCTACATCCATCCGCACACCTGGCACTCAAATTTTCCCAATAATGCATCCTGCAATCACGCGAAGTGGCCCCCGAATAAAGTTCTCATGATGACCTTTTTGCATAATTATCTCAAGAAAACACCCATGTTGTGTCCGTACTTATCCATGTGCAAGTCTAGACCCCAATCAACCTCGCCACTAGATGCCATCTGACGCACCTGCTTACCTCATGAAGTCGGCCTGCTGATAGCTTCCTCGAGAAGTTTATGCGCTACCAAATCCTTATTATTATAGAAAAACACAGTGATACTGGTGACGATGTAAATAGATGCACTATGTACACGCTGTTCTACCTGTACACATGTGGGTCCCACGTAACCACCGAGCTTTAAAAATGGGCAATCCTTTATTCGATGCACCATGCATGTGTATGTACATATGCACAATCACTTCTTCCAAAAAACTCCTAACATCATTTTGACACTCCTCTAGAAATAATATCTGATAGGGGGCCTGGTTTCAAAGGCGATTTGGTGGAAGAACTGATGAAAAAGTTAGGCATTACACACTGACATTCCACCCCATACTATCCACAGTGCAACGACGTAGTGGAAAAGGTAAGCGGAATGATCTATAAGATCATCACAAAGGAGGTGAATAACCACACAGGTGATTGGGATAAACATCTCATGGCCGCCCTTTGGGCCTACCAAACGACATTCCGAACATCTCTAGGTTTCACCCCTTTCCATTTGGTATATGGAAAGGAGGCCATTCTACCCATCAAGGTACTGATAGCCAGCTTGAGAGTCATGGCTAGTCAATTACAGTGCCCAATTTCCCATCTCTATAACCACATCTGGATCTATAAAGGCTTCAACTAGATAGAGAGGATGCAACAATCACTATGCAGCACAAGCAGAGGCACGCCAACTCACATTCAATCAAGGGCTTAAGGAGAAGGAGCTGGAAAAAGGCATCTTATTGTTGAGATACGACAACAGAATTGACACTAGGAAAGACAAGAAATTTCAACCCAAATGGGAAGGGCCATTCATTGTCAAAAGGCGCTACGCCAACGGTAATAACAAATTGATGGAAGGAGATGGTAGAATCCAGAAGACCAAAGTCAATGAATGGAAGCAGATGGTAAAAAATCCACAAGACCAGAGTCAATGGATGGAGGCTCAAGAGGTACTTTTTATGGTTTGACCCAGAGTTCATGCTAGATATTCTAGAGGAGGGAGAACCCTCCAACTCCGCTGCTAAAGAATCTGAAGTAGGGCTAGAAGAATGAATGCCTCTATCCAGAAAGGGAGGGTTAATGACAGCCGGTTTTCGAAACCGCGGCCGCAAGAACCAACCCCAAACGGGAAAGAGCACAATACCAAACAAAAATGATAAAAACGTTGCTTTAACATTCACCACCCCCCTTCTATGCTTACCCATGATGGGCCGCTCTTCAGTTTGGCCAAACCCCTCCATTATCACCAGAGGACAGTCTCTCTCTCTATCCATTGGCGGGCCGCCAACCCACCATCTCTCTCTCTTACCTTGCTTCTGTGTCATCTAGCACAATGGGCGCATAAAAAAAGCCGCCACCCTCTTCCTTCCATTGGAGGGCCGCCATGCTTTTACAAATACCTCCCTCTCTCTCTCTCTCTCTCTCTCTCTCTCTCTCTCTCTCTCTCTCTCTCTCTCTCTCTCTCTCTCTCTCTCTCTCTCTCTCTCTCTGAGAACGGCCCCACAGGTGCAATCCGATAATTTCTCTCCCTCTCTCATAACCAACACCTCACCCCTCAACCTCATCCCCCCCCCCCCCCCCCCCCCCCCCGCCCTCCTCTCTCGCCCGCAGCTCGTCCTAACCCCCCATCCCGTTGATCCCCCCCCCTCCCCCCCCTCGCTCTCTGTTGGGGCCACTCGCAGCTCGATCCCACCATCTCTTTCCCTTTCTCTCTTGCACTCCTCTCGTTTAGGCCCGCAGGCATAACCAGCAAGTTTACTCTCTCTCTCTCTCTCTCTCTCTCTCTCTCTCTCTCTCTCTCTCTCTCTCTCTCTCTCTATGTACACACACCCACCCACACACCCTCTCCCCAGCCCCTCGCCATCCCCCCTCTCCCTCTTGCTCTCTTTTGTCGACCGAACAAGCGCAACACAACCCTCTCCCTCTCTCTCTCCTACCTACCTACACACACACACACACACACACACTCCCTCGCCATTCCCCCCCCCCCCCCTCTTAGTCACGCCATCTCCTTCCCCCCCCCTCGTTCTCTGTAAGAAGTTGCACGTAAAAATATTTTGTTAAAAAATTTATATAAATATATCTATATAATTCACTCTCTCCCTCGTTCCCACACTCACACGCCCTCGATGCTTACATAAACACTCTCACACACTCTATACACACACACACACACACACACACACACACACACACACAACCCATGGCACATACACTAGCACACACACACCTACACACACACATATAAACACACAATACATGCACGTCATACACACCCCAAAAAAAAAAAAAACAAAGGATTCGACATCGACGCCCAAAGAAGAAGGACGGGCAAGTCACGCGACGAAAACGCTAAATCAAGGAAAGACGCCAAAGGCATGCCTCGGTCGGCCTCGAAACTGGCGAACACACTACACCGATGCACCCGCTAGGCCCGCCGTTCGCCGCATCTCATCCACGACGCATCTTTTCAGTAATACCCGTAGGTTGTCATTATTTTTTCCAGTTCAAGCCAAAATTTTGTAAAAACTCCAATTGTAAATTGTCGCTTCTCTCTAGGTGATGGTCACAAAGACCCACCTAGGAGTTTTCAATTTTTTAAATCCTCCTAAGACAAAGCCAGGGTCAACCATCTGGGACCCACCCCCTTTCTTTGTCCCCCCTGATTAGGGTCCTAACCTAATCAGACTACCCTAAACCTAAAGCAGCTTGCACCTATAAAAAGGCACTGAGAGGGCACTATCCGGGGGTGGGGGGGGGGTCAACACTTGGTAGCATTTTGGTGGGAGGGACTGGCAACACTTGTATAAAGAGAGAGGGGATTTAGTGTAGCATTTTGGGAATTAGATCTATATGAACAAGCCATGTCTACACCTTGACTCCAATGGTCACCACACACTGATGCTAGTAGAAGTCTCCATGTCTATGAGTCACCTCTAGAGAACGCACTATTAGGCTCACTATCTCTCTCTATCACCATGGTTGCCACCTCATCAAAAATAAGGTTGCTGTAAATATTGCATAAAATTAGTTCTCCCTCACATCCCAAGGGGTTTTCATCACCTGCCTCATTCTGTGTGTGTGTGTGTGTGTGTGTGTGTGTGTGTGTGTGTGTGTGTGTGTGTAGAGTTTGTGTTATTTCAAATCACCGTTGTCCACGTCCTAGCCGCTTAAAGCTAGGTGGTGTCCCCTATTCATTTAATTGTGGCCGGCTCGGCGTGCATCGGCACTTGGCGTTTGAGGCTGTCGGGGTCCGTGTTACGCTTTGTGCTCGTCTCACTGGCTAGTTTTCCTGAGTTTCTCATTACGTCATATGAAGAGATTAGAGGGTTCAAAGGAGAAGAGATGCATATGGAGCTAAAGGAAGGTTCTAAGCCAGTGAGGAAAAGGCTAAGAAGGACGGGTCAAGAGCACATGGAAGCTTTGCAGCAAGAGGTGGACAAGTTATCGAAGGCACGATTCATAGTCCCAGTGGAGACCACAGAATGGGTGAGTCCAATAGTGGTTAGCCCAAAGAAGGATGGAAAGTGGAGGATTTGTGTAGATTATAAAACCCTTAAATGCAGCCACTAAGAATAACCCATACCCTCTTCCATTCATTGATCAGATCTTGGATTCAGTGGCAAGTTATGAGAGGTACAGTGTGTGTGATGGTTTTTCAATCTATTTTCCATTGAAGATTACTCTTAAATACCAAAAAATGACAACTTTCATTATACCATGGGGTTGTTATTGCTACATGGTATTGCCATTTGGGTTGTCAAATGGAACATCCTTCTATCAAGAGAGAGAACATTGGTTATTGGCACCATTCATTGGTAGTTGTGTAAAAGATTTAATGGACAACTTTTGTGTCTACAATAGTAGGGTTGAACACCATGAGAAGTTGCAGATGGTATTGGCTCAATGTGATGAATGTGGAGGACAACTAAATCCAAAGAAATTTCATCTAGCATAGCCAAGGGTGAATTTATTGGGCCATATGGTGTCAAAAAATGGCATTGAGAGTGATCTAGACAAGGTTAAGTCTATTATTCTTCTTCCATCAACTAAGAGTACAAAGCAATTGGCAACCTTTATACACAAAATGAAGTACATGGCGCAATTTATTCCACTGCCTTCACAGCTCCTTATCCATTACAACAATTGGCAAAGCATGATCCATTGCAATGGTATGACAAGTGTGAAGAAGTGTTTCAAGAGGTGTTAGGGGGAGTGTCAGCCATGCAGGCTCCTGATTAGGAGCAAGTGTTTTATGTAAATCCATCAATAGGGGATGATGCCATTAGAGCCATGCTATTCCAAAGGGGGAAGGGCAACCATTATATGAGTCCAATGTATTGTGCAAGACGAGTGAAGTTGGTAGCAAAGAAAATTATTGGAAGTAGAGCTAGTGATGGCCAGTGTAGTATTTGCCTATCGACAATCTCGTCATTACTTGCTACCACGATCTTTTTTTTTTTTAACGAGTTACTCCTTTTTGCCACAATTAATTAATGGCACTTACATTTCAAAGGTGGTCAAGCAATGGGTAATTGAGATGCAAGAATTTGAGTTCTCTTTTTTAGTGGAAGACAATACAAGAGCTACCCTAGCTGATGAGTTACAAGGAGAATCCCCTTCTTGTTAAGGAAGAGGTGGTGAACGGGTAGTTGAATAAGTGCCACAAATCAGCAATGAACATGTGTTGCTCTTTGATGGCTCATACAAAAAGAGCCATGATGCGGCTTCAAGGGGTATGGCACTTTACAATCCAGAGGGGAAGCTAGTATGCAAGAGAGGGTTCAAATTGGATGCACATAGTAACAATGAGGCTGAATATTCTACGTTGGAAGCCGGATTACACATTTGTTTGAAGCATGGGACTAGAGGTTGAGCATAAAAGGTGATGCCTTGCTAGTTGTGAAGTAAGTGTTGGGTGTGTGGAAGAGCAAGAACACCTCATTGAAGGAAATGTGTTTCAAAATTAAAGGCATGTTAAAAAGTTTGAAGCATGGAGCATCAGAAACATTGAGCGTGCTCTAAATGAAGAGGCACATGAAGCAGCTCAAAGCATGATTGGAGAGATATTTATGTTAAGGACTAATTTACCTCTTTATCATGTCCGGGAAAGTTTGGCTCAAGAAGAGGAGCTTTTGCTAGCAGAATCATTCCGAAGGACATTCATAAGTCTATGAAGTATGGTTTTGTGCATAGATCATCCAAGTATAAATTGATTGGTGATGTCTTGTACATGAAAGGGGCTGATCTTGTGTTGAGACGTGTACCTTGGTGGGAGGAGCTTTATAGAGTGTTGGAAGAGAATCGTACACTTTGCTCTAGAGATCACCTTGCAAAAGATCTTGTAAGAGGGGTATGTATGGCCTAGTTTGCACAAGGATGTTCACCATTGGTGTAGGTCTTGCAATAGATGTCAAGCATTTGGGAAGAGAGTGTCGAAGCCAGACCTATGAAAAACTATTATGGCATTTGATGTGTTTCAAAAGTGGGGGATTGATGGAATAGGCCCGTTACCTATCACAAGCAAGGGAAAAAAGCTATATTTTGATTGCAATGGACTATCTCTCTAGATGGGCAGAGGCTACAATAGTAAAACAAATCACTGCAGAGGATGTGGAAAAATTTGTGTACGATGAAATATGTTGCAAGTTTGAGGTGCAACTAGAGATACTTTTGGATAAGGGACCCGGATTTAGAGCGAAACTATTAAACTTTTTATGCGCAAAGATGAAGATTAGGCACCAGTATACCACTCGTTATATTATCCACAATGTAATGGATTAAATGAAAGATTCAATGGTGAATTGGTACAAATTCTTTCAAAAGTGACAGAGCACCAAGGAAAGAACTGGGATTTGGAATTCCCTAGTGCATTATGGGCTTATTGTACTCTGGTGAAGACAGGTACATGGTTTAATCCATTTCATTTGGTATATGGAAAGGAAGCATTATTGCCTGTGGAAGTAAAGTTTCTTGTGGTCAAGATGTTACAGAAGTTTCTTGGGCAGTTCAGTGATGCATTCAAAGAGAGGCTCTTACAATTACAAGAGGTTCAATTGGATAAGATGAGCACATTGGAACATTATGGACACATGCAAGATACAGCTTTAGAAAAGGTAAATGAAAAGGTCAAAAGTAAGAGTATCAAGAAACATGACTTGGTTTAGCGCTACAACAGTAAGCTGGACAAGACATTCCAAAAGAAGTTCAAACTAAGTGGGAAGGCCCTTTTAAGGTAGTGGAGTGTTTTCTGAATGGTACCTATCAGCTGGCTAGCCTGGATGGGATTCTACATAAGTCAAGGTATATGGATTGAATCTTAAATTTTATCATGCTAGATTAATGATAGTGGAGCAAGATGAGTTGTCTACAGAACAAGTAATGTCTGTGAGGGATGAGGAGACCTGTGACGCGGCGAGAAAGATGAGTTGTCTACAGAACAAGTAATGTCTGTGAGGGATGAGGAGACCTATGACGCGGCGAGTCTCATATCTCTTTTTGCTGCTACTAATCATGAATGATCTAGTAGCTAGGGGATGGGAAAATTATGTTAGGAGGTTTTTGGAAGAAGTGATTGTGAATTTGTACATACACATGCATTGTGCATTGAATAAAGAATTGCCCATTGTCCAAATCCATGTGGTTATGTGGGACCCACATGTGTATATGTAGGACAGCGTGTACATAGTACATCCATTTTCATCTTCACCAGTATCTGTATGTTTTTCTATAATAGTGAGGATTTGGTAGAGCGTAAAACTTCTCAAGGAAGCTATCAGCGGGCCGATGCCAATGGCGTCAGGAGGACGAATGAGATCAAGACTTGCATGTGGATAAGTGAGGACACAACGTGATGAATTATGCAAAAAGGTCATCATGAGAACTATATTTGGGGGCCACTTCACATGATTGCGGGATGCATTATTGAGAAAAGTTGAGTGCCAGGTGTGCGGATGGGCATGGCCATTTTTTGGCCTATTTGGGGTCCGTTTGAGGTCAATACAAAAGGCCGAATATGCCCAAGGGATAAAGTGAAGTGTGGACATTGAAAAGATTGAGAAAAAAACCAAAAAAACGTGGAGAGAAGAGGAGGAAGAGCCGCATTTCAAATTTTTGCTGTTTTTGGAGCATGTTTTGGCCATGAACTACTCATCTGAGCTCAAATTGGAGCACTTTGATAGTGTAGACTAAGGTTTTTGGCCATTCTAGACACAATGGTGCTATCCATTTTGCCAGATTTCTCATTGTTTTCTTGTTTTTTTGGCTATGTAAGTTTCTCCTATGAGCGAAGCCTATACTCAAATTGTGACATATTTCATAAATATGTTGTGAGCTATTTGCCGCATTGGTGTTGGCCCAAGATCAATTCTATCTAAGCATCAAAAATATTTCTCCTTTAAGCTAATTTGTGTGTGTGTGTGTGTGTGTTGAGTGGGCAAATGGATAGTCTCTCTCCTCTTACACCATCGGTGTGTTCCTTGTCCTAGGTGGATTTTGTAAGCCAAGTGGTTCCCCATGTGTGTGTGTGTGTGTGTGTTATCCCAAGAGTGTGTGCCGGGTGATTATAGAGACGTTGTGTGTATTTCCATCCCGCTCACACCGTCATGTTGAAGGAGGAGGCTAGATGCATATGGAGGATCACATTTTGAAGGTTTGCATCAAACTTTTGGAGGGAATTTGCTTCCATTGGAGGAGTTGACTAGCGCAAGCCGGAGGTTGAACTCTTGGGAAGGAGATAATATAAGCTTTCTAGTGAGTTCTAAAAGTCTTTCCTCTACAAGATCATGATAACTATGAAAGTTATTTTGAAGATTAGTTATGAAGAGAGTTTGGGCTTGATTCTATGCTTCAGTGCCGTCTAATTGAAATTGAAGATTGAAGACTTCTAGTTTGGCACTAAGGAGAGCTTGTGTGTGTGACTCATCAAGAGAAAGTCAGGGAGTTTTCATACAAAGGTAAAGAGGTGCTTTTTTGTTGGCCCTAAGACTTTGAAGGTGTGTGAGATGGGACTCAGCTTTGTGAATCTTGAGATTGATTTCTTTAAATCTTCCAAAGAGAGGTCCACAATCTTGTGGAATCCCGTAGGTTTGTTCATGGCGGGTAGAATAGGGAGAGGTGTTTGCGGTGGACTATTGGTTAAAGGCGTGGTAAAGGTAAAGTAACAATAGGGTGCGGAGAGAGAGCCAAACAAAAATGTAAATGTGAGGGGGGGATTGGGGATAATGCCATTTGAGATATTGCTAGAGGAGCCTACCAAGCCAAGACCTTTTGTTGATGGGAGGGAGAGTTGATCACGATCCTCAAAGGGAAAGTTGGTAGTTAATCCTTGAATCTCCTCCAACCCAAAGAAAGTTTTTCTTCAATAGGTCACATGGGTGGGAGAATTTGTCCCCAAAGAGGTTTTTCCATGAGTGAGAGTGTTGCTGTAAGTGGATTTCAAATTGAATCCGGGGAGGAAACTACTTGGTGCGAAGAGAGAGCCAAAGGAAGATGTAAATGTGAGGGGGGGGATTGGGGATAATGCCATTTGAGATAGTGCTAGAGGAGCCTACCAAGACAAGACTTTTTGTTGATGGGAGGGAGAGTTGATCACGATCCTCAAAGGGAAAGTTGGTAGTTAATCATTGAATCTCCTCCGAACCAAAGAAAGTTTTTCTTCAACAGGTCACATGGGTGGGAGAATTTGTCCCCAAAGAGGTTTTTCCATGAGTGAGAGTGTTTCTGTAAGCGGCTTTAAAATTGAATCCGGGGAGGAAACTACTTGTGGAGGAGGCAAGTTCTGAAGGGAAAATTGCCGATGCAGAAGGGGTTATAGAAGGGGAATGCATGGACAAGGATGTATAAAGTTTAGGCACATTGGTGAGGAAACTAGTGGGAAAAGGCCCAATTGAAGGAGTTATTGAGGCTACTTCTGAAGTGACCATAGGTTCGGAGGTATCATGCGGACTGCCTTGCATGGTTAGAGCCGCTAAGGCTATAGAAATAGTTGAGCAAGGATGGGCGATAGCCAAAGGAGAAGTGGTAGCCATATTACACTACTAGATGTTTCCCAACTTGAGGCATTTATGTATAGTAGAATGGGATTAATCACAAAAGATAAAGAAATTATTTATAACTCCATGAATAGCAACCTCGGCTAAAGTTGACAAACAAAATCTAAGAGGGAGTTGAAACCAACTACATGAGAAGCGTTGTTAGGTTGTTGTTGTTTCATAGAGAGATTAATGCTTGCTGATGCTTGCAAGGTGTGGTGCTATTGCTGAAATTTCAACAAGGTGAACCACATTCAGCAGGAGAGTTGTCGTGGTCCACCCTTATTTGCTAGGTTGGGGTTGTTGGAGCTCTGCCTTGTAGTATCTTTTGCTGAAATTTGTCATTAGTCCAACCTATTGTATCCACTAAGAGCTAACAAAGTGTAGGCACAAAACAATTGCATTTAATAGAAGGGAAATTGAGTCTATGATGACTAGGAACAACATGAACGTGTTTTCCCTAGAGAAGAAGGCGTAGGTCTACAAAAGATTTGGTGCCAAGTTGATAAGGTAGGAGAACAAGGCGCATAAAAAATACACTAATAAATGACTTGGGGAAGAAACTATCTCTGAGAACCATGGAAAGGCTAAGAAAACCGCTGACATCACACTTATTGAGGGGATCCCCAACAAAACTTTGAGTAGCCATATCTCAGGCATCTGGACTCTGATTGACAATCTGAAAGAACTGGCACACTCCACAACACAAGCACTTTATCCCTGGCTCCATCGCCTACACTTCAAGGCCATGTCACGCTTACCCATCCAAGTGAGGGTCTACAAAGCACCTCTATCACCATATTCCAATATCTCTCACCATGTACTTCCGATTAAGGACCTGGAGAGCACTTCAGAGAACAAATATTGACACATGTCTCCATCTCATGGAGCACCGTGATCTGCCAACCTATTTAGTCCATCAAGAAGAATTTTTTCCCTAAAACACTACCTCAAGCATGCATTCGAGCAACCACTTGCCTGCCCAAAAACTTCCAACTTGCTCTAGTACTCTGGCTTGCACATGATTGCACATATACCTTGGACTATTCCCACTCATAGATTTTACTATCTTTGGTTGCACCAAAGTCAAAAATAGTGCACATAAACCCCAGGGCAGTTGGAGCATGGTGCGTTCATGGTGCTTGTTTGTATAACTATGCAAAGAGTGCGTCATCTAGAGCTTTACCCTCGAATAATTGCATGCTTAGCGCCATGGCATACGGAGGTTCCTTCAGTATTGTCTTTGTCTTCAAATTCTACATAGCCTGCTAAGAATGACTTTCCATCACCTATGCCATTTCCATTATCTCTCTTTGTTGTTCACCTGAAACCCCTAAGTGTTCGTGCTTTGATTCACTATCGTCATCCAATGAATTTTCCTTCTCTACTCAAGGTTCATCACAGGACTTCAAGATGGGCAAATAGAAGATGTTTAAAAGCATGCAAGAAACCATGGATGCTCAGACCGCACATATCGAAGAGTTGTTGAGTTATATCATAAAATTGGCAGATACATTTTTCATTAGAGTGAAAGGGCCTTGCTTCAGTTCTAGGACATGTAAATTGTGCTAGAAGCAACAAAAATGAGTTTTGATCTGAGAATTATTAGGCAGGTGGTGGATACCTTCAATTGAGATACTGACATGATAGAAATCCGATGGAAGATTAGTGAAAGCCACAATAGCTACACTTTCCCATGTCTTAATCTTCCCTTTTCAAATAAGGCTACACCATGTTCAGAGAACGAAGTCAGTAAGTTTTTGAATGAAGATGCTCATACAAAAAAGAAGCAAAAAATTGGAGGACAAGTGATTCCAATTTTAGCCATGGAATTCAAGGCAGCATACAAATTTGTCGCAGATCCCATAAGCCTAAAAATAGCCAAATATATGTATATGGAAATATTTTTAATGTGATGCTAGCCAAAATTAAAAATCCCAAGGGCGACATCATTTTGAGTTACTTTTGGTATAATAGCTTGATACAACAGACTCTCAAGGTGAAGACTCAAATACTCTTTAAAGACTTAAAGGAGTTACTTAGAAGAAATCAAGTATGTCACGTGCGTTCAAAGGGTTTTAAAAACACCATGTACCTACATTCCCTAAAGTAATTAAACAACACTTTTTTCTTAAGAAACTTACGGATTTTCTTCCAAAATAAAATAAAAACCCCCTTCTATTAATGTAATTATGTTAAATTTTTATAATATAAAAACCCTTATGTTGAACTCACGTGCTATATTAACATATCTATGGGTGACACCTCGAGTTTAAAGCATGGTGTCTTGGAAGTTTATGTACTAGGAAAACTACATTCGCATGCACATTATTGCCACCATGGTCTGTAAGGAGGTTCTAGGAGGAAGTATTAAAAGCACCCAGACTAGTGAATAAGAAACAATAGAAGGGCATGGAATAGAAAACACTCTAGAAGGTAAAGGCAAGGAATTGACTCTGATCACCATTGCTTCAGGGTCGAAAAGAGCCACAAACCAATTGAAAGCAAGAACTTTAGAGTAGGAACTTTAGAGACGACACTAAAAAACCTGAAAGTATCCAACTTGCTTAAAATTTTAGATCCATGTAGAAAATAAGAACAACATCACTGGCGTAAAGTTTTCACAAACTGTAGTGGACAAGACTCCATGTGCTTTTGCTAACAAAGCCATTGAATTACCTAGCACTCCATCATAGGCCACTATGGTTAAGGAGACTACTACTGACAAGGGGAAAGATAGCATTCCAGCTAGTACTTCTTGGACAGCTCTAGTAGTACATACACTTGTTCAACAGAATGGGTTGAATAGGCTACAAAGACTTTAGAAGAAGGCCATGGTAGACATTCTAGTGATCAAGACTCCAGAGAAACTTTAGATGCCTTACCTAGCTTTGCTTATGGTATATGAATTGGATTGGAACAACCGCGATAGTGTGACTGATGGGTGTATCACAACTACTTAAGAAGCCTTGAACACTATAGTAAATGACATGGTATAAATGATAGAGGCTGAGAGTTCTCTTGTTACTTTGTGAAATGACTACTTTGACAATTGAACTGGAAGAAGCTAGATTAGAGGTGCAGGGATACAAAGAGGAGATGATTTGTCTCAAAGAATTAGTTTTGGAATATCAAATTGACCAAGAGAATGATGCAGAGGTGATAATCATTCAACAAAAAAATATTGAGCATTTAATGGTCCATATAGAAATTTTGAAGGATAGATTGTACCTTATAGAGATGAACCAGCTAGTGAAGACTAAATAAATGTTACCTAGACGTTAACACTAGAATGGTAACCTAACACGAAATAAAAGTGCCCTTTCAGGGTTTTGGGAAAAATTTCCAAAACCATAGTAGATCCACTCATTTTGAAAAATCCTTTCATGAGCTTATAGTTCAATAACTACTACATATGGAAAAAATGAGAAACTTGTAATTTCTCTCATCCCTTGGTCTGTACAAGCCTCCAAAGTTGATGGACCAGTGCATTTTTCCCAAAACAACAATTTCTTACAGTTGATTGCATATAAATAAGAGTGGGGATTTTTGTAGGACATGAAATAAAATGCCTCGTTAACTTCAGCGGGTTGGTGACCAAAACATATGGTTGCTTTTACCTCACTAATTGTTTTTTGGGCAAAAACAATAGGTTCAAAAAAGGTTGCATTTTTGCCATTCTACGGACCTATCATCAAAGTTTCTATAGTCACTCTCAATACAGCTACTATATACATGTTTTCTTAGTTCCCTTTGGGCCTTTGGATTAAAAAGGAGCCATGGAGCATGTCAAAAGGATAATGGATCTCTTACAATTGGAACTTTGGGGGCAATGATAAAGTGCTAAATACAGCAAACATGAAAAAACTGGGTTTAGCATTATGACCTCTAGAAACCCATAGAAACTACTCAATATCTAGCCAAGTTTGTAGTCTATGATTAGATATGGTTACTACCTACAAAATACACACAATTGGCCTAAGAAACTAGCAATATTGAGAAAGTTATACTTGCTACTCTAAAATGTGTTGTATTCTTTAGCAATCAAAAAACTCAACCATCATCATATACTATGCTATATAGCATATTAGAACCCCCAAAACTCAAGGAAGATTAGCTTTATGTTATACATTACACTTACACAATCAAAATTGAATTTGGATATCAATAAAGCCACCAAAAAAATCATAAAAGTGCTAATTTTGGCCAAAAAACAGGATTATGCAATTCTTGTAAATTGGTCATAACTTTCACTTTTAACACTTAGCTCTCCCTACAAGCATCAAAACATGTTGAGAACTATGAAGGCCTAACCTCTAGCCATCTAAACCTCACAAACATGAAGTTTAGAGTGGTATAGTTGACAAAAATTGGAAAAAAGCCAAAAACAGGACCCGTTTTTTCACACAGTTTAGGTTCAAAAATGTTGTGCAAGAGTAAGGTTAATGGTGAGATTGATACTCCAAAAAAAATGCTAAGTTTTTTTCAGCTCATAAGGCAACTTTGTGGATATATAGCACCTAGAAATTCATTTTCATACTCTTCAAATAATTCAAGAAAAATGGTCACTTAACAGGACACAAAAGTGTCCAAGGACATAAAAGTGTCCAAGGACATAAAAGTGTCTTGTTACCATTCTAGTGTTAAAGGTGTAGCTTGCGGCTGAAGATTTACACCTACCTTTATTGTTTTGAGCTGAGGAAAGCTCTTTGTTTCTATTGGGGAGTTTGTAAAGGCGTCCTCCTAATCCTTACTTTTGACTACCACATCTAAGCCATTGTCTTTAAAAAAGAAAAAAAATATTCAAGTAAATTTGGTTTCAATTGCACACCAAAGTATACTCACAAGGCACTTTTTGTTTATACCATGGCATCGAGATTAGCTTTTTATTTCATTTTGAGAGAAATTAACATAAATAAAAAGATAAGAAAAAAGAAAAAGATAAGAGAAGGAAAAAGGAAAACAAAAAGATAAAGAAGGAAAAGAGAAGATAAGGATAAGGCGAGTAAGTAACTTATTGAAGAATTTTTGAAACGCAAGATAAGTTATCAAGATAAGTAGAAAGAATTTATCGGTAAGGAAGATAATCTATCAAGATAAGTGAAGGAACTTATCTAGAATGTGCATAAAAGAAGACTTCTCTTCTCATTTTATACTTCTCTCCTTCATTTCTCAACGTACAAACTTGAGAGTAGTCTTTAGAAAGCCGTAGCTAAGCCTCTTTCACACACACACACACACCTCCTACACACACTGTCTCTCTCCAAGAGAAGACATGGCCAAAACGCTAATCAAGTTTGTCAAAGATTTGATCTTCTTCTTCACATTACCGTCTCCCTCTTTGCTCTCCTAATTCTCATAACTTGAATTCCTTTTGCCTCTTCCCATTCTCTCATTCCAAGTAGCCAAATTGGTTGTCTTCAATCTAAATAAAGAGTGAAAGACCCAACTACATCAACACGCTTCTTTAGACTCTCAAATCGAGGAGAAGACTCTATCCTATATACACACATAATATTTTCTTGTTCTCTTTATGCTATTGCACTTCTATGAAAGTGATTTATTTTTATGCTTGGGAAAAATAAATAACTTCTTAATTTTATTGTTTCCCTCTAAATATGGTTCGTTACTAATCATAACTAACCACGATGTTATTTCAAGTTCCATTATTGCAAGTTCTTTAGAATACGAGACTAATATGGTATATAGAGAGTAGAAAGCACTCTCTTTAACCATATGTGACTAGAGATAATATTTACCTAAATAGTATGCATGATGAATGATTACCTAAACCCTCAATGCTTTTGCTATGTGGGACCAAAGGCTATGATGTACGTAGTGTGATATATACAAAAACAAATGCACTGTTGTAGTCGTGTACATACCTTGATGGACAGATGAGGCCCTAGATATGGCATTGTTTCATGTTTTTTCACATTAAAACATGATTTTTTTTCTGCATCCACATTGCTTGCCAAGTGGTAAAATGAGGTTCAAGATCCCAATTGATTTTTCCACAATTTTAGGGACTTTTTCTAACTTAATTGTACTATTTACAGAGAAAAAGGGCATTTTTGGGCAAAAAATGAAAAAAAAGGTCATAAAATGATAAAGAATGACCCAAAAATGATCAAATATGGCTCAAAATGCAACATCACTCATGGTTACGTGACTATGAGAGCTAAAGGAACATCTTGGAACATCAATATCATTACTTTGAGCTCCTCTATGATGGGATACAAAGCTTGCACTTATGGTCTGCTATTCAGTCCCGTGCTGTTCCAACCCTGTATTCGAGGATGTGAGTCCACCAACTAGGGTTTCCCCTCTTCAAAAACCTACTTGGGAATCTCTAATAAAGTTCTGAAGATTTCATGAAATGGCTATGATGGATAATTGAAGTGTTTTTTTAGGGTTTTTATCAGGGCGAAAGAGCACTACAATTGTGCAATTGGCAGGGAGGCTACATCAAATCTTCACACACATGAGTTTTAAGTTCATCTTGGCTCTTTTTCAGAGTAAATATTTCATGGCTGGATTTTTGTTCTTTGTGAGTGTCTTTTTAGCCTCAAATCTTCTACGACTTTCTTGATTTTGTTGTAAACTCTCCCAATCAAAGGTCCAATGCTTTCCTAGCTACATTGCATACTACATGACACAAGTTTGGTGGACTTGGCATGAAGTAGGCTAGGGTGAGAGTTCAAAAACTTCATTTAAGGTCTCAAATCAAATCTCTAAAGATATGGAGCAACAAGATAAATATTGGGTTTGGTTTGATACAGTCACAATGCAAATGTTTCAAGCCTTTACGATGTTTATGCAGCAGCAACAAGCTGCTAAAAGGAGGGATCTTTCCTCACCCAAAGCACTTCCATCTATTATAATAAAAAAGGACCAATTAATTGGTAAAGATGTAATAAAGTATCTTTTTGGGTATGTAGAGGAGATGGAGCTACATTGAGTGCCCGAAGCAGAGATGGTGCAAAGTTTTGAACTAGATGTGGTTACCGAGATCAGCGAGCATGTAAGGGGAAGTAAAAATGAGCATGGAAAAATTTAAAAAGAATTCAAATTATCCTTAAAAGAACAGTATTTCATGGAAGACTCCTAAAGGGTGACAAAGAGGACTTTTTTAGACTGGGAGCTAGGCCAAAAGAGGGATTTTCATCTAACGAATTGTTAAGGGAATGTGAACACCACTATGATTAGCTTTCAAGGATTGAAAAGGCTACCCTAAACTCAGAGAAGACATAGCTATTTTTGTAGGCAGCAGGTAAAGAGATTCAAGAGAAGCTAGAGTTACTACTTGAGGACAATGATGTTGAACAAGGCTTAACACTAGGTTGGTAACCTAACAGGACATAAAAGTGTCCTTTCAGGGTTTTGAAAAAAACCTCCAAAACCATAGTAGATCCACTCATTTTGTAAAATCCTTTCATGAGGTTATAATTCAAGGCCTACTACACATGGAAAAAATAAGAAACTACTCAATATCTAGCCAAATTTGATCCTTATGACTAGATATGGTTACTAGCTACAAAATGCATGTAGTTGTCACAAGAAACTAACAATATTAAAAAAGCTACACTTGATATACTAGAATGTTTCGTTTTCTTCTATAATTGAAAAAATCAACCATCGTTGTCTACTATGCAAAATAGGGTATTAGGTGCCCCAAAACTCAAGGAATATTAGCTTTAAGTTACAATATGCGACATAGAGAATCAAAACTGCATTTGGATATCATGAAAGCCACCAAAAAAATCATAGAAGAGCTAAAATTGGCTAAAAAACAAGATTTGACAATTTTTGTAATTTGGTCATAACTTACAACTTTAACATTTATTTCTCCCTAGAAGCATCAGGACATGTTGAGGACTACTAAAGATAGTTCTCTAGCATTATAGACCTCACAAACATGAATTCTAGAGTGGTATAGTTGCAAAAATTTGAAAAAAGCCAAAAACACGACCCGTTTTTTCACACAGTTTAGGTTGTGAAATGTTGTGCAAGGACAAGGTTAAAGATGGAATTGATATTCCAAAAAAATGTCAAGTTTTTTTCAGCTCATGATACAACTTTCTAGACAGATAGCACCTCCAAATCCATTTTGAAACTCTTGACATAATTCTAGGAAAATGGTCACTTCACAGGACATAAAAGTGTCCTAGGACATAAAAGTGTCCCATTACCAACTTAGTGTTAAAGACCGTTTGGAATGAGGTCAAAGATGCCATTTCACTACTAGCTAAGCGAAAACAACAAAGAGACAAGATGATAGTCAACCCTCAAGCCCCAAGTGTTCTCGAGAGTCCCATAAAGCCTGTGATTATGGTTGGAAAGAGTTAAAAATCCATCCTAGATGATATTGTTAAAGGAATGCAATAGCTTAAGTTAAATCTTATAAGGCTAGAAGAAAAGGGGCAACCATCATGTCAATTTGTAGGGCAACGACCTCAAAACAGAGAAGGCTTTGTCAATAGATGCATATGGTGTGATAGTATTGACCATGCAAGGAGGGATTGTGAAAGTTTCAAAGATCCTTTGATGAAGGATCTTATTTTCTTTAAAGATGGAAAGATTCACTTAAGTGAGATAGGTAAGCTCTTGGGGACAAATTTTGACAAAGGTGGGATAAGGAAGCTATCTGAGGACATGGCTACTAGCCATACCATCTCAATGGTGTTGAGATGTCAAGCTCACCATGTACGACTCTTGGATGATTATCATTGATAGTCATCATCACCTTTTCTGGCATGCCTTGGTGGATATTCATACCTTTGCAAATGATACTACAATTGGACTACAACGAGCTGGGGTCTACCTACCGGAGTGATGACACACTTGCCTACACACCTCACTCACTAGCGGTTCATACTAGAGTATTGTAATAGTTCCTTTTTAGGTAGTGTTTTCCCTTATGTTTTGTAGACCTCTTATCTTGAGTTTTTGGGAAGAAGAAAAAGTACAATCTTTTGCCTTCATCTTTGTGTGTGTGTATGAGTGCTTGCAAGTGCTCAATCTCTCTCCTTCTCTATCTCTTGACATGGTATTAAATCTTGGTTGTGTCTAAGGAGTTTGGAGCAGTGCTCCTAGGAAGTGGCTTTGGAATTTTTGGGAGCCATCGCCAACGATCTCGGATTCAGGTGATTCCACTTGGAGAGTGTGCATCTCATGGTTTTGTATACTCCTTTTTGGGCATATTTTGACCCTTGTTTTGGAACTAGAGTGCCATTTCGGGCGCGTTCTGACCCCTGTTTTGGAGTTTGAGAGAACTCGCATGAAGAAACGAGGTTCAAGATTTTGCTGATCTACATATAGGTGGTGCAGAAAGATTTGGTTTGGCTGTAGTGTGCACATATAGTGTTTAGTACATTGAAGCAGGTGTATGTATGCAAATTGTGGTTACATATGGTAATCGACTATTTTTAGCAGGTTTCTTAAAGACTATGTAAAGGGTTGAAACACGTCGTCCAACAATGATGGGCTTAACTAGGTTGTCCATGAGAATCTAGACAAGAACAACTTCCATGCTTGGAAGTTCAGAATAACCAATTTCCTTATGGGCAAAGGTTTTTGGAACTATATTGATAGAGAGCACAAAGTAGCACCACTATTGACAAAGGAAGGTGTGCGAGTGTTGTGCAAATTAATACATTTAAAGATTAAAACTAGGGAGCTCAGAATGTCATGTATTGACTTTATGTCTGTGTACATTACACTATGATTGGGCATATACAGGATGCTCAATCTCCTAAGGAGGCTTGGGACACTTTGCTAAGGCAAGGAAGATACAATTGAAGATTGAGCTAAATAATGTGCACAAGAAATTTTTTTCCATCAATGATTATTCACTAAAGATGAAGAACATCTGTGAGTCACTTGCATTGATTGGTGTTTCAATCAAGGATGATGATAAAATAGAAGTATGTCTACAAGGTTTGGGTCCTGAACACAAAGAGTTCAAAACTAGCATCCATCTTCAAGAGAACATTCCATCGTTTACAGATTTGGTGTTCTTATGGATTGTGGAAGAGAAGGAACTTGAGGAAGATTCCTCTATGTAGGGTGGAAACAATTGTAAACAAGTCCTTTTCAACAACAGAGGAAGAGGAAAATGATGTGGTACAGGTCGTGGACGAGACCAAGTAAGAGGCAACCACCAAGCACAAAAAAAAAATTACAACCATCGTTAGAGCACAGGTGGTGGTCGAGGAAACTTTGGAGGAAGGGGGGGTCCAAAATTTCATGGAAATGTGCAACGCAGTAATGTAGGTCAACAAAAAAATGTATTTTGTTTGGGTTGTGGAAGACATAGTCACTTTGAACGTGACTGTCCAGACATGAGGCAGCAAAATAATTATGCAACTACTAGCAGGAATGCAGATGAGCCCAAGAGGCTATTTTTGATGCAGCACATGCTGAATATTATGTCTACAGACATGACAAAATCTAGTGATAATGTCTAGTATGTGGATTGTAGTGCATCTAATCACATGATGAGCCATGGTGAATGGTTTAAGGAAATGAAGAATTTACAAATTCCTGGTTATGTAGAGACTAGTGGGGATGATACTACACATCCTATTATGCATACAAAAAATGTACCAATGTCTATGATAGATGGTTGAGTTAAGTACTTGGTTGATGTACTTGACGTAACCAACACTACAAAAAACCTAGTTTCTATTGGGCATATGACTGAGCAGGGTTTACAGGTTAGGTTTAACTCTAATGGTCTCTTTGTCAAAGAGCATAAGAAGGATGGAAGTTTGCTTGCACGAGGAACAAAAGTAGAAAGAATGTTTACTTTAGATTTAAATGTGCTCGAGGTGAATGCTACCATGCTTGCATGAGGTGCAAGTGTGGTTCCAGTTATAGAGATTTGGCACAAACATATTGGTCATGTAAATTTGTAGAGGCCGAAAATGATGCAGACTAAAGAGATGGTTACATGTTAACCTACATTTTGAGTTGCTGAAATGAAAAAATTATGTGAAGCTTGTCAATTTGGAAAGCATGCAAAAAAATTATTTCCTCATGATACGCATGTAAGGAGGGAACATTGGATTTAGTGCATACAAATATATGGGGTCCGACAAAGACTGCATCTATGGGTGGATGTAGATACTATGTGAGTTTCATTAATGACCATACGAGGAAGGTATGGGTCTACTTCATGAAGTAGAAAAGTGAGGTGTTTATGCATTTTCAAAATTTGAAAATTGTGGTTCTCTAAAAAACCATGGAACTCAGAGGTAGTTTTCATGCAAGTATACTCTGCAAAAGAAAATGAATTGTTGAGCAAAAGAACATGCACATTGTAGAAGTGGCTAGAGCATTGATGAATGAGAAGAGCATGCCTTATTGTTACTGGGTTGAGGTTGTTGCTAGAGGTGTCTACATTATGAACACGACCACCTCCTATTGCAATACATGATATGACACCTGCAGAAAAGTTCAGTGTTGAAAAATTAGATGTATCACATTAAAGTGTTTGGATGTATTGCTCATGTGCATGTGCCAGATGAGCTAAGAAGTAAGATTGATCCAAAAGCTGAAAAGTGCGCATTTATTGGCTATTCCCTTGAGCAAAAATGATACAAGTGTTACAATCCTGTCACGGGTAAAGTGAGGGTAAGCAAGGATTGTTTTTTTTATGAAATGGCAAGTTGGTATGCTGATGTAAGCAAGAACATGACTGCAAAAAATATAGGTGTACAGTCACAAGTTTTGAGTGGGCCACAGGGGTCCTCTAGTGCAAGTCATGGTGAGAATCCATGGAGTGGGGCAGGTTACGTGAAAGAGTGAGGCCTACAAACTCTTCAAATGTATCAAGAAAAGGAAATGAAAATCTTGATGATGCCCCTAAGTTGCCAAATTTGTGTGTTGGTTATGATGATGAACGATAACAATGGTTTTAGCAGAGTTTGGATGAAGAGTTTGGCATATCCTTTGTGAAAACTTCGGGTGCAAGAAGAATGCAAGCAGCGAATAGGGCATCTAGAAGTGATCTTGGACCACACAGGTCAAAAGAGCAAGAAATCATGTGTAGAGATTGACTTATGACAGTTATGTGGCTCGTAATTGTGCATTTATGGCAAAGATTATAGAGCCCACATGTTTTGAGAATGCTGTCAAGAATGACAAATGGTGGCAAGCTATGGATGAAGAGACTAATACATTTGATGCAAATGGAACATGGGAATTGGTTCCATTACCAAAGTATAAGAAGGAAATTGGATGTAAGTGGGTTTACAAATTAAAGCATAATGCTGATGGCAGTGTGAATAGGTACAAGGCTAGACTTGTGACCAAAGGTTATGCACAAACCAATGACTTTGATTGGAAATTTGAAAACCGGATAAGAAAAGGTGTTTCCGAGTTAAGGGTTCCATATGAGAAAAGTGAATGTTCCCACCCCCTTGATTTGGCATCAAAGAGGAGGAGTAGTCATGTCTTGGTGTCAATCTCAAGCGGGGAGGATGTCAGGAATCATGGTTTATCCTTTTGGAGTTGGTGCAGTCGGTGGACCCTAGCATGTACCTTGCAAGTGATATCAAGTGCAGTTTCTAACCCAAGCCCATATATAAAGATTTTGTAGGAAGAGAGTGAGGGAGTGACAAAAGGAAATGGCATGGAACTTTCACGAAGAATAAGTTCATAGGAACGTGCAAGGGAGAATGAAAAATAGAGAATGGTATGGAGTTGTTGAGAAGGAGGAGTTCTCAAAAGTATACAAAGAGGAAATGGAAGTAATTTCTCTCAAAACGAAACAAAAACCATGCTAGAACATTTTTTACACCTCATCTTTCCTACAAAAGGGAATGTTTCTTCTCAGAAATGAAAATGGTGAACAAGTTTTAGTGCAAGGTATAGCAAGAGAAGCTCCCTTGAAAGTACTCAGACCGATGCGATTTGGTAACAAATTTTGTAACAAATATCAAAGTTAATAAGATCATTTTAGAAATTAATATTTTTAAAGAACAAAAAAACACAAAATGAAAAGAAGACATTTCAAGATAAGCTCAAACCTAATTTCTTCATTAAGAGTCTGCAACTCGAGGCTCCAACTGGAGGCTCGACCCATTTGGTAGGTATACTATTTTCACAAACAAGGAAGACCTAGACCCTCATGACAACTTAAAACTTCATTCTAGTTTTCATTCAATTTTTTGTAGGCAAGATGAATAAATGTATATAAGGAATTTTAGGGATGAAGTGGTTGAGCAAAAATCAAGTTATTACATTCAAGGGAATGTAACATTTGTTAAGTATGGAGCCTGATTTACCCCTTGTAATTTTTTGCGTTAAAAACACACATTTGTAAGGCCCCCATTATGAGGACAAGCCATCGTGCGTAAAGAAAAATAACTCGCCGAAAAATAAAATCACTTGCCGGAAACCAAAATTTTCACGCCCAGTCTCGTCGGAATATTTATGACCAGACGGCAGGCGAAAACCGGCCGGTTGTTTGGCCGATTGGTCGGTGGCCGGTAGTCAATTGCCAGTGGTCGATGGTCGAAAGTCAATGGCCAGTGGCTGATGGCCGAATCCAATGGCCGGTGGCGGATTTCAAAGGAGGACTTGTATTCTCAAGGGCGGCCACACATGGGCAAATTAGAGGGTCCAATTTGGACTTAACTACACGAGAGCGGCTACACATGGCTGCCTCTCATGAGAGAGGGTAGCTCTTTTGGCCTATAAAAGAATTCCATCTCCACACACATTTTAGAGTGTGAAGTTGATGCAACAAGGTGGGTCTGAGGTGGTGAGAGTGAAGCAAGGCGGGAGCTCCAAAAGGATATAATCCCTTTGTAAACTACTTCTTGTTTTGAAGTACTAAAGCCATTGAGTGGTGCTTTCCCATGAACGTATCCCACATTGGGCGAACCATGTATATCATGTGTACTCTCTCTCTCTATTTCAAAATCTAGTGTGAGAAAATCTATCTCTCTCCATTAAGTAATCTACTCAATTATCTATTTAGCTACATCTTATTTCTTAACAACTAGTATCAGAGCAAGGTTTTCACGTAGCTAAATTATCTCAAGGAAAGGATTCCTTGGATTGAGTTGGAGTAATAGCGAGGAAGGGAAGCTCAATATTGAGAAGTTCAGCGCAAAGCTACCAACATTGAAAGATGCAGATTGAAGACTATCTCTACCAGAAGGACCTCTATTTGCCACTAGGCGGTCTTGCAAAGAAGCCCGCAACGATGGCATATGAAGCATGGATTGTCCTTGACCGAAAGGCACTGGGGAATACGGTTAAGCTTGGCTTCAACGGTTGCCTTCAAAGTTTTGGAGATGAATACCACAAAGGACTTGATAAAGTCACTTGACGACTTCTATGAGAAACCATCGGCATCCAATAAGGTATTTCTCATGAAGTGCTTATTTAAATTAAAATTGGTAGAGAATAGTTCAGTTGCAGAACATCTAAATGACTTTAACACAAACATAAGTCAACTTCGATCGATGAAAATCAATTTTGATGATGAAGTGCGAGCTCTCCTTATACTATCATCTCTACTAGATAGTTGGGATAGCCTTGTTATGGCTGTAAGTAATTCTATCTCTGGCACAAATACTCTTAAGTTTGATGATCTTGTGGGTGTTCTCCTAAGCGAGGAAATGCAAAGGAGAAGCACAAAAGAATCATCAAGTACTACATTCTCGGTGGAAACAAGAGGAAAGCCTAAGGAGAGCTTCAAAAACCAAAAGGGTCAGGATCGCTCAAGGCGGAGCAAGTCACGCACAAAGTCAATTCTTGAATGTTGGAACTGCGGAAAGAAGGGCCACATCAAGAAGGATTGCTGGTCCATGAAGAAGAAGGAGTCGGAGTTTTAAGACAACAAGCCAACATCGAAGGCCAATGTGGGAGGTAAAGTAGAGCAAGATGCTTTAATTCTCTCATTAGACAATGTGTCTAATTCCTGGATAGTAGATTCTAGGGCTTCATTCCATGCGACACCACACAAGAAACATTTCCAAGATTACACCAAAGGTAATTTTGGGTATGTATACTCGGGAGATGATGAAGCTTGTGAAATTGTCGGCAAAGGTACAATTTGTGTCAAAACTGCTAGCGGAAATGAGTTGAAGCTTAGAGATGTTAGGCATGTTCCTTCTCTTCACAAAAATTTGATCTCTACAGGACAATTGGATGATGAAGGTCACAACATTGCATTTGGAAACAAACGGTGGAAGATCTCAAAGGGATCTTTGGTGGTGTCCACGGGAGAAAAGGTTGGTACACTTTACTTGTGTACTGCTAGCACACAACCTTCAGCTTGTGTAACAACTACAGAAGTCGGCAATGCGGTGTGGCACTACCGGCTTGGGCATATGAGTGCCAAAGGAATGAAAATTCCTTAAACAAAAAATCTTCTACCAGGTTTGAAATAAGTGGACTTAGAGTTCTGTGAAGATTGTGTTTACGGTAAAAAAAATAGGGTAAAATTTCAAAAATCTAGAAATGAAAGAAACATTAAAAAACTTGAGTTGGTTCATTCTGACGTTTGGGGCCCTGCACGTACACCATCACTTAGTGGCTCATTGTACTATGTAGAATTCATAGACAATGTGACTAGGAAAACATGGGTTTATGTAATGAATAATAAATCCGATGTGTTTTACATATTTCAAAGGTGGAAAGCCTTTCTGGAAAATGAAATACGTACTAAGATTACATGCCTCAGATCCGACAATGGAGGCGAATATTGCAGCCAAGCTTTTGAAAGCTTTTGTGCTAGCAATGGCATTTGGGGGCAAAGGTACTAAAATGAAATAGGTACTAAGATTACATGCCTCAGATCCGACAATGGAGGCGAATATTGCAGCCAAGCTTTTGAAAGCTTTTGTGCTAGCAATGGCATTTGGGGGCAAAGGACAACCCCAAGGACACCTCAACAAAATGGGATTTTGGAACGAATGAACAGGACAATCATGGAGCGAGCATGAAGCATGCATCTACATGCAGGCCTACTGCTTGAGCTTTGGGCGAAAGCTGTAAGTACGTCTGTGTGCTTAATCAACCAGTCACCCTCAATGGCATTGGATGGGGGAGTTCCAGGAGAGGCATGGATAGGTAAACCGGTGAATTATGCATTTCTCAAAGTGTTTGGGTGTGAGGCTTTCATGCACATAGATAGAAGCCTAAGATCAAAGCTATAAGATGCAAAGTCCAAAAAGTGTTTCTTCATTGGCTATGGACAAGGCGACTTTGGTTATCGCCTATGGAATCTTGAAGATGGTAAAATTTTAGGAGTAGGGATATAATTTTTTACGAATAAAATATGTACAAAGACTACTCAAAAAGAAAACAAAGAAAAGAAACAGGTGATGAGTACATGGAGCTTGAGGACGGTGAAGACTCAATGACTGCAAATGGTGATAATGTGCAACAGCGTCAACCAAATGAGGAGCCTCAACCTATTCCTCAAAGATCCACAGAGCAAGTAGACTCCCATAAAGATTTATTCCTTCCTTCAACCATCTCTTGATCTCAGATTCCGGAGAGCCAGAATCATACAAAGAAGCTATGCATCATGAATCCAAAGAAGAATAGATGAAGAGCATGCAAGTGGAGATGGACTCACTACATTGCAACCAAACATGGGAGTTGGTTGAGTTGCCTAAAGGTTAGCGGGCGTTGTAGAACAAATGGGTGTATAAGGTGAAGGAAGAAGAAGGTGGGAAGAAAAGATACAAGTCTATGTTTGTGGTAAAAGGGTTTTCTCAAAAGAAAGGTATTGACTTCAATGAAATATTTTCTCCTAGTGTAAAAATGAACTCAATTAGGCTTGTCTTAAGCCTTGTGGCTGCTCATGATTTAAATCTTGAGCAAATGTATGTAAATATGGCATTCCCTCACGGTGACTTAGAGGAGGAAATTTACATGATTCAACCAAAGGGGTATGAAGTAAAAGGTAATGAGAAAATGGTTTGCAGATTAAAAAAGAGTTTGTATGGTTTAAAGCAAGCCTCAAGACAATGGTACTTGAAGTTTGATCGATGGATGTTGGATCATGGATTCACAAGATGCAACTTGGATCACTGCGTCTATACGAAGAATTTGGGAGATGGGAAGTTCATCATCCTAATGTTGTATGTTGATGACATGCTGATTGCAAGCGCTAACATGCAGGCATCAAACACCTAAAAGAGGAGTTATCTAAAACTTTTTCAATGAAAAATTTAGGTGTTGCAAAGAGGATACTTGGTATGAAAATATCAAGGGATAGGACGAAGAAGACAATAAAGCTATCTCAAAAGGACTACATCAAGAAGGTACTAGAAAGGTTTGCAATGCAAAATGCAAAAACGGTTTCTACACCTTTGGATGGTCATTTTAAACTAACCAAGGATATGTGTCCAAAGACACAAGAGGAGATAGCCTATATGTCTAAAGTTCCATATGCTGCAGCGGTAGGTTCTCTAATGTATGCTACGGTATGGACAAGGCCATATATTGCACATGCAATGGGAGTTCTGAGTAGGTTCATGGACAACCCAGGTAAAGAGAATTGGCAATCTGTGAAGTGGATACTTAGGTATCTAAAAGGGACAACAACAAATGCTTTGTGTTTTGGAGGAACTGATATTTTTCTTCAAGGGTATGGTGATGCAGATATGGCAGGTGACAAAAACACTTGAAGGAGCACTACTGGCTGGGTCTTCATGGTTGGAGGCACAACAATACGCTGGGCTTAAAATCTACAAAAATTTGTCTCACTTTCTACCATGGAAGCAGAGTATGTCGCAATGACGGAGGTAGGCAAAGAAATTATGTGGCTTCACAGATTCTAAGAAGAGCTTGGATTCAAACAAGACAATTGTGTCTTGTATAGTGATAGCCAAAGCACTATCAATCTTGCAAAGAACTTGGCCTTTCATTCAAGGACAAAGCACATTGAGGTGAGATATCACTTCATACGCGCTCTTTTGGAAGAGGGACAGCTAAAGCTAGGAAAGGTGCATACAAATTAAAATCCTGCAGACATGTTTACAAAGGTGGTCAACAAGGAGAAGTTGAGCTTTTTCTCATCTTCAATCGGCATTCAAGGATAAGAAGGTAGGATGGAAAGCAATCACAAGTTTGGTTTGGATATCGGTCTCCAAGTGGGAGATTGTTAACTATGGAACCTCATTTACCCCTTGTAATTTTTTGCATTAAAAATGCATATTTGTAAGGCCCCCATTATGAGGAGAAGCCATCGTGTGTAAAGAAAAGTAACTCGCTGAAAAATGAAATCACTCTCCGGAAACCAAAATTTTCACGCTCAGTTTTGAGCCTAAGCCCTTTTCGCCGGAATATTATGGCCAGACGGCGGTCGAAAACCGGCTGGTTGGCCGGTGTCCGGTAGTCAATGGCCGGTGGCCGGTGGCCGATTTCAACGGAGGACTTGTCTTCTCAAGGGCAGCCACACATGGGTGGATTGGAGGGTCTAATCTGGACTTACCTACACAAGGGCGGCTACACATGTTGCCTCATGAGAGAGGGCAGCCCTTTTAGCCTATAAAAGGAGACCATTTCTCCACACATTTTAGAGTGTGAAGTTGATGCAACAAGGTGGGTCTGAGGTGGTGAGAGTGAAGCAAGGTGGGAGCTCCAAAAGGGTATAATCTCTTTGTAAACTACTTCTTGTTTTGAAGTACTAAATCCATTGAGTGGCTGCTTTTCCGTGGATATATCCCACATTGGGTGAACCACATATATTGTGTGTACTCTCTCTCTCTACTCTATAATCTAGTGTGAGAAAATTTGTCTCTCTCCATTAAGTAGTCTACTCAATTATATATTTAGCTACATCTTATTTCCTAACAACATTTGCATACAATTAAAGGGAACAAGAGTATTTAAAGTTAATCAATCAATCAAGAGACTTAAGAAATGTAGAGGTTTAAATCTACCCTTGCGTATTTGTGAGATGTATGAACATATCATTGAGAGGGAATGGTTTCTTTTTTTCATCCACAACCATAAAATATGCCACGTAAACTCCCAAGCGATAGATCTATTTGAGACTCGTTTGTAGCTAACACTTTATACTTGATGCTTCTTGACACATGAGCGCCACGAGCAACTCAAGCTGTCCTTGTACCAAATCGGATGTCATTGCTACAACATTCGTAGAAGATTTTGAACGTGACAAGGATCAGAATGCCCTCCGCAAATTTGTGCAACCACATTCATTTTTAGGCACGGGTGATGATGTGCCTACTTAACTAGAAGAACGGATAATTCAATCGCATGACTACTTTTCTCTTGCCGACTACATTCAATTGCTCAGGGAATAATGGGGAGAGCTAAGCAAGAAAGACCAGCAAAAACATGGTGGAAGCTTAACTGCCAATCTCGCCAAGTAGGAGAGGTGACCAAATCTAGGATGAGTTAAAGCATCATCTCAAGGAGAGATATCTTCCCCTAGACTGTTCCACCACTAAGATGAATGAGTTTCTTTCTTGCAAGCTAGGTAATAGGTTTGTTGAAGCTTATTTTGAGATGTTTGTTTGAATTTCATGATATGCTCCTCTCATGACCGAGAAACAAATTCTCCAATTTTATTTTATTTTTCAATAATCACGATTACGGACAGCAATACGAACAAAGATAAGCAATTCTTACCTGTACTTCATTGCTGTTTAATTTTTTAATAATATTGGTGAATATTATTATACGACACCTATCAGTTGCATGTGTATACTTTGTTTTTAAAAAAAATATTTATTCATCATGAGAGTTTAATCTCCTTTCAGAAATCATTAAGACACATATCATTGCACTTTTTGCTAATGCATAACACTTTGCTAGTTGTTGACCTTGATAGCCTTATCAAAACCCTGTCGTGTTCTTATTGTGTATTGACTAACTGAATATACCGTGAAGGATAGGAAATGTGCCTTACATATTGAACTTGTAGAATATGTATATATAATAAGGAACGGGATATTGGGCGAGATAGACGAAATAGAAGCAGAGGCGGCTGAGAAATTTTGATGTCATAGAAGTGATCAGAAGCCACCATTCATAGAGACCATCTTCCCTCTCTTTCTCCTTGTTCACTTCTGACATGCACATCCCACCCAATCACTCTCTATTTCTCAAATCACGGCCACTGAGTACTGTGATGTAGTCGCCCCACGTTGTCATGCTCCTACTCCCAGTTCTCTCTCTCTCCCACCTTTTCTTAGCACCCCTCGCCGCCATGCAGATGATTACCTGCAGCCGCCTAGTGCCTCTCTCTCTCGTCGACTGACGGTGCCCATACACCCACCCCGCTGTCTGTTTTTTGTTACTTTTTGGATGACCATGCAGCAGGAGTAATTAATAGCCGTGTATCTCTCTCTCTCTCTCCACCTCCACCACGCAGTGCTTATTCCGACTGCAGATATCATCCGAGGGCGAGTCTCTCTCTCTCTCTCTCTCTCTCTCTCTCTCTCTCTCTCTCTCTCTCTCTCTCTCTCTCTCTCTCTCTCTCTCTCTCTCTCTCTCTCTCTCTCTGTGCAGTTCGATCACCTTTCTAACAACCCTTTCTCTCAAACACCAGTGGTGCCAATCTTTTTGAAGCTACCCGCGTCGACCCCCAGCCCTTCAAATGTCAACCACTGCAAACCAACCCCCAGCAGCTCATGCAACTTCACGGCCCCTTCTTTGCAACTCGTCACTCTTGGTGTGCAGCTCTTGGCCTTCCCTTTTCCCTCCTTCTGCAAGTCTGGCTCTCCCTTCGGCCTCCACCGCATCATTTTTTCTCCACCCCACGTGAGCTGCATGCAACTCTCTATCTCTCTCTCTGCCCCTCGTTTACTACACAAAGCGCACACACACCCAGTTCGGACTCCATACTCAAGCTCAACACAGTCAGGCATGAAACTGCTATGGCGCAGTGATTGCTGTTTGGTTCCAATCAGCCAAGCTTAGGGGGGCCACAGCTAAGAACCCACTAACGTAACGAGCCGTCTATGATGTCACTCCTTTACCCCCTTGCAAGAGGCCATAGCAATTGATGAGAACCCCAGCCACTTTGTACTGACCATAGCACCCCACTCTGCAATTCTCTCCTCGGCTTGCCCTGTGCCGACCCCGCCCCCAACCTTGTCACTATCCACCTCAGCACCCCTTGCCACTTAACAAAAGGAGCGGTGGCACATCCGTTGTTAACTAAATGAGCCTACGGCAGTAATAAGAGGAGGTATTGATGCCTCTCAATAAGGTTACAACAGTGGAAGTCAGCAGATAGGAGCCGCTAAGGGCCGACTCATAACACGGGATATCGGCAGATGTAGTGACAACACCTGCCATGGACAACCCTGCGACTCTTGTGAATGGGAGGAGTTGTTGCACAAGCCGAACTACTGACAATGTCGGTGGATTGTCCCAAATTTCTGCACCACCACCAACAGCGGTGTTGCCAACCACGCGCAGGCGCCCTGCATGCCTCTCACCCACCTTGAGCATGCAAAAGTGGCGCTATCTACGGCGTCAAGATTTTTATTTTTTATTTTATTTTATTTTATTTTTCTAAATTATCATGCCTAACCCACACTTCTACCTCTATCACACCAAATGGAGGTAAAAAGTACACATAGCAATTTATTAATTAATTTCCAAAAAAAAAAAAAAAAGTCGATTGTCATTGACCCTATTGGAGTTTGATTCCTATTGATTGCATGCTGCGGATTTTTGCCTGTTTTGAACATGGAGAGTTCTCTCTTTCTCTCTCTCTCTCTCTCTCTCTCTCCCAAGACGTCGATTGCTTACAATAGCGAACATGGGCGATGCTCTACAGCGACTGTTGCAATATTTTCTCTGACGCCGTCAGAACATTAACAATGCTGATGATGAATTTTGTATTTTTTAACTTTGCTTCATTTTAATTTGTACCCATGCATTGGATTAGATTCACACAAATGTATCAATTTGGCATCATATGTGCACTGTTAATATAGCATTTCATTTCATTTATCTCTCTCTCCCTTTCCCCCTATGACTCCCTACAGAGGCAAATGTTCACGCAGCTTTTCCGCGCGTAGTGAAACACTTTCTCGCATGCTGCCATTTGCCGCGTATCCTTCAACATACCATGATCGTGATGATGATTGTAATCACGCCTTTCAGACTTTTAGTTTTAGTCAATTTCTTCCCCTAGACCATTGGACAAAGTCTAATCTAACATTTCATTTGATCTCTCTCTCTCTCTCTCTCTCTCTCTCTCTCTCTCTCTCTCTCTCCCAATTTTTCCCCCCCCACTTCCCCTTTCCTTTTGGTCAATGGTCGATGTCATGGAAGCATCGAACATCGACATATTTCTTCGATGACCAATGCAATACTTTCTCAAACAACGCTTGCTTTTAGGCATCCACGTGCACTCGCAGTGATCATGATGTATTAAACTGACTATTTCAGTCTTTCACTACACTTCATTTTAATACCTAGGCACTAGATTAGATCCATAAGGATTGTATTAATTTGATCTTATAGGTACTTTGTATAAGCTGCAAACTCTCATACTACAATATCTAATACAAGTTTAAAAGCGAAGCTTAAGTTTTGGTCTTGCTAGGCATTTTCTTGATGCATATTCTATACATAGTTTGACGTCTAACTGGAAATATCTCTAAGGTCAAATTAATTTTGCATTGTTTTCTTTATTTGTTGGACCAATCTACTCTTTATAGTATGGCCTTTACATGATGTATGCTCATGATATCATGACTAGACGCTAGTATGCTCGTGATATCATAAATAAAGATTAGTCAATGCCCTTTAACAATTATAAATAATAAATTTTACAACGTTAAGCACTTTAGAGACAACAATTTGCGATATCAAGGGGACTACTCCATTTATTCAAACAAAAACAATCTACAATATATTGATTCCATCTCACTTTCGAATTAATCCGAGGCTCATCATTGTAAATGACTTCTGCTAATTACAGTTCTATCCTACTTGTATCTCTCTCCCCATGCACAAACTAGTACATATTTTCCGATGTAGTACATCAGCCAGGGTCAAATGGTTTACAGAAAGCACACAGCACTTGTACCTCATCCATATACCAACAATGGTCTATATATTCAAATACAGTTTACCCTCCTAGTATGTACATCAAATACGTCATTCCTCTTTTCTTATCTCATTTCTCTCCATTGTGTTCTACGCTGAATACTCAAACAACACTACTAAGGACATGGCTTCTGATTGTATTGAAAGAATTCTTTACTGAGATAATTTGTCAATAAGCTATGCAGCTACTCATGCGAGCTACGGTGCTCTGGATAGTGACCAACACTTTGTAAGCACCTTGCAATACTCCAAAATGGTGTCACACACATAGTAAAAACTTTTCCTTTTTATGTCTTGTCTAGTCCATTGGTCACGGACACACAGATTTGCCGATTTAGGCAGTGTGTAGATACTCATCTTGGTGCAGATTCGCCGATTTAGGCAGCACATTGAAAATTATAGATTCATGATTTTTAAAACAATACCAAATGCAGATTCGCCGATTTAGGCAGCACATTGAAAATTATAGATTCATGATTTTTTAAACAATACCAAATGCAGATTCACCGATTTAGGCAGCATTAGTGCAGATTCACCGATTTAGGTAGCACACTATATTGGTGTAGACTTGCCGGATGAGGCAACACCAATCACAAAATCATGCTGCAGTGGCTGGCCACCACTGTAACTGGTATGATTTTGTTACCCAGGTACCTAATGAAAGTGATTTGGATTTGGAATTACATTGTGGAATTGGAATTGGATTGGGATTTGGTATCTGGTGATTATTATGGCAGTGTTTATGTGATGAGACTTGCCATTATGAGAATTGAGTGTGACCAATGATATCTTGATTCATCAGGATATGACATATACTGCTTATTCTAGTGGTATGGGACACTAGAATAGGTAGTATGTGGATGACGGCAGGCATAAGCAATGTTGTCTAGTTTTATGGATTTTTTTTACTTGATACAGATTTCTAATCATTGTTTTTGACAAGTATTGTTTGCAGATTTTTATCTTCGCAACTGAGGACAGTTGCTTTCCAACGAAGAGGTATGTTATGGAATTGATATTTTATTATTTACTGCAGCTGTGATAGGTGGAAAAGGCTTGACCGAGATAGGCCTATGCGTACGGAAATATATTTCATGTATTATTCAAGTGCTCTTTATGAGCTTCGGCCACTTATGACCGGCCGGCTAGTTTGTAACCAATTTGACCATTCAAGAAATCTATATAACAAATACGTGCAAGAGAGAAATGGTCACTCTTGCACGGGGGGAGATTGCACCCAGTGTCCGTCTCAATATTCTCTCCTCTCCTCTCTTCTCTCTCGCCGTGCCGACGTAGCACTCCGCTCTAGGAGGCGCGTCTGCACGTGCTCACTCTCTCTCTCTCGCTCGCGTACGTCGTTTATTATGTGCGTGTGCGATGATTCAGGTATACCTATTTATCGTTTTATGGTATGTATTGTGTTATCATGAGTATTTTGCAGGGCCATCGCGCATCTGTTTGTAGCAGGAAATATATATAAGAAGTCAATGATGAGGGTTTCTAGATTAGGGTCTTATAACCTGGATGACCAAAGAGAAAAAACCTGGTGGGAAAAAAGTACCTTTGGTATACGCGCTTATTGGAGTTGAGCATTTGGACTTGAAGTACTTGTCATGCAAGGTGAGTGTTTGGGAGAAACAAAGGAAGAGTGTCTAATGCAAAGTGCCATTTATGGGACACTCTATATGCATACGAGAAATTTGTCAAACAAAAGTATGTAGTGTAAAAGATGGTGTTGAAGGGTGCTTCAAGGAACAAATGTAGCACATGTGACATCAAAAGACCTCTCAATATCTTCCACGTTTTAAAGAAGGGTTCTTGGTGTAGAAGCTTCCCCACTCATACCTCACTCTGCTAAGTGCGTGAGTGTCTTTTGGACTTCCTCATTCACTTACCACTATACTACAATGACTTTGACTCTTATGCTCACCTATACCAGCATGAGCGACACAACATAAATATGCTCAACTCTTCCTAGAATAGCTAAGATTCTTAGACCACTGAGAATATTACATGAAGGTTTGGGACTAACGCCTCGCTCATTTAGTGGCTTAGCTGCCCGACTTTGACTTTTATGTCATGTATTTTTAATGGCGACTTGGAATTACCTTTTCAAGGCCAAAAACCCAATTCCATAAGTTTTGGAAATGTAGGCCTCTTCCAATGTCGTGGTCTTTGGATGTCACCATTTTGTCGAGTAGGTTGGCATACTTTGGTTCCTCTTGATTTGCTTGTCGTATATTCACATTGCTCTGTGAAACAGGTTCTTCAACTGTTGTAGAGACTGATGTAGCCTTTGCTTTATCTTGCATGAGAAGCGATTGAATTTGTATGTGGGTTCTTTGTGATTGAGTTTTGATAGCAATTTTGGAACCCATCGTGTTTTTGGTCTCTATATGACCATCTTTTTCATTTTCTCCTTTTGCTCGATCACTTGAGGTTCCCTAGGCTTCGGTAGCCAGATCTTATGATTTCCTTTGTAGAAGCCTTGAATTTGGAGTTGATAACGAGGTATCCATTGCTAGCCATTTTTTCAACTCTCATAAAATATTTTTAGAAGCCACTTCACCCCACAAAAACACCCTAGCACAATGACTAGGCTTGCTTTTTCATTGTAAATAAGAGTGTGTGCGAGTTATAGTTTTTATCACATTTCTTATTAAATCATTGAGCGAGTCATTGGGCTAGGAGACCAAAAAATATATATATATATATATAATATTACGGTCCTCTTTACATGTAAATATTTTCTATCAAATAAAGGACCTAAGTATAAAGGGGTTTTTTTCAATTTTTTTGTATTTATGTAAATATACATTCCTAGGTGTGCGTTATCAGGCCTAAGTACGCTAGCCTCCATTGTGTGTCATTCCTTATACATGTTTTTACTATCATTTTATCCCTTAAGCTCTACTAACACAAGCCTTGAAAAAACTTTGTGTGACTTCACCGTAAAAAATCACCAATAACCTTATCGACACCGTCATATTTTTTTCCATCCCCCCCAGATAAATATTCACAAGTACATAGGTTTTATCTTCAAATAAATTTTATAAATCACTCAAAGTAGAGAATAACTGAGGGTACCTTCCCTCATCAATTTCCTCCTTTCATTTTTTCACAGATATATTTTTTGCCACCATGCATCCCATGTGTCCATTTTTCATGACTAGCTAACCTACTTCTTGTCCCACAAGTATATATCATATTTGATACTTATCCTATACCATACATGTGTGCAAGCTCCTTGGCAATATTAGGTCATGGTTGATGTATAGGGAGGCTCACTTGGAACCTACAAAGGAAAAAGAATCAAATAGTGGCCCACTTCAAGCCTTATGAGGTGTTGTAGGGACAGCTATTTCCTCAAATTTTGGCACCCTCTTTTGATCCGAATTTGAGGATATGTCCAAAAGAGAAAATGTAGATCCTAAGATGAAGTATGTTTCATAATTTTATCAAAAATTTTGGGGTCAAGGGTGATTTTACATGAATTTTATGGCTGACTTCAAAACTGCCACCTCACGCACCCAAAAGTCCTCCTATTTTCTCTCGCCCTGCCTCACAACTACTCATTCATACACACTCATCCCTCTCCTTCCCACACTCAAATGTGGACATTCCATGACTCTTCTCACCTTCTTCACCATCCTCATTCCCTCTCTTCACCATAGCTTCCATGATATACACATATACTCTCATATATCTCTACACCTACTCCCATATTCACATTCCCTCTTCACAATCATGACCATTACAAAAAAAAAAAGCAAATTGGATCTGATTTATCTTTGCAATGAAGTATTTCAGGAAGAGGACCTTGAAGTGTTCAAATCGACACAACGTCACCATCAACCGAGAATCTCTCACATTGACGCTTCATCCACTTGTGTCACTAGGTGAACTTCCTCTCCGATTCCATCTATCCCCCTAATTTTCAATGCCTTATTAAGGAATTTTACCATTGTCATGCACCTTGTATGCACCTCATTGTGATCATAATCACTAACCCTAATGAGACAAAAGCACCTCACCTCAAGTAAGTAAGGATAAGTAGTGGTAGAACTCTCTTTCTTTCATTTTTTTCTCTCTCCTTTTTCATTCACCATCATCAATAATGCTCTCTCTCTCTCTCTCTCTCTCTCTCTCTCTCTCTCTCTCTCTCTCTCTCTCTCTCTCTCTCTCTCTCTCGCCCACATGCATGTGACTCAAGGAGATGAGATAGACCCACTACATTTTGAAAAGGAAAAAAGTTATAAGCTCAATTTGTTAGCTTGTAATTTAGATTAGCCATAATCCAAATAAGTGATCTCCAACCCATAAATAGACCCCTTCCATTCATTGTAAAAGAGACATAGATAGCATTATAGAACTAGAGGTGTGACGAGAGACTTGGTTGTAGAAACTATAGTGTGAGATTCACACTTTAGTGCACTATAGCATTGATGCTATATTTTCCAAGTGAGAGAGTGTGAGAGTTTCACATCTCAAGCCACCATTGTACCTATTCTTACAGCTATCAATTAATTTGAGGTCATGGTGTTTCAAAGGCGTGATTTTGTCTCCAATTCATATTCCATCCGGTTGTGCGATGCTAGTTGAGGTGATGTGTATGCTGCAATTTCTCATTTGAGCTTGTGAGATTAAGTGTTTTGGGTGCATTACATTGCCTAATAATAGTTCATTGTAAAATGTTTGAGTGGTGAGAGGTCTCCCGCAAACTAAGATAATGTGTGTGTTGGCAAAGTGTAGAGAACGTGTTGGTTTAGTCTCCATGTAGGCTCTTTGACAGTTTAGCAAGGTGTGCTTTCACCTCTCGATTTGCGAGACAATTGTTTGAGCAACCTTACTCTCCATTCTCTCAATGTCTTCTTCTTCCTCCTTCTATAGAAAACTCCTGTTGTGCAAGCAAGGCATAGTGTGGCACCAAATTGGTGTTCCAAAAATGACCCACACAACATAAGGGGATAGTGAGATTCTAAAAATACCCCCTGTCCTGTTGTGCAAGCAAGGCATAGTGTGGCACCAAATAGGCCTTTTGGTAATATCTTGTGCGTATGAGAAAACCCAATGGAATCCAAATAATAAGGTCACTCATTATTTTTTTGCATGGTGTGTATGTGGAGCCAGAACGACACGATGAGGGGGGGAGTGACAAGCTGTATGATTCCCTCTTTACGCGGTGTGGGTAGGAGCAAAAATGATGCAACATGGGGAATGTCAAAGTCTCTGTGCGCTTTTGCACATGGTTTAGAAAAATAAGTCCAAATAATAAGGTCACTCAAGATTGTTTTGCATGGTGTGTGTATGGAACCAGAACGATGCGATGAGAGAGGGAGCGACAAGCTGTATGATGCCATCTTCGCACATTGTGGGCAAGAGCTAAAATGAAAAAAAAATCGGGATTGTCAAAGTCTTTGAGCACTTTTGCACATGATTAAGAAAAATAAGTCCAAATAATAAGATCACTCAAGATTTTTTTGCATGGTGTGTCCATGGAGCCACAATGACGCGATGAGGGGGGGAGTGACAAGCTGTATGATGCCCTCTTCGCGCGGTGTGGGCAGGAGCTAAATGATGCAACATGGGGAGTGTCAAAGTTTGTGAGCGCTTTTGCACATGATTTAGAAAAACCTTAGGGATCCAATTAACAAGCGGATTCAAGGTTCTTATGTGGTGTGGACATAGAGCTAGAACAATGCAATAGGAGGGTGACAAACTCACACATGACAAGTACATTGTGGGCAAGAGCTAAACCGGTGCGATAGGGGGAGGAGTGAAAAATTCATTGAGTCCTTTTGCGCACGATGTGGGTACACTACCGAAACGGGGTGAGTGGGGGTAGACTGACTAGATCAATCAAGCCACAATCGCATAGTGTGGTCATTGATCCAAAACAATGTGAGAAAGGATGTCTTGAGGTGTGGTCCCCTGTTGATGTAGATATTATGTATGCACGTGATGAGTGCAAGCTCTTGATGCGGTGCTTAGAAGTAGAGGGTAAGTGAAAAGTAGACATTAAAAGAAATATGAATTAGTCATTAATAGTTGTCATCATCATTGTTTGAAAAGTAAGATTTCGTATCTTCTAGCTTAATATTGTACAATATCAAATAGAAAAGAGCACTTGTACATCAGGCCCAGAATATGATGTTATCCATCAAAAACAACAGGAATGCCATCAAGTATAGGCAATTTATCCAAATGAAAGTGAAATTTAGACGTTTTTTGCTAAAGTGGGAGCCCATAAGATCAAGCTAGACGAGACAAGAATGCCATACTTTTGTATACATGTCAAGTGAGTATTGGCCTATTTCTTAATCCGTGGGTTACTAAACATCCCTTTTTTAGACGTTGTGAGCGGGTTGGAGACACACACAAAGCCTCTATGATAAGCCGACACACACTCTTGGAATAACACACACACACACACACACATTATGGGGCACCACTCGGCTTACACAACCCGCCTGGCCAAGACAGGAAACACATAGATGGAGTGAGAAGAGAGAGATTTCCCACTTGCCCACTCAACACTCACACATACACACTCACACACACATTATCAATTCAGCTCAAAGGAGGAAATATTCTATTGTTTAGACTCAATGAAGCTCAGTCCGACACCAATGGGGCAAATAGTTTACACAGTATTGAAGAAATACACCAGATACAACCACAAAGTTATGTAAAGGCTTCACTCACTGGAGAAGATTACACAAAAAAATAGCAAAAAATATGTGATAAATTTGGCAAAATGGACAGCACGATTTCTTTTGGAATGGCCAGAAACCCCACCCTACAATGTCACGGTACTCAAATTCGATCTCAGATGAGTTGTTTAGGGCCAAAAAATGCTCCAAAATGAGCAAAAATTGAGATGCGGGTATTGCTCCTCTTCTCCACGTTTTTTCTAGTCTCTCTCTCTGGTTTCTCAGTTCCCATACTTAGCTTTATCACTTGGGCACCTTTGGTCTTTTAGTTGACCTCAGACAGACCCCGAACAGGCCAAAACATGGCCTCGCAGCGAATAGTTGTCACCCTGTTCGCACACTGGCCCTCAACTTTTCTCCAATAAGGCCATAGCTTTGGTCCCTCAACCATGTGAAGTAGCCCCAAAATATGGTCCTCATAATGACCTTTTGCATAATTCATCACAAAAAAACATCCCTGCTGTGTCTTCACTTACCCACATGCAAGACTTGATCCCATTCGACCTCCTGATGCCACTCAATGCCATCTAACGCACCTTCTTACCTCATTGCGTGGGCTCACCGATAGCTTCCTCGAGAATTTTTACACACCGCAAACTCCTCTTATTATGGAAGAACACACTGATACTCGTGATAATGAAAATCGATGCACTATGTACACCCTGCCCTACTTGTACACATGTGGGCCCCACGTAACCACCTGGATCTGAAGAATGGGCAATTATTTATTTTATGCACCATGCATGTGTATATACATATGCGCAATCCCTTGCTCCTAAAAACTCCTAACATACTTTGTCCATCCCCTAGCCTGCTAGATCATTCATGATCAGCAGCGGCAACAAAAAGAGATATGAGACTCGTCGTGTCACAAGTCTCCTCATCCCTCACCAACATTACTTGCTCCACAGAGAGCTCATATTTATCCACCATAATTAACCTTTCATGATATAATTTAAGACGCAATCCGTTTACCATTGACTTATGTAGAATCCCATCCAAGTTATGAGACTCGTCGCGTCACAAGTCTCCTCATCCCTCACCAACATTACTTGCTCCACAGAGAGCTCATATTTATCCACCATAATTAACCTTTCATGATATAATTTAAGACGCAATCCGTTTACCATTGACTTATGTAGAATCCCATCCAAGTTAGCCAGCTAATATGTACAATTCGAAAACAATCCACTACCTTGAAAGGGCCTTCCCACTTATTTTGAAACATCTTTTGGAAGGTGTTGTCCAGCTTATTGTTGTAGCACAAAACCAAGTCATGCTTCTTGATACCCTTACTTTTGACCTTTTCATTTATCTTTTCTAAAGCCTTATCTTGCATCTGCCCATAATGTTCCAATGCACTCATCCTATCCAGCTGAACCTCTTGTAATTGTAAGAGCCTCTCTTTGAATGCATCACTAGGAGGCCCAAGTAGCTTCTCTAGCATCTTTTCTGCAGGCAACTCTACCTCCACAGGCAATAGTGCTTCCTTTCCATATACTAGATGAAATGGAGTAAACCCTTTACCTGTCTTCACCGAAGTATGTTAAGCCCATAATGCACTAGGCAATTACAAGTCCCAATTCTTTCCTTGGTGCTCTGTCATTGTCGAAAGAATTTGTACCAACTCACCATTGAATCTTTCATTTAAGCCATTACATTTTGGATAATAAGGAGTGGTATGCTAGTGTCTAATCTTCATCTTCTCGCATAAGAAGTCTAATAGTTTAGCTCTAAATCTTGGTCTCTTATCCGAAAGTAGCTCCAATGGCAGCCCAAACTTGCAACATATTTCATCATACACAAATTTTTCCACATCCTTTGCAGTGATTTGTTTTACTGATGTAGCCTCTACCCATCTAGAGAGATAGTGCACTGCAGTCAAAATATAGCTTTTGCCCCTGCTTATGACAGGTAATGGGCCTATTACATCAATCCCCCACTTTTCAAACACATCAAACGCCAAAATGGTTTTTCGTAGCTCTGGCTTCAACACCCTCTTCCCAAATGCTTGACATCTATTGCAAGACCTACACCAATGGTGAACATCCTTGTGAAAACTAGGCCATACATACCCCTCTTGCAAGATCTTATGCAAGGTGATCTTTAGAGAAAAATGTTCTCCACATGCGCCTTCATGATTATCTTCCAACACTCTATAAAGCTCCTCCCGCCAAGGTACACGTCTCAACACTAGATCAGCCCCTTTAAGGTACAAGACATCACCAATCAATTTGTACTTGTATGCTCTACGCACAAAACCATACTTCTTAGAATTTTGAATGTCCTTCGGAATGATTCCTGTTAGCAAAAACACCTCTTCTTGAGCCAAACTTTCCCGGCCATGATAAAGAGGTAAAATGGTCCTCAACACAAATAGCTCCCCAATTATGCTTTGAGCTGCTTCATGTGCCTCTCCATTTAAAGCACGTTCAATGTGTGTGATGCTCCATGCTTTGAACTTTTTTAATAGGCCTTTGATTTTGAAACACATTTCCTTCAATGAGGTGTTCTTGCTTTTCCACACATCCATCACTTGCTTCACAATTAACAAGGCATCACCTTTTATGCTCAACCTTCTAATCCCATGCTTCAAACAAATGTGTAATCCGGCTTCCAAAGTAGCATATTCAGCCTCATTGTTACTATGAGCATCCAATATGAACCCTCTCTTGCATATTAGCTTCCCCTCTGGATCATAAAGTGCTATACCCCCTGAGGCCGCATCATGGATCTTCCTGTATGAGCCATCAAAGAACAAAACATGAGCACTGGTGATCTGTGACACTTCTTTGACTACCTTTCCAACCGCCTCTTCCTTAACAATAAGGGGATTCTCCTTGTAGGTCAACAAATCGGCTAGGGTAGCTCTTGTATTGTATTCCACTAGAAAAGAGAACGCAAACTCTTGCAGCTCAATTACCCATTTCTTGACCACATTTGACATGTTAGTTCCATTAATTAACTATGGAAAAAAGGTGTAACTCATTAATAAAACAAAAGGTCATTGTAGCAAGTAATGACGAAATCGTTGACAAGCAAATATTACACTGGCCATCACTAGCTCTACTTTCGAGAATTTTCTCTCTGCTACCAAATTCACTTGGCTTGCACAATACATTGGCCTCATATAATGGCTGTCCTTACCCTTTTGCAATAGCATGGCTCCAATGGAATCATCCCTATTGATGGATTTACATCCCAAATATTACACTGGCCATCACTAGCTCTACTTCCAAGAATTTTCTCTTTGCTGCCAACTTCACTTGGATTGCACAATACACTGGCCTCATATAATGATTGTCCTTCCCCTTTTGCAATAGCATGGGTCCAATGGAATCATCCCTATTGATGGATTTACATAAAACACTTGCTCCCAATCAGGAGCCTGCATGGCTGACAACCCCCCCAAACACATCTTTCACCTCTTGAAACACTTCTTCACACTTGTCATCCCATTGCAATGGATCATGCTTTGCCACTTGCTGTAATGGATAAAGGAGCTATGAAGACAATGGAATAAACCGTGCCAGGTACTTCACTTTGTGTATAAAGATTGCCAATTGCTTCGTACTTGTAGGTGATGGAAGAAGAATAATAGACTTAACCTTGTCTAGATCAGCCTCAATGCCATTTTCTAACACCATATGACCCAATAACTTCACCCTTGGCTATGCTAGATGACATTTCTTTGGGTTTAATTGTCCTACACATTCATCATATCGAGCCAATACCATCTGCAGCTTCTCATGGTGTTCAACCCTACTACTATAGACACATAAGTCATCCATAAAAGCTTTAACACAACTACCAATGAATGGTGCCAATACCCAATTTGCTCTCTCTTGATAGAAAGATGGTCCATTTGACAACCCAAATGTCAATACTGTGTAGCAATAACAACCCCATGGCGTAATGAAAGTTGTCTTTGTTCGGTCTTTAAGAGCAATCTTCAGTTGAAAATAACCTGAAAAACCATCACACACACTTTACCTCTCATAACCTGCCACTGAATCCAAGATCTGATCAATGAATGGGAGAGGATATGGGTTCTTCTTAGTGGCTGCATTTAAGGGTTTGAAATCTACACAAATCCTCCACCTTCCATCCTTCTTTGGGTTGACTACTACTGGACTCACCCATTTTGTGGTTTCCACTTGGACTATGAACCCTGCCTTCAATAACTTGTCCACCTCTTCCCGCAAGGCTTCCATTTGCTCTTGACCCATCCTTCTTAGCCTTTGCCGCACTGCCTAGCACCTTCTTTCATCTCTATATGCATCTCTTCTCCCTTGAACCCTCTAATATCTTCATATGAAGTAATGAACAAATCAAGAAAACTAGCTAGCATGTGCAAATATATCTCCTTCTCCATAGGTGAGAGGTCTCCACTGATCATTTGTGTCATCAATTTTTTCTTATTTGACAATTCAACCTTGGTTTGTATCATCCATTCAATCACTTCATAAGACCCTTCACTTTCATCTTCAACCTCATTTGAAAATACGACTAAACCAGACTCATGGATTTCTTTGTCCATCAAAAGAAATGCAACATCAACATCCTCATCAGCTGGTAGTACGTACTATCACTGTCCTCATCAACCATTGTGGAATACTCTTCATCACTAGACTCATCCTCATCTTCATAAATATCTTCCAATACTTTCCTTCTGCCCATATTATATAGCTTCTTGGCACCTGTCTTTCCATAGAGCTAATCGTACCAAATCTCCAATCTTGAACATCTCCCACTGCATGTAACCATGGTGTACCCAGTATAAGAGGATATGTTCCCAACCCCGCTGACATCACATTAAAATCAACCACTGCCTTTGCATCATACACCTCTACTTCTAAGCTCTTTACAATACTCAAACATTTTACTTTATGATGATTTGCCAATCTGATCCAAAAGCCTGATACCCCAGTCACTGTAAGACCCATCTTCTCAACACATGTGTGTGTTATGACACGTATTTGGGCTCCACCATCCACATAACCTTGTCCCCAATTTTTTATTTTGTGCCACACAAATACTATTGGGCAAATATTTGGTAGCTCGTCCATTGCCAACACCTTTACTGAACCTCTCCCTGGCTCTTTCTCCATTGGGTTAACCATCCTCTTGCACTATCACTTTAGCTTAGGCACCAACTCTATAAGCTGCCCAAAAGTAACATCTGCCTTTCTAATTGTCAGATCCTCCTTCAAGTCATAGCTTAATTGCCCATCCCCTAGTGAAAAATCCTTGCGACAAGCCCTCCTTTTCCTCTTGGCCTTGACATACTCGCCTTCATGGCTCTTTCCCTTCTTCTTACTAGGACCTGGGGCACTTCTTCCTTCCTTGTCCTCTGTGGTCCTCTTCCCAATGGGCATCACTAATGTATCCTCCAGCTTTGCTGCCTTCTCCAAGGTGACGACACTTATCACTTTTGTCTTTCCCTTTTCCTCCTGGGTTAATCCACTGGTTCCTTCTTCTCCCTTAGTTTCAATGCCATAATCATTTGACCTAGTTAGCACCTGTCTTGGCAATGGATACATGTCTCCCCCCATCCTTGGTGGCTTATCACATTGCGGGCTGATGTGTCCCAACTCTCCACAATTATAACATGTGGGCGTCTGACTCCAGACTCTACCATTGCTTTGTCGAACACCATTCCTGGGTCTTTCTTCACCACCTGGCTGACTTGCAACAAACCTCCCTCAACCTTGATTATTTCGCACATTACCTAGCATGTTTAGGCTGAGATTATTCATTGAATCTATCACTTGCCTCATGTCTTGCCTTAGCCCATCATCTTGCATTGTTGTAGTGACCATTGCTGGCATAACTTGAGGAGTAATAGAAACCATTGGTTCATGATGAACCCCTGGCATGCGACCTTGTAAAGAGTCCATAGGCTAAAACTCAGACCTCCTGGGTGAAGACTCCACCCCTACCTGGCTCATTTTCCTCTGCTTTCACTCTTTGTTACTTGCCACCTCCAATGCATCTTCATATGTTCTAGACTTCTTTAGCTCCACTCTCCAACGTATATTCTCCCAAAGACCAGCCAAGAATTTGTCCTTCTTCATCATGTGAGGTGGGGGCCCTTGTGGTGCTAAGGCCTTGCACATCCGCTCCCATGCCAATGAAAACTTACATATGTACGCATCTACTGGCTCACCTTCCTTTTGCACCAAACCATGTACTTCTTGCCACACTTTTTTAGGATCTTCTGTCTTTACAAACTCCATTCCAATCCATGCCTTAGATTGTTCCAACTCAATCTTACAAGTGGATCAGCCACACGCAACTCCTCTTCAAATGCTTTGGACCAAACTCTAGCATCACTCTTCAAACAAATCTGGAGAAGACAATGCAGACAACCTCCATCTTTTCCAAAAAGTCTTCCACATCTTCATCACTTCTTCCATGAAATTTCGGATAAGAGAAAGCCATGGCTACCCAAGTTAGGATGTTTTGAGAACCCCTTCAAACACACGTGCAAGAACCCAAAACTTTTGACTGACTCAATCCCTAGAAACTTCAATGGAGCTTGTCTTTAGATAAGGACAAAAACATGCACATCAAATGAGTTTTCATAGTTAATCATCAAAATTACAACAGGCAAAGAAATTTTCTCTTAATCTTCTTGGCTCGAACATAAAGACTATGTGCTGCTAGAAAAAAATCTTCCTGGACACATGAACATTTATCCGGATTCTTTGTGTTAAATGAAAAGGAGTGAACTGAGGTTTGTTTTGATCATCCATTAAAGCCAACCATGGAGCTCCCAAGAAGGCACCTCTGACTTATCCTCTGATTTTGCCAGAATTTTAGCAGCATAACAGCATAAATGTCTCAAAAGACTAAAAAATTAGACATCACAACTTGGAAAATTTTTGACAAAGTTTCCCCAGAAGTAGATCAATAAGAACTCAAAATATAGACTGTATATGTATGCATAACCTGCCAATGCATAACCTGCCAACAATAGAACTCGAGCATCAAGTAGGAATCACTAGTACATAGCCTATGGGGAGGTCACGAAAAGGGTGCTCCTGCCACCTGTATCATTGAAAGGATCTCACATTTGAGAATCCCCCAGCTCAATAAAACCTCACGCTATCGACCCTCTCACAAAATCTTATGCAAATCTCGTATAGTCAAGTCTCAAAAATGACTATCTTCCAGACCAAGTCTCAAAAATGGCTGGGACTACCAAATAAAACCAAGTATGGCTCCACAAAGGCGTACAATGGCAGTATCCACAAGTAACGTACCACACAAGATAATGTGCTCAAACAGACACCAAATGATGGATACCCACGACAACTGCAAGTGACTTCCATTGTCAGTGTACCACTCTACTCCACCTATACTTGTCCCTGTAACCTGTAACATGTAATCCCGAAGTTGAAGGTACTCGAAGAAGATCCTCCGTGGGGGCGCCAAAAGAATGTGAGCGGGTTGGAAACACACACAAAGCCTCTATGATAATCCGACACACACTCTTGGAATAACACACACACATATTTTGGGGCACCACTCGGCTTATACAACCCGCCTAGCCGAGACAAGAAACACACAGATGGAGTGAGAAGAGAGAGATTTCCCACATGCCCACTCAACACTCACACACACACTATCAATTCAGCTCAAAGGAGGAAAATTTCTGTTTTTTAGACTCAATGAATCTCAGCCCAACACCAATGGGCCAAATAGTTTACACAGTATTGAGGAAATACACCAGATACAACCACAAAGTTAAGCACAGGCTTCGCTCACCGGAGAAGATTACACAGAAAAATAGCAAAACAAAATTCAGGAATCTGGCAAAATGGATTGCACCATTGCATCAAGAATGGCCAAAAACCCCACCCTACAATGTCACAGTACTCAAATCCGACCTCGGATGAGCTGTTTAGGGCCAAAAAATGCTCCAAAATGAGCAAAAGCTGAGCTGCGGGTATTGCTCCTCTTCTCCACGTTCTTTCTAGTCTCTCTCTCTGGTTTTTCAGTTCTGACACTTAGCTTTATTACTTAGGCACCTTTGGCCTTTTAGTTGACCTCAACAAACGGACCCCGAATAGACCAAAAAGTGGCCTCAAAGTGCATAGTTGTCACCCTGCTGCATCCATCCGCACATCTGGCCCTCAACTTTTCTCAATAAGGCCATAGCTTTGGTCCCGCAACCATGTGAAGTAGCCCCAAAAGATGGTACTCATGATGACCTTTTGTATAATTCATCACAAAAAAATAGCCCCGTTGTGTCTTCACTTACCCACGTGCAAGACTTGATCCCATTTGTTACCATATACATGTGGTAGTGATGTGTGTGAACACATTAGGACCGCCGGGGCATTTTTTCCTCTTTAGGAGGTTTTTTTCCCCCGTGCATTATATATATGCCCATCACTCTAGGGCTATCTATCTTTCCATTGCACACTAAGTAATACACTCTCTATTGTGTTCCTTGAGCTTCCTTCGTCTTCTCCAAGCTGTGTGTGTTTCTCTACAACCCTAATTCCAATAATTGGTATCAGAGCACGTCACATCCTCCCGGGCTTAGTCGCCACCTGCTCCAGCACATGCCTACGAACTTTCTCCGACTTTAGTGATGAGCTTTGGTGAGCATTCACAGGTCGACAAATATTTTGGGAGAGCTCGAAGAGCATGGCCTGCTTAGAATTTTGATTTGGGCTCATTTCGGCCTCTATTTCCACTACAGGCAGTACTGCACAGGCTATTTCATCATTCTGTGTAGAATTTCTATCAGTGTCGTTTTCTGCATAACAGGTGCCTTATAGTCTTCTACGGTTTGTGCTATATAGCAGAGGTTGTTCCCGCTCCGTTTCTCCTATTTTCGGGCAGTTTTCACATCACGTGCAGCATTTACCATGGCTGACAACAACAACACAGATGTGTTCAAGATGTTTGTTGTTGCTGAGGACAGGTTGGATGGGGACAACTACCCTATGTGGGCTTATATGATGCAACATGTTATTGTGTCAAAGGGTGTCTGGAACATTGTGCAGGGCATTGATGTACGTCCTAATTCTGAGGATGTAGGAGATGTTGAGGATGTTGCAGGTCTTGCTGCAAGGATTGCTGCTGTTAGAGTTGTTTTGCCTACGGTAGAACAAACTCGTTGGTATGTAAAGGATGCGCAAGCTCATGCATTGATTGTGTTCTCTGTGAAGCGCACCATTGTTCCTCACATCCGTTTAGCAAAATCTGCAAAACAGGCTTCGGATATTCTAGCAGGTCTTTATGCAAGCCGCAATGAGGCTAAAATTGCTTTGCTGCGTAAAGAGTTGGAGTTCAAAATTATGCATGAGGAAGATGATATGGACACTTTCCTTGCTAGTGTCAAGGATATCAATGAGCAGCTTATATCTGCAGGTGAAGTCATTTCAGACAGTTCCCTTGTGCAGACTGTTCTTGATGCCTTACCAGATTCCTACCAGACTTTTGCTAGTACTTGGAGACTGATGACCCAAGGAAATCCTGAAGTTGTCAAGTTTGATGCATTATGCACATTGCTGTTGCAAGAGTCACTTTCTAGAAAAAACAGGACTAGGCAGCGTGTAGTTGAACAGGCTTTTATTGCTTCTCAAAGAAAGGGTGGTAATACTAATGCAGCCACTTCTTATGGTTCTGCTGCGAGTGGCAAAAATTTTGTTCCTAATGCTTCTGCTGGCATTACTTCGTCTGGAAATTTTGGTGATAAGGGCAAAAAGAAGATGTGTTGCTATTATTGTAAAGCCAATGATCACTTGATCAAGTCGTGTCCTACGTTGAAGGCCAAAGAGGCTAAGAAGAAAGAGGGTGGTTCCACTGCAAATGCTAGTTCCAATACAAATGCAGCCATTATTGAGTCTTCTATGAAAGGAGACTGTGTTGCTGATGTTGATGCAGAATGGGCTTTTAGGGCAGAGTGCACTTACAATCCTGTTGTCCATGATGCATGCTTGTCAGTTGTTGCTGCAGATTCACATGTGTGGTATTTCGACAGTGGTGCTACAAAGCACATTACCTCACATCGTGAATTGTTTACCTCTCTCGAGCCTGCCCATCATGGGAATTCAGTTACTTGTGCCAACAACGCCTCTTATCCAGTTCAGGGAGTTGAAAAGATTGTGCTCACTACTGCTAATGGCAGTTCCTTCACACTTGTTGATGCACTTTATGTACCTAGGATCAAGAAGAATCTTTTGTCTATATCCGCACTTTCTAGACTTGGACTTGTAGTCAAATTTGTGGATGACAGATGTATAGTTCATGATCTCAGTTTTGGTGATGAAATTGTTGCATCTAGCCTTTTGTGTCGTGGGCTGTATAAGCTCACTTTGTATGACAAGTGTGGAAAAAATTTAGCAAATGCTGTTGCAGATTCAAGGGCTATTTCAAATGCAAAACTTTGGCATGTACGTTTTGGTCATCTGAATTTTGCCAGTTTACTGCGTTTGCAGAAATCTGATATGGTTTCTTCTTTGCCGCCTCTTGAAGCACCTGTCAAACATGTTTGTGAAGGCTGTATTTTGAGTAAGATGCAGCGTTCTAAATTTCCAAAGGATGGTTCAGTTCGGGCCACATGCAGGTTGCAGCTTGTGCATAGTGATGTTTGTGGGCCCATGCAAACTCCATCCTTGGGCAATTACCTGTACTTCGTGACTTTCATTGATGATTACTCCAGGCATGCATGGGTATTTCCACTTAAAGCGAAGTCCAAAGTTTTTATGTGCTTCAAAAAATTTCTGGCTATCGCTTAAAATGTCTCGAAATGTACTATGGGCACCCTCCGTTCCGATCGAGGGGGGGAGTATATGTCTCATGAATTTAATGCATTTCTGGCTAGTCGTGGGATAAAACACCAATGAACAGTGCCTTATACACCTCAAAAAAATGCTGAGAGGAAAAACAGGTCACTGACGGAAATGGCACGATGTATGGTCAAAAGTCAAGCTTTGCCACATTCTTTTTCGCTTGAGGCCATCATGTGTGCCACTTATGTACTTAACAGGTGTCCTACAAAAGCTTTGCAGTCTATTACTCCATATGAAGCATGGCATGATAGAAAGCCTTCTATTGAGCACATGCGTGTTTTTGGCTGTTTGGCATATGCTTTGGTACCACAAGTGCAGCACAGAAAATTGGATGATAAGGCTATCAAATGTATTTTTGTTGGTTATAGTTCTGAAAGCAAAGGTTACATGTTGTATCATCCGCAAACAAAACGTATACTGGTTTCTCGGGATGTAGTGTTTGTGGAAGATTCTGTTCAGCCCTTGCTGTCATGTACTAGAGACAGTAATGTAAGCTCACTGGACATTTATGACACTTTGTTGCCTCTTTTCAGTGGTGGAAATACGAATGTAAGTTCCAATGAGGCAAATGTACAGCCTATGGGGGTTTCTGAAAATGTTTTAGATCAGCCTATTACTGATGCAGATGTACATGATGTACTTGATGAGGAAAGGGATGAAAATGAGCGGGCTAGAGGTATGCCAAAATGGCTGGTGCACACTTTGCGTGACAGTAAATTGGATGCACCTTTGTCTAGTCGTACTCGTTCAGGCTCTCGCCATGCGTCTTATGCATCAGATTGTTATGCTTTGGCTGTGTCTAGTTTACATGATGTTGAGGAGCCTCTGACTTTTGATGAAGCACAGAATTCAGAAAATTGGATGGCTGCCATGCAATCAGAATATGATGCACTTATAGAAAATGACACATGGACTTTATGTGATTTGCCTCCTGGCAAAAAGGCCATTGGTATGAAGTGGGTTTACAAGTTGAAATGCAAGCCGGATGGTGAGATCGATCGCCATAAGGCTCGACTTGTTGCAAAAGGTTGAGCACAGCAAAAAGGCATAGATTATGAAGAGACTTTTGCTCCCACTTGTTGTATGACTACTGTGCATTTTCTATGTGCATTGGTAGCTCATTTTGGTTGGGTTGTACATCAATCAGACATTGTTACTGCTTTCTTGAATGGTGACATATTTGAGGAAGTTTATGTAACGCAACCTCGCGGTTTTGTCATAAAAAGACAAGAGGACAAAGTGTGCAGATGTAAGAAGGCTTTGTATGGGTTGAAGCAATCTCCTCGTGCTTGGTATGAGAAAGCTGACACTCATTTGGTTAAACGAGGCTTTCGTAACAGTCCAACAGAAAGCACATTGTATGTAAAGCGTGAGGATGATGTATTTCTCATTGTGGTTCTTTATGTTGATGATTTGCTGATCACTGGACCAAATGAGAGACATATTGCTGAATTTAAGGCTGATTTGAATGCTACTTTCAAGATGAAAGATTTGGGGCTGTTGCATCATTACTTGGGTATACAGTTTAAGCAGTGTGATGGTGGTATTGCCTTGTGTCAGAAAAGTTACATAGAGACATTGCTATGTAAGTTTGGACTTGAGGATTGCAAACCTATTGCCACTCCCATGGAAACAGGTTTGAAGTTGAGTCTACATGATGCTGGTGATCCTGCTGATGTCACTCTTTACCAAACTGTTGTTGGCTGCCTCATTTATGTATGCAACACAAGGCCATATATTCAGTTTGCAGTCTCACAGGTCAGCAGATTTATGCATAGCCCATGGTCTAAGCATTGGCAGGCTGTCAAGAGGATTTTTCGCTACCTTAGTGGCACTTTACATCTTGGCTTGTTTTATCCCAAGGGGGGATCATTGCCGCCATACTTACATGCTTTTTCGGACACAGATTGGGCTGGTTGTTTTGACATGCGAGTGTCCACAAGTGCTTTTTGTTGCATGCTTGGCAGTTCATGTATATCATGGTTGAGCAAGAAGCAACCTACTGTGGCCACTTCGATTTGTGAGGCTGCGTACAGGGCAGTCTTCACAGCTACGGTTGAGTGTGTATGGCTCAGATGCCTTATGACTGATTTGGGTGTTGGACAGGACACTGCCAACACTATCTACACTGACAGTCAGAGCGCATTGGCAGTTGCGAGGAACCCAGTTTTTCATGCTCGCACAATGCACATTGAGGTGCATTACCACTATGTCAGGGAGAGGCTCTCAGTAGGAGAGATCAGCTTGGCTTATGTGCCAACACAGGACAACCTTGCAGATCTTTTCACAAAGGCATTGTCTCGTGAGAAGCTTGAAGCTTTCCGCAAAGCTTTGGGCTTACTCCCCTTTGTGGATTGTTCCTGTCCTCAGGGCATGGCACTTCCCTTTACTCATGTGCCAACTCTCATTCACCGCATCACTCTAGGGGGGATTTGTTACCATATACATGTGGTAGTGATGTGTGTGAACACATTAGGACCGCTGGGGCATTTTTTCCCTCTTTAGGAGGTTTCTTCCCCCGTGCATTATATATATGCCCATCACTCTAGGGCTATCTATCTTTCCATTGCACACTAAGTAATACACTCTCTATTGTGTGCCTTGAGCTTCCTTCGTCTTCTCCAAGATAAGTGTGTTTCTCTGAAACCCTAATTCCAACACCATTCGACCTCCTGACGCCACTCGATGCCATCTAACGCACCTGCTTACCTCATGGCATGGGCCCGCCCATAGCTTCCTCGAGAATTTTTACGCACTGCAAAATCCTCTTATTATAGAAAAACACATTGATACTCGTGACAATGAAAATCGATGGACTATGTACACTCTGCCCTACTTGTACACATGTGGGCCCCACGTAACCACCTGGCTTTGAAGAATGTGCAATTCTTTATTTAATGCACCGTGCATGTGTATATACATATGTGCAATCCCTTGCTCCAAAAAACTCCTAACAATGTTTTTGTCCCTAATGCTATAGTTCCCGCTCACTTCATTTGGAGAAAGTTTATGAAGTTCTAGCTAGGATGCAAGCTTTGGGTGGCCAACTCAACGTGGATAAATGCCACATTGGTGAAATCAAGGTTACTCTTCTTGGCCATGTGATCTCTGCCAAGGGCATTGAAGCTGATCGAAGCAAGGTTCAAGCCTTGGTGGTTTTGCCCTCTCCCACCACAACAAAGCTGTTGATCTCTTCTCTTCAAAAGGTGAGGTATTTGAGTAGGTATATTCACCTGCTCTTTCAAGTGGTTCTCTCTTTACAACAAGATACCCATCAAGACATCTTCACTTGGAGTGAAGAAAATGAACAGCAATTCCATGAGGTAGAACAATTCTAGCCTCACTTCCCACCATTGTACCTCCAAAGTGGGACAAGCCATTTTATGTAAACCCTAGTGTGGTCAATGACACACTTGGGGCGGTATTGATGCAAAAGGATTCTCAAACTTCTTTCATGCGTCCTATCTACTTCTCTAGTCGAATGATGACTCCATCAGAAAAGGGATACACAATAGTGGATCACATGGTGTTGCATTAATTTTTGCTCTACCACCAAATTTCACTCTTATTTATTGTCTAGAACATTCATAATCTTAACAATGGAAGAAGTATTTCCTTATGTAATGCAGCACATGGATGTTTCTTCTAAGATTTCCAAATGGCTCACAAGGTTGCAAGAGTTTGACCACACAATGCAAGTGGAGAACTCCACAAGAGCCAGTCTTGGAGGCATTATCACTCATTGCCACTATGAATAGAATCTAAAGATCAAGATAAGTGAAAAAGGAGTAACACCTGTGTTGGAAGTCCCTAAGTTGGAGAGGGATCACTCTCTTTTCTTTGATGGATCCTATAAGAGGAAGGTGGACAAAGTTGCAGCAGACATTGTCGTCTCCAATGAGTAAGGGGAAAAGGTATTATCTATTCGGCATCTCTTGGATTCCCACTCCAACAATGAGGGAAAATATGCAGCCTTAACTCTTGGGTTAGAATGGTGTGTGGCACAAGGTATTCAATGGTTAAATGTATTTGGTGATGCCATGCTTTTAATAAAACAAATACAAGGAACTTGGGCTTGTAAAAATCATAGCTTTCTAGGCCATTTGTGCAAACCTAAGGAACTTTTAGGGAAACTTCAAATTGTACAATTACATCATGTGCCTCGAGAAAAAAATCAAGAAGCATATGCTCTAGCTAGAGAGAAGCTACGAGATGTTCCAGTGGTGGGTATACTATCAAGTTTAACCTTCCCCTCTTCCAAGGTAGCAATGTTATGCCTGACATCATGAGTTTTTTGGACACAAAAGAGTGTCCTTAAGATCTTACTAAGGGCCAAAAGTAGTGGCTTGTGCACAAGGCAACAAAATACCGCCTTATCAAGGAAGACCTCTACTGCAAGGGTAAGGATCAAATTCTTAGACGTGTATCTCTCTAGAGAGATCACAAAAATAATTTCAACTTGCCATGATGGTGTTTGTGGAGGGAACTTTTCACTTGACATCACCAGTAGTAGCAAGGTTCTACAAGCCGGGTTTGTGTGTCCTAGTTTACAGAGAGATGTCCTAGGTTTTAGAGGAGACCTAGTAGGAAAGATGATGGAGAAGTTCGGTATCTCACAACGACACTCAATTCCCTACTACCCACAATGCAATGGTTTGGTGGAGATCGTGAACGGTATGATCTACAAGATTATCACTAAACAGGTAAACGATCACAAAAGTGACTCGGACAAGAATATTTTGGTTTTGCTTTAGTCTTATCGCACTTCACTTCGTACATCCCTTGAGCTCACACCATATCACCTGGTGTACGATAAGGAGGCCATTTTACCAATTGAAGTACAATTGGCTAATCTCAGAGTGCTACCTAGGCATATGGAATGTCCCAATGCTCATCTTCACAACCACATTCTTGATCTAAAGAGGCTTCAACTAGACACGGAAGATGCTATCAATTATTATGTAGCACAAGCATAGCAACATCGACTTACCTTCAACAAAGGACTTAAGGAAAAATGTTTCAAGAAAGGTATGTTGGTCCTAAGGTATGATTATAGGTTTGACATTAAGAAGGATAAAAAATTTTCACCCAAATGGGAGGGGTCATTCATCACTAGAAATCACTACAACAATGGAAGTTATCGATTGATGGATGCAGATGGTAGGCTCCACGAAACACGTGTCAATGGATGAAGGCTAAAGTGATACTTTTTGAGGTTTAATAAAGCACCTATGATGGAAATCCCTGAGGAGGGAGACTCCTTCAACTCAATTGAAGAAGAATCCAAGTACAGAGATAGAGACATGAATGCCTCTAGTTTTAGGGGGAGAGCTAATGAGGGACGCTTTCCAAATTTTGGGTCCACCTCTCTCTTGGTATGCACTTGATGCCAAGGCTTCAAGGTTTTGAAGAGTAAGAGGGACCTGATACATGAAAATCACAAAAAAAATCTATGTATATATTTTGTACATAGCTATGGTTTTGACACATTTGGATCTCAAAAATAAGGAGAGGTAGAAACAAACCTATGAAAACAAAAAATTCATTGGATGCTGATTCTACTTGGACGGTCACTATAGGTGAAGAATAAGAGTCAATAGTGAAAGGAAAGAGAATCCTATTCATTATGGAGTTGGAGTCAACAAAATATTATCAAATTTAATCATAATTCACTTGCGGACACAAGGCTTGCACATGGAGTCAAGAGGGGACCACTTGGAAGACTTTTAGAAGGAAAAAGACGGACACATGTTTTTGTGGGATTTTTCTCTATTTTTTCCATTCCAAATTAGAAAAGTTTTCAACAAAAAAGTTGTAGGCGTTGAGCTTATCCTTTTTTCCCTATTTTGTTTTTAAATTTTGGAGCTACGGTTTGGGAGATATAGCCAAAATGGTGGAACCTATCTGTCCACATGGAAAAGAGGTCATGATTATCCAACTCCACACACACAATGTTTTATAGGTTTCTCTCCATTATTACTGGATCGTCTCTTATTTTATCAAGATTCTCTCAAATATTATATGGAAGCTCTTGAACTTAAGCTATGGAAGGTGGCATGGAGACTGATTGAGGTGATTAGGAGGAAATTGGTCAATAAGTAGGGCATACTGAGCTCTCTCATTGGGGGAATGCCTCTAACAGAGGTTTTTTTGTAATAAATCCTCTTGCTCATAATCTCTTTTCTAATCACTCTCTTGGCCTATAAATGGAGGCCTTATCTTTTGTAAACACATACAATCAAGCTCTAGCACTCATGCTCTCATATGTACATCCTTATGTATGCATCTCTACGCGTACAAAGTTCTACTCTGGCATAGTATTGGCTATGGTTATTCTTGTTGGTTTCTTAATGGCCAAAAGAAGTTTGAGTTACCATGCACACATGAGTTTGTGAGATGTTGATTATGTGAAATTCCCCTTGTGAATGTTTGTATGGTGTTTATAAATCCTATATTAACGAATCTCTAATGATCACTTCCTCTCCCTCTATCTCCTTCTCTCACATCTTCCTTGTGTTATGGTGTTTATGAAGCCTATACTAATGACCCTCTAATGACCTCTTCCTCTTCCTCTCCCTTTCTCTCCTTCTCTCAGATCTTCCTTGTGCTATGTGCCAACCCCCCTACCATGTGTCCTAGCCGCATTACAAGGTAGGTGGTGTCCCTATTGTCTACCTCCCATGATGAGGCTATTGTTCATAGTCTTGGTGTAGAGGCCATCTTGTCTGTTTTGCGCTTCCGCCTCTCAATTCAAGTAATATATATTCTAAGCATCTTATCTATTCTAGGTACTGCTCAAGCTGAAAGAGTTGAGCATATTTATGGTGTGTTGCTCATGCTGGTTTAGGTGAGCAGAAGGTCAAAGTTTATGTATTTTACATCTAATGAAGTGGGAGAGGAAGTCCAAAAGACACGCACGGAGCACAATCAGATATGAGTGAAGAAGCTTCTACATCAACAACCCTTCTTGGAAATGTGAAAGCTAATCCAATTTCCTTTGATGTCATGTGTGCTACATTTGTTCCTTGAAGCACCCATCATATCCATCTCACACTGCATGCTTTTGTTCAACAAATTTCTCATATGCATATAGAGTGTCCCATAATGGGCACTTGCATTAGGCACTCTTCCTTTGTTTCTCCTAGGCACTCACCTCGTATAAACAAGTACTTCAAGTTCAAATCCTAAACTCCAATAAGAGCATATACCAAAGGCACTTTCTTCCCACCTGGGTTTTTTCCTTTAGTCATCCAGGTTTTAGACCCTAATCTAGAAACACTTATCACCATCCTCTTGTATATATTCCTTCTACATCAGCAACTTAAGGAAATAGCTTCCCATATCAATAGTTAGAGAATCAAAGCAACAGTTGCAGGTCTCCACTACGTGTCTAGAGCAAATTTTTACCTTCACGAACAACAAAAAAGCTCCATCAAACAAGGTCAAGATGAAGAATGGAATACAAATCCAATGAAAAAGCAATGACAATGTCGACAAGAGAGCTCTCAAGAACAAGCATAAGGAGCTCAACGGTGCTAAAGCTAGTGAAGTATTGCAGGATATCCATAACAGGTCCATCATTAAGTCGACGAATCCATCTCCACGGCCACGATTGCCAACAAAGAGGAGAATGTGCAACAAGATGCAAATTTTCCTTGACTGTCAAAGCTCAACTCACATATCAACAACAACACATTAGATATGAATCACTTAAGGAAGGGGGAAGTGTCATCAACTACTACAAAGAAAATTCAAAGCTAAATACCAACCTTAAAGACACGAGTGAAGACAACCCTTACAATAATATTTCAAATGGTTGTGTCAAGGGATGCCACGATCATTGGCAAGTTGATTGAACGGGCGTCCACCTGGTTGGATGTAGATGGCTGAATAGTTTCACTAAGTGGGAACGTTCTCTTATGAGACGGGCAGCGAATTGGTTAGTAATTACTACGGTAATTACTATGGTAAACCCAAGGTGTATAAATAGGGCCCATTACATTGTAATCGGGTTGGAAATTGTTGGCATTTGGGTTCGCATTTTGGCAACATGTACTTGAGTTGTCAATCATTGGCAGTTATTGTCGGTTGTACTCTCTTTGTAAATCATATCATACTCACTGTAATCTTTTATATGTAATCCCAATCATGTCAGATATTCCAGCCACACTTACTATGTGTCCAATACTCTGAATCTGAATATTATTATCAGTACATAAGTCTGATTCTTATTCCAGTATCCAAATTCCAGTCCAGTTTCTGATTTTTGTCCAGACTATTGTCTGAAATCTTCTAACACTAGTTGTTGAAATCTTCTAACATTGGAATTAGCTGTCTCAAGAGATCAGCTCCAATTCCATTTTGGTGATCATGGTGGCTCGAGCTGAAGCTCGTTGACTGAAAGACTCTTCTCCCAGTTGGAAGTTTTCAACAATGGCACCCAAATCTAGTTGTGGCCGGAAGTCCACCATCCGTGTTGATCCTATTCCTGAGGAGTCAGGAAGAGATTCTGATCCCAAGCAAGAGAAGATGACTGACATTGAGGCTCAGGAGGAGCATAGTCAGGCTGATGAGGCGTAGGACTCATAGCAGTCCAGTCATTCTTGCCAGTCGACGGGCAGAAAGGGAAGCACGGAAAGCCAAGAGTTCTCGGTCCCGGCAGGGGGATGAGGGTACCAAGGGAAGTAAAGGCAATCACCGCACTTCTAGCAGACAGGCCAAAGAAGACACTTACACCGAGATAGAGACAGAGATTGATTAGGATGCTGACACTGACAATTGCAAGAAGAATTCCAAGCACCATTCTAAATCCAAGAAGAGAAGCGGCAGGATCAGTGGTAATCGAAATGATTACACAACTTCCCTGAAAATTTCTTTTCCAATATTCAAGGGAGGTAATAAGGATGATCCAGACGTTCACATACAGGATTTTGAGCAGTATGCTGAATTGAAAAATATTGATGAAGATGATTGGGGGGAATATTTCCCGCAAACCTTGAAGGAGGCAGCAAGGAAATGGTATTACCATTACCCCGCCTGCCAGCTCAGATCATACAAAAAATTACTTAAAGCCTTCAGATTGGAATATTTCGACAACAGAGGGGATGAAGATATCCTCTGTGAACTCGATAAGATCAAACAACGGCATCTATCTGTCCGAAGCTATGTGGAAAAGATCAAGGAGCTAACAAGGCAGTTACAAGAACCGCCATCTGATAAGAGGTTGAGGGCATGGTTTCTGAATGCTTTTAGAAGCAAAAAGAGTAGGGAGCAGGAGGTACCGGCTCCTACCTAGAAATTCAATGATCTGGTCCAACGGGCACTGAAGCTAGAACAGCACGCCAAGAATGAAAAGAGCCACAAAAAGCGAAGGTCCAATAGTAGTAGTTCTGCTACTGAAAGTTCTAATTCCAGTGAGGTGTCCAACAGATCTAATGAACGATCCAAGGAGAAGTCAAAGAAGGGATCTTGGACCGAGAAAATTGAAGAAATGGCTAGACAGGTTGCCAAAATTATCCACACCAAACAACCAGTTCGGAAGATGGAGACTTGGTGTTTGAAATGCAAATCCAAGGACCATATCTCCAACGTGTGCCTGCAATGTACTTACTGTAAGGCTTTTGGTCACTTATGGAACAATTGTGGAATTAGGATTCATCACTTTAAGAAGGGCACAGACCTGTCAGTGGTCGCCTATATTGAACCAGTGAAGGTAGAACCCACCAAAGTATCTCAAGAGGAGAGGCCAGGTACCAGTGGTATTGGTCAAGGACGTGGCCGATTCCAAATGGGTATGGGCCAAGACAGAGGGCATGGAAACTTCCAGAGTCTAAGCATGAATTGCTACACTTGTGGTAAGTATGGCCATTTTGCATCCCAATGCCCAGACGCAACTGCACCTACTACTACTAAGGCTAAGGCACCAGAGCCAGTCCCAGTATGGGTAGTCACAAGAAGCAAGGGTGTAGTGATTGAAGAAATTCTTGATACTTCAGAAACACCAGTCAATACTACCAGTAGCAAGTGGGCTCAACAAAGAGAAATTTGGAAGGCTAAGGGGAAAGAGAAGGTGGTAGATGAATGGCAAGAGCAGAGAGAGCTAGCGGCCAAAATCACGGAGGATTTGGCCAAGAAGATGCTTGAGCAGCCAGAAAGTTCGGAAGGTTGAGTCATTCAGAGGATACCAGCCCAATCAACTGATAAAGATCAGTCAATACCGGCCATACCTGAGACCATGTTGGCTGCGGTACAAGGAATGGCTGATGAATTGAGAGGTCATGGAAGGATTGCAAGCATTGCAAAAGAGGAATGGCAGTGTGAAGATACCAGCTCTTCGAGCTCTAACAATCAATCTAACCAAGAGAGAGAAGAAATTCATGTTAAAATTTGTGATAGAATTCAGAAGTTGACGTAGAGCTGGAAGATATCAGAAAAACCTTGCCTGAAGTGGACAACTTTATCAGACAGCGCAGGAAAGGTGAGGCAGAGGCCAGAATAGTGGACCTGACGACCGTTCGATATGATGAAGTTCCACTCATTCAGGTGGACTACAAGGTTAGGAAGCAATGGGAACCTCTATCAAGTGTTATTTTGGATGGAGGAGTAGGAAGGAATCAACATAATGGGAGTTCATCTCCAACAGAGAATGGGTATCACGAATCTCAAGCCAGCACCATTTAAAGTGCGAATGGCAGATCACAGAGTGGTACAAGCGACGGGTATGATTGAAAATATGTAGATAAGAGTCGACAGGGAAAAATTTAAAACCAGTTTCTTAGTTCTGGATGTGCAAGGGGCATATAGGATGTTGCTAGGGCGCCCATGGTTGAGAATAGCACATGATGTTCATGACTATGCAAATCAAACCTTAACCATAGAAGGGGCCAGCGGTAGAATTCAAATCCAGACGAACAATACTAGGAGCTGGAGAAAAGAACTGAGGCCAAAGGAGTTATGCCAAAAATACAGGGCCAAGAAGATAGAACGAATGTTAGCGGCCATGAACATATTCCCTTTAGCAGAGATCGACTTGAATGCAGTTCTACTGAATAAAGAGCAAGCCGACAAGCAGAAAAATCAATTCCCCGATGAGTTTACTGAAATCAACACAGGGGAAAGAACAGTTCAGTTAACTGGAAGGTTGGTGGAATCAACTGATACTGGTATGGTAGAGGAGCCAATACGTTCTAAAGGACACACATTGGATCAGAATGTTGATTCAGAACTGAATGGACCATCCTGGGGTTATGTTGAAGAGTCTAACAAACAGAAAGGAGGCGGGCCTAATTGGTTGCTTCCAGACGGCCAAGAAGTGGAAGAATGGAACCTAGGATCGGAGGATAGTCAAGCATCTCAACCCGGCAATGAAGGAAAATGCATGCAAGATGTTCCAGAACTACAAAGATGTGTTTGCTTGGGAGCACACAGACCTAAAGGGAGTGAATCCTGAAGTATGTCAGCATCGAATACTGTTGAAGCTAGATGCTAGGCCAGTACGACTGCAAAGATACCAAATGAACCCCAACTATGCTAAGAAGGTTAAAGAGGAGATTGATAATCTTCTCAAAGCTAGGTTCATCACATAGGTGGCCAGTAGCAATTGGCTATTTTCCATAGTCGTAGTTCCTAAGAAGAACTAGGAAATTGAGAGTCTGTGTTGACTATACGAAACCCAACGCCCAAACTATCAAAGATCCATTTCCATTGCCTTTTACTGACATGTTCTTGATGAGATCGCAGGATATGAAATGTATAGCTTTATGGATGGTTACAGTGGCTATAACCAGTTACAGATCGCTCCTGAAGATAGAGCGAAGACCACTTTCATCACCGAGTGGGGAGCTTTCATGTATCTGGTGATGCCTTTCGGCCTGTGAAATGCACCAGCTACCTTTCAGCGGTGTATGATGGAGATGTTTAATGAATTCCTTCATCGCTTCCTCACCATTTTTATGGATGACTTTACTGTATATTCAGATGAAGAACAACACCTACTATTCCTAGAAATGGTTTTCAAACGCTGTCAAGAGAAGCGGATTTGTTTGAATTCATTCAAATCTGTTTTCCTAGTCTGGAAGGGACAGCTATTGGGACATGTGGTTTCCCGAAATGGAATAGAAATGGCCAATGACAAAATTCAATGTGTTCAGCAAGCTAAAGAACACAGAAATGCTTCAGAGTTGAGCTCTTTCCTGGGTTATGTTAATTTCTATAGAAGGTTTGTACATAATTTTACTTCTCAAGTAGTACCATTATATGAGCTTACAAAGAAGACCAGTAAGTTCAACTGGATTGCTTAATGTGAGGAGAGCTTCCAGAATCTGAAAAAGGCCATTATCAGTAAACCAGCCCTTAGGCAACCAAACTGGGATGTTATTTTCCATGTACATGTGGATGCTTCGCGATTGGCAATGGGGGCGATATTGGCTCAACCAGACGGACGGACTGATTATCCGGTTTATTTTGCCAGTCGAAGATTCAGTCAGGATGAACAAGGATATACAACTACTGAGAGAGAAGCCCTTGGAATGGTTTTTAGTGCTACAAAGTTCATGCTACCTGTTGGGAAAGATGTTCCATTTTTATGTGTACCATCAGCCTCTGCTATTTTTTATTAATAAAGTCATTATTCAAGGCAGGTTGATAAGATGGATGATGTTCCTAATGGAGTTTGAATTCAGAATTTTTCATAAGCCTGGCAAGAATCACTGTGGAGCTGATTTTCTGTCAAGAAGTACGGAAGGTTATTCAGAATCACCCCTGAGGGATGAACCAGTGGACGCCGACTTATTCCATCTAGAGGAAGGAGAATCAGTTGATCCTGAATGGTATGATGTTTATCAGTTTCTCTCTCAAGGTGCCTTTCCAGAGGACTAGAATCAGAACCAGAAGAAAGCTCTGGTCATAAAAAGCTTAAAATTTACTATCATCGGAGGGTCACTCTATCGACTGGGTGTTGATGGTATACTTCGACGGTGTGTGCCTACGGAAGGAAGAATGCAAGTGATTTCAGAAGCACATGATGGTGAATCTGGTGGACATTTTTCCAACGAAGTAACCTACAAGAAGATTCTGCAAGCTGGTCTGTGGTGGCAAACATTGATTGCTGATGTTAGAAGTTTTTGTAAAACTTGTGACGTATGCCAAAGAATGGGTCGCCCAACAGCTACAGATATGACTTCTTTGACGCCAGTACAACCACTGGGCGTGTTCATGAAATGGGGATTATATTTTATGGGACCTTTTAAGAAGGTTACTCCCAGGAAGAATAAGTACATAGTAATGGCTACTTGTTATGTAACTAAGTGGGTTGAAGCGAAAGCTGTTCCTGACAACACAATTAAGTCAACTGCAAGGTTTCTATTTGAGAATATTGTCTACCAATATGGATGTCCAGTAGAGATTGTGTCAGACCAAGGAACACATTTTATCAATGACACTATGGAAATTCTATTGGATATTCTTTCAGTCAAGCATCAAAAATCTAGTCCTTATTATCCCAGATGCAATGGACGGGCTACAAGTAGTACCAAGACAATCAAGACTATTCTCACTAAGGTGGTGCAAAAGAAACCAGACCAGTGGGATTTGAAACTCCAGATTGCTCTATGGGCGTATAGGACAGCTTATAAGGTCACTACTATTGGGATGACACCATTCAGAATGGTGTATGGCACTGAAGTTGTGGTTCCTATGGAGTTTGTTATCCCAAGTCTGAGAATGGCTATGAAGTATGGATTAGACTTCAACCACAATCTAAAAAAGCGCCTAGATGAACTGATGCAGTTAGATGAACTCAGGCAACGAGCTATGCTGGAACAAGAAATTGTTCAACAAGGAAGGAAGCACTGGCATGATCACTGAATCAAGGTTCGGGAATTTCAGAAAGGAGATTTGGTGCTTCTCTATCAGTCTAAACTGGGCCCGAAGAAGCCAAACCTGAAGATTGCTTGGGCAGGACCATTTGAGGTAGACTAGGTCTTCTCCAATGGTACAGGTAGACTAAAAGATTTATCTGGATTATTGTTGCTAGGAGTATACAATGGTGCAAAGATCAAGGTTTACTATTCAAAAGCTAGAGATACTGAGCAAGAACAAGGTACTAGGGAATTGGGAACTACAGATCAAGAGATACCAGAATTGGATACTTTTGGGCTTTTTCATGTGCAACTGGTTCCAATTTCAGAACCACTACCAGTAGAGCCAGACCAGACTGATCTTAGAATCAGTACCACTATGATCACACCAGACTGGAAACCAGTCCAGTATCAGTGGGAACACACTTTTCAATTTTAAGCGCCCAATGGTCAGATGGCACGCCAATAGTAATCATTTCAAGGATGGGTAGCAGCCTTGTCCAATGCATGTCTGCCACGAGAGCAGCGATGCACACAAGTCTAGGAGTGGCAAGTGGTGGAGCTTTTATGGCGCGAACATGTATAACAATCAGGAGAGTCGGCATTTTTCCTCACAAATCCCTTGCGTGATGATTTCCTCCCGTTATTCATTCACCATCGCCAAGCTCCGAGGTTTCTTTGCTACAGCCGCAGATCTCATCCTCTGAAGAGATAGTTGACTGTCAGCTAGCTTTGCCAGCGACACCAGGGTATGGCTTTGACACATCAAGTAAGTCTTCTTCTCCTTCGCCTATTTCATCGTCTTCACAGTGTATGGGTAGAAGGAAACTCTCAGACAAGATGCAGGAGTCTCTTGAGAAAACCCAAGCCATAGTTACTGCTGCAAAGGCAAGCCTTCCCATCATTCCGTACAGTAAGATTCAGCACTATGTATTCACCGACCAAGCAATGGTCGTACTACAACTATGGGATCTCCGAGTTGTTCTGCAAGCCATAAGAATTGTTTTCAAGGCATACATCATAAAGCAAGTTCTTGATTCTTTCGACGCTGAAGATGGTAGTGCCATGGTGAATGGTAAAAAGATGTCGGTTACACTAGAGGCCATAGTTTTTGCATTCCAGATGCCCAATGAGCCCAAACCATCTGTGGCAACCCCACAACAGATAAGTATAGCCCTGAAGGAGGATGAAGCGGCTAAGTGTAAGCGCAAGTCCAGTGGTCAAGGTATTCTAGTCGCAGGCTGGAAGCTTCTACTTCTTATAGGTTTGTGGTTGAAGCAGTAAGCCTTAAAAATAATCCAGCGTTTGTATCTGAGAAATTTTTTGCTATGCTGTTGGCCAAGACATTGGATCCAAAGGTTTCTATTAGCCTTTGTCAAATCCTGTCACACAATGTGCTCCAGCAAACTGCGAAGTTAAAATCCCAGAATGTTTTTAAAGCTTGGTATATTTGGCAATTTTTGTATTGGGCCACTATTGCAGATGCTCATGAGCAGGTAAAAAAGGCTTGGAGTGAGAAGTTGATTTCAGAGCCCAAGAACATTGATCCGTCCTCAGACAATGAAGCAATGGACAGTCAGACCACTTCAACTGATCTGAAAAGGAAATCCATTGAAGAACAGGCTGGCAGTTCGAAGAAGCCAAAGACTACACTGACGAAGAGCAGTGTGTTTCTGAGACAGATAGAGAGCCAGGTCAAGATTGTGAATACTGGAAAAGCTATAGTGAGCCAAACTGAGAAGCAACCTGCTCAAAATACTGTGCTTGACCAGTTAGTAGGAAATAGTGCAATTGCTACTGGTTCTGGCAAAGATTAGGCAAAGGCAACAATTTTTGAGAAGGTAGCAGTCTCGACGGAGGACAAAGGCAAAGGCCAAGTGGATAAAGACAAAGGCCAAGTGGACAAAGTCAAAGGTCCAGCTTCTTCAACTTTACCACGTGGTGTCTCTATTCCAAATAATGAGCAAACTTTGCACCTAGTAAAGAAGGACAGGTTGCAGCAGATGCAGACCCATCCAATGAAAGAGCATCTTCTCCTACATCAAGCTAATTATGCAGCCCTACCTTATAGGGCTCCAGTGATAGTTATGAGCCTATGGATTCTGACCCAGCTATAGTAAAGGACGGATGTTCAGTCCTCATCCAGTCTTCTTGGAATACTATTGTCAACTGTATGGGACAAATGATGGATGTTGCGGGGTCAGAAGACGAACTGAAAAAGGCTAAAGTTGAGTTGAAGGAAGCTGAAGCCCAGATTTAGAAGCTCAAGGTAGCATGAGATGAGCAGAATATGCAACATAGGGTACTTGAAGCTCATACAGAGAGGGTTATTGAGCTATTAAACAAGAAGCTAGCTAAGGCGGAATCTGAGATAATGATCATCAAGAATCAAAGGCATGAAGCAGTGAGAGCTGCAGAATGGGCTGAAACAATGCTGAAGATGAAGAGAGTTGAATTCAACTCCTTGTTTATTCGCCATACAGCTCTAAAGGATTCCCTCACTACTGATAGATACATTTATAACATCTTGGCTGAAATTTTAAATCCAACAGGCAATGCTGTCTTTGATTTAGAAAATTTGAAGTCTTTGATGGAAAGTATGCAGAGTGATTTGCAGGACAAAGTGACTGAGTATAATAATGCTTTGATGAATCAAGCAATACTGGATTATATTGAACAGTAGAATCCCTTGGATGAAGCAGAAGAAGACAAGGAAGGAGAAGATAAGAACGACGGAGCTGATAAGGAGGAGGATGACCAGGAAGAAGGGAATACAAATGATGATGATGATGCCCTACCGCCATCTCCACCTCCATGACCTGGTACTGGTGATACAAGGCCAACTGAAGTGACAGCTAGACCAGCCAGGCCAAAATGAGGGCCAGCAAGAAGGCCAGAATGAAAGGCAGGAGTCGGGTAATCAGCAGTCTGAAGAACAGCAGCCCAGTCACACTGGGAATCAGCTAGCTAATCATTCCCAGCTCAGTAGGGAGGCTAAAGGGAGAAACAAAGTGCACGCAGCTTATCACCCTAAACAGGCAACTGAGACATCAACAGGCTTCCATAACTAGACAATATCTGGAGGATGATGATCTCTTGTCTGATCTGTAACGTTTTCAGAGACTCTATGTTGGGGCGAGGGAAATGGTGGAGCATTGGAAATCAACGGCTTTTCATGATCAAGAAACTTGTCGTTTACATGTGCATCCCAGTACAGTCCAGTGGTTGGAAAGGGTTTGTGAATGGATAATCACAACTGAAGAGAGAGTGACCAACCCACGCTTGCAAAGACAGTCTACTGCAGATTGTCGCTCTCTTGCTCTTGAATTAGAACTTCTGCTGGAAAACGAACCAACTTACAAATGTATGATGGATGTTAGGGAACAGTTAAAGGAGGTTTTGATGCAAATGCAAATTGCCAAAGGAGTCTTGGATCAGAGAGTAAGGGCTATTCTTGAGGATCAGACAACCACTAGTAAAGGACCTCATACTAGAATGTCAGTCGGAGCACAGGCAACTGCTCTCCGCAAATTATTCCAGCTAGTGAGAATCACCAGAAAGATGATGCAGCAAGAGAACCGGGCTATTCTCAATTTTTTAGAATTTGTGTCTGATTCTCTGGTTCTCTTGTATGCCTTTCCAGCAAGAGAGACGGAGTTGCCAAGATTATTTCTAGCACTTTATCCTCAACATCTAGAACCAATTGATCGCCTTACATACTTCAAGATTATTGAGAGCTCCAGGATTGGTATGAGCGATCGATTGTGGAATGGAAAACTTGGCAAACGATGTTCAATGATGCTCTCCAACTCAATGATATTCAGGCACTAAAAGAGGAGATGCATAGGATCCGGATGTGTATGGGTCAGTGGAAGATTCAGATCAGGGGCTTGACCAAGATCACTAATCAGTTAGTGCAACTTACTGTCGAATCTTCTAAATTACATGAAAAGGATATTGCAGCTAAGGCGGGCCTGGCACCACAATATAGGGAGATGGATGAGATTCTTTTCAAAGCTCGGGTCAAAACTAATCAACCTCTTCCAGAAGGATGGATCCATACTGCTTCGCATTGTCACAAGCTGGCCAGAACCAAGATCACCAAAGGCAGGCGCACACTCTATGATCCTGACACCAAAACCTATCATTCCCTTACGCCTTATGAAGTAGAGATGACCACAGAAAGGCAGGATCAGCTTGAACAGGAGGCCATTTACAGACTCATTAGGAAGGAGAATGCTGGTATTGGGACTTCTCAGACGCCATCTAGGTCAAAGGGAAAATGGAAGATGGTTCAATGGAAGGATACTAGGTAATTCCATCTCAGAATTTAGTGTGGTGACTTTTCTTCCTCAACTGGAAGTTTGATGTCAATTTGTGTAGACGATGAGAGCTCTACCTTGGCCTTTTCAGCTGCCTCACACAATCTTTGTATGGCCAGTCTATCATTGGTCAAGTCCAATCCCCAACATCAGAATCAGATGGTGGATTTTTTAGCTAAAATTCAAGAAAGAAGGGAAGGATGTAGACGGCTAGATAGTTTCACTAAGTGGGAACGTTCTCTTATGAGACAGGCAGCAAATTGGTTAGTAATTACTATGGTAAATCCAAGGTGTATAAATAGGGCCCATTACATTGTAATCGGGCTGGAAATTGTTGGCATTTGAGTTCGCATTTTGGCAACATTTGTACTTGAGTTGTCAATCATTGGCAGTTGTTGTCGGTTGTACTCTCTTTGTAGATCATATCATACTCACTGTAATCTTTTACCTGTAATCCCAATCATGTCAGATATTCCATTCACAGTTACTTTGTGTCCAGTACTCTGAATCTGAATATTATTCTCAGTACATAAGTCTAATTCTTATTCCAATATCCAAATTCAAGTCCAGTTTCTGATTTCTGTCCAGTCTATTGTCTGAAATCTTCTAACACTAGTTGTTGAAATCTTCTAACATTGGAATTAGCTGTCTCAAGAGATCAGCTCCAATTCCACTGGACACATAGCCGAATACCACATTTGTACTATGTTATTTTTTTTGAGCTAGTATAGCTACTCTGTGTGTAAATCCTGATTCTAGAGTACTAGGTCAATTCCTGAGTTGTAATTCTTTCATGATATCTATAAAGGCCCATGTGAGCCAGCCACTAGCCATTTAGAAATCCCTAGGTTTAAAGGTCAATAACTTTAATGTGAATGGGGGGCTTATCTTTGGAAGAAAAAGAAGCTTTGTTATACGTAAGCAAGCGACTACAAAGCTTCAAAGTTGTAATTAGCGCAACTAAGGATTGGGTAATCCATTTTCAATTCCAAAACTTGCATTGTGTTTCTCTTTCCTTCCTCTTTCATTCAAGTGTAAGCATTGTCAGTTTTGTTGAGGTTTGCGACTATGTGTTAGTGAGATTAACAATCAGATTTGAGTGCTTAAATCATTGTTTTTTGACATTTGGACTATAGCAAAGTGTTCCTAGACAATAGGGTGACCTTTCTAGATATTTTTCATGATGGATCCTGATTTTTTTACCTTGTCGGATTGCAACCAAACTTGTTAGGATAGTGCCCTTAGGTGTCTTAGACCTCCTCCTAGAAATTTGTGGCAATTTGAGTCCATTCGAGTGCCAAAACAGTATGGTGATTAGAGCGGTGAGAAAGGACATGGACAGGTTTTTCAATCATTGAGTGGTGGTTTTCTTGTAAACTTGTTTCATTTTCTTGATAGGCTCACTTTTTGAGATTGACAACCTCAAAGGGTCTTAGTGTCCCATCTGAGTCACTTCCCTGAGTATTGACATTATGTTAGTGCAGATAGCTTTGCTAAAATTATCCATCGCAGCGAGCCGTTAACACCCTTTCTCACCATTTGAGAACTCCTCCTTTGATAGGCAAAAAACTGGTCTCTTTACGACATGGTTCTTCTTTTATATTTTTCGCTACCTCTTTTGCATGAAACACCCTTGTTCTCCAGTTTTTCCTTGAGGTCCACACCACCACATGAGAGACCCCTTAATTGAATCCCCAATGGTGCCGTCGGTGTTTCTAAGGGTTCCCTCAAAAATTATTTTCCATATCGAATGCATGAACCCGGCTATCCCAACTGGCACATCATCAGCTACTCAATCGTTGCCCGTGAACCACCCTCTATCACCATCTGCCAAAAATGGCACGTGCCGCCTAGCACCACCATAAACTCCATCCACCGCCGCCACAACAAGGTCATGCATGCCCACACCATGTCCAAGTGCACCACAAAAAGAGCTCTCTCTCTCTCTCTCTCTCTCTCTCTCTCTCTCTCTCTCTCTCTCTCTCTCTCTCTCTCTCTCTCTCTCTCTCTCTCTCTCTCTCTTGAATACCCCATTATGGTCACTCTCTACGCTTAAGCCCACCATCCATGCTCGCGCCATCATGTATGGGTTCAAGCCCACTGCTAGAGGGAGGTCACTAGGTATAAATTTTGTATATCGCGTGCATTCATCAAGAATTATTTATAAAACTCCTCATCTGTGAATTTTTGACAAATAAATTGCACCCTTTTCTTATTTGATTTGTAAATTTTTTCCCCAGTTCCGTTTTAGAATCCGATACCCTTTTGTATGTGAAAATGTGAGAAAAAATGAAATTTAATAACCCATATGAAATTTAATAACCCCTTTTGTTACACTCACGTGATAGTGACATAATTATTAAGTGACCCACCCAAGGCCCATTGCCACGTGGCATCCGTCCCTTGGCTGGCCCTCAAGGGCTCAAAAACTTCAATATTTTGCCCTTAAAAACTTATTTTTTCTCCTCCTTCCATTGCGTGCCACTTTCTACCCAGAGCTCTAATTGTTGGGCCATAAGATCTCACTTGCAAATTGGGTCCCCGGCTTTGGTCCATGTAAATCCCTTCTACCTTTGAAACTTGCCAAGCCCTCCAACCGAGATGAGCAAAATAGTAAAAATTCATATGGTACCATCCGGCTGGCAACCGTCATCGATTTTGACCCTCAGTATCTCGCCAATCCGAACTCTGTTTGACAAGCCATCAAATTCTCTGGCCTTCATATAGCACATACTTTGCATACAAATCCTTGAAAGGCTCCAAAAACCTCAGATGGCACACCAACCAAGGCGGTCAAATTGGCATAGAACTATCTCGCGCTAGTGAAAATTCAACTGGCAATATTTTGGTAACCAAGCCTTTGATTTTCAATTTGAAAAGGCTGATCTGCTCCATAAGATGAGCAATTTAGGCCCATGTATTCAATTCATTTCTAATCCTCCATTAGTAACTACCCAATCTGGTACAGGTCTGAAACCACTTTGAACTTTAAGTTGCAATATCTTTCACTACATAGCTCGGTTTGAGGAGTTGTTTGGACCAACTTGTAGGTCACTTCAAGCACTACATTCTCAAGCACCAGCTCTTCAAGCCTCCTTTATCTGCCATACTAATTGGCCCATTCTGGAGCCCTTTTGGCCTAAAAAGCTCGATAAGACATGTACTACTGCTACCACCTGCCTGCCCAGGATCTTGGTACCTGCTTTAGTCCTCTGCCATGCATCTACTAGTCCATATATATCTGCTTGTTCCAACTCTTGGTTGACACACTTTGGTTGTACCAACGATAATCCACTGTCATAGGCCACCGTTGGAGTTGAAACTGATCTCTTTAGATAGCTGATTTCAGTGTTAAAATTTACAGCTACTGGTAAGTCGTCAGTTCAGTCAATGAAATTCTAATAGAAGATGGAAATTGAACTAAAAGAGTTTACTGGACTAAAATACTCTATTGGGACGAGAAATAGACTGAATTCAGAGTTTATGAAGAACAAGTACAAGGTATGACAGACTGAAGCATAATTAACTATTGTAGTAATGTTTACAGAGTACTCAGTTCCTCATGATAGTACTCCTCTGAAGTTGCTAACTCTTCTGGTATTGCTAGCTTTATACCATACTTCATGCTTGGTGAGTGGTTGACACCCCTATAATTGTAATTCCAAGGGTGTCTAGTGAAAGAAATTCCATCACCTTACTGGAAAAATCCTCCGTTTGATTCTAAAATTGGCTGGAAAAATACACCGTCTGATTTTGAGACCGGCTAGAAAATTACACCATCGGATTCTGAAATGGAACTACCAAGTATCCTTCCACTGAACCCGCTTCCTCTTGCCCTTTGGTCGTGTTGGTGTTTCAAAAGTCCCAGTGCCAGCATTCTACTTCTGGATAAATCTGTAAATGGCCTCTTGCTCAAGCTGATCTCACCTTTCAGTGGTCAATTTCCAATTCATAAGGCGTGAGAGGATGATAGGTTTTGGTGTCAGGATGATAGAGCGTGGGTTTGCCTTTTGTCAGACAAGTTATGGCCAATTTATGACAATGAGAAGCTGTATGGATCCATCCTTCTGAAAGAGGCTGATTTCTTTTAATCCTAGCTTCAAAGAGAATATCAGCCATCTCTCTATACTGTGGTCCCATGCCTGGTTTAGCCGTAACATTCTTTTCAGGGATTTTAGAGGACTCCACAGTAAGTTGCAGCAGCTGGTTTGTGATCTTGGTGAGACCTCTAAGTTAGATTTTCCATTGTCCCATACACAGTGATCCGAGCCTATCACAAATTTTTGTTTACTATATTTTGTTAGTTTTCCTTGCTTCTATAGGTTTACAATAAAAGAAAGAGTGAGAACAACCTCTTGGAAAAATTCAAAAAATGATTTGATGGGAATTTTTCCTTGACTAGTTCACCGGAGGTGAAAGGGAGAACCTAGTGGCAAAGGGAAGGGAAAATATGTAAATGTGAAAAGAAAAGATATGATGTGGTTGTGGAGCCATGCACCCATGATTCAAGGGTCATGAGTGGCTCATATCATCATGGCTTTGGAGCCATATGATGATTCAAACAGATGGGACCCAGGTGGAAGACTTGGTAAAGGAAGGAAACAGACACATGATTTTGCTAGATTTTAAAAAAATACTTCCCCTCCGATCCAAGAAAAGTTGTCTTCATCAAAGTTGTAGCTGATGAGCTAGAGATTCTGACCATATTTTTTTTATAATTTTTGCACTACGGTCTAGGAGATATGGCTAAAATGGCGGACGCCAGTTTTTTCAACTGTGGTGGAGACCACCCCCTCTACCTTTACACACACACCCTTCCTTTTCCACATTGAGTCCTTCTCTAAAAATAAGCCATTAGTCTTCTCACCCTCCCCTCTTTCCTCCTCTCTCTCAAGCTCAGAAAACCATCACAAATTCCTCTTCTAATCACCTCTCAAATCGTGCTTAATCTTGTTGTAATTCATAAGTTCTCATTCAACCCCTTTCTATTATTACTAGATATGTATTGATTTTATGTAGATTCTTTAAATTTTAAAATAAAAAAGCTCTTGGACTCAAGATATGGAGGGAGGAGTGAAGACAACACAAGTGATGATGGAGCCAATTAGTTGCAAATTGGTCAACAAATCACTTGGAAGGAGCTTCTTCATTGGTTGAATGTCCCTAATCAAGCTTCATTTGTACAAATTGCACTTGGATCTTAACCTCACTCCTAATCACTCTCTTTCCTATATAAAGAGCCCCCCCCCTTTGTAATTTCAAGTCTCCCTCAGTCCCATTGAGTGTTTGTATCACTCATCATGAGCCCATAAAGCTCATTCATTTACTCTATTCTTGCACATTCTAGAGTGCAAATTGTTTTATGCTAGTAACCTCCCCTCCTCTTACTTATGTTAATTAAGAGAGATCTTTTATGTGTGTGTGAGAGTGCTTGATGTGATTTTGGCTAACTCTTGAGTTGTTGTTTAGTAATCTACATGCTATTTGTGTTGGGAGTGCTTGAAGTTATCCATTCCTTGTACACACACTAAGGTTAATGCTTCATTTATAGTGATAGCTCTCTCTCTCTCTCTCTCTCTCTCTCTCTCTCTCTCTCTCTCTCTCTCTCTCTCTTTGTGTAGCGGTCCTAGTCCACGCTTCCAAGACTAGGTGGTGCCCTCATCTCATTTCCCTTGTGGCGCAATGGAGTTTGTTTTGGTGTAGAGGCCGCCATTCCAAATTTCCTTCGTCATAAATTGGTGCCCCCACGGAGGAGTTCTCAAGCAGCGCTCTGCCAATCCTATGAAGGAAGGTCCATCAAATTCTCCAAGACTTCCACTATGGTCTTCCCAAGAAGCTCGAGAAAAGAAGCGTCTTTATCGACAAATGGCACGTATGCGGGTAAAGAGAGTTAACTACATACACCCTTCTTTGCTTCAAGGAAAATCTTGTAATCATCATGTCCCTAGGTCAAAGCATTGTGTTGAGTGCTTCGTGGCTAGTGTGAAGACACTTCCTTTGAAGCCTCGACTTCAGGTGGTGAAAGCACTCTCAAACTCGGGTATTAACAAGTTTTTGGAGGGGGAGCTACACATCAATAGTGTGCGGTATTGGCAAGAGGCTACATATGGTGATGCACTCCAACTACTACTAGCAAGAAGGCTCAAGGTGGTTGAGAGGGTAGCTATTGAACCCTATGAACTCTACAAAGCTGAAGATGGTCACACCAAACCTAGGCTAGTCACTGGTGAGCAAATTCTTCGCATCTCTCAAATGGTGGGATCCAAGAGAGCTGAACTTCAATGAAGTGCTTCATGGAAGTTTGTATTTAATGCACCAATGAATAATCCCATTTTCTACAACTTTCAATCAGTTCAGAATATTAGGGTGAATGTGCGCATTGATAGAAAGATTTTTTTCCAACAAAGATTGGTCTTCTATTTTGGAGCTGAGAGGTTGAGAGAGATATTGTTGTCCCCTGACCCTGTAATATTTCCTATTTTGCAGTATAATGTATCTTTTGATGTTCACATCTTCATCTTGCTTTAAGCATACTCCATGAATCATAGGGATTTATATGGACCTTTCCAACCTCTTGCTAGACAAACTGTGCATATAATAGCTAGCACAAAGCTTAGGTTCCAAAACATCATAAGGAACTTACTAGGCCCTCGTCGTCTAGCTGAGATTAATGCATCTATCAATCCATTTATTCTACCCTTAATAAGATATGATTTGGGCCTAGACGTTTTCATCTTTGTGCTGTATTGAGAGGAAGGCAACCCATTTTATGATGGCTTTCCCTAATTTTTTGGGCGTAGTGGGGAAAATGCTAGGGGTTTTTTGGATAACTTGGAGATGGCTTTCCTTGTCTCTGGGAGGGATGACGAAGCATTGAAATTGAGAGCTTTTCCTTTAGTGCTCAAAGAAGAAGCTAGGGTATGGTTCCAGGCTCTAGAGCCAACCCAAAGAGCTGATTGGGAGGGATTGAAGGCGGCTTTCATACGAAGATTTCAACGAGCCAATTCGGCAGAAGAACTATGGCAACGGCTTCTAGCCCTTCATCAAGTTGACCCTCATGGTTATGCAACCTATAAGGAAGGTTTTCTGAAACTTTGGGGACAATGGTCACACTCACTAAATCCTGGTGAGCGAGCTCCCAATTGCCTCCAAAAGGATCGATTTATCTCAGGTTTGTACCCCTTGCTAAGGGAGAAGGTAAAGAGCAAATTTCCAAATACTTTTAAAGATGCCTTAAGAATTGCTAGGGAAAAGAATTGAAAGATTCTATATCAAGCCCAAGCTGGCCAGCTAGTTTTGGGAGGCAATATCACAACTATGGAAGCTTCTCACGTACCTCCAAATGTGCCTAATGCACCAGACCTCAATAGAGGTCAACAAGAAGATATGCTCCAACAAATAAACAAACTCACAAACCAGCTAGAGGGTTTGAGAGTAAATCTTGTGCAGGGTGCAAGAAGGCCTATTGAGCGGAATGGTGGGAATTGGCCACCAATGCGACGTCAAGCAAGGGAAATATTGTGTTACAATTTGGGGAAAATGGCCACGGCATGTATGATTGCCCTCATCCAAAAAGATATGACTACCCTGTCAGAGGTCCTCGACAACAAGTAAGTCCTCCCCGTGCTAGAGCTCAAGCACAAGAGCAACCGCAACCTCAAATTTTGCAGCCACCTCATGCTCAAGCTCAAGCCCCTGCTACTCAGCCAAATGTGAGCATCATAAGGATGGAGGAGGTCGTCAAGGGCAGAAGCAACCAGGATGAAATAGCTAAAGGGAAGATGAAGATAGATGAAGTGGCTACAATGCCTATCAAGTGTGTGCGTGTCCAAGATGAAGTAAGTAAAGAAACAAGAAAGGATGCAAGCAATGAAGCAAGTACATCTCGGGCAACTAAAGATGAAGCCAAGAAAAGAAAGACCCGTACTAGGTCTCAAAGTGACATCTCTGATTTCCCTATGGGATCTCGGACACAACCTTATGACTTGACAACTGATGTGAGTTCTCAAGGACCAAAGATTACTTGGCCACAACTACTTCATATCTCCCCAAAGCTGCGATGACAATGGTCAAAAATGGTGAGCACGAAGGCAAAGCGAAGTAAGCTAGTAAGTGTAATCAAAGCATATGGTCTCAAGGATATAGTGCCTTTGGTGGAGGCTCAAAACAAGGGAAAACGGATTCCAAAAACTTACATTGACAGTGGAGCAGAGGTTTGTGTCATGACAGAAAATCTAATGCATCAATTGGGTTTAGAGGTAATGGAATCATCACTACACTTGTGTGGGTGTAGTGAAAGCTTTGAGAGTTTCTGTTTTCGGAATCACTACAGAGGTTGATGCTTATGTGATGCCAGTAAAGGGAGAAGGATACTCCTTATTTTAGGACTCCCTTGGCTCATGGGTTTAGGAGCTAGGAACGATTGGGCAACGAGGACTTTGAGTTGAGGCCTCACGTGGGTGGCCATAGTCGGAAGGTGGTTTATAACTTGAAGAATGGGCGACAAGAGAACCTTGAACTAGAGACGTCAGTTGTTGAGTGGAGCTCAAGTGGATGCTCCTCATCCATGGACGAGGAAGAGAGTTCAAGTGAAGAGAGTGATAGCACTCTCAAAGTCATGGGCGTCACCATAAAGGAAACTACCTCATCAGAAGACAACCCAAGGACCCAAATGGAGAATGTGTGGGATGCCAGCCTAGAGAAGATATTATCCAAGGATATAAAGGAAGAAGAAAAGGAGGGTTATGTAAATGTTCTCAAGAAGCATGCATCATTGTTTATTTATAATTACACTCACATTACAGGTGTCACTGCAGTGAAGCATCATATCCATCTAAAAGAAGGGAACAAGCCAGTAGTACAAAAACTAAGAAGATTAGGAATTCTGCAACAAAATGCACTGTTGTCCGAGGTGAAGAGACTCTTAGAAGCAAGATTCATATACCCAGTAGAAGATTCAGAATGGGTCTTCCCAGTAGTTATGAGGCCAAAGAAGAATGGTAAATGGCGAGTGTGCGTGGATTACAAGCCACTAAATGCTGCAACAAAGAGGGACCACTTCCCTCTCCCATTTCAAGATGAGATTCTAAATGAAGTAGTAGGCCATGAGCGATACACAGTGTGTGATGGCTACTACGGCTACTTTCAAATACGCATTGCAGATGAAGACCAGAAAATGACTACTTTCATCACACCATGGGGCTGTTTTGCATTTCGAGTCATGCCTTTGGGTCTCACCAACGCTCCAGCCACCTTTCAACGATTCATGAACATGGTCTTCCAACCTTACTTTGGTAAGTCCATAAGGGTTTTCATAGATGACTTTTGTATTTATAGCTCCAAAAGTATGCATCTCGGCAAGATTGATGAAGGATTTACTCATTTAGCTAAGCTGGGTGGACAACTAAACAAGGACAAATGTCACATTGAGAAAAGCAAGGTTACACTATTGGTTCATGTAGTGTCCATTGATGGAATCGAGGTAGATCCTGAAAAGATAGAAACATTGCTAAATCTACCTTCCCCAACTTCCATCAAACAACTAATCTCTTTCTTGCAAAAGCTAAGATATTTGAGTAGATTCATACACTTACTCTCCCAAGTGATATTTCCTCTACAACAGCTGACTCGTCAAGAGACTCTTGTTTGGAGTGAAGAAAGTGATGGGCATTTTAGAGAGATAAAAAAAATGTTAGGGTCACTCCCTGTAATCCTCCAACCTTGTTGGGAAGAAACATTCTTTGTAAACCCTAGTGTGGGAGAAGAGGCCATTGGTGCTGCCCTCCTACAAAAACATCCTTTAAGAGGCCTGTGTATTTTTCTAGCCGCCTCATGGAAAACACAGAGAAGGCCTATACCCTGATGGAACAGTTAGAGTTAGCTCTCATGTTTGCGATAACCAAATTTAGGCCATACTTGTTGCCGAAGAGGTTTGTAATTATCACTGTGGAGGATATGTTTCCCTATGCACTACAACATATGGAAATCTCTGATAAAATAGCAAAGTGGGTGGTGCGACTTCAAGAGTTTTATTATACAATACAGGTTGAAAGAACAACTCGAGCATGCTTAGCCGACATTTCAACAAACAAGTACTATGAAAAAGTTTTCCATTTGAAGAGAAAGGAACTTCCACCACCTCCAGCTCTAGAGGCTCTAGTCAATGCTTATAGCCTCTACTTTGATGGAGCATACAAGAGAACCAAGGATAAGGCAGCTGCAGGCATCGTGGTCTTATCTCCATAGGGAGAGAGGATCCATGGTGAAGGGATCACTCTAGAAGATGTCCACTCCAACAATGAAGCAGAATATCAAGCTCTAATTCATGGCCTTTGTTGGTGCCTGGATAACTCAATTGAGAGATTAAATGCTTTTGGTGACTCCATGCTTTTGGCAAGGCAAATGCAAGGTACATGAGCTTGCAAAAATGCCAGTCTCTCTACTAAAATGAGAGAAGCCAAAGATCTTATGACGAGATTTAGGGAGGCACAAGTACATCATGTGCCAAGAGACCAGAACAAGGATGCACACCACCTAGCATCATCGAAGTTAAATGAGTCAATAGTGGGAGCAGTTTCCATCAAACTTCCACTTCAGCAAGGCAAGGAGGACTTAGAAGATATTATGCACATTCTGGAGCAAGGAGAGGCTCCTAAACACTTGAATGCAGGGGAAAGGCGATGGTTAGCTAGGAAGGCTACCAAGTATCACATAGTAAATGATAACTTGTATTGTCTTGGTAAGGATGGTGTGCTTAGGAGAGTGCCTTTGAAGAGTGAAATTGAAGAGATTTTAAAAGCTTGTCACGATGATATGTGCGGAGGACAATTTGCACACGATATCACTAGTAGAAAGGTTCTACAAGCTGGGTTTACTTGGCTAAGTCTTCATCATGATGTCAAATACTGGTGTCAAACATGTGATGAATGTCAGAAAGCAAGACCACGACGCCTCATAGCTGAACCTCAGAACCCAATAAAGGTATATGGACCCTTTGAGAAGTGGGGAATTGATGCCATAGGGCCTCTCACACACTCAATCAGGTAAAGAGTACATCATTATGGGAGTAGACAACATGACTAGATGGGCTAAGGCTATGCCGACCAATAGAATTACTACTAAGGATGTGAGTCAGTTCATCTTTGATCACATCTGTTGCCGGTTTGGCACCCCACTTGACATACTATCTGATAGAGGACCAGGGTTTAGAGCAGACTTGGTAGGAGAACTCATGCAAAAGATAAATATTCAGCATCAACACTCTACTCCTTACTACCCTCAGTGCAATGGCTTGGTGGAAAAGGTAAATGGAATCATTTGCAAAATTCTCACCAAACGGGTACATGCCACACACCAAGATTGGGACAAACACCTGAATGGAGCTCTATGGGCCTATAGAACCTCCTTCAAATCCACATTAGGGTACACACCCTTTCATTTGGTTTATGGAAAGGAGGCGCTTTTGCCCATTGAAGTGGTGTACCCTTTCATTTGGTTTATGGAAAGGAGGCGCTTTTGCCCATTGAAGTGAAGTTAACAAGTCTTCGAATATTGGGTAGCCAGGTAGGCTCTCAAAAGGAGAAAGTACATCAAACGATCATGGATCTAGAGAGGCTGCAATTGGATCGTGAAGAAGCCATCAACCACTACTCTCAAGAAGCAGAGAAGCGCAGAGAAAATTTCAACAAAAAGCTAGCATCTAAAGACATCAAAAAGGGATCTGTAGTGCTTCGATATGACAATCGCTTCGACACTCGTAAGGATGGAAAGTTTCTTTTTCGATGGGAAGGCCCGTTCTTGGTCACTAAAAAGTTCAAAAATGTCTCTTACAGACTTCAAGACATTGATGGTAAAGTGCACAAGACCAGGACAAATGGATGGCGTCTAAAGCCTTATCACATGAGGATAAGGTCAGCCCAAGATCAAAGAAAGTAGGCTAGAGGCATAAATACCCCTAGCCTGGTTTGGGGGGGCTATGATCCGAGCCTATCACAAATTTTTGTTTACTATATTTTGTTGGTTTTCCTTGCTTCTAGAGGTTTACAATAAAAGAAAGAGTGAGAACAACCTCTTGGAAAAATTCAAAAAATGATTTGATGGGAATTTTTCCTTGACTAGTTCACCGGAGGTGAAAGGGAGAACCTAGTGGTAAAGGGAAAGGAAAATATGTAAATGTGAAAAGAAAAGATATGATGTGGTTATGGAGCCATGCACCCATGATTCAAGGGTCATGAGTGGTTTATATCATCATGGCTTTGGAGCCATATGATGATTCAAACAGATGGGACCCAGGTGGAAGACTTGGTAAAGGAAGGAAACAAACACATGCTTTTGCTGGATTTTAAAAAAATATTTCCACTCCGATCCAAGAAAATTTGTCTTCATCAAAGTTGTAGCTGATGAGCTGGAGATTCTGACCATATTTTTTTAATAATTTTTGCATCTCTGGTCTAGGAGATATGGCTAAAATGGCGGACGCTAGTTTTTTCAATTGTGGTGGAGACTACCCCCTCTACCTTTACACACACACCCTTCCTTTTCCACATTGAGTCCTTCTCTAAAAATAAGCCATTAGTCTTCTCACCCTCCCCTCCTTCCTCCTCTCTCTCAAGCTCAAAAAACCATCACAAATTCCTCTTCTAATCACCTCTCAAATCATGCTTAATCTTGTTGTAATTCATAAGTTCTCATTCAATCCCTTTCTATTATTACTAGTGAAACGGTCCGGGGCGGGCAACAAGAAGAGCAACCTCTAGACACCCTTCAAGGCTCCCGTGCTGCTCAATGGGGCTGGGGCACAACACAACACAAACCAAAACAACAAACCCAGAGCCAAATCCCAACTACACAAGGGGCACCACCTAGTTTAAGAGCGAACTAGGACGCAAAAGAGGAGAATCGTTAGAGCAACCCACAAACAAGCAAGGAATTTACACTAACCCTAACACCAATGGAACACTCTCACACACTAAAACACGAGAGAGAGAGAGAGAGAGAGAGAGAGAGAGAGAGAGAGAGATGGTGCTCGGGCTGCTTTAAAGTGTATCGTTAATGATCAAGCAAACATAAATATATATATGTAAGAAAGAGAAATAAGGGGGAAGGGGGTGCTTGTTGCACTAATGCCTTCTTACAAATCTGTCATGACCAATCAAAATGAGATTAGTATTTGTTCAACATAGCCTGAGTAAATTACACCACAACACATCACAAGAAAAAAGCCACCCCAATCACTGTCTTAAGGCCAGGGGAGTCCTCTCCACCCTGTCGCCCTCTTACAGCATGTGGGATTTATGGCTAAATTGATAACAATACCCGGAGATAAGCTATCAAGAACTTAAATAAAACACCAAGACACTTATACATCATTATTGTCCATGACTTCACGTTGGAAGGGAGACAAGGTATACATGCTTAGTCCAAATTCACCCTCCTTGATTCAGCAAATGTTGGGCTTACTCTAGTAGGAGAAATGATAGATTCCATACTCTCAATTTAATGATCACTCTCTCTTACAATGGCATAGAGTTCCCTTGCTAATCACCCCTAATACAACACATACATATGCCTAATGCCAATGAGATTCCACTCAAGAGCTCCTTCTCAAGAGGTTGAGCTTGGCTTCTCAAGCTATAGCATAGTGCTCTTTCTTCTCCCCCCCTTTTTTGTGCTAGCTACACCCTCCTTTTATAGCAATTTTGAAGGCTAGGGTTACTCCTCTAACCATGGTTGGGTTAGATTTTCAACAATTTATCTAATTTCTTTTGCTTGGAATTATCAAGAAGTTGGTGGGGAAAGAGAGAGGAGAGAAATGGAGGTGATAGGACTTTTCATAGTGGGTTAGTGTTAGTAGAGTTAGTATTAATTTACAAATGGAATTGGATATTTACAATGGGAGTATCCATGTAGGATACAAATAAGGAAGAAAAACTCTTAAGAGGTAAGAAAAGGTGGATTTCTTACAAGGTTGATGCTCCAAGTGTCTTGAGTAGGGCCAATTTTGACGCTTGTTGACGGTCCACTAGCTTTGACGGTACATTTTTTCTCCACTCTTGACCTTCCTTGAGAGACAAGGTTATTGAAGCTGAGTAATCAACCACCATGATGCTGTCTTTTAAGAGAAGAGGCTGAATTTTGTGGTTTTTTTTATAGATATGGGTAATTTGGAGGAGGAAAAATGAGACTAGGTGGTCAATTTTGGAATGGAATTGTGTGTGGGAGGTATGAGTTCACCATGGTTTCTCTTATTCTTCAAGGTTGAGGAGAAGGTGAGTAGGGTGCAGAGAGGAGTGGTGAGAGAGGTGAGGATGATGAGTGGAGAAGTGTGTGTGAAAGAGGAAAATGATAAAGTGGAAGAGAGAGTGTGGCTGCATAGCATGGGAAAACTGGGGTCCACTAATAAAATCATAGCTCACAGCTCGTAGCTCAAAAAAATTTGAGGCAAAAGTTCAGCCCACGAGCTACAACTTTTGTTTGTATCACCTTTTCAAATTCGGAGAGCAAGTAAACTTTACAAATTCAGCAAAACCGATCGTTTTTTTCCACTGCACAAGGTCCTTGTGGGGTCCTTCTTTGGATGATTCTTTTGAATACCTCCAAGAGTGAGCCCTCCATAGTGCATGTATGCATGCCACCTACCCTTGACCTTATTTGGTAGGTCTATAATTGAAGATATTGTTGAGATCATGATATAAGTGAATAGTACAACTAAGAAAATCAAATATTGAGGGGTCTAAAAAATATGTACATGTCAAATATAAATAATATAAGTGGAAAAAATATAAAGGGGTCAAAAGAAATCTCTCTCATTATGAGGCTACCATAAAAAGATAAATATTTTTGGTGTTCTAATTTTTTAGAAAAAAAAAATAGATGTAGGAAGGGAAAAATCACAATAGTGAAAAAATATACACATAAATAAAACTAGTTTTTTTGGATTTTTGTTGGGGTGGAGTTACACCAAATATAAGAGAAGCTTACATGAAAATATTTCTATATGGAATAAAGAGTATGAAAAATGGTAAGAAAAATTGTGGTAATGGTGAGGCAATGTACAGAGCATAAATAACACACACCTAGGTAGAAATATTTAAATAAATACCAAAATAATTATGAAAAAATCTTTTATTTAGGCCCTATATACAAAGAAATATTTACATACGCATGGGCAATAATATACTTATATTTTTTATATTTTTTATTTTTTTGGCTCAACAAGCCCAATGACTAGCTCATTGAGGGTTTTTTATTTCAGTAAGGAGATATGGGAAAAGTCCCCTAACTCACACGCACCTATATACAGTGAAAGGGTGAGGGTAACCACAGTGTTTGAGTGATTTGATAGGGTGAGATAACTCACTATGGCAATTACAGAGAGCCGAAAAATGGCTATCACTAGATATGTATTGATTTTATGTAGATTATTTACATTTTAAAATAAGGAAGCTCTCGGACTCAAGCTATGGAGGAGGGAGTGAAGACAACACAAGTGATGATGGAGCCAATTAGTTGAAAATTGGTCAACAAATCACTTGGAAGGAGCTTCTTCATTGGTTGAATGTCCCTAATCAAGCTTCATTTGTACAAATTGCACTTGGATCTTAACCTCACTCCTAATCACTCTCTTTCCTATATAAAGAGCCCCCTCCCTTTGTAATTTCAAGTCTCCCTCAGTCCCATTGAGTGTTTGTATCACTCATCATGAGCCTATAAAGCTCATTCATTTACTCTATTCTTGCACATTCTAGAGTGCAAATTGTTTTATGCTAGTAACCTCCCCTCCTCTTACTTATGTTAATTAAGAGAGATCTTTTATGTGTATGTGAGAGTGCTTGATGTGATTTTGGCTAACTCTTGAGTTGTTGTTTAGTAATCTACATGCTATTTGTGTTGGGAGTGCTTGAAGTTATCCATTCCTTGTACACACACTAAGGTTAATGCTTCATTTATAGTGATAGCTCTCTCTCTCTCTTTCTCTCTCTCTCTCTCTCTCTCTCTCTCTCTCTCTCTCTCTCTCTCTCTCTCTCTCTCTTTGTGTAGCGGTCCTAGTCCACGCTTCCAAGACTAGGTGGTGCCCTCATCTCATTTCCCTTGTGGCGCAATGGAGTTTGTTTTGGTGTAGAGGCCGCCATTCCAAATTTCCTTCGTCATAAATTGGTGCCCCCACGGAGGAGTTCTCAAGCAGCGCTCTGCCAATCCTATGAAGGAAGGTCCATCAAATTCTCCAAGACTTCCACTATGGTCTTCCCAAGAAGCTCGAGAAAAGAAGCGTCTTTATCGACAAATGGCACGTATGCGGGTAAAGAGAGTTAACTACTTACACCCTTCTTTGCTTCAAGAAAAATCTTGTAGTCATCATGTCCCTAGGTCAAAGCATTGTGTTGAGTGCTTTGTGGCTAGTGTGAAGACACTTCCTTTGAAGCCTCGACTTCAGGTGGTGAAAGCACTCTCAAACTCGGGTATTAACAAGTTTTTGGAGGGGGAGCTACACATCAATGGTGTGCGGTATTGGCAAGAGGCTACATATGGTGATGCACTCCAACTACTACTAGCAAGAAGGCTCAAGGTGGTTGAGAGGGTAGCCATTGAACCCTATGAACTCTACAAAGCTGAAGATGGTCACACCAAAGCTAGGCTAGTCACTGGTGAGCAAATTCTTCGCATCTCTCAAATGGTGGGATCCAAGAGCGGTGAACTTCAATGAAGTGCTTCATGGAAGTTTGTATTTAATGCACCAATGAATAATCCCATTTTCTACAACTTTCAATCAGTTCAGAGTATTAGGGTGAATGTGCGCATTGATAGAAAGATTTTTTTCCAACAAAGATTGGTCTTCTATTTTGGAGCTGAGAGGTTGAGAGAGATATTGTTGTCCCCTGACCCTGTAATATTTCCTATTTTGCAGTATAATGTATCTTTTGATGTTCACATCTTCATCTTGCTTTAAGCATACTCCATGAATCATAGGGATTTATATGGACCTTTCCAACCTCTTGCTAGACAAACTGTGCATATAATAGCTAGCACAAAGCTTAGGTTCCAAAACATCATAAGGAACTTACTAGGCCCTCGTCGTCTAGCTAAGATTAATGCATCTATCAATCCATTTATTCTACCCTTGATAAGATATGATTTGGGCCTAGACGTTTTCATCTTTGTGCTGTATTGAGAGGAAGGCAACCCATTTTATGATGGCTTTCCCTAATTTTTTGGGCGTAGTGGGGAAAATGCTGGGGATTTTTTGGATAACTTGGAGATGGCTTTCCTTGTCTCTGGGAGGGATGACGAAGCATTGAAATTGAGAGCTTTTCCTTTCGTGCTCAAAGAAGAAGCTAGGGTATGGTTCCAGGCTCTAGATCCAACCCAAAGAGCTGATTGGGAGGGATTGAAGGTGGCTTTCATACGAAGATTTCAACGAGCCAATTCGGCAGAAGAACTATGGCAACGGCTTCTGGCCCTTCATCAAGTTGACCCTCATGGTTATGCAACCTATGAGGAAGGTTTTCTGAAACTTTGGGGGCAATGGTCACACTCACTAAACCCTGGTGAGGGAGCTCCCAATTGCCTTCAAAAGGATCGATTTATCTCAGGTTTGTACCCCTTGCTAAGGGAGAAGGTAAAGAGCAAATTTCCAAAAACTTTTAAAGATGCCTTAAGAATTGCTAAGGAAAAGAGTCGAAAGATTCTCTATCGAGCCTAAGCTGGCCAGCTAGCTTTGGGAGGCAATATTACAACTATGGAAGCTTCTCACGTACCTCCAAATGTTCCTAATGCACCAGACCTCAATAGAGGTCAACAAGAAGATATGCTCCAACAAATAAACAATCTCACAAACCAGCTAGAGGGTTTGAAAGTAAATCTTGTGCAGGGTGCAAGAAGGCCTATTGAGGGGAATGGTGGGAATCGGCCACCAATGCAAGGTCAAGCAAGGGAAATTTTGTGTTACAATTGTGGGGAAAATGGCCACGTCATGTATGATTGCCCTCATCCCAGAAGATATGACTACCCTGTCAGAGGTCCTCGACAACAAGTAAGTCCTCCCCGTGCTAGAGCTCAAGCACAAGAGCAACCGCAACCTCAAATTTTGCAGCCACCTCATGCTCAAGCTCAAGCCCCTGCTACTCAACCAAATGTGAGCATCGTAAGGATGGAGGAGGTCGTCAAGGGCAGAAGCAACCAGGAAGAAATAGCTAAAGGGAAGATGAAGATAGATGAAGTGGCTACAATGCCTATCAAGCCTGTGCGTGTCGAAGACGAAGTAAGTAAAGAAACAAGCAAGGATGCAAGCAATGAAGCAAGTACATCTTGCGCAACTAAAGATGAAGCCAAGAAGAGAAAGACCCGTACTAGGTCTCAAATTGACATCTCTGATTTCCCTATGGGATCTCGGACAGAACCTTATGACTTGAAAGCTGATGTGAGTTCTCAAGGACCAAAGATTACTTGGCCACAACTACTTCATATCTCCCCAAAGCTGCGATGACAATGGTCAAAAATGGTGAGCACGAGGGCAAAGCGAAGTAAGCTAGTAAGTGTAATCAAATCATATGGTCTCAAGGATATAGTGCCTTTGGTGGAGGCTCAAATCAAGGGACAATGGATTCCAACAACTTACATTGACAGTGGAGCAGAGGTTTGTGTCATGACAGAAAAGCTAATGCATCAATTGGGTTTAGAGGTAATGGAATCATCAAACTTTAGGGCAAAAATGGCCGATAATGTCTCTGTCACTTGTGTGGGTGTAGTGAAAGCCTTGAGAGTTTCTGTTTTTTGAATCACTACAGAGGTTGATGCTTATGTGATGCCAGTAAAGGGAGAAGGATACTCCTTATTTTAGGACGCCCTTGGCTCATGGGTTTAGGAGCTAGGCAAGATTGGGCAACAGGAGACTTGGAGTTGAGGCCTCGCGTGGGTGGCCATAGTCGGAAGGTGGTTTATAACTTGAAGAATGGGCGACAAGAGAACCTTGAACTAGAGACGTCAGTTGTTGAGTGGAGCTCAAGTGGATGCTCCTCATCCATGGACGAGGAAGAGAGTTCAAGTGAAGAGAGTGATAGCACTCTCGAAGTCATGGGCGTCACCATAAAGGAAACTACCTCATCAGAAGACAACCCAAGGACCCAAATGGAGAATGTGTGGGATGCCAGCCTAGAGAAGATGTTATCCAAGGATATAAAGGAAGAAGAAAAGGAGGGTTATGTAAATGTTCTCAAGAAGCATGCATCATTGTTTATTTCTAATTACACTCACATTATAGGTGTCACTGCAGTGAAGCATCATATCCATCTAAAAGAAGGGAGCAAGCCAATAGTACAAAAACTAAGAAGATTAGGAGTTCTGCAACAAAATGCACTGTTGTCCGAGGTGAAGAGGCTCTTAGAAGCAGGATTCATATACCCAGTAGAAGATTCAGAATGGGTCTCCCCAGTAGTTGTGAGGCCAAAGAAGAATGGTAAATGGCGAGTGTGCGTGGATTACAAGCCACTAAATGCTGCAACAAAGAGGGACCACTTCCCTCTCCCATTTCAAGATGAGATTCTAAATGAAGTAGTAGGCCATGAGCGATACACAGTGTGTGATGGATACTCCGGCTACTTTCAAATACGCATTGCAGATGAGGACCAGCAAAAGACTACTTTCATCACACCATGGGGCTGTTTTGCATTTCGAGTCATGCCTTTTGGTCTCACCAATGCTCCAGCCACCTTTCAACGATTCATGAACATGGTCTTCCAACCTTACTTTGGTAAGTCCATAAGGGTTTTCATAGATGACTTTTGTATTTATAGATCCAAAAGTATGCATCTCGGCAAGATTGATGAAGGATTTACTCATTTAGCTAAGCTGGGTGGACAACTAAACAAGGACAAATGTCACATTGAGAAAAGCAAGGTTACACTATTGGTTCATGTAGTGTCCATTGATGGAATCGAGGTAGATCCTGAAAAGATAGAAACATTGCTAAATCTACCTTCCCCAACTTCCATCAAACAACTAATCTCTTTCTTGCAAAAGCTAAGATATTTCAGTAGATTCATACACTTACTCTCCCAAGTGATATTTCCTCTACAACAGCTGACTCGTCAAGAGACTCTTGTTTGGAGTGAAGAAAGTGATGGGCATTTTAGAGAGATAAAAAAAAAGTTAGGGTCACTCCCTGTAATCCTCCAACCTTGTTGGGAAGAAACATTCTTTGTAAACCCTAGTGTGGGAGAAGAGGCCATTGGTGCTACCCTCCTACAAAAACATCCAAAAACATCCTTTATGAGGCCTGTGTATTTTGCTAGTCGCCTCATGGAAAACACAGAGAAGGCCTATACGCTGATGGAGGAGCTAGTGTTAGCTCTCATGTTTGCGGTAACCAAATTTTGGCCATACTTGCTGCCAAAGAGGTTTGTAATTATCACTGTGGAGGATATGTTTCCCTATGCACTACAACATATGGAAATCTCTGACAAAATAGCAAAGTGGGTGGTGCGACTTCAAGAGTTTTATTATACAATACAGGTTGAAAGAACAACTCGAGCATGCTTAGCCGACATTTTAAAAAACAAGTACTATGAAAAATCATTCCATTTGAAGAGAAAGGAACTTCCACCACCTCCAACTCTAGAGGCTCTGGTAAATGCTTATAGCCTCTACTTTGATGGAGCATACAAGAGAACCAAGGATAAGGCAGCTGCAGGCATCGTGATCTTATCTCCATTGGGAGAGAGGATCCATGGTGAAGGGATCACTCTAGAAGATGTCCACTCCAACAATGAAGCAGAATATCAAGCTCTAATTCATGGCCTTTGTTGGTGCCTGGATAACTCAATTGAGAGATTAAATGCTTTTGGTGACTCCATGCTTTTGGTAAGGCAAATGCAAGGTACATGGGCTTGCAAAAATGCAAGTCTCTCTACTAAAATGAGAGAAGCCAAAGCTCTTATGAGGAGATTTAGGGAGGCACAAGTACATCATGTGCCAAGAGACCAGAACAAGGATGCACACCACCTAGCATCATCGAAGTTAAATGAGTCAATAGTAGGAGCAGTTTCCATCAAACTTCCACTTTAGAGGGGCAAGGAGGACTTAGAAGATATTATGCACATTCGGAGCAAGGAGAGGCTCCTAAACACTTGAATGCAGGGGAAAGGCGATGGTTAGCTAGGAAGGCTACCAGGTATCGCATAGTAAATGATAACTTGTATTGTCTTGGTAAGGACGGTGTGCTTAGGAGAGTGCCTTTGAAGAGTGAAATTGAAGAGATTTTAAAAGCTTGTCACGATGATATGTGCGGAGGATACTTTTCACACGACATCACTAGTAGAAAGGTTCTAAAAGCTGGGTTTACTTGGCCAAGTCTTCATCGTGATGTCAAATACTGGTGTCAAACATGTGATGAATGTCAGAAAGCAGGACCACGACGCCTCATAGTTGCACCTCAGAACCCAATAAAGGTATATGGGCCCTTTAAGAAGTGGGGAATTGATGCCATAGGGCATCCACCACGCACTCAGTCAGGTAAAGAGTACATCATTATGGGAGTAGACTACATGACTAGATGGGCTGAGGCTATGCCGACCAATAGAATTACTACTAAGGATGTGAGTCAGTTCATCTTTGATCACATCTGTTGCCGGTTTGGCACCCCTCTTGACATATTATCTGATAGAGGACCAGGGTTTAGAGCAGACTTGGTAGGAGAACTCATGCAGAAGCTAAATATTCAGCATCAACACTCTACTCCTTACTACCCTCAGTGCAATGGCTTGGTGGAAAAGGTAAATGGAATCATTTGCAAAATTCTCACCAAACAGGTACATGCCACACACCAAGATTGGGACAAACACCTGAATGGAGCTCTATGGGTCTATAGAACCTCCTTCAAAACCACATTAGGGTACACACCCTTTCATTTGGTTTATGGAAAGGAGGCGCTTTTGCCCATTAAAGTGAAGTTAACAAGTCTTCGAATATTGGGTAGCCAGGTAGGCTCTCAAAAGGAGAAAGTACATCAAACGATCATGGATCTAGAGAGGTTGCAATTGGATCGTGAAGAAGCCATCAACCACTACTCTCAAGAAGCAGAGAAGCGCAGAGAAAATTTCAACAAAAAGCTAGCATCTAAAGACATCAAAAACGGATCTCTGGTGCTTCGATATGACAATCGCTTCGACACTCGTAAGGATAGAAAGTTTCTTTTTCGATGGGAAGGCCCATTCTTGGTCACTAAAAAGTTCAAAAATGGCTCTTACAGACTTCAAGACATTGATGGTAAAGTGCACAAGACCAGGACAAATGGATGGCGTCTAAAGCCTTATCACATGAGGATAAGGTCAGCCCAAGATCAAAGAAAGTAGGCTAGAGGCATAAATATCCCTAGCCTGGTTTGGGGGGGCTATGATCCGAGCCTATCACAAATTTTTGTTTACTATATTTTGTTGGTTTTCCTTGCTTCTAGAGGTTTACAATAAAAGAAAGAGTGAGACCAACCTCTTGGAAAAATTCAAAAAATGATTTGATGGGAATTTTTCCTTGACTAGTTCACCGGAGGTGAAAGGGAGAACCTAGTGGTAAAGGGAAGGGAAAATATGTAAATGTGAAAAGAAAAGATATGATGTGGTTGTGGAGCCATGCACCCATGATTCAAGGGTCATGAGTGGCTCATATCATCATGGCTTTGGAGCCATATGATCATTCAAACAGATGGGACCCAGGTGGAAGACTTGGTAAAGGAAGGAAACAGACACATGATTTTGCTGGATTTTAAAAAAATACTTCCACTCCGATCCAAGAAAATTTGTCTTCATCAAAGTTGTAGTTGATGAGCTGGAGATTCTGACCATATTTTTTTAATAATTTTTGCATCTACGGTCTAGGAGATATGGCTAAAATGGCGGACGCTAGTTTTTTCAATTGTGGTGGAGACCACCCCCTCTACCTTTACACACACACCCTTCCTTTTCCACATTGAGTCCTTCTCTAAAAATAAGCCATTAGTCTTCTCACCCTCCCCTCCTTCCTCCTCTCTCTCAAGCTCAAAAAACCATCACAAATTCCTCTTCTAATCACCTCTCAAATCATGCTTAATCTTGTTGTAATTCATAAGTTCTCATTCAACCCCTTTCTATTATTACTAGATATGTATTGATTTTATGTAGATTCTTTACATTTTAAAATAAGGAAGCTCTTGGACTCAAGCTATGGAGGAAAGAGTGAAGACAACACAAGTGATGATGGAGCCAATTAGTTGCAAATTGGTCAACAAATCACTTGGAAGGAGCTTCTTCATTGGTTGAATGTCCCTAATCAAGCTTCATTTGTACAAATTGCACTTGGATCTTAACCTCACTCCTAATCACTCTCTTTCCTATATAAAGAGTCCCCCCCCTTTGTAATTTCAAGTCTCCCTCAGCCTCATTGAGTGTTTGTATCACTCATCATGAGCCCGTAAATCTCATTCATTCACTCTATTCTTGCACATTTTAGAGTGCAAATTGTTTTATGCTAGTAACCTCCCCTCCTCTTACTTATGTTAATTAAGAGAGTTATGTGTGTGTGAGAGTGCTTGATGTGATTTTGGCTCACTCTTGAGTTGTTGTTGAGTAATCTACATGCTATTTGTGTTGGGAGTGCTTGAAGTTATCCATTCCTTGTACACACACTAAGGTTAATGCTTCATTTATAGTGATAGCTCTCTCTCTCTCTCTCTCCCTCTCTCTCTCTCTCTCTCTCTCTCTCTCTCTCTCTCTCTCTCTCTCTCTCTCTCTATCTATCTGTGTGTATGTGTGTGTGTGTGTGTGTAGCGGTCCTAGTCCACGCTTCCAAGACTAGGTGGTGCCCTCATCTCATTTCCCTTCTGGCGTAATGGAGTTTGTTTTGTTGTAGAGGCCGCCATTCCAAATTTCCTTCGTCAAGAGCTTGATCCTCTGTATCTCATCTTTGAGTTCCCTAGGATCATTTAATGGAAGAGCATCATTGAGTAGTGTCTGCTAGGTTTTCCATTCTGCAATAGATTTCTCATACCAATCATGAAGATCACAAGTGATATTATAATATGTGAGCTGCTCTACTGGTTCTGGATGTTGAGGATACAGTGCTGGGAAAAACCTAGGCAGCTCAGCTTCTCTAGCTACTAAAGCATATAGGAGGACTAAGGAATCGGGTACAAACTCTATAAAATTGAGGACAGTCTGGTTCTCCTGCTGCATCATTTTTCTAGTAACTCTAACTAGCTGAAACAGTCTTCCGAGAGCAGTTGCTTGTTCTCCTACTGTCATTTTAGTTGAAGGCCCTTTCTTGGTGGTAGCCTAATCTTCAATAAAAGCTTGTACCCCCATCCAGAACTCCCTTGGCAATTTATATTTGCAGTAAAACTTCTTTCAATTGACTTCTGACGTTGTCGAGAAATTTGCGGTCTTGCCAGGAAAACACCGGGCTTATGGCTGTGAGAGTTTGTGAGAGAACTCCAAAAAACTATATGAAGGGGTTAATAGATGAGTTAATGGCATTCAATCTTGGCTGACCAAATAGGCTACGAATTGTTCTTTGGAATTGTAGTTTTGTGCTTACCATAATATATATATTTTGTCTAGTGATTGGGATTAATTGTGTATACAAATCCTCTTGGTTCATAGCAAGATAACTACACTTACGTCAAAAGAAAAGTTACAGTCTATGAGAGGTAGTATAATGGGATCCGGTGATAGAAGTATTTCATTGAGCCTTTCTGGGCCAAAGAGAAACACTATACGTTGTTGAAAGTGTATTTTACAGCTAATCCATACGTTAATTCTAATAGATCGTACAGAGTGAAAGCGATAGAAATTATCATCATGTGGATTATTCATCTAAGATATTATGTGAGAAATGTAGATATGAGAGAAGTGAAGAGATGAGAAGGTTCCCTCCCAAGCTTTATTCTTGCCCATAGGCAATAAGGATACTACAGGGAGAGATGTACCTGTAGCAAGGAGAACCTAAAATTTGTAGAGAGGATGAATTACTAAGAGTGAGAGAGATAGATTTGGTTAAGGAGATGATTTTAGATATATATATATATATATGTTAGATTAGAGATGAAAAAAAAAACAACAAGAAATCAAGAAAACGTCAATGTAGAACACATCTTACTTGACAAACCCTTTGGCACCATTATTGATGGAGAGAGAAGAAGAGGGGAGAACTCCACTTTGATTGATACGCCAAGTGCAATACCTTCTTTGATTAGAGTTGATCTTCCAAGGTTAAATTGTTGCAAGAATGGCTAGTCTCCTTCTAGGAGAAAGTGTAGGCTTAGGCTTATGTTAATGGCTAAGTACAATTTGGCATTACTACTCACTCCCTCTTGAATTCCTCTCATCAATGGCTTGAATGCTTGAGTGGTTTTCAAGGAAGAAAAGGTCCCCTTTTATAGGTGAAGGGAACCCCCAAGGGTTTACACAAGAAGAGAGGAGCCACTGTTAATAGGAATTGGAAAAGTTAGAAATGAGCTATCCCTGCATTATGTGGGCAGACTGGGGTCCAGTATTTTGATCATATCTCCTCAACCGTGGTTCCAAATAAAAAAGTAAAAATAGGGCAGAAAATTCAACTCATTAGCTACGATTTTCATTTTAAAATCGTTTTCCAATTCAGATTGGAACCTTGTGTAAAAAAATCATCAAAATAGGGTCATTTCTGGCAGCAAAAGTCTTCCTGTGGTCCCCTTAGCCTAGACTTTCGTTTGATTCCAAAGGACACCTCATGCCATATGAAAGCATGACATTGCTCCTTGACAAAGTTTTGTAATCATGCTTGCAATAATGCATTAAAATAAGTGTATCTTTGAAATCATGCCACCTAGTGTCCCACTAGGATTTGATTCCCTCCTAGTAGCTATTTAAAAAGAAATATAAGAAAAGTATGAAAAATACATAGAATATATATATATTGAATTTTACCCTAGATATAGGATCTAGCTAGGGTATGAGATGATAATGAGATAGTAGAAATAAAGAATCAATGTTTTTTGCCCCAAGTTAAAGAGGCGGAGCTATTGATGCTTTTTCCATAGTATTCTCTGATGGTAAATTAAGAATAGGTTACCCTTGAGAAAAATAATAGGATGAGATAGAAGGCTTATTATTATATTTAAATATGCATATGTACATTATAGGAAAGATAATTATGTATCTAAAAAATTACAAGATAGATCTTGTAGCATGCGTTCCCACTATGTACGTGTCACAGCACGACATCCACCCCCTCTAAACCTGCACATCCTCTGGTATGTGCCACATTATTTATTTGTAAGGTCAGCCCTCTTGTACATCTTCCTTGCTTTATTCTTCACTGGATGATTCCAAAGCTTCATCTTCACTTTGATCTTTACCTGCGGTTTTCTCTTCTTCCTCATCAACATCTTCTGGATCATTGTCTCCTCTTCTCTTAAACATTTTGATCTTTTTTCCTGCAATGGGAATCTTTACTTCTGTACCATCTAGTTCATACAAGTTGTAAGTAGCATTTTTATGCACATGCTTTACAACATACGGTCCAAACCATCTTTTTGAGAACTTACGCATGATTGTCTGTTGGTTATCAAGGCTACTATCATATACTAAAACCCAGTCACCTTTGTCAATTGATTTGCTCCTGAGTCGATGTTGCTTATCAAAGTAGTCCTTGTTTTTCAACCTTGCATTTTTTAGTCGTTCTTTTACAGCTTCAATGTCTCCAGGTCTTCTCTCTAGATGCCTTGTACGCAGTGCAAGGAGATCTTCCCTGCTAAGCCCCTCTTGCCAAGGTAGTACATTCCATGTGGGAATTGTATCTTCAATCGACATCACTGGCTTTTGACCATACATTAGCTCCGCAGGCATGTAGCCGGTTACTGAGCTATGTGTTGTACGATCAGCCCATAAAGCATATGGTAACAGCTTTGGCCCCTCACCAACTCTTCCTTCGCAAGCCTTGGCCAAAGCTTTAATGATATGAGGATGCACTCTTTCACTCTTTCCATTGCCTTCAGGGTTGTAAGCTGTAGTAAGAGAAAGCTTGATTCCTAATCTAGAAAAGAACTCCCTTGCTTCTTCGGCATCCAGTTCACCTCTATCTGCAGTGATTTTTTCCACACAATCATAACGGCAAATCACCTCATCAAGAAGGAATTTGCACACAGATTCTGTGGTTTTGGCTCTTAAGCTCTTCCTTCAACCTGATTAGTTAGGTCCTCTCGTGGAAGAACCAAGTACCTTATCTACCAGAGTCCTAAAGACACTGTGACTAGATCCACAACCCATTTATAGTGCATGGCTAGTGGATATATAGGGACATTTGTAGAGTCATGTGTAACTTGTCAAATTGAGATACATCTTTATACATACCCTTCCACCAGTAGTTTTCTTTCAACTTGGAGACGGTTGCCCACACACCCCTGTGTCCAGCCAATAGACTCTCATGAAACTCTTGCATGAGCTTTACTTGAGTCTCTTTTTTACATATAACCCGTTGTGGTGTAGCACCCCTTTTTTTAGGATGCTTCCACAAGTAACCATCCCTTAAAAAGTACCCATATGCTTTCCTGTGTATCCTCTTGAATTCTTGTTCGGACCAATCATCCTCTTTTGTTAGAGTATTTAAGTAGCTTCCAATAGAAATCCAATCACCTTCATAAATATCTTTCAAGAAAAATTCAAGTGAATTAGTCATGCAGACATTGTTACCTTTGACATGAGAGATAGAATAGAACTTTGTACCTACATCATCTCCCTCATTAATCATTTGTGAGTCATCTTCATACCTTGCCCTTGATAGCATATCTGCCACTGTATTGTCTTTACCTGCAATGTGCTTAAACTCGAGATTTAAGGACTTAATGTAGGCAATCAACTGTAACATAGCAATGTCTGGCGTTGAGCAGCTTGTAATCATCCCAAGAAGTGGTAGACAATCTGTTTCTACAACCACACATGTACCAATTAGGTACTTTTTCCCACTTTTCAAGGCTGTAACCATACCCCATAACTCTCTCTTTATATGTGGATAGTTTCTTTGGCTAGCACTTAGTACCTTTGCTCCAAATCTTACCACATACCTGTGTCCTTATTTGTCATCTTGCCTTATTGCCCATCCAATCCCTGTAGGACTGATGTCTACTGTCACAATTACTGGCCTTTGACACTCATAGTCTACCTTTCTCAAAGTCGTTTGCTGACTGGAGCAACTCCTTTAGCTTTTTCATGGATTTTACATGTGCTTCTGTCCATTTAAACTTTTGATTCTTTGTAAGCAGCTGATAAAGAGGATCAGCTACATGTGCATAATGTGGAATTCAAATAACATAGAACACACATGCTCCTAGAAACCTTCTAACCTCAGTGATGCTAGTGCATGTTTCTTTCATTCTTTGGATGGCATCTACCTTTGTTGGACAAGGTTTCCTACCATATGGCCCGCACATGTGCCCCACAATGAGCACTTCATTGACACCAAACATAGACTTTTTTCCTGACAATGTAAGATTCACTTCTTCCAACCTAGACAAATGTTTATCACAATCATTTATGTGATTTACCACAAACCTGCGACATCCCTAGATCCAAAGATTCATCTTTGTCACTTTCTTCACATCCTTTGATAGGCAAATCATCAATGAAAGGCATTGTGATTTGAGTAATAAAGTCACGTAAGACTTTATTCATCCCATTCATCATATGTGCAACCGAGTTGGTTGCTCCCTGTGGCAAGGTACACATCCCTACCAAACCCAAAGGTGTCCTCATGTTTCTCAAGTCTCTGCTTTCGATTGCAAGCTGAAATTGATCATACCCTGAGTAGAGATTCCCCATTGAGTAGATTGCCCTCCCTGCAAATGCCTCTGTAAATTCATCCACAATTGGACCTGTACCTACATTTCTAATTGTCACTTTTTTTAGTGGTTGCATATCTTGGATGAAGCATAGAGAACCATTCTTCTTTGGAACTGTAAATCACCTATTTGAGTATGGAGCACAAGAATGCTCCAAGATTCCCATTTTGATTTTCTCATTCAGTAGCTCTACTAACTTTGGCAAATGAGCCTTTGGAACTGGAATAGGTCGCAGATTCCAAGGCACATGAGGTAATGTGAAAATCACCATAGGAGCTACAATAGAAGGATCAACACATCCTATCTCATGTGGCTCAAATGCAAAAGCCTTACCATGCTTTGAAAGCATTTCTTTGAAGCACTTTGTCTCCTCCTGTGTTAGAAACTCCTCGCAACTAATCTGCAACTCTTGAAAAGACTCCTTTGTGAAGGTATGCCCGATCTTTTTAGGATTCCTCAAACTTGGTTGTAAAGAAGCCTGCTCAATCTTTTCCCTGTTGTTGGGTGGTAAGGGTGAAGCTACTGGTTTCACCTTCTTTGCTACACTCTTGTATTTAGTTTCAACATGGACTTCTGGGCCAACTGTTTGGATTTCTTTAAAGGCTTCTATTACTTGATACATTTCCATAGAGCAAACTTCCACAACTTCATTTTCAAGATGAAAACTAGACCTCATTATAGCATCAAGCTTACCCATAGTATCTACAAAAGAAACTTGTTCACACAAACCCAAAACATTTTCAGTAGGCTTTAGCAACCCACTCTTTTTCATGCCTATTTGTACATTATGCACATATTGCCTCTCACACCTCTTCAAATCTTCAAGTTTTGTAAAACATACTGATCCATTCTTTGTTACCAAGGAGCTCATTGAGAATGTTTCACCTATTTTTGGATCAGGCGAGACCCTTTTTCTTTCTGTACCATTGCAATCCCACTTTACAATGATACTTGGCCAAAACCCATCATTTCTCTATGATCATGAAACTCTTTGCTTACCTTTGGTAGAGGATGTTCTCTGAGGTTGTCACGATTTCTTTCATGGTTTACAGAAACTGTGAGAAATTGGACAGCTCGTTTACCATCTTTGCTCTGTATCCTAGCATATGCTGAACCATCGTCCATTACCTTTGTTTCCATTCGAACTCCCACAATGTAGGGCTATCCAAGAATGAGATGATATGAAGATGTATCCTGTACAAAGAAGTTTTGGTCAATCTTTACATCACCTATTTTCACCTTCACACCTACACATGTTGCATACAATTCACCGGATGAATTGTTTGCCACTTTTACCATCCAGCCATGATCTGTGTCCATCGGCCATTTGCACTTGTTGTAGAGACTCTTTGACATTATGTTTATTTATGAACCATGGTCAATCAAGGCAACAAATGGCTCTTCAAGATCACCTACCTTGACCAAAGTTTCTGTAGTAGCCCTTGCCCAGTGACTTCGTGAATAGTAGCTCCTAGGAATATCTTCAACTTCTTCATCATCATTTGAGAAATGCACTTGCTTCACTCTCCCACTAGATTGGTAGAATCCTACCACAACTCCATCATCCTCCTTATTTTGCAGCTACATCCCTTGTGTATTCGAGATTTCCCCTTCAACCTGTGGACGAGAAACTTCAGCAAGGGTTTTCCTCTTCCTCTTGATGATGTCAATGATCTCCTCATGGAATTCACGCTTTGCCATGCCAAGAACTTCTCCCAGAGTAAACTCAATCTTGCTATTCAAGATCCTTTCCTCCAAGGCTTTTTTTAAATCTGTAGCAACCTCAATATCAGATTGTAATTTATAAGTTCGGCCTTTTATCTTACCTTTTGTTGGCTCTTTCTTCTTTCTTATTGTAGACTCCTCCATGAGTACTTCAGGTGAAGATGCTCCTTGTGTTAAGGGCGTTTGAGAAGACATTGAGTCGCTTCTTTCCCCACTTCTAGAAGCTCTTTTTGATGGTCCTTCATCAGCATTCTCACGTCTGTGCTTCTCTTCTACAATTGCCTCATTTTGTTGGCATTTTGTAGGCATGCACTGACAATGAGTCCACTGGATCATTCCATCCTGTTTCTAAACGTATGCAATCACCTACTTCATGTAGAATCTCTTTTGTAAGCTTTCCCTTTTTAGCTAATTGCATGACATTTGGCCAAATTTGACCATGATGGTCAATCACCTCTTCATCACAAAAATGCTCAATTTTTTATCCATAAGTAGCTGCCTCAACTGAAGACCTGGCACAGTTAGTTGCCATATCTTCAACTAAGGTTTGCATTCCCCCCTTCCCAAAGTTAGTTCTCAACGGTAGACCTGTCTCTCTTAAGTGGATTTTACCATCCTTAAAAAAGACAACATCTTTTGACAAAGCATCACTAAAATCATCACAATCCCTTCTTCCATGGTCTGTACTATCACACCAAATACATCTATTAACAAACCCTTCTTTGGGCTGTTTTCTTTGCCTAGGAAGTGGCCCTAATGGTTGGCCTTTTTCTTCAAGCTTTGCAAGCTTCACCTTCAAGTCACGCATTCCCTTCACAAGCTCATCTAGCATGGACTCATCAAACTTAGGAGCGATAAAAGTAGGCTTTACCATTTTTTCAGAAGTTGAGGTGGAAGGACTTGTAGTGTTTACTACCATCTTGTCCCTTCTTCTTTATCGTTTGGCAAGCAGTGAGACAGCACCTTCAACCTCATTTCAGTTGGTCTTTAGTCCTTGCTCAGCATCTTTATCTTCAAGAAGAAGCTCCAAATTTTCTTGAAACTCTTTACCTGCAGCTTGTAAGAAAAGATATGTCTTCTCTACATCTAGTGTGGCCCTTTCTGTCCTTGTGAGTTGTGCATAGCGCCGCTCAAATTCCCTAAGTAGCTCTGTTATTGATAGTCCTTGCTTTGGCTTGACTACCCATTCTAAGAAGGTTCTTTTGGTCACTCTCTCAGAGTCCTCCATGAAATATTCCTCCTTTAAAGCTACTTTGAGTTCTTCCCAATTTCTCCCATGCCCATCTTTAATTCCCCTAACATGTTCTCTAATTTCTGGAGCAACAACTAGCTCAAAGCTTTGAATCATCTCACCTTCTGACACGCGATGCAGCTCCATCTCCTTCACATACTCGCGTAAGTACTTGGTTACATCTTTTCCATTGAATTGATCCATTCTGTTGACGACCGCTTGTATGGCTTTCATTGTTGAAATCTCCCTTCTTTCAGTGGCATGTTGTTGTTGCATGAACATTGCAAATGCTTGACACATTTGCATTGTTGTTGGGTCGAAATGCATAGCCTCTTGCTCAACATGATCACCCCTGGTTACCCACAAACTCTCACCATGGCAGTTTCTCGTCGGGTTCACCAAAAATATGTCGAGAAATTTGCGGTCTTGCCAGCAAAGCACCGAGCTTATGGCTGTGAGAGTTTGTGAGAGAACTCCAAAAAACTATATGAAGGGGTTAATAGATGATTGCCACAGGGAGCAACCAACTCAGTTGCACATATGATGAATGGGATGAATAAGGTCTTACGTGACTTTATTACTCAAATCACAATGCCTTTCATTGATGATTTGCCTATCAAAGGATGTGAAGAAAGTGACAAAGATAAATCTTTGGATCTCAAGGGATGTCGCATGTTTGTGGTAAATCACATAAATGATTGTGATAAACTTTTCTTTAGGTTGGAAGAAGTGAATCTTACATTGTCAGGGAAAAAGTCTATGTTTGGTGTCAATGAAGTGCTCATTGTGGGGCACATGTGCGGGCCATATGGTAGGAAACCTTGTCCAACAAAGGTAGATGCCATCCAAAGAATGAAAGAAACATGCACTAGCATCACTGAGGTTAGAAGGTTTCTAGGAGCATGTGTCTTCTATGTTATTTGGATTCCACATTATGCACATGTAGCTGATCCTCTTTATCAGCTGCTTACAAAGAATCAAAAGTTTAAATGGACAGAAGCACATGTAAAATCCATGAAAAAGCTAAAGGAGTTGCTCCAGTCAGCAAACGACTTTGAGAAAGGTAGACTATGAGTGTCAAAGGCCAGTAATTGTGACAGTAGACACCAGTCCTATAGGGATTGGATGGGCAATAGGGCAAGATGACAAAGAAGGACACAGGTATGTGGTAAGATTTGGAGCAAAGGTACTAAGTGCTCGCCAAAGAAACTATCCACAAATAAAGAGAGAGTTATGGGGTATGGTTACAGCCTTGAAAAGTGGGAAAGAGTACCTAATTGGTGCATGTGTGGTTGTAGAAACAGATTGTCTACCACTTCTTTGGATGATTACAAGCTGCTCAACGCCAGACATTGCTATGTTACAGTTGATTGCCTACATTAAGTCCTTAAATCCCGAGTTTAAGCACATTGCAGGTAAAGACAATACAGTGGCAGATATGCTATCAAGGGCAAGGTATGAAGATGACTCACAAATGATTGATGAGGGAGATGATGTAGGTACAAAGTTCTATTCTATCTCTCATGTCAAAGGTAACAATGTCTGCATGACTATTTGACTTGAATTGTTCTTGAAAGATATTTATGAAGGTGATTGGCTTTCTATTGGAAGATACTTAAGTAGTTTAACAAAACAGGATGATTGGTCCGAACAAGAATTCAAGAAGATACGCAGGAAAGCATATGGGTACTTTTTAAGGGATGGTTACTTGTGGAAGCATCCTAAAAAAAGGGGTGCTACACCACAACGGGTTATATGTAAAAAAGAGACTCAAGTAAAGCTCATGCAAGAGTTTCATGAGAGTCTATGGGCTGGACACAGGGGTGTGTGGGCAACCGTTTCCAAGTTGAAAGAAAAATACTGGTGGAAGGGTATGTATAAAGATGTATCTCAATTTGACAAGTTACACATGACTCTACAAATTGAGATAGAAGGCTTATTATCATACTTAAATATGCATATGTACATTATAGGAAAGATAATTATGTATCTAAAAAATTACAAGATAGATCTTGTAGCATGCGTTCCCACTATGTACGTGTCACAACACGACAACGTCTTTTATATGTTGGCATGTTCACCAGCAAGATCTCTAATTCGATGACTAGGGAATGATACACTATAATAGACTACCACTGCCAGTGTGGATTAGCTATGATGACACATAGGCCACCCTTCCCAAAACTCTAGCATGTATTACACCCACAACTAAGCAACCTTAAACCTGTTAATACTCTCGGATACTCCAACATCGCTGACACACATGAGTTTTTCTTACACGATCACATTCAAATGGCTTACATCACAATACACACACATAGATACGCCGACACGCAACTAGACACGAGAGCAAAGAGAAACTTCTCATAAAATGGGGGTAGATCGAGCAATTAACGTGGCAAGAAACCATTCAAGGATAGGATGTACAATGATGGAATTTATTAGGTAAAACTACCTCCTTTATCTTTCTATTGCTCGGCCTACTGCTCAGTCACTTGCATTTGATGCTTCGGCCATCTCCGTCGCTTGTCAACATCGATTTTCCTCAACACTCCTTGATGCAGAGCCTCCTTTGATTATCATTTTGCTTCTACTCTGCAATGATGTCCTTCGCATACAATGGTCGACTGTCTACCTGCAGCACAGTAATTCCCTCTGCAGCCCCACAGGCACAACCCTCATGCTCTTGCGAACCCTTGATTGTAAATTCCCTCAGTATCCCTCAAACCTGCTAAGATTTCCTAACGCTGCCTTCAGCCTTTCTCCACGCTCTCTTGCCACCCACTCTCGACCATGGGGGCTCCCTTGCAAGCTCACCTTCTCAAGCCTTGGCAGTCCCAACCTCAGGTCCGAGTCCCCCCTTCAACACATCTGTTCGATTCTCCTTCTAGAAAGTTGGAGGCCCTCGGCCCTACTCACCCGAGTCTGCCTGTCCATCCTTTCTTTCTTGCCCCCACTACGCTCCTACTACCTTGTGCTGCTCTCGGCCTTGTGTCCAGCGCCCTCCTCCTCTTTGGCCAATAGCGAGGTCCTCTCCCCCCTGCAAAATCTGACCCTACTGCACCCTTGCAAACTAGTCCCCCTCTTGCAACTGGCCCTACTCTTGCATAATAAGTTCTGACGGCCCTGACTTGCTCACGATATCTCCAGCCCCTCCAGCTGCCCTGCTCGCCCCTTTCTCTGCAGCCAACTGGCGGGCTCCCTTATGCAGCCGGCCTCTGCAATGTCCTTTTTTTTTGCCCCTGGTTGCATCTCCCTCCTTGAGAAAGCTGGGGCCCTCGACCCTACTCGCCATGCAACTGTAGCGCTCCACTCCTCCTCCAGATGGCAACTTTCCCATGCAAGCTACAGAGCCCACAGCCCTCGTTTGCATGCCCCTAAAAAAAATAAAATTATTCTTGTTTTTAAAAAACAACCTCGATGTGGCGAGCATTCACGCACCGTTGATGTCCGGCGAGCATTCACGCACCGTTGATGTCCGGCCTGCCCGTCGACTTCTTCTCCAACCCCCATCACGTTTGCAACTCGTTACATTGGTCCTTGTAATGGCGCCAATTCATGGCCGGCCGTCATATCTTGAACTTGCCGAGCACGATCGACACCTTCATACACACAATGGCACAATTTCTCCAGCAAAGATTCACAACCATGCTTGGCCTGCAAAATGCTGGATCTGGCATACACGTCCTGCGATACTTGCTCCAATCTGCATCTAGCACATGACCAAGCCTACAACCATCAACCTACCTGCTGCCGTGCACCTGCCACCACTGACACTTTCTCGGGTCGGCACGGCTTGGGTGCACCATCATTGCCCACCCCCTCGTTGAGCATTCCTGCTCAACCACAGTATTATTTAGGTAAGATAGTATTGTATAGAGAGAATGATATAACATAGCTACATAGACTACATAAGAAAAATGATGATATAGTGGCTATATAGATAGGATAGAGATAGAGAGAAAATTGTCTACTAATGCATCACCCTCCAGGGTCAAATGGAAAGCTCACAGCTTCCCCAATCATAGTGTAGGCTCCACCTGGATTAAAAACAAAACATTGACCGTGGCCATCCACTTGTAATGCATGTATATTCAAGCCGCCCTTTGCACTTATAGTCCAATAGACAGGCCACCCTTCCAGCTCTTTATAGCATGGATCTTTGTCACCCTGTATCCATAATCCTTCTTGCCAACCATAAGCATACTTTTGAACACTTGAAGCATTGGTACCATAAGTTGCTACCATTCCATCTGCTAGAGAACTCTCCATATCATCACCTTTATCATATGAGCAGTGAAACCTGCATAGTACACCTTGCAAAGCAACCTGGAACAACATTTCTATCAATAGCATAGCATAAAGTAGCCAAACCCTGCCATTTGCCTCCACTTGCTGCAAAGCCAAGCAAACATGTTCCCTTTGCAAACCTGTATCCAAACCCTCTTTAAACCGCTCCAAGGCCACCTTTTCATACTCAAGAGTATGACATGCTGGAGCTTCAACCTATTCTTTAAATACCTCATCACTTGCAAGGTTGGTGGCACCTTCCTCATTGCATGGAGCATCACTCTTATAGGTTGCACCTGTATCAATCTCCATAGAGTCATCTGCCGGAGCTATCTCTCCACGGCCACACACAAACTCCAAAACTTCAAAGTGCACCTCGACATGCCCACCAAGGCAAATTTTCCCCACCCCCTGCATAGACAAATCAACTTGACCTACCACTGCTTCTATTCCTAGCTCCTGCAAGTCATCCTCAAAAACCTGCTCTTCAATTAAGTCGGATGCACAATCAAACCATACCTCTTCCTCCAATAGGGACTCACCATCACGAGACACGAGATACGGCTGCTCGACCGGCCTGTTCACACAAGGCATCTCCACACTTGCACTATGCTCCTCTTTTACCTTCAAATGATTGGCAGGCAACTCGTTGTTACGGCATAAGCCAGTGTGTGCCATGTGTTACGCCTTGGCCATATTGGATGGTCTTGAACCTTAGTGGGGATGCCAAGGGGTGTGGCTCATGAGGAGTGAGGGGACACTACAAGCCTATAAGAATGGGCTCTTATAACCTTTGTAACCATCAAGCTTTCATTCATAGTAATCAATTATGGCGGCGGACGTTAATCTCTTTCTCTCTCTCTGTGAACATCTCTCTCTCTCTCGTTCTCTCTCTCTCTCTCTTCTCTGTAGAGGGCTCTTCTGTCTGGTGCAATGTCCCAATATGCGGATGATGCGTAACACTCGTCAGCCTCGTTGCTCGACACCTCTTCTTTAAGATCTTCTATCACCTCGTCCTCTTGAGGAAGCAAACTAGGTGGCACTCTGAATATGCCTCGCTGTATCTTTTGAGAACCGGTTGGTACTTCTTCTACCTTTTCAAGCCTGGCATCAGCTTCACGTGCTTTGATCACATCATATCAATAAAAAAATTGATACTCTTTAATTTTTTTGGGCCTAGGTCCACTGGCTGCCGCCGCGAGTACAGATTGCAACAATCTTGCCTCCATCTTTTTCTTCATCTTTTGACTCTTTGCTCTGGCAACTCTGACAGCTTCATCGAAGGTCCTTGGATCTTCATAATCCACTCTTTCATGAACATAGGGATGCAAGCAAGATAGAAACTCTTTCACGAACATAGGGATGCAAGCAAGATAGAAACCTTTCCAGCTTAAAGTATCCCACATGGGTTGATTGAGTAGCAACCGCAAAATCCCCCCAATAAGCTTCAAATTTATCAACAAAGGCATCAAAATTTGTACTTACGTCCTGTGGCAAGCCTTTGATATTTGCATTTGCTTCCGAAGCCAACACCACCTTTTGATACCTTTGTAGAAATTGCTCTCGAAATCCGATCCAATTCTGCTTGTGCACATCTTCTAAACCATCGAACCAAGCTTTTACTTTACCTCGCATCACCAAAGGTAGAATCTGGAGCTTTGCTTTATCACCTGGAATTTGCAATACTGTCAGCATAAATAGCTCAAAATCGGCTATCCAGTCGTCTGCATCTTCATCTCCTTTGAACACCGGACCAAATTCTTGCTTCATCTCGACTCACGAATACTTTGTTAGGAAGCAATCAATGGATCCTCAGTGGGAGCACCACAAGATGGAAAGGGGGAAATGAGAAAACCACCAGCACATAATATGAATGCATCTCTATAGCCCAGTGATCTCACAGCACCCCTATCCCCTAGTAAACACACACCTAAACTCACAATCTAGCAACGACTATTGTTCGAATACATACCCCACCAGGTGTGACTAGGCCAATCCCGGCACCAAGCACACAATCATGGCTCCAATCCACATCCCTTTGGGAGTACCTTCATCCACATAGATGCACCTCAGACTTTACTGACACATAGGCCACCCTTCCCAAAACTCTAGCATGTATTACACCCACAGCTAAGCAACCTTAAATCTGTAAATATTCCCTGATACTCCAACATCAGTGAGACAGACATGAGTTTTTCTTACACATTCACATTCAAATGGCTTGCATCACAATACACACACATATATATGCCAGCATGCAACTAGACACGAGAGCAAAGAGAAAATTAATTCTCATAAAAATGGGGGTAGATCGAGCAATTAACGTGGCAAGAAACCATTCAAGGATAGGATGTACAATGATGGAATTTAATAAGTAAAACTGCCTCCTTAATCTTTCTATTGCTCGGCCTACTGCTCAGTCACTTGCATTTGATGCTTCGGCCATCTCCGTCTCTTGTCAACATCGATTTTCCTCAACACTCCTTGATGCAGAGCCTCCTTTGATTATCATCTTGCTTCTCCTCTGCAAAGATGTCCTTCGCATACAATGGCCGACTGTCTACCTGCAGCACCGCAATTCCCTTTGCAGCCCCAGAGGCACAACCCTCATGCTCTTGAGAACCCTTGATTGTAAATTCCCTCTGTATCCCTCGAACCTGCTGAGCTTTCCCAGCGCTGCCTTCAGCCTTTCTTCACGCTCTCTCGCCACCCACTCACTACCATGGGGGCTCCCCTGCAAGATCACCTTCTCAAGCCTTGGCAGCCCCAACCTCAAGTCCGAGTCCCCCCTTCAACACATCTGGTCGATTCTCCTTCTAGAAAGTTGGAGGCCCTCGGCCCTACTCGCCCATCTTCCTGTCCATCCTTTCTTTCTTGCCCCTACTACCTTGTGCTGCTCTCGGCCTTGTGTCTAGCGCCCTCCTCCTCTTTGGCCAATAGCCAGGTCCTCTCCCCCCTGCAAAAACTGACCCAACTGCACCCTTGCAAACTGGTCCCCCTCTTGCAACTGGCCCTAGTCTTGCATAATAAGCCTTGACGGCCCCGACTTGCTCACGGTATCTCCAGCCCCTCCAGCTGCCCGCGACTCTCGGCCCTGCTCGCCCCTTTCTCTGCAGCCAATTGGTGGGCTCCCTATGCAGCCGGTCTCTGCAATGTCCTTCATTTTCTGCCCCTGGTTGCATCTCCCTCCCTGAGAAACTGGGGCCCTCGACCCTACTCGCCATGCAACTGTAGCGCTCCCCTCCTCCTCCAGACGTCGACTTTCCCATGCAAGCTACATAGCCCACAACCCTCGTTTGCATGCCCCTTTAAAAAAAAAATTATTCCTCGATGTGGCGAGCATTCACGCGCCGTTGATGTCCGGCCTGCCCGTCGACTTCTTCGTCGCCGACCCCCATCACGTTTGCAGCTCGTTACATTGGTCCTTCCTTGTAATGGCGACAATTCATGGTCAGCCGTCGTATCTTGAACTTTCCGAGCACGACCGACACCTTCATACACACAATGGCACGATTTCTCGAGCAAAGATTCACAACCATGCTTGGCCTGCAAAATGCCGGATCTGGCATACACGTCCTGCGGTACCTCCTCCAATCTGCATCTAGTACATGACCAAGCCTGTAACCATCAACCTACCTGCTGCCATGCACCTACCACTGATACTTTCTCGGGTTGACACGGCTTGGGCACACCACCATGCATAAGTGTAATTGGTAAACCTTTCCAATTTTATTTATTTGTTGCATTTCCAAAAAAGAAATGCTTCACGTTACTTGCCAACCCGCCGTGTGTGCTTGGTCATTCATGAAATGTAGATTCCATGCAAAATAGCTTCCCTAGAAATACAAACCACCTCCCAATTGCATTCACATTTCCTCCTCTACTGCTAGTATATATACTATAAAAATGGTCTTCAAACATGCCCCGATATATCGCCATTCACAAGATACTTGTGTTTGGTGCCATCCACATAACAAGTTGGTAGGTGTCACTTTGAAATGTTTTTGCGACATAAAAATGTCAGGTGCAATGGAATTGAAATGGTGAAGATCTAGGTTTTACACTTATATATATACCTTACTTCCTTTCCTTGCGTTAGTGATTCCTTTTAGCTTGAGTGATAGTTCCTTTTACTTTTCCCTAGAGATAGGGAATGAGAGAGAGTGGTAGAGATATGTAGAGGGAGAGAGAAAGAGAGAGAAGAGGAGAATGACACTCGATCGGGTCCCAACCAACCCTCTCAAGGGCCCCACATATCGTTGCTGAAATAATATTTTCTTTTGATTGTGTAAATGAAATCTATACTATCTTAAGTGTAGATTGTATTGAATCGAATGATGATTGTTGCCACAGTAACTCGTCAAGACGAGGCACCTGTGGGGATAATTGGATCCCAACCAACCCTCTCATGGGTTCCACACACCATTGCCTCTATAGTATTTTCTTTTGATTGTATAAATGGAATGTATAAAATGTTATCTCAAGTGCAAATTGTACTGACTCGAATGATGGCTGTCGCCACAGTAACTTATCAAGACGAGGCAACTCCGGGTCTGATTTCATGCACCTTTGCATCCTTCTTGATGCGGGATTGCAAATGGCCACCAAGGGAGGATTTGGGACTGAATTGAACTCCTGATATTAGAAGAACGAAGGGCTAAAAACGTAGATCTCGATGTTACCGATGATGGATAGCATTGGAGAACTCGATGAAGACAAGTGAATAATTTAAGGGAGGCTCAATGGATTGTTGAAGGACCCAACCCATCTGTGAGGCTAACACTTGCTGATCCTGCAAATCTCCCGGGAGGGATGTGCTGAACAAAAAAATGCTTATTGATTTGCAAGGGTATGGACTAGCTCTAGGTAAATATGCCACGAGGGAGCAAAATGTTAGGTTCAATTTGCTGATGAAAAACGCTGGCTATTTTGCTGCAAAAATAGGAGAATGGCTCGTTGGATTCATCTAACCTAAAAGTATATATTGCATGTTATGCTATATGCCCATGGTATTGTAACAACATATACTAAAATGCATGTACAAACCATTTATGCAAAACCGTTTCAAAATTGGAAAATTTAATTTAATGGACTTGCCTGGAGACGCAACTCCTACAAATAGGCTCACAACATTGTGGGTACAAATCCTCCTAGGATTCTAGACACTCCTATCTAGGAATAAAGGAAAAACTAGCTTTGGAAGCCGATGAAGCATGTCCACACGGCACATAGAGCCATGTGCACGTGACGTCCCCTTCTACTTAAGGTGAGGTACGGATACTGAGCTGCATTGCCTCCATGTATGAGGCTAGCAAATTTGGATAGTCAATGAAAAATTCCTTGTCCAACCAAGTAGCTTCATGTGTCCCTCGATCTTTGAATTTGAGGAAATATTGCTTTGATTCCTTCTTACTGCTAAATTGGAATTGAAGCATTCAAATACGCTTCAGGATGATGACTTTGGCTAGAGCAATGATCTCTGATGGTTCTTCTTTTTTCTCCTTGTAAATCCACCCTTGTGGCGAAAACTTGTCAGGACCACTTTGAAAACTTATTGTGCCTCCTGTAGATGCTTCAAAGGAACGAACATGTGAGGTCTAGGCTTTTGGAATTTGAACATTCTTGTCATGAGTTCCCTGAAATACACAAAATTGAAATGAGTTTGTTTTCTTACGAGCAAAGAGAACTGGTAACCCAAAAGACCATACCTTCGGAAGGCAAAGCCTCCTAAACAAGAACTCGAGTGGTTTTGGCTTCTCTTTATCGAGCTGAGAGAAAATTTTATTGAGGTGTTCCACGTCATGCAATTGGTTGAAGACAATGTTCATAGGTTGATGTGGATGGTGTGTAGGGGAATAATGATCCTTGGAAAACACGTAATTGACCTTGCAAATCCTTCACTATGCCTGTCAAGAATACTCAAGTTCCTTGATGTGGGGTTGATATACATGGCCGTTGCTTGGGCTCCTCGACGTAGCTCTCTGTTTTCTTGGACGTGTGAGAGATGAGAGGGAGCGAGGGAATACTGCTCTTGCCTCAATTCATAATTAGTTGTGACACATTATCTTTGATGAGAAACGTGAGCTTCTCCCAATTGCTAATGGGCTTGAACCTGCAAAACCCTTTAATGCCCAAAATGATATCACATCCTGCAAGTTTAGAGACAACAAAACGATGAATTGGGTTTGTTGAATGATTAATTTGACATCATTACATTCTTGAAAAATCAAAGCAGCCTTCACAAAAAACGATGGGTTTTTGTGAAGAATCATCAAAGGTGTTCTTACAACAAACGACAAGTGAAGCGCTCAAATTCCCGCAAGGCGAGGTTCACATGCAATGCAAATCGTGGAGCATACAAAACACAAAGACTTCAATTTATCAAGGTATAAATTGTATTTTTTTTCCTCTCTTTGCATTAGTGTGTGTTTACCATGGCCAGTGAGGATATCCCACCTACACACACGTTTGATTTTGAGCACGTAGATCAAAATCAGGGCACCGTGGGTGCTGCTAACACTAATATGCATGATGATGATGATCTAGGAGATCATGGACTTGTAGATATGGCTTCTTTCAAGACTTTGGAACATCACCAAAGCGTACTTGAAAGAAACCTCTCTGCACTCAATGCAAATATTACCCATCTTATGGAGTTACTTGTGAAATTTATGAATTCACAGACGACTCAAGGAGCCACAAGTGGCACGGTTCAAGGGAACCAACCTCGTACGAATCAAGGACTCCAAGAGACAAGTGATGTAGAAGGTAGCAATGCATTACTTAAGAATATCACCATTCCTGAGTTTCATAGGGAAGAGCGTGATTGCAACAAGGATGCGGTCAATACGTTCTTACACAAATGGAGTGATATTCATAGATTGAGACACACCCCGGATATAAAGACGGTTGTGGAAACAAGTCTATCTGTTAAAGGAAAGGCCTATAAGTGGTGGATGACATTTCCAATAGATGCTTGTCCTCCATCTTGGGCTGCGTTTTAAGCTTCTTTCTCCAAAGAGTTTTTGGACTCCAATGAGGAAGATAAGAATTGGTTTGCATGGGATGCATGCTGCATGGCTGGCCTCTCTCTTACACAGTAGCGTTTGAAGTATTGGGAAATCATATTATAACTAGAAAGTCTAGATGAATTCCAAAAGATACGGGGTTTTAATAGGGGTCTTGACAAAGACTATCGTCTTCATGTCAAGACCCAACATCCAAAAACTTTGGAAGAAGCCATCAGTTATGCACAAAGGTATGATGATGACCAAGAGAGGAAAGGAAATATTCCCTACTCTAAGAATACTTTTTCTAAGATCAATGTGGCTAAGAGCCAATGGCGAGGTAGATCTCCCACACGTTCCAAGAGGAATAAGAGGCAATCTACCTCTCCATGCCCACAAGATGCTAAGAAGCTTAAGCAATCACGAGATACTCCATGTTGGTCTCTCAGCAGTGCTGATTTTAAGTGTGCAAAGAAACACAATTTGTGTTTTAGATTTCTTTCGGACCAACATAACAAGAAATATTGTCCTCTTTTGCAAGACAAAGAAAAGGCCATGCACACAGTGCAACGCCTCACATTAGATTCATCTCCTAAATATTGTGCAGTAGAGGTTCTTCATATGGAAGAAAAGCACAAGTGTTGTGTGATTGCTTCAATGTGGCAGCCCACCTTTGGCCCCCATGGTTTGATTCGCATGCATGGCACTATTAACGGACAACGTGTTCATATTTTTAGTGGATGATGGTGCAACTCATAACTTCTTGAACTATAAGCTAGTCTAGAAATTGAAGCTTACACTGACTCCTTGCTCTCACAAGTATGTGGTGGAGCAGATGTCTGGGAATGATAAAGAAGTTTGGGACACGGTTGTTCAAGGGGTTGAGCTTATGGTTCAAGATTATACGAGACCCTTGACTTCCAAGTTATGAACATGGACCGTGATGATGTAGTTTTAGGACGAGAGTGGCTGCATGGTTTAGGAAACACATTGCACACTAGCTATGAACACAACTCCTTATCCTTTATGGCCAATGGTAAACATGTGCTTTTTCTTGGTGAGAAAAATATACCATCAACACCTCTTATATGTACAGCCGAGCTTTCTATTTTGCAGAAAGCAAATTTAATTGATGAAGTCTTTTTGTATTATTTCTTGTCTCCAAGTCTTGTGAATTCTCAAGAGTAAAGTGCGGTGAATTCTAGTAATGGTATGCAAAGTGCAATGAATTCTACTGATAAACAAAGTGTTAACAAATCTAATGAGCAAAGTGCTCTCAATTTTAATTCTATAGAGCAACGTGCAACTGTTGTAAAACAAACATTACAGGAATTACAAGATTCTCCATCCCAGCATAACTCTAGTTTACTTTCTCCTTTTGCACGGCAAAAGCTGACTCACTTACTCACGGAGTATAGTGATGTGCTCTCAAGTGATTTACCACCGGGTTTACCCCCTACATGTGACGTGCAGCATGGTGTAGATGTCTTGACAGGCACTAAACCGGTGAGTAAACCACCTTATTGTATGGGCGCTAAAGAAGTCAAGGAGGTTGAGAGTCAGTTGGCCGACTATCTCGCTCGTGGTTTCATTAGACCTAGCACTTCGCCTTGGACATCACCAATTTTATTGGTAAAAAGGAAAGATTGTACTATGCATATGTGCATAGATTATCACAGCTTAAATGCGATAACCATCAAGAACAAGTATCCTCTACCTCGAGTAGATGAGTTGTTTGATCAACTCCATGGGGCAAGATACTATACAAAGATAGTTCTTTGTTCAGGATACCACCAGGTGCGTATCCTATTATAAGATATCTTCAAAACTTCCTTTAGAACACGGTTCGGGCATTTTGAATTTTTGGTTATGCCTTTTGGTCTAACCAATGCTTGCGGCTACATTTATGACACTCATGGATGGTGTCTTACGTCCCTATCTTGGAAAATTTGTTGTGGTTTTCCTTGATGACATTCTCATTTACAGTAAGACTAAAGATGGACTAAAGATGAACACATAGAACACTTACAATTAGTGTTCAAATAGCTACAAGCTCACGTGTTCTATGCTAAGCAAAGCAAGTGTGATTTCTTTAAAACAGAGATACAGTACCTCGGTCATGTGATCTCTTATTCTGGCATCAAGATGGACACTGACAAGGTCGCTGCCATTCTTCGATGGTCACATCCCAACACGGTTGAGGAGCTTCAAATATTTTTAGGCATGGCTGGATTTTATCGACAGTATATTCGTGACTATGCCAAAATCACTATTACTATGACGGATCAATCTAAAGCAAAAGGTAAGACCTTTTCTTGGGAAGAAGCCCAAAAACACAGTTTCGAACAACTCAATGTAGCTATAGCCATTGCTCCCATCCTAGCAATCGTCGACCCACTTAAGCCGTTTGTGGTAGAGACTGATGCTAGTGATAAAGCCATTGGTGTGGTACTTCTCTAGAAGGGAATACCTATAGCCTTTGAAAGTAAAAATTTAGATAGAGCTCAACCGAATTATTATGTTGATGAGAGAGAGCTCTATGCCATAATTCACACTTTACAAAAGTGGCGACACTATTTATATGTTTGAAGTAGTTTTGACCATGAGAGTATCAAATGGTTTACTCCTCAAATAGACTTGAAGGGCCATAAAGCAGATTAATTCACTTGCTTTCAAAGAGTGGATTTTTGGAGTCATTACGTGGCAAGTGTGCACAAGATCAATCATATGCTAAAGTGTGCAGTGCAGTTTTAAAAAGGGATCCCTCACACTCACATGTCTTTGAACATCCAGATGAACATGTCTCTATACGCGCAGATAAAAACTCTAACACACAGAGATCCACCCCTACTCAGGAAGATCTTAAGCGACGGTTCCATTGATGATGGCTACTTACTCTGGTAAACTCTACGATCTTCCAGCTAGTATCATTAGTGACAGAGATCGAAAGTTTGATGATCACTTTTGGAGAGTTTTGTTCCAAAAGTTGGAAACTAAACTTAATCTAAGTACGGCTGATCATCCAGAAACGGATGGTCAAACAGAAAGAGTTAATCAAGTGGAGGATATGCTATGAGCGTATGTTAGCAAGAAGCAAACCAATTGAGAAGACTACTTACCTATATTGGAATATAATAGTTTGAAGCATGCGACTACAGGGTGTAGTCCATTTATGCTTCTGTATGGATTTCAACCTAGATCACCCGTTATGGTGGGGTTGGCTAAGGAGAAGATACAGCAAGCAAAGGATTTTCTCCAAGACCATTTTGACATGCTTTGAGTTGCTCGACAAAATGTTAAGGAAGCTCAAGATCGAAGAAGTACACAGATGAGCATCGTCGTCTTGCTACTTTCGAAGAAGAAGACAAGGTTTTCCTCAAAGTTCCAGAGCATTCAGAAAGTCTGAAGACAAAAAAAGTTGCTAAACTTTCACCACGCTATTGTGGACCGTTCACCATTCTCAAACATATAGGTCAAGTGGCCTATAAGTTAGCTCTTCCAGAGCACTCACGAGTTCATCCTATTTTTCATGTTAGCCGTTTAGGAAAACAGCTTGGACAGAATGATAATGTCATTGACAGAGGTGTGTTGGTTGACCTTACCGCACAACCAAGCATTCGTCATAAGCTGAAAATAGTTTGGATTCTCATGAGCTTCGCACCAGACATCATGTCAGACGACAGGTGTTGGTAAATTGGCTAGATAGACCATAAGAAGGTTATACATGGGAGAATGTCTTTGCACTTAACAAATGTTTTCCTACGTTCATTTTTTAGGACAAAAAAAATTCTCCAAGGGGGGGATAATGTAAGGACATGGGTCCTATGGGCAAGGCCACCGGCACGGCCGGACAGTGTGTACGCTAGGGGGAGGCTATAAGATAGCACGATTGCGTGGAGACTAGCACTACCACCGCTCTTTCATCAATCCAAAGGCCAAAGGTGCCCAAGTGATAAAGTGAAGTCTGGACATTGAAAAACCTGAGAAAAAGACCAGCAAAATGTGGAGAGAAGAGGAGGAACAGTCGCAACTCAGTTTTTGTTGTTTGTGGATCCTGTTTTGGACATAAACTGCTCATTTGAGGTCAGATTTGAGCACTTTGATATTTTAGACTGGGGGTTTTAGCTGTTCCAGACGCAATGGTGATGTCCATTTTGCTAAATTATTCACTTTTTTGCTGTTTTGGCTATGGAAGTTGCTGTTGTGAGCGAAGCCTCTGTTCAAATTTGTGATTGTATCTGGCATATTTCATCCATATTGTGTGAGCTATTTGCCCCATTGGTGTTGGCCCAAGCTCAATGGTATCTAAACATCAGAAATTCTCCTCTTTTGAGTTGAGTTTTTTTTTTTTTTTTTTTTTGGGGGGGGGGGGGGGGGGGGGGAGGGGGGAGTGTCTCTCTCTATGTTGAGTGGGCAAATGGATAGTCCCTATCCTCTCACTCCATCGGTGTGTTCCTTGTCTCAACCAGGTGGGTTGTGTAAGCCAAGTGGTGCCCCATAGTGTGTGTGTGTGTGTGTGTGTGTGTGTGTGTGTGTGTGTGTGTGTGTGTGTGTGTGTGTGTGTGTGTGTGTGTGTGTGTGTGTGTGTGTGTGTGTGTGTATTATCCCAAGAGTGTGTGTCGGATGATTATAGAGGCGGGTGTGTGGGTTTCCATCCCGCTCACACCACGAAATGCCCATACTTACCACAAGTACAGCAATTCACATTTCGACTCTAGAAATTACCACGACCCCGGCCCCGGCGAGTACCCCCTTGGTACCTGCCACGACCCATACCAGCACCATTGATACCTGATTTCTCTTCTTGGGGTACACTCGTAGTCTCTACTCTTATTGGTTCAGCATTGGTAAATGCCACCATAGACAGGTCTTTTCCTTTCTTGAAATGATGAATGTGAATGCCATAGTTGTTTCATAGATGGTTGTAGGCTTTGCAGTAAGTACACTATGGACATTCATTCAAAACATGATTTTTGGATTTACACCTTGAACACCAAGTTTCCACTCTTCTTACTGGTTGTCTGGTCTGCCTGATTTCAGCAATCTGTCGAGCCATCTCATCAATCTTTCTAGACCAAGACCCCTTCTTAGCCTTGTCTTTGCTCTTCTCATATGAGCTACTTTCAGAACTACTGGAGGTCTTACTAGAATCAGAATTATCAGTAGTACTGCTACCACTGGACCTCCTCTTCTTATGACATCTTTCCTTCTTAACCTGCTATTCTAGCTTCAAGGCTCGCTGCACCAAATCATTAAATTTCTTTGTTGGTGTAGGTACCTCTTGTTCCCTAAGAATTTTACTATGAAAACCATTTAAAAACCATGCCTGCAATCGCTTTTCTGATGGTGGTTCCTGCAGCTGCCTAGCCAGCTCGTTAATTTTCTCCACATAACTTCTGATTGATAATTTTCTTTGCTTTATCTTATCCAGTTCACAGAGGATATCCTCATCTCCTCTGTTATCTGAATATTCCAGTCGGAAAGCTTTGAGCAATTTGTTATATGATCTGAGTTGACAAGTTGGGTAATGATAGTACCATTTCCTTGCTGCCTCCTTTAATGTTTGAGGAAAGTATTCCCCCCGGTCATCTTCATCAATATTTTTCAACTCAGCATATTGTTCAAAGGCTTGGATATGAACATCCGGGTCATCTTTCTTTCCACCTTTAAACACTGGAAAATATATTTTCAATGAAGAGGTGTAATCATGTCGATCAGCATCGTTTCTGCCTCTTCTCACCTTAGGAACCTGAATCTTTCTTGAAGATTTCTTGTAATGGTCTCTGTCTGCATCGCAGTTAATTTCTTTCTCGGTCTCAGTTTCTGTCTCCTCCCTGGTTTTTCTATTGGAACTATGAAGACTAACTTTACTGCTTTTGGCTCCTTCATCCCCATGTGTGGTCTGAGAACTCCTGGCCTTGTGTTCCTCCCTGTCAGCCTTCTTCTTCTAGACTGACTGGAGTGCTAGGAGTCCTTAGCCTCATCAACCTGACTGTGCTCTTCCTGAGCCTCAGTCTCAATTCACCGGGTCATGCTTAGGATCAAAATCTCTTTCTTATTCCTCAGGGATAGGGTCAACGCGATAGGATGGTTTACGACCACAACTGGTTTTGGGTGCCATAACTTCAGCTGAAAATTCAAACTAGGAGAAGAGTTCTGGTCAATGAGCAAATAGCTCTAGCCACCATGATCGCCAAAATGGAATTGGATCTGATCTCATTAGATAGCGGATTCCAGTGTTAGAATTTACAGCTACTAGTAAGTCGTCAATTCAGTCAGTGAAACTGGAATAGAAAATGAAAACTGAACTAAAATAGTTAACTGGACTGAAATACTCTTCGAGGACGAGAAACAGACTGAATGATTGGAAAAGTGTTTCAGATTCAGATTCAGAGTTTATGAAGAACGAGTACAAGGTATGATAGGCTGAAGCATAATTGACAATTGTAGTAATGTTTACAGAGTAGAATTACAAGTGAAGAGATTGTGGCTTAGGAACAGCTTCGAAGACTAAAACCAAGAGACTAAGAGTATGAAGTCAAAAGACAAGCCGCCCGATTACAATGCAATGGGTCCTATTTATAGCCTCTTGAAATTACTGTGGTAACTGCCGTGGTAATTACTGTGACTGGTCCACTGTTCGGCTTCTAGGAGACAGTTCCCGCTTCTTGAGACTGTCTTTGCCGTCTACAACCGCCCACAAAGCACACGCAAGGGGGGAGAGGAGAGATCCATAGTCTCTCTCTCTCTCTCTCTCTCTCTCTCTCTCTCTCTCTCTCTCTCTCTCTCTCTCTCTCTCTCTCTCTCTCTCTCTCTCTCTCTCTCTCTCTCTCTCTCTCTCTCTCTCTCTTTCTTTTATGCTTTATGGCCTTGCTTCCATGTACTCTATATAGATCTACTTTCTCAATCAATACTCCCCATGTGGATGTGCCATGCTGCCTTGTGGCATGGACATGTTGAAGCATTCCTTTGGGGGTTCAAAAAAGCTCCTAATAATGCTTCAAAATATCTTTTTCTTGAGACCAACTTGGGAATGTCCCCCAACTCCTGCTCACCTATTAGATTGACCCTCTATAAAAACCCACAAAAAGCTCGGGTTCCCAACTCTAATCCCTAACACCTGCTCTGCACTTTGACTTTCTTTTACTCTCAAATGGAGAGATCCAAAAGGGAAAAAGTCTACCAGATTCTCGAACATCGTCGTTATCCACAAACTTTGGCCGAACATATCTTCTTGCACACAATTCCCATTGGCAATCACTAACTTCTAGTAGGCTCCATATATTGCACATCTCTGCCAACCCTCACAAGCTTTTAAAAATCTATGATGGTGCGTCCATTGAGGAAGCCAAAATGGAGAAGAATTAGGCCTCGATAAAACTTTTAACTGCTCATAACTTCGTTTGGACTCCGATTGGACAATTGAAAATCCCAGTATGCACCTATTCCTACACCTTCAAACTGCAATATCTTGCACCAAGTAGCTCCAATTGAGGAGCCGTCTAGACCAACTCAAAGAACATTTCAAAGTGTGTGGAAACATGAGAGAGGAGAGAGAGAGAGAGAGAGAATAGACAACACAAAACACCAGAGATAGGGAAAGGGGGCGATCAGCCCCCCACTGACTACTAGAGCAAGAGACCCTCATTACATCAAATGTGTGTATGTATGACTGTGGAAGTGGGTACCCCTTGGCCCCATATACAGGTGCCCAAGGGGAGGTCAAGCAGTGCAAAGTATGCCTCACATCGTGAATTGTTTACCTCTCTCGAGTATGCCCCTCATGGGAATTCAGTCACTTGTGCCAACAATGCCTCTTTTCCAGTTGAGGGAGTTGGAAAGATTGTACTTACTGTTGCTAATGGTAGTTCTTTCACACTTGTTGATGCACTTTATGTACCTGGGATCAAGAAGAATCTCTTTTCTGTATCCGCACTTGCTAGACTTGGACTTGTAGTCAAATTTGTGGATGACAGATGTAGAGTTCATGATCTCAGTTTTGGTGATGAAATTGTTGCATCTGGCCTTTTGTGCCGTGGGCTGTATAAGCTCACTTTGTATGACAAGTGTGGATAAAATTTTGCAAATGCTGTTGCAGATTCAAGGGCTATTTCAGATGCAAAACTTTGGCATGCACGTTTTGTTCATCTGAATTTTGCCAGTTTGCTGCGTTTGCAAAAATCTAATATGGTTGCTTCTTTGCCGCCTCTTGAAGCACCTGTCAAAGATGTCTGTGAAGGTTGTATTTTGGGTAAGATGCAGCATTCTAAGTTTCCAAAGGATGGTTTAGTTCGGGCCACATGCAGGTTGCAGCTTGTGCATAGTGATGTTTGTGGGCCCATGCAAACTCCGTCCTTGGGCAATTACCTTTACTTCATGACTTTCATTGATGATTAATCTAGGCATGCATGGGTATTTCCGCTTAAAGCGAAGTCCGAAGTTTTTATGTGCTTCAAATAATTTATGGCTATGGCTGAAAATGTCTCGGAATGTACTATGGGCACCCTCCGTTCCGATCGAGCGGGGGAGTATATGTCTCATGAATTTAATGCATTTCTGGCTAGTCGTAAGATAAAACACCAATGTATAGTGCCTTATACACCTCAACAAAATGGTGTTGCTGAGAGGAAAAACAGGTCAGTTACGGAAATGGCACGATGTATGGTCAAAAGTCAAGCTTTGCCGCATTCTTTTTGGCTTGAGGCCATCATGTGTGCCACTTATGTACTTAACAGGTGTCCTACGAAAGCTTTGCAGTCTATTACTCCATATGAAGCATGGCATGATAGAAAGCCTTCTATTGAGCACATGCGTGTTTTTGGTTGTTTGGCATATGCTTTGGTGCCACAAACACAGCACAAAAAATTGGATGATAAGGCTGTCAAATGTATTTTTGTTGGTTATAGTGCTGAAAGCAAAGGTTACAGGTTGTATCATCCTCAAACAAAACATATTCTGGTTTCACGGGATGTAGTGTTTGTGGAAGATTATGTTCAACCCTTGCTGTCATGTACTAGAGACAGTAATGTAAGCTCACAGGACATTTATGACACTTTGTTGCCTCTTTTCAGTGGTGGAAATACGAATGTAATTTCCCATGAGGCAAATGTACAACCTATGGGGGTTTCTGAGAATGTTACAGATCAGCCTATTACTGATGCAGATGTACATGATGTACTTGATGAGGAAAGGGCTGAAAATGAGCAGGCTAGAGGTATGCCAAAATGGCTGGTGCATACTTTGCGTGACAGTAAATTGGATGCACCTTTGTCTAGTCGTACTTGTTCAGGCTCTCACCATGCATCTTATGCATCAAATTGTTATGATTTGGTTGTGTCTAGTTTACATGATGTTGCGGAGCCTCTGTCTTTTGATGAAGCACAAAATTCAGAAAATTGGATGGCTGCCATGCAATCAGAATATGATGCACTTATAGAAAATGACACATGGACTTTATGTGATTTGCCTCCTGGCAAAAAGGCCATTGGTACAAAGTGGGTTTACAAGTTGAAACGCAAGCCGAATGGTGAGATCGATCGCCATAAGTCGCGACTTGTTGCAAAGGGTATGCACAGCAAAAAGGTGTAGATTATGAAGGGACTTTTGCTCCCACTTGTTGTACGACTACTGTGCGTTTTCTATGTGCATTGGCAGCTCATTTTGGTTGGGATCTACATCAATCAAACATTGTTACTGCTTTCCTGAATGGTGACATATTTGAGGAAGTTTATGTAATGCAGCCTCGCGGTTTTGTCATAAAAGGACAAGAGGACAAAGTGTGCAAATGTAAGAAGGCTTTCTATGGGTTGAAGCAATCTCCTCGTGCTTGGTATGAGAAAGCTGACACTCATTTGGGTAAATGAGGCTTTCGTAACAGTCCAACAAAAAGCACATTGTATGTAAAGCGTGAGGGTGATGTACTTCTCATTGTGGTTCTTTATGTTGATGATTTGCTGATCACTGGACCAAATGAGAGACATATTGCTGAATTCAAGGCTGATTTGAATGCTACTTTCAAGATGAAAGATTTGGGGCTGTTGCATCATTACTTGGGTATACAGTCTAAGCAGTGTGATGGTGGTATTGCCTTGTGTCAAAAAAGTTACATAGAGACACTTCTATGTAAGTTTGGACTTGAGATTGCAAACCTATTGCCACTCCCATAGAAACAGGTTTGAAGTTGAGTCTACATGATGCTGGCGATCCTGCTGATGTCACTCTTTACCGAACTGCTATTGGCTGCCTCATTTATGTATGCAACACGAGGCCAGATATTTAGTTTGCAGTCTCACAGGTCAGTAGATTCATGCATAGCCCAGGGTCTAAGCATTGGCACACTATCAAAAGGATTTTCCGCTACCTTAGTGGCACTTTACACCTTGTCTTGTTTTATCCTAGGGGGGGATCATTGCCTCCAGACTTACATGCTTTTTTGGACTCGGATTGGGCTGGTTGTTTTGACACGCGAGTGTCCACAAGTGGTTTTTGTTTCATGCTTGGCAGTTCATGTATATCATGGTTGAGCAAGAAGCAACCTACTGTGGCCACTTCGAGTTGTGAGGCTGAGTATAGGGTAGTCTTCACAGCTACAGTTGAGTGTCTATGGCTCAGACGTCTTTTGGCTGATTTGGGTGTTGGTGGACATGACACTGCCAACACTATCTACACTGACAGTCAGAGCGCATTGGCAGTTGCGAGGAACCAATTTTTCATGCTCGCACAAAGCACATTGAGGTGCATTGCCACTATGTCAGGGAGAGGCTCTTAGTAGGAGAGATCAGCTTGGCGTATGTGCCAACATAGGACAACCTTGCAGATCTTTTCACAAAGGCATTGTCTCCTGAGAAGCTTGAAGCTTTCCGCAAAGCTTTGGGCTTACTCCCCTTTGTGGAATGATCATGTCCTCAGGGCATGGCACTTCCCTTTACTCATGTGCCAGCTCTCGTTCACCGCATCACTCCAGGGGGGATTTGTTACCATATACATGTGGTAGTGATGTGTGTGAACACACTAGGACCGCCGGGGCATTTTTTCCCTCTTTAGGAGGTTTTTTCCCCCGTGCATTGTATATACGCCCATCACTCTAGGGCTATCTATCTTTCCATTGCACACTAAGTAATACACTCTCTATTGTGTGCCTTGAGCTTCCTTCATCTTCTCCAAGCTGTGTGTGTTTCTCTGCAACCCTAATTCCAACACTAGTTGAGAAGTTTCTGCTTCCATATTGGCCAAGTTGTCGGCATCTTCTTTTGAAACACTAAGATCAAGTTGTAGAATGATCCATCTTGACCTTTGTAACGTCTTTGGCTCGATTCTCCAATTAGACTGGCTTCAATTGGTTGATCTATTGGATCTTTCATTTTTGGTTCCCGATTATAGATCTGACCATTGCAGTCCATGTACAATGACCCTGATTGCATATGCACTAAATGTATATTTTGCGAACTTGTGCAGATTTCTGGATAAACACAGGTTGATTTTTTGCACCTCTATCTGCACTTCATCTTTGAGATTGCAATATCTGGCTACACTGAAGTCTCTGAACATCTGGGAGTTCTCCAAATCTGGTTTTACTCTAATCAATAGGATCTTGGCTCCTATGTTGCTTTTGCTGTTCATTAGATATCTATGGCCTTCTGAATCTGCATATAATACTTTGTCTCCATTGTAGGCATATAGTTGTAAAATCTTCTCTACTGCACTTGTACCTGTGTTACCACTGCTATTGGCTTGCTCTACTTGAACTCTCAGCTCAACATAAGTCCATGTCGACTGGTTCTGTAAAAACTGTCTCCTAGGAGATTTTGGTATTGATTAGCAAAAACATTTATGCTCGGGTTTGATAAGACTGCTTTTGCCAAAGTACTTTTGGAAATTGATTTCTCTTAGACTCACAAAAATTGATTAACTTTAGCTCGAAAGTGTTAGAATTGATTGCAGCCTTTGAAATGATGAAAATCTAGGCCTTGAATAATCTAACCTACAGATTAGATTGTTATCCGTTTTTTCCACTTGACTTGAATTCAGCTCTTGTCAAGCTCCCAATTCTTTGTCTGCAACCTAGTTCTTCAATGTGAGCTAAGTGAGTCAGTAATTGAGATTTCCAAATTATATCCTTGCAAGGAGCTAAAGGAATAATCTGCAACTTGTAACTGAGTAAACAGGTACCAATTTGGATCCGATGGAACCCAAAATTGACCAATGGCCTTGTATTATGTTTTTCTAGCACTCTACAAGCTCAAAAGTCCAAAATCTTGCTCAAAAGTAAATAATCTCAGATATTTACTTTTCTCAGTTTCTACACTTTTTAGGCTTGTTTTGCCAAGTAATTACCTTGTTGTGGTCTCTGGACAATGGTCTCTGGACAAGTTTGGTTGAGTTTGATGAAGATTTGTCCAAGTTATCAACTGTTTAATGTCCGTAGACTTTGATTCCAAGAATCTAGCTTAAGTCTCAATTTTGTGATCCAAATTTTACCAAATTTGATTTGTGGAGTCTACTTGATGTGCTTGACCCTATGGTATACTCAGTTGTGTAAAATTTCTCAATTCTGGAGCAAATGTAAATAATCACCATTATTTACTACAGGTTTTTTTTTTTGGCTCAAAAGTTGTTAGCTAAGACTAGCGGCCACACTCAACTGAAGACTGACGAAATGAGAAAAGAAGGAAATCCTATGTAGTCATTCTCTGATTAAGAAAACCTGTAATTTCACTTGTAAATACTTGGGGCTTGCAGAAGTTTCCAATCTTGTATATTATTTTTTTCCATTAGACTGAGTAGGATTTCACTTTGGAACATGAGGTTTTGTATTTGGAAGGTATATATAGCAAATTTTAACCTTAATGAACAAAACCCTTGTTCATTCTATGAAGTGTCTGTGAGAAGCGTATTCTGTGCATGAGAGAGAGAGTGAGAGCTTATCTTGACACGATGTGCACATTGGTGGTTGGAATTGAGTACGGAGAAGTGCCGCGTGCTGCCCCCGGAGAGAGCTACGCGTCAATATCCACATTGCGTGTGTACGACCCAGCTTCTCGAGATCGACCCGCGAGCTATTTCTAAGGATTTGGTAAGCAAACGGTGTCTGTTTTTGCGTTTCAGCATATCCACATGTTTGTATTGAGTAGAGCTACACATTATGCACCTTAGTTTTTAGAAACATCAACCTGCAAAAACCTACCAGACACGTGATTCTGCAAAGGATTGTTTTTGGGTAGGGTTTTGGGTCACGGACCTTAGGGAGAGTGGCCTATTGGTGTTCAAAGGATATCCCTCAAGTTTCATAACGTTTCGAGAACGTCTAATGGGTATTTGGCTCATGGAAGCATGTAGGAAATCTCCTCCTGTTCACAATAGTAGGCTGTAACTTATGATCCAATTTTTGTCCCACTTAATCCCCTAGATTTTGGAAACACTCTAATGATATCAGTTTTGCAAAATGTTGCCCCAAAATGGCCCTAGAGACATCCTATGCGTAGGATGTCTCCTGCATAATTTTCATGACTGGAGTATTGCTGATGCTTCTTTATGGTCTCTACACTTGATATCATTCACCAACGACACTCAAAAGCACAACAATCACTCAAAACAAGCACTTTATGAATTTTTCTCGCTTTCTAGCTTCGCCTTTTGACTTTTGGACACATAAAAACACTCAACTCAACCTTTTCTAAAAGTAAAACGTACCCACTAAACACATTGGTGATTTCAAAATTTGCAAAATCTTCACAGTTTCACTCCTAGAGACATCCACGCATAGGATATCCCAAATGACAGAAATCTTTTTCAGTTCTGGACTTTCTCTTAAGCTTTGCAAACACCTTTGGACTACTCTCAGCAAGAAACAAACATCAAGCAAGCATCCAAATGCAATTTTATGTTTTTTTTCCCTTGATTTTACGCTTCCACAACTTTGGTGAGCCTAGTAGCAATTATGGCATGCATGATATGCTCAAGATCAAAATCAGTACGTCCTACTTACTCTACTCCTACTCATCACATGGGATGGTGAAATTTTTTATGCTCAAGTCACTTTCTAGCCTCACACGGACTCTCTAGCTGACTTTTCACCTCTTCTACCTCACCAACTCCCCATCAATCCACACCTATCTCCTACCTAATACTACCTAAGTCGAAGGATCTAGGCCAGACACACGCTCCCTAGACTCCTCCTAAGACTTAGAGAGTCCACCACCCTCAGATCCTATCTAAATGTAAAATAAGACTTTGGCAAGGCAGAGAATCCCTATCCTCAAGGACTAGTCTCGGTCACCTACCTAGGGTTTTCGTCCCTGACAGCGGCGCCAATGTTTGGCGGATACGCCGCCACGGACGTCAGCACAGCAAGAACTCACCTAACAAGAATTGTCGGCTAAGGACAAAGATCGACCCGCAGGCGCGTGGAAGCAAGCATAGGGTGTCAACCTACACTCAATCGACTATTGACTACTTCCTACAGAGGTCTCTACTAGCTCTTTACCTTGTAGACAATTGTGTGGTCTACAAGGAGGGTGAATTCAAGGATCTTGATGAGGATTCATCCTCACAACAAAGTGGAAGCAAGTCCACTAAGTCACCACAAAAAGGAGAAGTAGTTGTAAGCCAGGAGCAGCTAGTGGAAGAAGTGCTAAAAAAAATTAATATGTTAACCAAGCCTCAGGCTAAGCAGCCGAAGTGGTGTGCAATTGAACAAAAATGAACAAACCATGTGACAGAGGAATGTTATCATAACAAGGGATATGTGAGAGAGCTACCTTATGCTCCCCAAGCTCAAGTAACATCTCCTCAAATCCCACGGATGCCTAGGTATCCAGCGGGTACCCTACCAAGACCTGTAGGAGTTGAAAGACCACAACCAGTATTGGGGCAACAACACCTACCAGGAGCAAGACCGGTTGGCATAAGGTATTCATCGACGGTAAACAAACCAGAAGAGAAGGCTTTGGTGCATGGATATGCAGCAAATCCTGTCTATTATCCACCTGAAGAACCTAAGACACAAGAACCTTGGAGCATGATTGGAAGTACGGGACCACCAATAGTTGCCCAAGCTGCAGGAGAAGGAAGATACAACTTGGATGAACAAACACTATTTTTCATATCCAACAAAGGCATGGGCGGGCAGAGGCATGCTTACCAATAGAGAGGGGCTCAAGGAGCACCTCAACAGCCAAAGGGACCCTGCTACAAGTGTGGCGGAGATCATTGTCTAAGGGACTGTCCTCACGATGAAACTCATTAGAGTCAATGCGTATTGCCCCAAGTGTGGAATTACTCACTTGATTTCTGATTTCCCTAAGAACCCGAGCAAAGGAGCAAAAACTACTTTAAACATGCTGGAAGCAGTGCCATCCAGTGGGTGGTCAGAAAATGAAACAGTAATACCTATTCAAGTAGTGACACAGGCACAAGCTCAAAGAAGGACAAACGAACCCATAATTGAAGAGCCAAAGACTGATGCACCTAGTGCAAAAATGAAAAATCAATGAAGCACTTGGAAAGCTAGAAAGGCTCGTATGAAAGCCAGGAAGGAACGAGAGCAAATGGCTCTATCCGAGGAGCTAAAACACACAAAGGATAGATTGGAGCGATTAGAGGATCTAATTAGTTTAAGTTCACACACTGCTGCAACCATAGGGCCCAAGGAAATAGTGAAACCCAAAAGTGCGGGATCGGGAGGATCAGTACTGGTAGAAAAAGTAAATGAGCAGTTTAACGCACTTTTAAAAGCATACGAATCTAGACTCAAAAACAACCAAAACCAAGAGCAACGATGGATGACTTATTCATATGCGGAACTAGAAAAACAAAGGTTGGAAATGTGTAGGAAGATGATTGAAACAGCCCAATCTTTGATAGAAAACCCACCTAGTAAACCTGCAAGTTGGCACGAGGTGCGAGCTCCAACCCCTATCACATCAACTTTAGAGAAACAAGCGGACACAATGGAGGGACTCACGACTGCCTCAGAGTCTAAGCGGGAACCTATCATAGTATCAAATACAACTGATGAGACATTTGATGGTTTCCAACCTAAAACATCGGCGGGGATGGGTAAACAGTGTGGCAGTCTAGATGACCTGTGGAAGCAAATCCGGGAAGCAAATGAAGCTAACAAGTAAACCACCAACTAAATCGTGCTGAGAAGGAGAAAAATGAGATCTTATCTCCCATTGAAGAATTTGAGGCAATATCACAAATGAACTTTGATATGCATTCACAAGAGGGGGACCACGGGTCAATTAGCTCGGGGCACAGCCAATCTGACTCGCTAAAAACTCTACCCTCTTACCTAGGGGAGTATGAAGCTAAGTCTGAAGTGAGAGCAATCCCATCTCACAGACTTTCTCCCAACAGAGTAATGGATTCACAAGGGTTGATTGAGTTATTGTCCACCCATGTGGTATGCACAATCACGCTAGCCGAACTCCTGAGTTTACGACCAAACATTTGGACCACCGTAGGCAAATGCTTAGAAAATTTTGGAGTAAAAGACCCTACCTCGAGGATTCAAGAAGGGATCAGAGAATTGGACAAGCCTCAACTGAACACTAAGCCTATACCTTTAAACAAGGTTGGAGAATATTGTGAGGGAGAAGATGGAAATACCACACTACCAGTAGACTTCCAACGAGTAGTATCCAAGGCTATTCTCGACAGTGGAGCAGGATTCACTATCGCCACCAAAGAAATTTGGAAAAAATGGGGAAATTTGGCTTTGGAAGCAACCATAATGAAATTACAACTGGCAAATGGGTTCATGGAAAAGCCTCTAGGACTTTTAGAAAAAGTAATTGTCACCTCTTGCAGAATTGAGTATGAGCATACATTTGCAATAGTTGATTTCGGCAAAAGGAACAATTACGAGATCATCTTGGGAAGACCGTTCATGAGACAATTAAAGATGGTACAGGATTGGGGTTATGACCACATATACCTCAGCGTGGGGAGACTACAACCAAAATATACCTAAAAGACCATAGCTACAAGGATGTGAACCAGACATCAGAGGAAGAGTTTGATTCGGCTACGTTGGCAAGGTCCAAACTCCCAGCATGCTTATCAGTTTTGACTGGACTGAGGGGTGTGAAACTTCATTCAAAAAGGAAAACCTTGTATTAGCACATGTACTTAAAGCACCAGATTGGGAAAAGATATTCCATGTTCACATTGATGCCTCTGCATACGCAATTTGGAGTATTCTAGCTCAACCGGGAGACGGAACAATGGATTTCCCAGTTTGTTATGCGAGTCGACAGCTAACTAGTGGAGAAAAGAACTCCACCACCACTGAAAGAGAGGGATTAGGAATGATATATGCTGTAAAGAAATTTTGACATTATTTGCTTGCAAACAAATTTGTGTTCTTCACAGATCATCAAGCTCTTCTATATCTAGTAAATAAACCATGCAATACTGGGAGAATTGTGCGTTGGTTTATTATATTGCTAGAGTTTGACTTCATAGTGGTAGTAAAAAAAAGGTAAAACGCATCTATGAGCAGATCATCTTTCAAGGCTACACAACGGGGAAGCTCCTGAAGGAATTGATGATGACATACCTGATGCTTATCTTTTCAATATTGAAATGATACCCAAATGGACTCAGAAAATTGTTAGCATTCTTTCCTTTGGAGGTAGATTTGATAAAAAGGAAGAAGGATCCACACAACAAACATTCAACAAACAAAAAAAATTCAATTGATTGCGGGACAACTATACCATCTAGACTCGGACAAAGTTCTACGCTTATGTATAAATCCAGAGGAATTCGAGTGTTATCTTGAGGAAGCACACATCCAACATTGTGCATTTCACTGTTCAACAATGAAAACACACGAAAGGTTGAAACACTTAGGAGTATATTGGCCAACTATGTATGCCGACACACATTCTTATATTAACAAATGTATTATATGTAGGCCAAACGACCCGTGGATCACGTGACATCGTTTTAGGTAACCATTGTACCTACATGGAGTCAATATATCATTGATTTTTGAACAACAAGGACATTTCCTGAAAACAAAACAAAAGCACGACAGAGTGCTATAGAGTTGGAGGCTCGAGACTTTAATTTAATTGAAAATCAACTCTACAAGTGAGGAAAGGATAATCAACTTAGAATCTATGCAAGTGAATACCTGCTGATTCTAGAACACGCACATGGAGGAATAAGTGGAGGCCATTTTTCAGGCGATAAAACGGCAAAAATTGTCTTAACCGCGGGGATATGGTGGCCTACATTGCACATGGATGCTGAGGAATTTGTAAATTGTTGTGACGCATGTCAGCGCAGTAAAGTGCCGATAAAAAGAGATGAGATGCCACTACGGCCAATGATGGGAGCACGGGTATTTACAAAATGGGGAATTGATTTTGTGGGGCCTATTTCACCCCCTGTGTATCGCACCCATACCCAATATATCATCGTGGCTACGGACTATCTCACAAAATGGGCTAAAGCCAAAGCGACACAAAAAGCAGATGCAAGGACCACTGCACAATTTTTGTATGAGAATGTCTTTGTAAGATACGGATTACCAATAGAAATTATCAGTGATGATCGAGGAACACATTTTCTTAATAAAGTCATTGAATACCTGCTAGAGAAGTTCATGGTCATACATGAAAAATTTGCTCCATATCATCCACAAGAAAATGGACAGGCTGAGGGCACAATTAAAACCCTATGTACTGTTTTGACTAAAATTGTACCAGAATCAAGGGCAGACTGGGATCAACAATTACACTGAACACTATGGGCATACAAGGTAGCTTATAAAACATCAATTGAAATAGCACCGTACAACATGGTGTTTAGTCTAAACGCTATATTGCCCATAGAGTTTTTGATTCCAACTCTACGAGTGGCGAAACGTTTAGAATGGGCAGGACATGAACTCTCTTCAAGAATAGATGATCTTGAAAAGCTAGATGAACTTTGATTGAGAGCTGTAGCTTCAATCTATGCTCAGAAGAGAAAACAAAAGGAGTTTTTTGACAAGCATGTGCGCACGAAAGAGTTTAAAACATGTGATTATGTACTTGTTTACACTTTGAAGCAACATGCCAAAAAACTTAAAAAGCGAGGGATGGGACCCTTTGTGATTAGTGACTTATCACAAAGCGGAGCCGTCAAAATTGCGACATTGGAAGGTGAAGAAATGCCAATTGGATTAGTGTATGTCAGTTAAAAAAGTATCATTTATCACTAACACAGGAGATGCTTCAACAAATCCATCACGAAAAACAACGAACAAAGGAGAAATAGAGTGTAAGAGAAGAAGCACAAGCAAAAGCAAAAGAACGCATTGCAAAAAGAAGGCTTCTACGACAACAACAACAAATTGGATCACCGTTGCGAATAAATGCTATTCAATTAACAAATTTTACTGTAGACACAGTGGATCCAATAATCGCAGTCAAAGTGGGTAGCAACCAAGTTGTATCGACGGCATTGCTTGATTCAGGAGCTCAAGCAAATCTGATTTCTTACAAATTATATAAACAGCTCAAGCTTGAAGAACAACTCCATCCTACTCAACAAGCACTGGAAAGCAGTACATCACATTCATTAATCATTTTGGGTTGGACGATATTGCATGTACACATACATCAATATGTTTATCCCCACAAGTTTTATGTGGTCGAGGATGCGAGCACACTACAGCCAATGTTGTTGGGACAACCATGGCAGAAAGAGTATAATGTGCAAATAGATTGGAGTTCGAATATGGTTAGAATTCAACAAGCACAACAACACCAGGTGGTAGCATTTGCTCAGACAACCCGGAAGAAACAGATAATGGTGCCACAATCACTTGATAAAGAGAAAAAAACATGGGTGCCACTTAACCAGCAAAAGATACTATGAAGGATAACCAGGAAACCGCCCACCGTACTCAATCAAAAAATGAGACACCACAGGCGACAATGAATAGATCAAGGTCAGCGATACGTAAACAACAGGTATGGGTACGGAAGGATGGAAATAAACAAGACTACAAACCACATTGCAATAGCAGACGACCTCGGAAAAATAATGTTAAACAAACACCGAACAGGTCCATAAAACAGATCTGGATACCAAAAATCATGCTCAATCGCCAACTACGTGAGACACGCATTTGGATCCCCAAAGCGATGCTACAGGAACTCCCTTCAGTACAAGAAACACAAGCAGCCAGACAATCCCTAAATTCGACATCGGCAAATCGATCTATGTGGGTGCCAATCAAAAGAACCGCAAAAACAACCAAAGAAGAGGCCATAAACCTAGAAAGACCTCCAAATCAAAGCTACAAATGGCAATCAAAAGAGAAAAAGATTAAGGCCACATCGGACACGACACTCCCATCAACAAAGACCAAAACGGCCATATCTACAGTGGCGGCAAACCAAGCCACTTTCGTAAAGAAGATGATCAAACAACGAGCGGTAGAATTACAATTTTTAATTTCAAAGAAAATCTACCGACTAAACCAGGAACAAACACAAAACCTCGACGTTGAATGCCAATAAGCATCTTGCTTATACCCTCCTCTCGTACCGCATTAATTTTACCATGTATTGACTGAGTACGCATCAGGTAGGGCCACGTTACAAGGCCGTGCATTAGCACAATTTTAACCCATGCACTGCACATACCCCGAGGCGATACCCTGTTGTCCGGGAGGACTCCGATTAGGAGGGGGGGAGGCATTCTCAATGCAAACCCGATACCGTACAAAGCAGCAAAAAGGGCATGTTTTTACTATTTTTTGAGGAGTTTACATTTGATTGAAAAATTTTCTGGACTAACCTAAGTACATATGCCCTTATACAACATTAATCTACAGATATATGAGTCCAAATGCCAAATTGAGGCCTATAGGTGTGTGTATATATGTAAAAATAGCCATTTTTCGAGCAAAATATTGGTAAAACGAAGAAATCCGGTCATAAAAATTACATTTGAGTGTACATAGTGTGTCGAGGTGAAGTTTTTGATTTATTTCAAATTTTGGGGTTTTTTCGGGTTGACCTTGCTATTTTCTTTTTTATTTTTACTAATTATTGGCAGAAAAACTTCAAAAATACAAAACGCAGGTGAATTGCGAACGTAATGAAAAAACAAAGATGGGGATGATCAGTGACTATAAGACAACCCAGGGTACAGTGTGGGTGCAATTATGAGAATGAAGCGGAAGGCGTGTTGTGGCCAGATTTTGACTGAATTGTCAAAATTCTCAGAAACTAGACAAACGGAGTCCAAATGGGAAACTTTTTGAGTCTAAATCGCGTTTCGCGAAAATATAGAGGCACATGTCAAATTTCATGAAAAATGGTTTGGGGACCCCCATCATAAGATTTTTTCACCCCACTTAGAGCTCATTTCTACTATTTCACTTGTGAGAGAGAGCTCTAGCCACCTAGAGCGCACAGGACTTCCAGCAGAGCTGATACACCACGCACAGGCACCCGACGGCCACCAGATATGAGAGGTAGACTCAACACCTTATACTCTTCGTGTATATTTGATGTTTTGTCGCCAAGACTAGCATAGAACTCCAATAGGGTTTGTAGGGTAGAGGCATGTAAGCATAGGTAGCCACCTAACGGCTAACCCAATTCCAACAAGACTTCATAGGAGGTTTACCCTAGCCTAGGAGACCAATCTTGGATGACCAAAAGAGGCAAGAACACAACGAAAAAAACCCTAACATCTCAAGCCCTGCAAGAGGCCACAAAGAGGAAAATCCGGCAAAAGTGACCCGAATGATACCAAAACTCATGGGTAGGAGCTTCTCGACGAGCTCTACAAGGTTACATAGACCACATGGCCATAAGGCGACCCAAAGCAGGCCTAAGCTTCAGAAATGGCATCGGAAATGCAAAGCGTCACTTGGCTCTCACAACCAAGCGAAACGTCCGTTTGCCTCCAAACTTCACGAGTGGCTTACCAAGGCCTTCAAAAACCAAGTCCTATGGTGGTAGACCACTACAAATCATCTGGGGTATGCAAATGCAATCATGGGCGCTTCTAGAGTGACAAATCACCAAACAAAGCTCAGGTGAGCCAAACCAACAAGAACCACAAGGCAAGGTTCCCCAAGGGTTTATGAAGCTATGTTGGTCATCATCAAGAAATTTCATCGCAGAAAAGCACTCCAAGAGTCAGAAATCGCCTCTGAGGCTCTGAAAGCCAAGAAAGGAGTTTCTAACTAACCATTTGATTTTTTAATTGAAATAAGGCACAGAGGGGACTTAGGAAGGTCATATGCACATAGTAGTAGGGCTTGCTCCAAAAAAAATGCACAGGAGACATCCTACGCGTAAATTGTCTCAAGGCCACTTTTGGGCACCCAACTCATCATTCAGCCATACACATAGCCTCTACATGTCATTTACATCTAATCCCTCAAGTTTCACTCCATTTGGACCAAATTTGACCTCTTATGCATCAAAAAACACAAAGTCAGAGCATAGAGGCAAGAAACGGTCATAGACCTATCAAAAATGATCCAAATCAAGTGAAACTTGAACCACACACTCTTCAAAACATGTCAAAGCTAAATGTGAGGTCACATCTTCAAAATCATGAAAAAAGACATCCTACGCGTAGTATGTCTCCAAGCTTGAAATGACCTCCAGGTGGATTTTTTGATCTTCAAACGTCTTTATCACATTCATACAAGCCCACCCACCAAGTTTCAAGCCAAGCAGATCACTTTTTGGCCTCATAGCTCCATAGATGGACTTTTCATACTCTAAAGCACAAAAAATGGTCTTCCTGCCCTCAAAACTTATCCAAGTTCAAATCTAAGACCATGGTGATGATCCACAGGCTATGGCCTATCACACTGACAAGTTTCATGCAATTTTGAGCAAAAAGACATCCTACACGTAGTATGTCTCCTGGGTCATTTTGACTTACTGAGCAAAGTTTGACATCATGAATGTAATCAACATGCTACAAGAAGCCTACAGATTAAGTTTCAAGTCATTTGGATACCATTTTCTCATCAGTACAGGACATCCTACTCATTTGTATACCAAGAAGCCTAAAATAGTCCAAAATTGCACTTTTTGGTGTCTAAATCAAAATCCAAGCACATAGCTGTGATGTACAGATCCTAAGCTATCATCATGTCAAGTTTCAAGTCATTCTAATGAAAAAGACATACTACACGTAGGATGTCTTTAGGCTTATTTTGGAGCACAAATCCTATTGTTTTCACTTGCAGGGCATCCTTAGTCCCTCTTGAGCTCATGTTTCAATTTTCAAGTCAATTGGATAGTTAAAACTTAGTTTATCAGCTAATCTGTAAAGAACGCTAACTTTGGGCTACTGAGTGCAACAGGATCCATGGCAGCTGCTAAGTCACGAACAAAGAAGAAAAGAATGACCAACAAGGATTACCTGGATAAGCTGGAGCCATTTATAATACCAGCAGGAATCATAAATCCCACTACCACTTGGTTATAAAGCAACTTACTTGAAGCAAACGACCTCAAAATATACCAAGGCATGTTCAAAGACCTAGAGAGCAATGTCATAGAGTTGCTAATGATACCACAGGAACTCAATAAGTTCACGAGAAAGCCAGAAATAGTGTCTATCTCGGAAAAGTTAGACTTACACAATTATTTTGAGGCTTTGCCAGCAGGAATTGACATTCAGAGATTCTAGGAATTCTTCACCACAATAAAGGAGAATGGCATATCCAAGGTGACAGATCTACAAGGAAAGGACAGAGTGATTGTAATCACGCCAGAGGTGGTTGCAAGTGCCTTGAACCTCTCTAATGCAGGAGACAATGTCAACAAGAAGCGAGAAGAGGTGAAGATATACAAGGAAACCAAGAAGAACTACACCTTCGAGGATATTGTGGATCCAATGGTGGCAACCATGTGCCAACTTTACAACCAATATTTCCATATCTTCACCAAGAGGCCTCAAAAGTACATTGTGCCACCTGCAGCAATTGGAACAACATTCACATGGGCAATGAAGACAAGCAGCTCAGGAGAGATAGATTATGTGGCATACTTGCAGTACCACATTGTGAGGATGGGAACCAATAATCCTACATATATTGCAACAAGGGAGATGCTCACAAAGGTGATATATGAAGATCTACATGCTAAAGGCCAGTGGCCTCTTCCTCCATCACAGAATGAGTGGTTGAAGCTGACAGAAGACAAGAAAGAGGAGCAACCTACAGCTCCCAGGGTGACCACTAGGCTGAAAAGAAGGTTAGAGACATTAGAAGAAGAGCCACCTCAGCCAAAGAAAGGAAAGAAAGCTACCATTCAGATGCCAGCAAAAGAGATTAAATCCAAGAAGGTTGCTCGGCTAGAGAGGCTGATGGAGAGTTACAGAGCCCAAAGAATGCTTAAAGGAGATTTAAACGAATTATGGAAGCCCTCACTTGAGGCCATTTATGGATCTTCTCGAAGGACTAATAGGGATCGCTTCAAAGATTATATAAAGAATTTCAAGATCCTAGATTGCGATGGCTGAGAATATTCCAATCATACCTTTTACCAAAGAAGAGGTTGCTGATGTGAGGCGGCAGCTGTTAGAAGAGCAGGAAAGTGAAGAGCGAGAGAGGAAAAAAAAGGCTAATCGAGACTTCAAAAAGAAGCCATCAACCTCACCATCAAGACGCGAGTCCATTCCTCCACCATCACCACCTCCTCCTAGTCCTCCTCAACCTCGACAAACTGAGGAGTTGAGTAAATCTGAGAAGCAACAAGACTCCAAGAAAGAAGAGGATAAAGAGAAAGAGCAGAAGGAAGAATTTGAACCAAAGCCTGAGAAGCAAGATCCGGAAGAAAAAAACTATGGAATATTCCTGGATCTACTAGCTGCTGGATACAGCCGAGAAGAGGCAGCTCATACAGCTTTTCAACTATCAACCCTAAACCAGAAGAATACACGTTGAGCCCTCATTTGGTGGAGCTAAAGGATATTGCAACAGATACCATGGATTTGCAACCACAAGCCGAAGATTGGGAAGAAGTTATGCAAAAACTGCAGGAATAAGAGCCAGATCAGTGGCCAAAGAGATTGAGTATGAGGGGCTGAGGTTGAGTGAAGAAAAGGTGAAAGCTAAAGTGGAAACACTTCAGAAGCAAAGTCAAGAGAAAATGCACAGCCAGGCACAACTGCAAGCTGAACTGAAAGCAGCACTAAAGAAATGTCAAGAGTTAGAAAGTCAAAACAGAGAAATCAATCAGAAGCTGATGAACTCTGAAGATGAGTACCAAAAAATCAGCAATGCTCTGACTGAAGCCGAAAAGGAAAGGGATGGGCTCACCCTACAGTTGGCGGAAGAGTCAAAACAGGTTGAGAGCTTGAAAGAGGCCAAAGACAAAGCTGAAATATCACATGAGGGTAGCCAAGATGAGGTGATCTAACTAAAGGATCAAGTGAAAGTGAAAGATCAAACGATTCAGAGGATGAGAGCATCTCCGAGCAGAGCAAGAGCTGCAGCGGCAACTAGCACTAGCCAAGATAAATATGTGTTTGAAGAACAAATGATAGAACTTCAAAAAGATCTGACGCTTGAAAAGAGGCAAAGAGTGATGCTAGTAGAGGGATCAATCGTGATACAAAGCAGTTTGGAAGATGATAACAAATCATTGAAAGCATAATTGGTTAACTTTCAGAAAAGACTAGAAGATGATACAAAGATGCTGTAGACAGAGAATGATGAGGTAAGACAGAAGCTAGAGAGAGCTGATAGAGTCAATGCAGAACTTAATGACCTATTAGTAGCTATGACATAACAAGCTCAGTTAGCAAAAGACGATTTTTACAGAAGCAGTTGGACGAACTTAAGAGCCAAACAAGTGAAGAACATCAACAAAGTCATGGGTCGGCTTCTATGGAAGGAATTGATATAGAGAATGTGTCAGATCCGGTGGACACAACAATACAAGAAGACATTTCTGTGAGAGCCCCGGATCTGACACAAGAAGAAGAGGACAATCTACAGAAAGCAATAGAAGCACCCATAAAAGACACCGCCAAAGAAGCAATGCAGTAGCATATAGTTCTTGGAGTTCTCTCACAAACACTCATAGCCAAAATCCCGGTGCTTCTATGGTTTTTGGGAATTGGGTCCCTAGACTCAACACCTTTTTTCTTGGGATGCTTCAAAACACGTAAAAGATGTTTTTCTAATGTAATTAAGTAATGTGCGTTTTGGCCCAGCTAGAATCTTGTCTAGAATGTTCGACATGTGTCATCTGTCATAACAGCTAATATCTAATTCTCCTAAATGATTTTCTCATGTTAAACTGATCATCTAATATGGGAAAGTGTCGGGGGAGAAAAAGCTAGAATATTGGTTAAGCTGGCAGACCGGCCATAGTAGGGATCCAAAGGAGGGAAAATAGGGATTCAAAGGGGGGGGGTATCTGCAAAAGAGAAATGTGCAACAATGGGATTCAAAGACCCTAAGGTTCAGCCCATTAAGACTTCCAAAATGTTAAGGTTTCAAAAATCAAAGGTTGTGTCCAATGGTCGAAGCTTATTTAAATTGGATGCTTTGTGTGTGTACAAAAAAAGTCAATACAAGCTTCTACATAGGAGGGGGTGAGCCCTTTTGATGGGGATGAGAGAGAAACACACACACACACACACACACACACACACACACACTCATGCAAGCCCCTTTACACAAAGGGCATAGTGGAAACATGTCAGCTCATGTCAGCTCCCTAGCCGAGTTTCTCCCAAGGTGTACTCAAATCCTTTTGGATGACCATCGAGGTTGAAAAATGAGAACTAGGCTAGATTAAATCTAGTTTAATTCATTCAAAAACACTTAATAAAAGAACCGATAAGAATTAAGCTCTCTAGAAGTCTATTGGATAGTCTCCCAAGGGGTCCAATGAGCATTCCATAGCCCATTGTCTTGCCTGATTTCTATTGGCCAGGAGACAAAGGGGTCCAATGAGAGTTTAGTTGCATTAATTGATTACCTAAATCTCTCACAAAAGGGGAAAGGGAGACACATGTCATAAGGCTATCACTTATTCTACTTAATTTTCATTGGCTAAGCTGGGAAAGGTCTAATGAGGTGCTAGCAAGAGTAATTAGCAAGAGGGGTCGACCGAGAGAGAGAGAGAGAGAGAGAGAGAGAGAGAGAGAGAGAGAGAGAGAGAGAGAGAGAGAGAGAGAGAGAGAGAGAGAGAGAGGGCTGAATTTTACAAGGCATTATTCCACACACACTCACACTAGCTCATATGTGAATCAAGAAGACTCTCTCTCTCCTTCTCAAGCTTTAATGGAAAGCTTATCACCTACTCCAAGCTTGTGAGAAGGGAGGCCTACACTAACAATTCTTGGCTTTGTGATGCAAATCCAACCAAGAGCCAAGCTTCAATGCATGGTCATCTCCTCTACCATGCTAATTACTAAGCTACACTATGCTAATATGAGTGATTATGTGAGGAGATGTACATCTTTCCCGTAAGACTACTCCTTCTTCCTCTCAATCTACTCTCATACCCCGCTAGCTCTCACCATCTTGGAAGGTGTGTGAGGTCTTGTGTCTTGGGTAATGTTGTGTTTTATAAGTATTTTGCTTAGTGCTTGAAGCTTCCATCTTCATTGCACTAGCTAGTTATTGAAGGAACACAAAGAATTGTATTGTAAAATATCTCTCTTGATGGGGGAAACCTATAATACAAAACCTTTTGGAGGGGGGACCGGCTCCATATAAATCCTGTCCTCAACTATTGTCAATAGCTTAATTTATCTCTCTTTTGAATTATTTTTCATGCCTATCTAACTAGGTTATGCTTTTTGTTGCTCTCTCCACCCAAGCACTCTTGTTATGCTCATTAGGAATCTATTCTAATGAAATGCTCACTATGTTCATGCTATTTTCTCCTACACACAAGTTACTAGGCCATTAAATGTTACATTGGTATCAGAGCACAAGGTTTCTCTTTTCTTGCTCAAGAAGGGAGGTCCTCAAGCTATCTATAAATGGTTGTTGTTAGTAAATGCAATTGAGTATGTAGAATAGGGATTTTTCAGCCTTGCAATGCACTTGCCTTCGTGCATATAACGGGGTATCACCGTCGAGAGCTATGGTCTCAATAGTGAAGTCCTTCAGGGCTTGCCTACAACTTAACCACTATTGATCTATTAGAAGCTTGATAGGAGCCGGTGCTATTTTGGTGTTGAAAGACCCTCTCTTCTATTCCTTGCAATCAATGATATTCGAGCCACGGGTACATTAGCTTGAGTGCTTTTCTAAACGGGTAAAGAGGAGTAGCAACTAGGGCTTGAAGTGCCAAAGTACACCTTAAAAAATTTACACCAAAAAGTTGTTAGAATGGCTGAACAATAGTAAAGAGAGTGAAATTAATGTTGATAGCTTTGATTTTGCTAATGAGCACGCTACTAATGATGACCATATGCTTGGTAACTACCTTGTTTCTAGGCTTCAACAAGCCATGGGCAATCCATCCCTCCAAAGTGAAGTACAATGGCAGCTTCGTGCTCATGGGATTCTCCAAGCTCCCACCATGATGAGAGGATACCTAGGAAGCCTCCTTGCGAGACTCCCAAAAGAGGCCTCTCTCCGATTTGGGACGAAGAAGAGGATCCATACAAAGGGCTCAAAAATTTTCTTCTTGAAGATGCATCTCCTTCCTAAAGGAGAACTCAAGAGCCCCCACCGAAGGAATGAGAAAGAAGTGAGTCTCCTGCCACCTCGACGGAGATGGCTCCACGAAGACGGCAGCCAAAATGCTCTCCATCACCTCCTAAACGGATAAGACCATCTCACACATCTCCACACCATAATTCAAAGAGGGTTGACAAAAATCAAGAGAAGAAAAAGGCGAGAAAGAGGACACCCTCTTCTTCATCCTCTTCCTCTTATGAAAGTGATGGTACAGACAAAGAGGATCAAGGCAAGAAAAAGGCAAGAAAGAGGTCACCCTCTTCTCCATCTTCCTCAAATTCTTCATCTTCTGAAGAAAGCGATGGTGCAACTTTTGAACCATAAAAAAGAAGAGGCCATAGAAAATCCTATGCTGCGTGGAAAAGGTCATCCAAGCTAAAGAAGTTCAAAGAGGGAGGAAAGAGCATCTCTTTTCTTACCTACAATGGAACTTTTGGTGCTACGGACAAAGTCTTGGCCTTTATCCAACAATTCGATGCGGAGTTTGGAGATGAGGGCTTCATGGAGTCGTCTAAGCTACACCGTGTTTTCAAAAGTCCGTTAGGCAATGGTGGTCTAGCCTACGGGCCAACGGTGAAGCTCCATGAACATGGAAAGCCTTAAGAGCTTCCCTTATGAAGTAGTTTTTGGCCACCGATCCCAAAGACAAAGTACTCACCGAATGGCGAAGCTTGAAGCTCTCCCTACGAATCCATTCACAAATATGTAGACAAGTTTTGGGATTTACATCTCAAAGCCACTGTCTTCAAAAAGATGGATTTTGGAGAGCAAAAACAACAATTTTGTGCGGGCTTAACTGAAGAAATGGTGGATTATGTCAACTCCCAAAGGCCACGCACCATATCTGCGGTTATTCACCATACTATGGTGGCTTCTCGAATCAATTTCCAAACAGGGGCTAAGAGAAATTCTAAGCCCACGCAAAACAAGGGTTCCAATGAGCCTAAGGAAAGGACAATGTCCAAAAGTCTCCTAAGGGCAACTCCAATAACAAAAAAAAGCTAAGGAAAAGGGAGTTTACAAAGGCAAAAACAAACTCTCTCCTGAAGAGCTTGAGCGTTATCGCAAGGATAACCAATGTATCAAGTGCGGCAAGCAAGGACATGCGTACCGCGCTTGTCCCCAAAAGAAAACCTGCCATGAGCCTCCTAGAGCTACCTTGGTTGAAATCCAAGAAGAGAAAGCTCACCACAAAGGATCTCCTTTATGCCATGCTTGGGGAAAGGTAAGAGAACATGATGCTTTTATTCTCTTTGACCCTGGTTCTACTCATAATTTCATATCCACAGAGTTGGCCACCAAGCTAGGCATCCAAGCCTATGAGATGGGAGATGTCCTACCCACAGATGGTGCTTTCAAGGGGAAGAAGCTTCAGACACTCCCTTAATCAGGAAATTGAGGCTCCATGTCCAAAGCTATGTGGACAAGGAGGACTTCTTTATCTCTCCTCTCAAGCATGAGGATGTAATCCTAGGGGCACCATGGTTTGATCTCATGGCTGCCAATGTTAAATTTCCTGAAAGGAAAATATACTTTAGGTTCACGAAAAAAGATATGTACATAGATGCTAAGGAAATGGGTAACACCATACCCATTGTACATACGCAAGCTTTCAACAAGTCAATAAAGAGCTCTATTTTCATATACATGATTTTGTTAAAGATTCTCAAAATGAACCTAATGCTTGAGCAAAAGAAAATATAAATGATCACAAGGAATTAGAGTTATCCAACTTTCTCAAGGGGATTCAAGATGTTTTTATTGACGACATCCCTTGTGAACTACCTCCCTAAACGAGGCAATGATGACCATGCAATTGAACTTCTTCTAGGAAGTTCACCGCCTAATAAACCTCCTTATAGAGTTTCTCAAGCTCAACATAAGGAGATTATGTAGCAAGTGTATGAGTTAGTTGAGAAGGGCATGGCTAGGCATAGCTCATCTACATTTTGTTCACCCATGCTATTAGTGCAAAAGAAAGACGGCACATATCGTATGTATGTCGACTATAGAGCACTAAATAGGATCACTATCAAGAATAGGTTTCCCGATCCACAGGTAGAAGACCTATTTGATAAGCTACAAGGGTCGACCTACTTTAGTAGAATTGACCATAAAAAGTGGCTACCATCAAATAAGGATAGTTGATCAAGACATTGTAAAGACCGCATTTGGCACTACGTTTGGTCTTTATGAATATATAGTCATGCCTTTTGGCTTGACCAATGCACCAACCACATTCAACCGCTTGATGGAGAAGCTATTCAGGCCTCACCGAACTTTTATTGGAGTGTTCTTTGATGATATTATCATCTACTCTAATTCACTAGACGAACACACTCAACACCTCCATGTAATATTTCAAGTTCTACGAGAGAATACACTTTATATTAATCGAAAGAAAAGTGAGTTTTTCTTACAAGAGATTTAGTATTTAGGTCACATTATCTCTCAAGATGGCATCCAAATGGATCCATCAAAGCTAGAGGTAATAAAAGGATGGCCTAATCCAAGGAATCTTCATAAACTAAGAAGCTTTATAGGTTGTGTGCATACTATAGACTCTTCATAGAAAATTTCTCACTAATAGCAAGACCATTACATGACCTAACAAAGAAAAATGTTAGGTATACATGGTCTTTCAAGGAGAACAATGCTTTCAAAAAGCTTAAAGAAACGCTTATCTCTCAACATGTGCTTACACTGTCGGATCTCTCAAAGCCATTTGAGGTCCAATGTGACGCTTGTGGTGATTTCCTTGGAGCTATTTTGCTTCAAGAAGGGCACGCCATAGCCTATGAAAGTCAAAGGCTCGACCCTGTTGAGCAAGCTTTAGGCATATATGAAAAGGAGCTCCTCGCAGTTCTACATGCCTTAAACTCATGGAAGCACTACTTTTTGGGGACTCCTTCCATTCTCTGAACGGATCACCAAAGCCTTAAGTACTTCATGACGCAGACCAAACTCTCCGACAAACAAATGAGGTGGGCAAATTTTCTTTCACAATTTTATTTCCATGTTGCTCACATTGCTGGCAAGCATAATCAAGTAGCCGATGCACTCTCAAGACGGCCAAGAGTGAATGTGGTTTCCATCGCAACTCATAATGATCTATCTTCTATGATAGATGAGTATGCTATTGATCCCGATTTTAAAGATGTGATTTCAACCCTTGCACTAGGGAATAAAGAGGAACCATTTACTTTACAAGATGGTTATCTTCTCTATGGCAATAAACTATGCGTTACTAACTCGCTACGTGAGAAATTAATGTATGAATCTCATGCTCCTCCTTATGCGAGGCATAGAGGGATTCAGTCTATCCTAAAAGGGATCGAAACATATTTCTATTGGCCTACCATGAAGACAAACATACAAGAGTATGTTTCTAAATGTGTGGTATGCCAAAAGACGGATTTTGATAGAGGGAAGCAACCTAGATTGCTTCAACCTTTGCCAATCCTTAATTCACCATGGGAGAGCATATCCATGGATTTTATCTTTGGATTGCCTAAGTCTATCCATGGGATTACAAGAATATGGACGATAGTAGACAGGTTCAGTAAACAAGCTCATTTTATACCTGTCAAAAACACTATCAAAGTCCATCAAATGGCAATCCTCTTCATTTCACAAATCTTCAAGTACCATGCTTGTCAATGTTCATAGTGTCAGATAGAGATCCTAGAATGACCAATAATTTCTAAAGGGTCTCTTTGAGAATTTAGGGGCAAGGCTAAATTTCTCTTCGGCCTATCACCCACAAACGGATGGCCAAAGTGAAATAGCTAACCTAATAATTCTTGATCTAGTAAAAGCCTATGTAACGGAAGTGGATCAAAGTTCCCAAATAGGAGAAGTGCTTACCCTTAGTGGAGTATGCCTACAATAACACTGTACATACTTCCATGAGAAAAGCACCTTTCGAGGTAATTGAGGGAAGACAAAAAGTCCCCTGCTACTTAAATTCCAAACCTTTAAAGAAAATGATTGGGTCTTACTCAAATTTCCCAAGGCTCGATTAAGGCACACGACGGGCAAGAATCCTACAGGACACTAAAAGTACTATGCTAAATTAGCAAAAAGGTGCTATGCTCCCTTCCAGATTCTTAGGCCAATCAATGAGATGGACTATCAACTCAAGTTGCCCAGTCATTGGCTCATACACAATCCTTTCCATGTGAACCTATTAAAGCCTTATAAAGGAGAGCCACCTCAAGAACCAACTATTGAAGACCCAGTGGAGATCGAGAACCAAGAAGAGGTGTTGCAGCCGGAGTCCATTCTCCAACATCAAGACAATGTATTAAGAGGCGGTAAGACTATCCGCCGACGATATCTTATTAAGTTTAAGAATTATCCTTTTGAAGATGCTAGATGAATACAGGGCATACGATTAAAGGATAACCTAAACCTTGTTAATGCTTACAATGCTTCCCTAGAGGAAGCAAATGTACAAATGTTTAAAATGAGCAAATTTTTTGTCGTATAAGACTCTCTTTTCTTTATTGTGCACAAATGTGTAGTAGTATGCATGCTTAGAATCAAGTTTGCAGAGACGAAGTCTCCCAAACACAATGGAAGATTGATAGGACTAATGTGCAGACATGCTTGCGGCAGCTTAACCTCTCAAGCACCAAATAGACTAGTCATTCATTCTGGAACGATGTCATAGGGTAACATATGGATCCTCTACCAGCTAGAAAAAGGATTAATGGATAGGCTTTATCTTCTCTACCCCATAGTCGAGGACAACTATGATTTCAACAGAGAGATAATGTCATAATAACTAATATCTAATTCTCTTAAATGATTTTCTCATGTTAAACTGATCATTTAATATGGGGAAGTGCCAGGGGAGAAAAAGCTAGAACATTGGTTAAGTTGGTAGACTGGCCACAATAGGGATCCAAAGGAGGGAAAATAGGGATCCAAAGGGGGGGGGGGGGGGGACATCTGCAAAAGAGCAATGTGCAACAATGGGATTCAAAGACCCTAAGGTTCAGCCCATTAAGACTTCCAAAATGCGAAGGTTCCAAAAATTAAAGGTTGTGTCCAATGGTCAAAGCTTATTTAAATTGGATGCTTTGTGTGTGTACAAAAAAAGTCAATGCAAGCTCCTACATAGGAGGGGGCGAGTTCTTTTGATAGGGGATGAGAGAGAAATGCGCGCGCGCGCACACACACACACACACACACACACACATGCAAGCCTCTGTACACAAAGGGCATAGTGGACACATGTCAACTCCCTAGCCCAGTTGCCCCCAAGGTGTACCCAAATCCTATTGGATGACCATAGAGGTGGACCAATGAGAACTAGGCTAGAGTAAATCTAGTTTAATTCATTTAAAAACGTTTAATAAAAGAACCAATAAGAATTAAGCTCTCTAGAAGACTATTGGACAGTCTCCCAAGGGGTCCAATGAGCATTCAGAAGCCCATTGGCTTGTCTGATTTCTATTGGCAGGGAGACAAAGGGGTCCAATGAGAGTTTAGTTGCATTAATTAATTACCTAAATCTCTCACAAAAGGGGAAAGGGGGACACATGTCAAAAGGCTATCACTTGTGCTACTTAATTTTCATTGGCTAAGGTGAGAGAGGTCCAATGAGGTGCTAGCAAGAGTAATTAGCAAGAGGGGTCCACCAAGAGAGAGAGAGAGAGAGAGAGAGGGGGCTGAATTTTACAAGGCATTATTCCACACACACTCACGCTAGCTCATGTGCGAAGCAAGAAGACTCTCTCTCTCTCTCTCTCTCCTTCTCAAGCTTTAATGGAAAGCTTATCACCTACTCCAAGCTTGTGAGAAGGGAAGCCTACACCAACAACTCTTGGCTTTGTGATGCAAATCCCACCAAGAGCCAAGCTTCAATGCATGCTCATCTCCTCTACCATGCTCATCACTAAGCTATGCTATGCTAATATGAGTGATTATGTGAGGAGATGTACATCTTTCCCATAAGACTACTCCTTCTTCCTCTCAATATACTCTCATACCCCACTAGCTCTCACCATCTTCGAAGGTGTGTGAGGTCTTGGGTCTGAGACCGTGAGGGAATTGATGTTGTGTTTTATAAGTGTTTTGCTTAGTGCTTGAAGCTTCCATCTTCATTGCACTAGCTAGTTATTGAAGGAACACAAAGAATTGTATTGTAAAATGTCTCTCTTGATGGGGGAAACCTATAATACAAAGCCTTTTGGAGGGGGGACCGGCTCCATATAAATCCGGTCCTCAACTGTCGTGAATGGCTTAATTTCTCTCTCTTTTGAAGTATTGTTCATGCTTATCTAACTAGGTGTTATGCTTTTTTTTGCTCTCTCCAACCAAGCACCTTGCTATGCTCATTAGGAATCTATTCTAATGAAATGCTCACTATGATCATGCTATTTTCCGGTACACACAAGTTACTAGGCCATTAAATGTTACACCGTCACCGACCCATTGGAAGGGTATTATGTGGGGTCCCAAGCCTTACGAGCTAAAGTATGCTTTGAATGTATATTTGGGATTTTTCCCAGTGCTGAAATTTTCTGTAAGAAAGAGCATCAGCTTGAAAATCATGGCACCATACTGGCTAAGGACTTTTCGGGCACTTTTGACCCTTTTTATTTCATTTATAGGCTATTTGACTGCTATGTCTGGTAGTTTTTCATCCTAAAATGAGCTATGGAACCAAAATTCCATAAATTGTGTATTTCAAAGAAGAAGACAACAGCCTCCGTTGTGGTGCTCCTATGTAGTCAATGGTCATGACCCTTTTTGTTATTGTGAGTGCATGAGTTGGGTTTACTCTCTTTAAATTTGTATGTGAGAGTGATCGTTCTCACAAATGTGTTGATGATTTCAAACACCTACGTAAAAGCTGAGACGACATCCTCCCCAAGCTGCGGCGACAGTTTCCTTTGGGGCATTTTCCCCCACAGACCTTCAAAACTACAGACATAGGCACAAGAAGTTTAGGACAAATTCTCACATTGTGACTTACCTCAACATCATGAGCTTCTGTGAGGGAGGTACCGTATACCTAGCTAGGTGCAATTGGGGGCAAGGGACCGCCGGCCCGGTGGGGGGGCCGGTGGTCCTCTGCCCCCAATCGTACCTAGTTAGGTATGCGGTGCCTCTCGAGCAGAAGCTCATGATGTTATTCATTGTATTGAAAACACTGGAAAAGACTCCATTTTCCTACATGAGAAAATTTCTAAATCTTCTTGTGAGGCTTCACATGCTTGGATGCTGACATTTGGTGTACTCCCAAAGAAAGCCTTCTACAGTACTATCTGTATGGATGCTCCTCATACTGATGATCACAGGTCTTATTTCAAATCCACAAGGCATCATCCTAGTCAATTCCCCTCCACCAACTGAATATGATCTCAACAACTGAATCCCAGACTTGGAGGCTTGAATATACAGCTCCTTAATTGTAAAGGTGCACGGTGGCACCCTTCCTTCAAAACAAATCTTTTTAGCATCATGAAGGGGAACAAATGAGTTGTCTATAATGCAGACCTTGCTCTGCTTAGACCATAGATGTTGAACAGCTTCCCTCCTTTTGAGGTAGACACTGAAAGCTCAAGGGTCAACAACGTCTTGGAAGGTCACCAGCACCGGTGCACCCTGGAAGCCCTTAAATACAAGGTTTCCATAATTTAGTCTAACCATCCAAACCCACAAAATTTTCGGTATTAGGTACTTCCAATCTAGCGAATTTATATAAGCCTCGTCACAAATTGGGCTTACCCCCAAGACATGTGCTTACCATTAAGGTAGTAGCGAGCTGCAATCTAGCCAATTTATGCAAGCCTTGTCACAAATTGGGCTACCCCTATTGAAATGTGCTTAATGTCACCTGTACAGAGTCGAAATTCAAGCCAAAGATACCACAAAGGCAGCCTCATCAGTCATGGAAAAGCATACAGAAGCAACAATATGGTGCACTTTTGCATGAAAAAGTATATCAAATTCTCATCTGCTAAGTAGCTTTCATATTATAAAATTCAAAAATGTTCATAATAACGCCAACCTCTTCATTCTCAAATCCAAACTAATCATGAACACCAGACATTAGTAAACTGTGCAAATTCTAACATGAATTCCGTGAACCGTGTGTGTCACAATGCACAAGTATGTGAATGTGGAGGATGTGTGCTTTAAATTTATCTTGATTTCCTGTCTTCTGTATCCCTCTTGCAATGTTAAAGTCATAAAAGAGTTCTTATGTTTGTGGTCCAATGAACCATAATGAGTCTTGACAAGAGCATCTTAGATAACAGGAAAAGGTCCAATGGTACGTACAGGCATCCAAGTACATACTGACACAAAAGATCGGCTCAAATCCAAAATTACAAGTCGCTAATAATCCTCTGTTGTCAGGATTTTTCTAGGTGGTAGTGTGAAAACAGGGGTGAAAGAGCCTCTTTTCTCAACTTGGGAGAGCGTTTGAAAATTGTAGTGCATTAATTATGGGCCAACTCCCCTTAACATCTTGACAAGGAGCAGGAGCCAGATTACCCAAATTCATGTACATGCAAAGAGCAGTTTAGGAAATGACTAAATTCACAGATTCAATCGGTCTCTCCGACTCGCCACCTTGGTCAGATGAGCCTTCTCATGAAGTAAGCTTTTGTCTTCAACATAAAAAGGTTTGCTAATGTCAGTACATGTCTGACCACAATGATGTCTAGCAGAGCCTGCATCTCCTTCTCATTATCACCGTCCAACCTTGCCTAATGAAGTAAACGCCCCGGGCACAACAAAAACATGACCAAGCATGAAAATGCCCCTGCAGTGAGCTGGGAAGACAAACTTAGGAAAGAGTGAAGTGGCAACCCTGCTGTACACAGCCATTGAAACCCTAAACCCCCACCCTAAACTTAGGAAATAGTGAAGTGGCAACCCTGCTGTACACGGCCATTGAAACCCCAAACCCACCATCCCGTCGATGAATTTGCATACTTGTCAGTAGCTGTCTTCAAATAACTAAAAGATCTAAAGGAATGTGTTTCATCACCAAGAATCAAGCACCAATGAAGTTCGACCATGTTTCCACACTTCAGAGAGGCTTGCTCTTTTCAATGACAAGGATTAGAAACAGCCTCTCACCATCATATTTTGTATGCAACCTTCTGACCTTCATGAAGAAACCGTGACGGAAACAAGAAATCGGGTGACTTTTGAATTGGAAATTCCGATCAGGTGAGCCCCAAAACAGAGTTTCCTCGTGACTAAGCATTGCACAAAAAACTTTAGACACTTACCATTCTCTAAGGAATTATCATGAAGCTGGGTGGATAAGAAAACTTATAGAAAAACTGAACTTCAGGAGATTATTAAAATATGCATTATCATGATTTGAATGATGAACCATGGGGTGTTATGCCAAGTCTGATAGAGCAAATGACTTCCCAACTGCTATGGACCATGAATCATAGCGTTCTTGTCTCTGTTTCTCTTCAATCTTGGGATAAAACATAGTAACTCCTTTCGCTGCCACTGTCTCATTGTTCACAAAAATTGTCGACTCTGTCCACACCCCTACTGCCAAGCCAGCTGCTAATGCTGCTCCCATGGCAGTAGTTTCGATGTCTGCAGGTCTAAGCACTGGCGCACCAAGAATATCAGCCTATTACAACAAAACAGCATTAGATTTTCAGCGACATGAAACTCTCTCTCTCTACAAACACATACATGCAACAAATGCGTGTGCGCGCTCACACACCCCCACAGGGGCATGTGTAAATTTCTTCACTTAGTAAACAAAAAGGTGCATGTGTGTGTGTGTGTAGGCTCTCACTTGAATCTGCATGAGCAAATTGTTCACAGTAGCTCCACCGTCCACTCTCAGCAGAATCTCTCCTGAATCATTCAACTTGGCATCCGCTTGCATGGCTTGCAGCACCTCCCTTGCTTGAAAACTCATGCTCTCAAGTGTGGCCCGGGCAATGTGACCCCTGTTGGTGAATCTTGTAATACCAACTAGGACACCGCGAGCATCATCCCTCCAATGAGGAGCAAACAAGCCATTAAAAGCGGGCACAAAATAGACCCCTCCTGAATTGGGCACTGACTCAGCTAGTCCTTCAATATCGCTTGCTGTTTTGATGATACCAAGACCATCTCGAAGCCACTGGACTGCGGCTCCAGAAATGGCTATGGATCCTTCGAGCGCATAGTTTGTGGGCGCTTTTGGACCCAGCTTGTATGCAATTGTGGTGAGCAGACCATGCTGTGATGGAACAATATCCTCTCCCGTGTTGAGCAAAATAAAGCACCCGGTACCATAGGTGCTTTTAGCTTCCCCTTTCTTGCACCTCTGGCCAACCATGGCAGCATGTTGGTCTCCTAAGCAACCAGCAATAGGAACCCCCTTCAAAGGCCATCCATCTGCAATTTCTCCTATGACCTCCGCATTGCTCACGATTCTGGGTAGGATTTGCACTGGTATATTAAGCTCTTCCAAGGTGCGCTTGTCCCAATCCAATGTCTTTAGGTCCAGAAGCAATGTCCGAGCCGCATTTGAGCAGTCGGTTACATGAACACCTTTGCCTGCTCCCCCTGTTAAGTTCCATATGAGCCATGTATCAACTGTACCAAAGAGAGCATCCCCCTGAGCTACGGCTTCTTTTACTGCTGATATGTTTTCTAGAAGCCAGATGAGTTTTGTTGCACTAAAGTAGGTGCTTATAGGAAGCCCTGAGCTCTTTACAAAGTGGGTTCGGCCCCCACTCAATTCCGCTTCCAAGCGCCTGCAAACAGGGCTTGTTCTCACATCCATCCACACGATAGCATTGTAAAGCGGCTTGCCTGTGCTTTTGCTCCAAACAAGAGTAGTCTCTCTTTGATTTGTGATTCCTATAGCCTTTAAGTCTGTGACAGTAAAATTGCATGATTCCTTGGCCTTTTCCAAAGCTCCTCGAATACACACCTTGACTGTCTCCAAGATTTCCATGGGATCATGCTCAACCCATCTGGCAAGCACAAAGATGAGAAGAAATGCTACGCGCTTCATGTTCAGCACACGTCAAATTGTGCACCTTCTATATATGCATATTTTCATAAGGTCAGAAAAATCTGAGCTATAAGAATTATAGGACACAAAAAACAAAAAAATACAACATGAACAAAGCGATCTTTTAAGATTGATCACAAAACTATTTTCGTTGATGTTCATGCCTCGATACGAGGCAAAATGGGGAAAGACTTTTCACACAAACACAAAAAAACAGGAACTAATTCAACATTTCACTAGAATTAGCATAAGAAACCAATAGCCTACATCCACATACCCTGTGTATGTCTGCAAATAAAATTGCAGAAATAAGATCTATTTCAAGCAAAGGCAAATGGTGAAAAACTCAAGGCTTTATTTATCTAAGGTTGCACACACAGACATGCACAGGATCTCACATTTTGTTGGGTTCCGTTCGACCATAGGAAATCCATATAAAGGCATACTGAATATTAAATTGCGCCATGCACATCGTCCATTCTTAAAGCTTTAACTTTAGCAAAACAACTGCAAATTGTTCATTACAGATTTCGAAGCATGCCATCTTGAGAGCCTTCAATACCAGTTTTTCAGCATCTTTGGCTGCAACATCTTTTATGCAAACATAGAGATATGAAGCTACAGAATAGACATGCACAAACACACCAATATATGAGGTTACAACAGAGAGGGAAGGATTGAAAGCAACAAAACTGGGGGAAAAAATCAAGCTGTGCACAGATGAGAAGGGCATACCCTGCTTGAGGATAGATTTGAGTGAACTCCAGTTGATGGGACGCAATAAGCGTAGCAGAGCGGTCATAGATAATAAAGCGTGTGCTGGTGGTACCTTGGTCCAGGGCTCCAATGAAGGCAGGCTCCGTTGCCATGATGCGCTCTCTCTCTCTCTCTCTCTCTCTCTCTCTCTCTCTTTCAAGCTCGCTTAGCTCAGAAGACAAGGGCTCGAAGAGTTGAAGCTGGATCAGTATATATCGATGCTGCGGGGCCCGGGCCTGGAACTTCGAGGCTGGCATATAGCCGTCCAGATCGCCAAGTCCTTAAGGCCCGTTGACTGCGGTCTCTGCAAGGTAGGTGAAATTCACCCGTGGGCCAAAGGCTTTCCTCAACATTAAGTAACACCTATATTTAAGAGGGGGAGGCAATGAGATCAAAGGCGGAGAAGTTCACGCACGAAAGCCGAGAAGATCCAAGCCGCAAATATCAAATCAAAAACTACACTTGGACACGCACTAAACATGGACAGCCTAGGCAATGCAACGTTGTAAAAACAGTTATGGATACACAATGCATGGGTGGGTGAGGTGGTTAGCCTACGTGACCCTAAACTCGAGTTGCGAGGTCACGTGTTCGGTTTTAGTGCGCCTCGAGATCCCCCCCCCCGCGCCCGCATTAAATATAGGTGTCACTTAGTGCCAAGTTTCTGCTTTCTTTGACACGGGCTTGGAGGATGGGAACGACGATGGTGGTTGAATCTCGTGGACCTGAGAATCTCCACCATCGTCCAATAAAAATTAGTTTTGGGACCTCAAGATTAGTGCAGGAAAAAACTAATATTGGGATGTGGCTCTTAATCTCGGGATGCTCCATCCCCTTGAAAAGGGTAGGCCACCATGGAATCTCCCAAAAATATGCCTCTTCCTACCTTCTCGTAGCCCTGCTATTTGTCCCCTATCCCTTTCTTTATTCGAAGGATTACGCTATTTCTCTGATGCAGCTTAAATCGTGGAGATGAAGCGACAATCACATTCGAGGCTTTTTAGCAAATTTCACACAACCCTGCCTTCTCTCTCAAGGAGTGCGACCACCTTTGTCTCTCTCTCCGATGTCCCTGCTACCCCTTGGCGTGTCTCAGGCTCTAACATTACACCCACGTCAGTCATTGGGGCCACGGAGTTATAAATCCAAAAATGCTATTTTCGGTTCAAAACTAATCTCAAGATCGCGAGATTAGTTTATATCACAAAGTTAATTTCTGAGATATACACATGAGATTTAGCAATGAGACCTCCATTGGATGGGGACCATTCCTCCTGTCACATAAAGTTGAGGGAGTTCTTTGCCAAGGGTTGGGTGTGGTTAGATGTATTTAATGAACGAATCTTTGTTTAATGATGTGTTGAATAACGATGTTGTCTCTGGCATGCGAAAGCCCCCTAAAATCACCATCTCGTTTCACCAAGTGAGCTATTTTTCAACTGCATCTCTCTTAAAACTGAGGAATGTTCTAGATTTAATTGAAAATTTAAGAGCTCAAATTTCAAGCTATGCACATATGCTTGATCTCCCACTATAACTTGATCTTCTATCACATAAGACCAGATCTATAACTCATTTCATAACAAGCAAAACTAAAAATTTAATAATTTTTATTTATCTCAAAAAGAAAAAAGTTTCAATCGAAGACAAAAAAATTCAGGTAAACCTTGTGCTAGCTACCGCTTACATGATTCATCTCTATGTCTAGATACATTATTATGATTTTTAAGTAATTATGCCCAACATGAGAGAGAGTGGGCTCTTTATATCTCGGGCTTTATATAGTTATGTCTACAAGCCATGTGCAAGGGAGAATGCACAAGCTATCACTATAGCCCCCCACATTGTGGAAGAGTTTTTGTCCTCAAAAACAAAAGTGAAGAATCTCTTCTTGAGAACAATAATGCTTTACCAAGTTAAACCCTTTTTAGCAATCTCATTTCACTCAATAAGTTTTTTTTGGTTGAGAAAACTAGTATGTGACATGTGCGTTGCCCGTGTATTGATGCGGCCAAGAAAAGCATGGCAATTGGACCTCTCTCTCTCTCTCTCTCTCTCTCTCTCTCTCTCTCTCTCTCTCTCACACACACACACACACACACACACACACACACACATAATAGAATTGTAGTCCTTAGAATCACTCTGAGAAGATAACAATGCATAAGTATGCTTTCTCTCTAACTTTTTATCTCTCATATTAGATCTTGAGATCAAGATGATATCTCGTTTATCACTTTTTTTCCCCATTCCTCAGTTCTTTTGAGTTGCAGACTCTCTCTCTCTCTCTCTCTCTCTCTCTCTCTCTCTCTCTCTCTCTCTCTCTCTCTCTCTCTCTCTCTCATAATGAACACATGGAGTTCTTTCTGCTGACCGGTTGAGATCGACTCATCCTTCACACGACTTCTAATGAATTTGAGCTACCCATATCTCCCTGCTTGTCAACCAATGATAATGTACCAGGTTTCTACCAACTTGCTACTATTGTACCATGCTATCAAAACTATGGCTTGCCAATAGATGGGCTTCTCACGACCCTCAGTTGGTTGGAGCAAGACAGGTTTTGGTTGGTGACACACATCGGAGTCATTTTTGGTGGCTACCAAGTTGCTAAGGAAACTCTCTCTCTCTCTCTCTCTCTCTCTCTCTCTCTCTCTCTCTCTCTCTCTCTCTCTCTGTGTGTGTGTGTGTGTGTGTGTGTGTGTGTGTGTGTGTGTGTGTGTGTGTGTGACATACACAGCGACATTGACACACACACACACACACACACACACACACTCACATAGCACATACACACACATGCAAGCTATCATGCATACAATTTTGACCACTACAATCTGCATGTTGTTGAAAAAGGTTGGATTTGCATAGTCTATAGGTTCTCTCTCTCTCTCTCTCTCTCTCTCTCTCTCTCTCTCTCTCTCTCTCTCTCTCTCTCTCTCTCTCACACACACACACACACACACACACACACACAGAGATTGAAACAGCTTGTCAGATGTACGATTTTGGCTATGTAGGTCATTGGGAAAGGATGAAGTTGCACGGAATTTGGACTACTTCATGCAATTTTTTAAGGCTCTGTAATGCATCTACGGTAAGGAGGATGACCCGGCAAGGACTCAACATCTCAATTTCGGCGATGATCCAATGGGCCATGCAAATAAACCACAAGGTGACTTGTGGAAGCCCTCTCCTTCCTCTGATTTTTCAAAGTCCATTAAAAAGAGTATAGATAATGGACTATTAAGTAATAGCTATTGTGTACCTGAGTGCTCTTAAAAAACCTAGGTTTAGTACAATCCCACCTACAAATTTTCTCAACTATATCTAGTGCACTTTGGAGGCCCCTGCCACGTGACATAAAGGAAGGGCTTTTTTTGGGGTGGGGAAAGGGGGGGGGGGGGGGGGGGGGGGGAGGCAAGGCAAAAAACAAAAGAGAATGGATTGGGTGCCAAGAAAAGGATCTCTCTCTCTCTCTCTCTCTCTCTCTCTCTCTCTCACACACACACACACACACACACACGGGTCACACACTCGTAAGATTTAATTTGAAGGTTAGAACACCCACAACAATTGGAAAACAAAACCTAGGTTTATATAATCCCACCTACTTATTTTGAGATTTATCTCAAAATATAATTTTTTGTTTTTAGCAACACCCACTCAGCAGAGTGAGCTATAATGAATTAGAAACATAAAAAATACAACATCCACATGCTCCAAAAGAGCCATGGATGCAAAAAGGAAAAAGAAAACCTTTTTGTTTTGCAAAAATTACAATTGTGAGTGGTTGTTGTATTATAAAGTCACAAAGAGTAAATTACAAAGCACCCTCAAGCTCATGCCGAGCCTTGAGGGACAAAAGGTTACATTAGAACTTAGTTAGCCATACCAAATCCCTTACACTACACGGCCCGAATGAACAGTGCAAGTTGCCCTAATCCAATCATCTGAGTTATAACTTTTGCTTACCACACATATTATCCCTTACTTTCTTGTACAATCTTGGAGAAGCTAGCCATAAAGATGTCACTATGGAATACACAAAAATTCATGGACTTTCAAATATTACTGAAGAAACAATATCTGACAATTTGAGTACAGATAGGCAGTGCAGAGCTTCAAAACTGTTTCCCAGTGAGGCACAAATCCTTCTTGAAAAAACCTATCTTCCACTTTCTTTGAACCCATTTGCACACTTTTCCAACTAGGCCCTCTAATAGGAGGGCATGCTATGAACAAGTGGGCAAGGTCTTCTGTCATAAAATCTAATATCTAACCAACCTAAATGATTTTCTCATATTAAACTGATCACTTAATATAAGAGAATAAATGGGACCAAGGGTTATGATATAGACATGTGCTTATAGATCTATCTTAACACGGGGCTAATGGTAAAGGGGCCGAAATGAGAGATGATCTATCAAAGAGCAAGGCTAACCAATGGAGCATAAGACCTTAGGGTTAGCTTCATTGAAGACCTCCAATAATTAGTGTAAAAGTCCTTTGACCTTAGGTAAGTTAGGGCTAAGCTTGAGGTGGGAACCCGACCCAAGCTTAAGGTGCTTGAGGTGCTTGTCGTGCTTGATGACTAAGGTGCTTGAGGTGCCTGATGATTGAGATTCTTGAGGTTCTTGATGATTGAGATGCTTGAGGTGCTTGTCATGCTTGAGATGTTAGGGCTGTACTTGAGGTGAGAACCCAGCCCAAGCTTGAGGGGCTTAAGGGCCAAGCTTGTGGTGAGAACTAGGCCCAAGATTGAGGGGCTTGAGGTGGCACAAAAGTCAAATCTAATCCCTACAAGGAGGGGGCGATGCCTACAAGTGGGGGGATGAGAGAGCACACACACACACACACACACACAAGGCATGCTTGGTACAAAGAAAGCAAAAGGGACACTTGTCAAGTTCCTCCTCATGTTTCCCTCATGGTGTGCATGAAGCCTATTGGTTGGCCACCCAAGGGGTCCAATGATAAATGAGAAGATTTAATTGATTGTTTTTACATTTATCAAGTCCTCTCTCTCAAACGGGAAAGGGGGACACTTGTCCCAAGGATACCCTTGTTACTTGATTTACCTCCTGCTTGTGATTGGCTAGGCCAGGAGGGGTCCAATGAGCTTCAAGCATGAGCTACAAGGGGGGTCGACCAAAGCAAGTAGGGGGCCTGCTTAGAGGGTATACTCTCCCACACACACTCACAAACACTCTCATTATGCATTGTGCAAAGTGCAAGAGCTCCCTCTCCTTCTCCAAGAAAGTAGAAGTTGAGAGCCTACACCAACAGTCTTGGCTATGGAGTGCAAATCCAACCAAGAGACATACTTCAATGCTTAAGCTTGCCATCTTCTCCATCTTCATTACTATGCTATTATGTATGCTAGCAAGAAGAGTGATGATAAGTAAGGAAATAATTCTCTCTCTTATGAAATGTTTCTTCTTCCTCTTCCCTACCCTCATTCCCTGCTAGCTCTCTCCACCTTAGAAGGTGTTTGAGGTCTTGGGACTGAGGCTTGGGATAGTTAATGCTTTCCTCAAAGTTTTATGTTATGTTTGTGATGTATGAAGCTTTCCATCTTCATTGCATCACCTAGGTCACAAGGAACACAAAGATTGTATTGTAAAACAATTCTCTCTTGATGGGATACAAATGCCTATTGGAGGGGGGACCGGCTCCACATAAATCCGGTCCTCAACTGTTGTCATGTTCTCTAAATTCTCTCCCTTGCAAAAGTATTGTTCATGCCAAGTTAACTAAATGCTATGTTTATGCTGCTACCATCAATTATGTTTACCCGCTATGCTCATAAAGTAATTTCACAAAAGTACTCTCTCTAATTTCCGCTACTCTCAAGTTAATAGGCCAACTCCATTACATTGGTATCATAGCATTTGGTTTCTCTTTTCTTGCTTAAGAAGAGAGGTCCTTAAGTAGTCTATAAATGGTTGATTTTGTTTATTAGGGTAAGTGGAACTGGATCTCTTATTAGTTTTGTTGAGCCCACTATGTGGGATATGGTGCACACCTCGAGAGCTTTGGATTTAATAATGGAATCTTTTTAGACTTTCCTATGGCTTTACGATTATTGAGCCATAAGAAGTCCAAAAGGAGCTAGCCCTCAGAAACTTTGCTATGCTAGACTTACTCCACTACTCTCTATAATGAACCACTTCAAGCCATGGTTGTAGATACTTAAGAGCCAATTTTCAAAGGCTAAGAGGAGTGGCAACTAAGGTTTTGAATAGCTAAGTACATACATAAGTTTTATTAACATGGATGACAATAACCAAGAGAGTAGAATGAACATTGATAGCTTTGATTTTGCACATGAAGGTTCTAATGATGATGCTCCCATGTTTGTTAATTATCTCGTTACTAGGTTACAGCAAGCTATGGGCAACCGTGCTTTGCAAGCCGAAGTTACTCAACAACTTCGCGCTTATGGGATTTCCCTTCCTCTCCAAGAAGAGAGAGAGCTTAGGAGGCCTCTTGAAGAGAACCCCAAAAGAAGACTCTCTCCCATACGAGAGGACTCTTCAGAGGAATCATGTGCTGACATATCTCAGGATCTATCCCCTTTAGATCTTTGTATGACCATGCAAAGACATCTTTATATTGCCTGAGCGTATCGACTAGAAGTTGCTCTTCCTCTTCAGTAAGGTTCGTGGCAATATATGCGGGTTTAGGCTCCTTACCTGGTTCTGCTAAGTTGATGCTTTTCATGTTTTCAGGCCCATCATATGAAATTCCTGGTTCTTTGGGATCTCGTTTGGGTTTTTGCACCACTATCTTCCTATCCTGAATGGTATACTTCTTACAGTATTGGAAGGTGCATCGAATTTATCAGCATTTGATTCCTCGTTAGTTTCCATTTCTGTTGTCCATACTTCCTTCAAAGCTCGTTTCAAACCATTATATTTGACTTTGCGCTCCATCTTGGACAACTTAAACAATTTTTTGATATTTTACTCTTTTCTTGGTTTTTGTTTTGATGATGTTTTGGTTGAGTCGGGTTTCATATATCGCTTTGATATCGTGTCCTTGAGGTAGTCAGTCGCATTGACTAATCCCAAGTATCGTGTTTTGTCAGTTAATAAAGGTACCGATATCGATGTGCCTGCATCGCCATACAATGATCGGATGTCATTTGGGTAGAGCTCATGCTCCAAGTGGATTTGTGGGATAGGAAATGACACAAGTGTGCACTTCCATCTTTTCTATTCCTAATCTATTCCCATAGCTCTTGAGGCCATTGTTCTTCTACCTCCGGAATTGGCAGTGGTACTTGAGAATGCGTTCCATCTGTTGTATTGACTACCACCCTCGTATCCAAAGGTGTTTTGTCTATAAGATTGGGTAGTTTATTCTCTTCAATTCCCCTCTCCTCTAACTCCTGAATCTCTTCTCGTATGAGTACCTCGATTTTTGGAGTCGTAGGAACTGATGGTTCCATAAGCGCTTGAGCGGCTTGAATGAGCTCTTTGCAAATCTTTAGCCTCTCTTTCTCATAGCCTGGATGATGGTACGTTACCCACCTATCCTCTTGGGTTTGGTTAGGCTTTAGCCTTGCCTTGTAAGCTTTTAGAATTGCGTCCAAAGATTCGAACACCTTGTCTACGAAGATTGACCCTCTTGATGGCAGTTCCGACCGTTTCTTTATCTCGTTGTTGTCCTTAAGGTCTCTTTCCCTTTGAAGTTGTTCCTCTGTTTCCTGAAATTTGGTTTCCAATGTCGTTTTCTCCTTTTCTCTTTTGGCTTTCATCTTGTTTCATTTCACCTTCCAGGATTTTCTAGGGTTCGGACAAACAAGCTGTCTATCTCTGTTTGGCTGGCTGGGACATTCCTTGCTACCTCATGTGCTTCAGCTCTAGTGACTGCGTTTATCGGAATGTTTGGTTCTGTTTCTGATCCACTTGAGCTTGACACAATCCCTATTTTGTTCATGGTTGCTTTTCCTTTGTTTTTGAGGTTTGTTGGGTAGTGTGGAATAAGATGGTCGGTCGTGCATCCGTCTTACAGAATCTCAAAAATTTCACCTGCTCTCCTTTATTTGGACAAACTCTAGCCCAGTGATCACCGCCACATTCATAGCATGGTCCTACAGGTGGTGGAGAAGCTTGTGGAGCTCCCACCAGTTGTCCTATTCTAGGAGGGTAGCCTCTAGGTTTGTAGCCCTGATTTGCCATGAATATGAGCATATTCTCATCGCCCAAGTAATGATTTTTGGTTGGTTGTGCTATGTATGAGGGCTCGGGCATTTCTTCCGGAATTATCCATGGATTATGTCCCTCTAGAGCATATGCATTCCTATCAATTTTCCTTTCATAAGTATTGTCTGAATCTTCTCGGTATGAGACTACCTGGATCATACTCTGATCAGAAGGTGGTTCTATGGGTTGAGAAATCCTTACCATAGCCCTATTTTCTTGGGGTAAAGGAGGTTGATGTCCCAACACAGGTTGAGCTTTTTCCTAACCCAAGATTGTGTTATTTGGCCCCACGTGGTACCTTGGAGGGGGCGGAAGTTGTTGTCCCCCATGTGGTCCGTATTGTCTCTCTCTAACATAGTTCCGATTATAGATACATTCGTGAGTTTCGTGGTTTGTCCATTTTGGTTCTGTAGCACACCATTTCAATATTTGTTGTGCGTTCGCTCCCGGCCTTTGTTGGAGGTTGCACACTGGGTTGGATGGTACCTCCACAAGTATCACATTTTTGGGTGGGCGGTTGTCGTGTGTTTGGGTTCGTCCTGTTTCTTTGGTTTATCCTCTTGATCACTTCCTCGATCATTCGATCAACGTCCGGCATAGTTGGGTTTTTCCCTCCCAATTTTTTCATGGACTCACTCGTGGTTGAAGAGGTTGAACTAGTCCCCTGATCTGTGTCTTCAGTCACCTCCCCATATGCTTTGCAGTTATCTACAACGTGACTTGCTCAAAGGTTACACATGATTTCAGGTGCAAGTCCTTTTTTATCATGTCATTTCGCAATCCCTCTATGAAGAGGACTGATAGTCTTTCATCCTGAGGTAGTTCTCGAGCAGGGCACCTTTCTATGTACTGCTTGAAACAAAGCGATGATTCCTTCACTTTCTCTTTTTCCTTTTGCCTAAATGCAGAGATCTGGGAGACAGTGTTATGCTTGATCCCTCTTTTTGAGAATTCCTTAGTGAATTCTCGGAGAAGTTGCTCAATACTTGGGAATTCCAAGTTGTATAATGGTTGGAACCAAGTCAGGGTAGTACCTTCCAATGTCAACCCAAATCCTTCATATTGAGTGTGGAAATCAGTTACCTGTTCCGCTCTCAATACTTGTTTGAAGATTGAAACATGGGCATACGGATCTCCAGATCCATTATACTTTTTGGGTAAGCATTTTTCCACCTGAGATGGTCGCATACGCTTGGCCTCTACAACCATTCTAACAACTCCTGGTCCCCCTGGGATGGCTTCTCTTGGTTCATAATCTCCTCTGGGCCCTACTAACAATGGTATCCTATCCGCTATACATTCATCAAGTCAATCTCGTGTGATAGTCGGAGGGATTTCAGTGGTGTAAGTGAATTCATGGACAATATTGCCCCTATGTGTGTTCATGGAAGCCCTAGTTGTCGTCGATCCTAAAGGTTCTGTTTTTGGAACTTGTTCATGTCCGTAAGAATCCTCCACTCTAGTTCTCAAGGGGCTCTCAAGTACAGTCTTAGGTTTGATGTGAGTAGTCGTGGTTTTTACCTCTTCCATATTTACATAGTATTGGTGGAGTGGTCCTCCAAAATATGTATATCTCTCTACCTCCTTCCGATCCATTGGAGAGTACTTTCGGCCATACTTGTCCATTATGACCACCTAAATACTTCTGCCCTCCGTGTATGTGTAAAACATACAAGTTTTTTCGGTCTGTTAATTCTTTGATGTGGGGCTCGTCACATCTATAATAGAGTGTTTGTTCTCCATTATTGAACTTTTAAAGCCCCATAGTGTTGTTTGTGTTAGGGCTCTCTATCTCATTGGTGCGTCTGAGTACCGCATTTTATTTCTCCATTTTGGGTGGTGCATCGGCCAGCTCATTATCTACTTTGTCCTTGGTGCCGATCATTCCCCATTTATCAATAATAAAAGGGTTATGAACCACTAGGTACATCATTCCCTCTCGGTCGAAATATCTATCCCCATCATAATCAACATCGACAAGGTCTCTGAACTCGCTCAGCTTATTTTCCAACTTAACACAGTAGCAGTCCATTCCATCCTTATAGATTTTGGCTTTAAGCACATTTTCAAATTGAAACTTCAAATACAACAATTTCACATCAGATGTAGGTTGAGAAGGACCTGCACCCATCAAAGCTGTTCCCTTAGGGTTTGACTTGTTAGAATCTTCAGTCATGAGGCCGTATGATCTCTTAGACGAAGTGTCAGAGAAACTCTCCTCTAAAATGGGTTCCAAAGGTGACAGTGGTCTCTGATTCACACTTTCTTCCGTTGAGTGATTACTCCATTGATCAAAGATGTTGTGGTTCTGGTACAATCTTCCTGATCGCAGATTCATGAAGAATTGGTAAAAAGAAATCCAAACCGAGTTACCTCATCAAATAGTTTGAATATCCCGTTTGATCTTTCTTGCTGGGTAGTATCTTCTAGTACCTGCAACCTGTCAAGAATTTGCTTGACAGCTGTAAGCTTACAGTTATTCTTGTTAGTTCTTGATTTTGTTCGACAAAACTTAGCACACAATTCCCTACACAACCTCAACAATTTTGATCCAATTTCAATTTTGAAAGAAGCACCAGGTTGCTATGGCCTAGCTCCTTGTATGGTAAGTTTTTGTCTCTGTTCTGACTCAAAGGTACATGGATCGCGATCCATGTTAAGAAGCCAATTGAACTTTTGTTGCTATCATCAGTTTTAACATGATTAAGAGGTCTTCTAGAACCTTTTTTTTTTTAAAATGAATCTCTAGATTGGAGGCTAAGTTGATTTTGTCACTTTGCTAGAGCTTCTGTCAGTTCTGAGCTGTTGAAATGGTTTCTTGCATCCAATTTCAACTTTGGAAGAAATAGACTCTCTGTGATGCCCTCTAGCTATGGTACTAGTTTGGTATCAATTTGTGTCAGGGGAACATGGATCACGATCCATGTTCCTTTGTGTCAAAATACATTGAATTTTGTCCCACAGCTAGTCCTTGGCCTAGTGATGCTAACTATATGATTTTTGAATGCCTTAAAGCTTTTTTGTATAGACAAAAGTCAGCTTTTGGGTTTATGTCAGTGGTTTCCCCTTGATCTAATTTTTGCCACCTTTTGCCCTCTTTTTGAATTTTTTTGATAAGGGTCCTTTAGGATAAAGTGCTCCAATTGTTATCACTTCCTTACTTGTCTTTTATCAACTCAAACTTCCAAAGAGGTACATGGATCGCGATCCATGTTTGGCAAGATTTTGGACTGACACTTTGTAAGCTGATCACACAAGGTATGATGATGCTATTCCCCAAGTCTTTTTGGATTTGGTCAGTTTTTTCCAAGTGAGAAGCAGGATTTTGTGTCTATTTTGCGGTTTTTTGCAAACCACTCCTTTTCTGGTATTTTGACCAGCTTTTTCACTTTTTGTTTACGGCTCCTTTTGGAAAAGTTGTTCAACTAGTAATCAGGAGTACACTGGTCAAATCTTTATGTCAGATGTCTACCTGGAACATGGATCGCGATCCATGTTGGGAAGCACCTGGGCATGAAATTTGGTTGTGTTGATTCCTTGCTTCAAGTTGGTCCCAATTCTCATCCCTTTTTGGATTTGGGCAAATAAAAGTTCATTTTTTCCTTGTTTTCCCTTTTTTCCAAGGTTTTGGTCTGCTCACCCCAATCTTTTGATTTTTATGATCTTCTAGCCCTCTTTTTCTCACCAAACTCAAGGTTTTGATGCCTGAGAGCATGTTCTAAGAAAAGGAAATAATTTTAGCACATTTTGCCAAAAAGGTACATGGATCGTGATCCATGTTTGGCAAGCAAATTGGTAGTTTTTTGCACAGTCTTTTCCAGCAAGTGTTTTTATCCCCTTCTTGAAAGTTTTACTAGGTTTGGTCCAGTTTTGAAGCTCTGACCATCACTTCTTTAATTTTTCCGAGTTATGGTCTTCAACGCCAAAATAAGGTTTTTGACAGTTTTTCCCTCGATCCTTTTGGCCACAAATGATGGTGTAATTTGTTTCCTAACCTACTCCTATAACTGAAATGAATATGCAAACATAACTGAACTTAACAGTACGAAAATAACAACAATGTGTGTGGTGGAACAACCCTTTCCAAGCATGTGAAATATCAAAGAACGAAATACTATCTTGTACTTCACTCACAGCTTTCTTTGCTCTTAAGGAATAGCACTCGCTAGTCTCGGACTCCAGTCTCTATCAAGCACTAAACCTATGTCTAGCTGCTTCATTGTCTATGGGTAAGCGGAATGGGTATCAAAAGCTTGAAGGGAGACTTTTTGTTTTTTTCTTACACTGAGTCACTCACCACCTAAGGATCGATTTCCCTGGCAGCGGCGCCAATGTTAGCGGGTCGCGCGACGGACGTCTGTAGCATAGGTCTTTTGTATTAACATAATCTCAATATGCAAGGAAGTGACTCGGGATGGGGCACGGAGACTTAATGAGAGTGTCAATCTCACCAAAGTGAACTTAAGGGCTACTCGTTCTACGACAAAAGCAAATCAACCACTTCCTAGTCAACAATCAGTATGCATCCAATCTCACCACTTAACGTCATCACGCCTTTTCGGTATCCAAACGAATCCGGAATGCCACGAAACTTAAGGAGAGGTATCACAAAACTTATGGGCTCAATCCTACCAAGTTTTGTCACCATCTGGGAAGGTACATAAATCACGATCCATCACAAAAAATGTGCAAACTCTGAAAGAGAAGTACTTGGAAAGATATTCCTTAAGCATAGAAACACTTATCCATGGTCAAAACATCAAAAAACAACCGTTTTAACCCCCAAATCAATGCATTTAGCTCACAAACAATACATCGCAAACCACAGTAGAATTGGAAATGATTACACTTAGATTGTAGAGGAAGAGACAAGGAACGCAATGTGCTATTCGGAATAGAATTTTGATTACCAGCTCAAGAGAAAAGAAGATTACAAGTTGTAGTCACAAGAAGCCTCCATAGTGCACGCTTCTTACTTCCTTCAGCTAATGATACTTGTTTTTTCAAAACTAAGGGTTTTGACTTTAAAAGTTAGGGGGCTTTCCCATGGCCATCCGGCCTCTTGCAAGGGTGTAGACTCAGAGAAAAAAAAAGGGTATGGTCTAATCTCATCATGATTACAACTCATCTTATGCTAAATTACATGATTTTTTTCTAAAAAATAGAGTGTCCACAGGGTTTGGTGTGCATACACCTGTATGCGTCTGTATCCACCAAACACCATAGCATATGAGATTCAAAGACTCAATTCATGAGTATTGGGCATCTACAAGAAGGAGCTACTAGTTGTCCTATATGTCCTCAACACATGGAAGCACTATCTTTTGGGGCTCCATTCATCTTGCACACGGATCACCAAAGACTTAAGTACTTCATGAAGAAACAAATGAGGTGGGAAATTTTCCTTTTGCAATTCAATTTTCATATTGCTCACATTGATGGCAAGCACAATTAAGTAGTTGATGCACTATCACGACGGCCAAGAGCCAATGTGGTGTCCGCAACAACTCAGAATGATCTATTTTCTATAATAGATTAGTATGCTACTGACCCCAATCTTAAAGATGTAATTTCAGCCCTTGCCTTACGGAAGAAAGAAGAACCATTCACCTTGCAGGATGGTTATCTTCTCCATGGCAATAGTCTATGTGTTACTCACTCTCTTTGTGAGAAAGTGATGTATGAATCCCATGCTCCTCCCTATGCAGGGCATAGAGGGATTCAACCTACTCTTCAAGGAGTAGAGACATATTTCTATTGGCCTACCATCGAAATGGACATACAAGACTATGTGTCAAAATGTGTGGTATGCCAAAAGACAAAGTATGATAGGGGGAAGCAACCTAGATTGCTTCAGCCTTTGCCAATTCCTAATTCACCATGGGAGAGAATATCCATGGATTTTATCTTTGGATTGCCCAAGTCAATCCTTGGAAATATGGGAATATGAACAATAGTAGACAGGTTTAGTAAACAATCACATTTTATTATTTGTTAAAAAATACTATTAAGGCACACCAAATGGCAACCCTCTTTATATCCCAAATTTTGAAACACCATGACTTGCCAACATCAATAGTGTCGGTGGATAGAGATCCTCAAATGACTAGTAATTTTTGGAAGGGTCTCTTTGAGAATCTAGGTACTAGGCTTAATTCTCTTTGACATATCACCCACAAATGGACGGCCAAATTAAAGTAGCAAACCTTACGATTCTAGTTCTACTTAATACCTATGTTATCAAAGTAGATGAACATTCCCAATGGGAAAAGTACCTACCTCTTGTATAGTATGGGTACAATAACATTGTCCATACTACTACGGGGAAGGCACCTTTCAAAATCATTGAAGGAAGACCTAAAAGTCCCTTGCTACTTAACGTACATGGGAAGATCTTCGTTGTCGATGAGTATAGCCAAGACCTACAAGAATCTTTCCAAAAGATTAAGAAGCCTATATCCATCTTGCAACAAAGGCAAAAGGTTGTTTCTAACAAGCACAAAAGGTCCTTAGCTTTCAAGGAAAATGATTGGGTCCTACTCAAATTTTTCAAGGCTCGATTGAGGCAAACTACATGCAAAAATCCAACGGGCCACCAAACGTATTATGCTAAACTAGAAAAAAGATACTATGGTCCTTTTCATATCCTAAAACCAATCAATGAGATGGCCTATCAACTCCAGTTGCCCAACCATTGGCTCACAATGCTTTTCATGTGACCCTACTTAAGCCTTACAAAGGAGAGACGCCACAAGAACTAATCATTGAGGGCCCGCCCGAGATCAAAGATCAAGAAGAGGTGCTTCAACTCAACTCGATTCTTCAAAATGAAGACAAGGTACTAAGACATGGTAAGATTAGTTGATGGTATCTTATTAAATTCAAAAATTATCTTTTTGAAGATGCTAGATGGATGCAGGGAACACATCATAAAGATAGTATGAACCTTGTCAATGCTTACAATGACACAATAGAGTAAGCAAATGTAACTACTTTTCAAATGAATTTTTTTTTTGTCTTATAAGACTAGTTCTTTTTTTTATTGTGCACAAATTTAAGTATTATGCATGCTTAGAATCATGGTTGTGATGACGACGTCTCTCAAAAACCAAGTAGAATCTGTCACTCTACTTTGGGAGAATGAAATGGACTCAAGATCAGAAATGCTTGTGGAAGTTAAGTCTCCCAAGCCCCAAATGGATTATTCATACATTTTGAAATGATTTTGTAGGGTAAAAAGGGATCCTCTACCTGATAAGAAACATAGACTAATGACTAAGACTTTATCTCCTCTACCTTATAGCCGAGGACGACTATGATTTTAAGAGAGAGATAATGTCATAAAATCTAATTTCTAACTAACCCAAATCATTTTCTCATATTAAATTGATCATTTAATTTGGGAGAATAAACAAGAACAAGAGTTAGAATATAGACATGTGCTTATGGATCTATCTCAACAAGGGACCAAAGTCAATGGGTCCAAATGGGAGATGGTCTAGCAAAGAGAAATGCCAGTTAAAAGACCTTAAAAGACCTTAGGGTTAGCTTTATTAAAGACCTCCAAAGGTTAGTGTTACAAGTCTTTAAACCCAAGACCTTAGAGTGTGTTAGACCTTAGAAAAGCTAAGCATGTGCTTGAGGTGCTTGTTGTGCTTGAGCTGACTAAGGTGATTGAGGTCCTTGTCGTGCTTGATCACTAAGGTGCTTGAGGTGCTTGTCATGCTTGCTGACTAAGGTGCTTTGAGGTGTTTTTCATGCTTATGGGACAAGGTGCTTGAGAATATTGAAGCCAAACCAAGGCCTACAATGAGGGGGGAGAGCCATGCAAGTAGGAGATGAGAGAGAATGACCTGCCCCTCACTCAAGGGACACCCCTTGGTCAAAGAGACATTTGGGACACATGTCAAGCTCCTAGCTAGGTTGCCCCCATAGTGTGTCTAAAGCCTATTGGTTGACTTTGAGAGAGGTCCAATGAGCATTTAATTTAATTCAATAATTATCTAGGCATTATCAATCCCTGTCTCTCAAAGGGGTAAGGAGGACACTTGTCCAAAGAATACCTATGTTGCTTGAAATGCATTGTGCATGTGATTGGCTAAGCCTAGAGGGGTCCAATGAGCTTCAATATGAGCTACAAGGAGGGGTCGACCAAGGCAAGCTGGGGCTGTTCTTGGGGGTATATTCTCTCATACACACACTCACATGCTCTCATTCTCACTTGAACAAAGTGCAAGAATTTCATCTCCTTCTCCAAGCTTGAGAAGTTGAGAGCCTACACCAACAATTCTTGGCTATGGAATACAAATCCTACCAAGAGCCATGCCTCAATGCTATGCTAGACATCTTCTTCATCTCCATCACTATGCTATTGTGCTATGCTAAGCTCTATGAGTAATGGTATGAGAGGACACTACTTCTTTCTCGTAAGTTACTTCTTCTTACTCTTTCCTACCCTCATTCCTTGCTAGCTCTCTCCACCTTCAAAGGTGTTTGAGGTCTTGGGACTGATTTCAGGGACATGTTAATGCTTTCATTTATCTAAGTTACGGGTATAATTGCGGTGCATGAAGCTTTGCGTGCTCGTATAGTAGAGCTAGAAACAAAGCTTTCATGGTACAATGCAAGATATGGGCCTATAATCGAAGAAGAGATAGGCAATGATGGTCCAAGAAATTCATTCGACAATTAATAATTTCACGTATCTGATCTTATTGGGGAGAAAGTTCATTATCGAAATTAAATCTCCCAACCAATTATGAGCTCTTTTTGTATCTTAAATCTCAAGATTTTTAACTAAAACCTATTTTTGATATGTAAATCTCTATTTGTTGAAACAAATGAACATGCTGGATGTTGTTGCAATTGTGTAAGTCTTATTCTTGATCGATGCTGGATATTTTGTGATCTGTGATTTAGCTATCCCACCTATCTGCTTAGATCACACCTAGCTGTTTCAGATTCCATAGCATTTTATTCTGTCATTTTATTTTGTCATTGTCATTTTTGTTACTATGAATTTGTATCAGATCCACCACATTGTAACTCTTTGGTCTCATAGGTCATTCTGGCCTTCTGAAGACGTTAATATAACATTTCATTTCATTTCATTTCTCCCTCTCTCTCTCTCTTAGACAATGATAGAAAGAAGATGGAGAGAAAGAGAGACAATGAGAGAGAGAGAGAGAGAGAGAGAGAGAGAGAGAGAGAGAGATTGTGAAGCTAAACTCCACATAGCTTTTGCATTACAAACTTAATTGTGAATATAGTACAAACTTTATAGCTCATTCATCCCATCAATCACAGGCACCACGTCATCAATTCGAAAGACATTACAGATCAATGTCTTCCGAATTCTATTCCATTTTATCATCACAGTTGAGCTCATTTGCAATTTCTTCATGTGTTTGAAAGCATCTGAAGGTTTCTTCAGTGGCACATTGTTGTGTTGTGATACGTACATAGTGGGAACAAATGCTACAACATCTCTCTTCAAACTTATTAAATACATAGGTATATTTCTTATAATGTACATATGCATATCTAAGTATAATAACAATCTTCTATCTCATCCTATTATTTATCTCAAGGGTAACATATTTTTACTTTATCGTCAAAAAGTACTGTCAAAAAGTACTATGGAAAAAGCATCAATAAGTCCGCCCTCTTTAACTTCGGGAAAAAAGTATTGGTTCTTTATTTCTACTATCTTATTATCATCTGACACCCTAGCTAGATCCTACATCTAGGGTAACTTCCAACATATATATATATATATATATTCTATGCATTTTTCATATATTTCATATATTTCCTTTTAATAGCTACTAGGAAGGAAACAAATCTTAGCGGGACCCTAGCTTGCATGATTTTCAAAGATGCACACTTTTAATGCATTTTTAAGAGGATGTTTACAAAATTTTGTCAAGGAGAAATGTCATGATTTCATACTGCATGAGGTGTCCATTGAAATCAAGTAGAAGTCGAAGCTAAGGGGACCACAAGAAGGTTTTTGCTGCTAGAAAGATACTCTATTTTGGGTAAATTTTTTACACGAGGTTCCAATCTAAATTGGAAAAAGTATATAAAATGGGAGTCGTAGCTCATGAGCTGAATTTTGAAGCCACGGTTGAGGAGATATGATCAAAATAGTGGACCCCAGTCCGCCCACATCATGCAGAGACAACTCATTTCAAACTTTGTCAGTTCTTGTTCACACTGGCTCTTCTCTTTCTTCTGTAAACCTTGGGGGTTCCCTTAACCTATAAAAGGGGACCTCTTCTTCCTTGAAAAAAATTCAAGAGGGAGTGAGAGGATTCATGCCAAATTAGCCTTTAGCCCTACACTTACCTTTGAGGAAGACTAGCATCCTTGTAAACAACTCTAGTCAATCAAGTCCGAAGTCTTCTATCTCTTGCCATCTTCATCAAATTGGCAAATTTTCTCAAAGGGTTGATAAGTAAGGTGTTTTTGCTTTGTTCTTTGTTGATTTTTCATTTTTCATCTCCAAGTCCAACCTATATCTCCATGTCTTCTACGACTTCTACCTCTACTCCTATCTCCATCTCTCTCGTGTTCTAATTGTTTCTCTTGAAGTAATTCAATCAACAACCTTGTTGTGAAGAAATACTAGTGCATAAGATACATCTCTCCCCGCTACATGTACATTTCTCCCCAAAGTATCCTTATTGCCTACGGGCAAGAATAGCGCCTGGGAGGGAAATTCTCTTTTCTCCCTTTCTCTCATATCTACATTTTTTACATACTAGAGTTATCCTAGGTGAATAATCCACATGATTTGAATTTCTATCCTTTTCACTCTATGCGATCTATTACAATTAACATATGGATTAGCCAAAAAATAAACTTTCAACAACGTAGAGTGTTCCTCTTTGGCCCAGAAAGGCTCAATGAAATATTCCTTCATCGGATCCTATCATAGTACCCCCTATAGACTATAACTTTTCTTTTGACATAAGTGTAGTTATCTTTCGATGAACCAATAGGATTTGTACACACAATTAATTCCAATCACTAAACATGACATATATATTATGATAAGCACAAAAATTCAATTCCAAAAAATAATTTGTAGCATGTTTGATCGACAAATCTATTAACCGTTTCATATTACCTATGATACAGTATGACCATAGCCTTGATGTTTTCATCTTTGTGTTGTTTTGATATGCTCTTTTGTGTTCTTTCTTTGTGTGTGTGAATGCAAGAGAGAAAGAGTAGGGCTTCTTTGATTGCACATCCTTCCAAACCCTAAACTTCATGGAATTTTTGGTATAACTCCTTCATATAGTTTTTGGAGTTCTCTCACAAACTCTCACAGCCAAAAGCCTGGTGCTTTCCTTGCAAGACTGCAAACTTCTCAATATATTTTTTGGTGAATCCGACGCAAATTTTCCAGGGTGAGAGTTTGTGGTTAACCATAAGTGATCATGTGGAGCAACATGGTATGAATTTTGACCGAGTAACAATGCAAATGTTTCAAGCATTTGTCATGTTCATGCAACAACAACATGCCACTAAAAGAAGGGAGATTTACAACAACCAAATCCATACAAGCGATCGTCAATAGAATGGATCGGTTCAATGGAAAAGATGTAACAAAGTACTTGCATGAGTATGTGCAGGATATGGAGCTACATCGCGTTATCGAGAAATTTGCGGTCTTGCCAGGAAAGCACTGGGCTTATGGCTGTGAGAGTCTGTGAAAGAACTCAACAAAAACTATATGAAGGAGTTAAACCATAGATGCCATGAAGACTAGGGTTTGGAAAGAAGTACAATCAAAGAAGCCCACCCATTCTCTCTTGCACTCACACGCACAAACAAAGAACAAAAAAGAGAATGTCAAAATAACACAAAGATGAAAACATCAAGGCTATGGTCATATCGTATCATGGGTAATATGAAAGGGTTAATAGATAAGTTAATGGAATTCAATCTTGGCTGACCAAATATGCTACGAATTGTTCTTTGGAATTGTAGTTTTTGTGCTTACTATAATATATATATTTTGTCTAGTGATTGGGATTAATTGTGTGTAAAATCCTCTTGGTTCATAGCAAGATAACTACGCTTACGTCAAAAAAAAAGTTATAGTCTATGAGAGGTAGTATGATGGGATCCGGTGATAGAAGTATTTCATTGAGCCTTTCTGGGCCAAAGAGAAACACTATACGTTGTTGAAAGTGTATTTTACGGCTAATCCATACGTTAATTCTCATAGATCGTACAGAGTGAAAGCGATAGAAATTATCATCATGTGGGTTATTCATCTAGGATAGTATGTGAGAAATGTAGATATGAGAGAAGAGAAGGGAGTTTCCCTCCCAAGTCCTATTCTTGCCCGTAGGCAATAAGGATACTGCGGGGAGAGATGTACCTGTAGAGCAAGAAGAACCTAAAATTTGTAGAGAGGATGAATTACTAAGAGTGAGAGACATAGATTTGGTTAAGGAGATGAGATGAGATTAGATATATATATATATATATATATATATATATATATATATATATATATATATATATATTGGATTAGAGATGAAAAAAAAACAACAAGAAATCAAGAAAACATCAATGTAGAACACATCTTACTTGACAAACCCTTCGACACCATTATTGATGGAGAGAGAAGAAGAGGGGAGAATTCAATGTTGATTGATACGCCAAGTCTAAGACCTTCTTTGATTAGAGTTGATCTTCCAAGGATAGCGTACAAGAATGGCTAGTCTTCCTCTAGGAGAAAGTGTAGACTTGGGCTTATGTTAATGGCTAAGTACAATTAGGCATTACTACTCACTCCCTCAAGAATTCCTCTCATCAATGGCTTGAATTCTTGAGTGGTTTTCAAGGAAGAAAAGTTTCCCTTTTATAGGTGAAGGGAACCCCCAACGGTTTACACAAGAAGAGAGGAGCCAGTGTGAACAGGAATTGGAAAAGTTGGAAATGAGCTGTCCCTGCATGATGTGGGCAGACTGGGGTCCAATATTTTGGTCACATCTCCTCAACCGTGGCTCCAAATAAAAAAGTAAAAATATGAACAGAAAATTCAGCTCATTAGCTACGATTTTCATTTAAAATCATTTTCCAATTTGGATTGGAACCTTGTGTAAAAACATCATCAAAATAGGGTCCATTTATGGCAGCAAAAGTCTTCCTGTAGTCCCCTTAGCCTAGACTTTCATTTGATTCCAAAGGACACCTCATGCCATATGAAAGCATGACATTGCTCCTTGACAAAGTTTTGTAATCATACTTGCAATAATGCATTAAAATAAGTGTATCTTTGAAATCATGCTACCTAGTGTCGCACTAGGATTTGATTCCCTCCTAGTAGCTATTTAAAAAGAAATATAAGAAAAATATGAAAAATACATAGAATATATATATATTGGAGTTTACCCTAGATATAGGATCTAGCTAGGGTATGAGATGATAATGAGATAGGAGAAAAATAAAGAATCAATGCTTTTTGCCCCGAGTTAAAGAGGCGGAGCTATTGATGCTTTTCCCATAGTATTTTCTGATGGTAAAGTAAGAATAGGTTACCCTTGAGAAAAATAATAGGATGAGACAGAAGGCTTATTATTATACTTAAATATGCATATGTACATTATAGGAAATATAATTATGTATCTAAAAATTACAAGATAGATCTTGTAGCATGCGTTCCCACTATGTACTTGTCACAACACGACATCCACCCCCTCTAAACCTGCACATCCTCTGGTATGTGCACATTATTTCTTTGTAAGGTCAACCCTCTTGTACATCTTCCTTGCTTTCTTCTTCACTGGATGATTCCAAAGCTTCATCTTCACTTTGATCTTTACCTGCGGTTTGCTCTTCTTCCTCATCAACATCTTCTGGATCATTGTCTCCTCTTCTCTTAAATCTTTTGATCCTTTTTTCTGCAATGGGAATCTTTACTTCTGTACCATCTAGTTCAGACAAGCTGTAAGTAGCATTTTCATGCACATGCTTTACAACCTACGGTCCAAACCATCTTTTTGAGAACTTACGCATGACTGTGTGCTGGTTATCAAGGCTACTATCATATACTAAAACCCAGTCACCTTTGTCAATTGATTTGCTTCTGAGTCGATGTTGCTTATCAAAGTAGTCCTTGTTTTTCAACCTTGCATTTTTGAGTCGTTCTTTTGCAGCTTCAATGTCTCCAGGTCTTCTCTCTAGCTGCCTTATACGCAGTGCAAGGAGATCTTCCTTGCTAAGCCCCTCTTGCCAAGGTAGTACATTCCATGTGGGAATTGTATCTGCAATCGGCATCACTGGCTTTTGACCATACATTAGCTCCGTAGGCATGTAGCCGGTTACTGAGCTATGTGTTGTACGATCAGCGCATAAAGCATATGGTAACAATTTTGGCCACTCACCAACTCTTCCTTCGCAAGCCTTGGCCAAAGCTTTAATGATAGGAGGATGCCCTCTTTCACTCTTTCCATTGCCTTCAGGGTTGTAAGCTGTAGTAAGAGAAAGCTTGATTCCTAATCTAGAAAAAAACTCCCTTGCTTCTTCGGCATCCAGTTCACCTCTATCTGCAGTGATTTTTCCCACACAACCATAACGGCAAATCACCTCATCAAGAAGGAATTTGCACATAGATTCTATGGTTTTAGCTCTTAATGCTCTTCCTTCAACCTCATTAGTTAGGTCCTCTCGTGCAAGAACCAAGTACCTCCTCTGCCAGAGTCCTAAAGGCATTGTGACTAGATCCACAACCCATTTATAATGCATGTCTAGTGGATATGTAGGGTGCAATCTATCACGATGTTGAACATTTGAATATATTTGACAAGTTACACATGACTCTACAAACTGAGATACATCTTTATACATACCCTTCCACCAGTATTTTTCTTTCAACTTGGAGAAGGTTGCACACACACCCCTGTGTCCAGCCCATAGACTCTCATGAAACTCTTGCATGAGCTTTACTTGAGTCTCTTTTTTACATATAACCCGTTGTGGTGTAGCACCCTTTTGTTTAGGATGCTTCCACAAGTAACCATCCCTCAAAAAGTACCCATATGCTTTCCTGCGTATCCTCTTGAATTCTTGTTCAGACCAATCATCCTGTTTTTTTAGAGTACTCAAGTAGCTTCCAATAAGAAGCCAATCACCTTCATAAAGCTCTTTCAAGAATGATTCAAGTAGATTAGTCATGTAGACATTGTTACCTTTGACATGAGAGATAGAATAGAACTTTGTGCCTACATCATCTCCCTCGTCAATCATTTGTGACTCATCTTCATACCTTGCCCTTGATAGCATATCTGCCACTGTATTGTCTTTACTTGCAATGTGCTTAAACTCGAGATTTAAGGACTTAATGTAGGCAATCCACCGCAACATAGCAATGTCTGGTGTTGAGCAGCTTGTAATCATCCCAAGAAGTGGTAGACAATCTGTTTCTACAACCACACATGCACCAACTAGGTACTCTTTCCCACTTTTCAAGGCTGTAGCCATACCCCATAACTCTCTCTTTATCTGTGGATAGTTTCTTTGGCGAGCACTTAGCACATTTGCTCCAAATATTACCACATACCTGTGTCCTTCTTTGTCATCTTGCCCTATTGCCCATCCAATCCTTGTAGGACTGGTGTCTACTGTCACAATTACTGGCCTTTGACACTCATAGTCTACCTTTCTCAAAGTTGTTGCTGACTGGAGCAACTCCTTTAGCTTTTTCATGGATTTTACATGTGCTTCTGTCCATTTAAACTTCTGATTCTTTCTAAGCAGCTGATAAAGAGGATCAGCTACATGTGCATAATGTGGAATCCAAATAACATAGAAGACACATTCTCCCAGAAACCTTCTAACCTCAGTGATGCTAGTGCATGTTTCTTTGATTCTTTGGATGGCATCTACCTTTGATGGACAAGATTTCCTACCATATGGCCCGCACATGTGCCCTACAATAAACACTTCATTGACACCAAACATAGACTTTTTCCCTGACAATGTAAGATTCACTTCTTCCAACCTAGACTAAATTTTATCACAATCATTTATGTGATTTACCACAAACCTGCGACATCCCTTGAGATCCAAAGCTTCATCTTTGTCACTTTATTCACATTCTTTGATAGGCAAATCATCAATGAAAGGCATTGTGATTTGATGAATAAAGTCACGTAAGACCTTATTCATCCCATTCATCATATGTTCAACTGAGTTGGTTGCTTCATGTGGCAAGGTACACATCCTTACCAAACCCAAAGGTGTCCTGATGGTTGTCAAGTCTCTGCTTTTGATTGCAAGCTGAAATTGATCATACCCTGAGTAGAGATCCCCCATTGAGTAGATTGCCCTCCCTGCAAACGCCTTTGCAAACTCATCCACAATTGGACCTGTACCTACATTTCTAATTGTCACCTTGTTCACTGGTTGCATATCTTGGATGAAGCGTAGAGAACCATTCTTCTTCGGAACTGTGAACCACCTGTTTGAGTATGGAGCACAAGAAGGCTCCAAGATTCCCATTTTGATTTTCTCATTCAGTAGCTCTACTAACTTTGGCAAATGAGCCTTTGGAACCGGAATAGGCCGCAGATTCCAAGGCACATGAGGTATTGTGAAAATTACCATAGGACTACAATAGAAGGATCAACACATCCTATCTCATGTGGCTCAAATGCAAAAGCCTTACCATGCTTTGAAAGCATTTCTTTGAAGCACTTTGTCTCCTCCTGTGTTAGAAACTCCTCGCGAGCAATCTGCAACTCTTGGAAAGACTCCTTTGTGAAGGTATGCCCAATATTTTTAGGATTCCTCAAACTTGGTTGTAAAGAAGACTGCTCAATCTTTTCCTTATTGTTGGGTGGTAAGGGTGAAGCTACTGGTTTCACCTTCTTTGCTACACTCTTGTATTTAGTTTCAACATGGACTTCTGGGCCAACTGTTTGGTTTTCTTTAAAGGGTTCTATTACTTGATACATTTCCATAGAGCAAACAACTGCACCACTGCAATCCCGCTTTACAATGGTACTTGGCCAAAACCCATCATTTCTCTATGATCATGAAACTCTTTGCTCACCTTTGGTAGAGGATGTTCTCTGAGGTTGTCACAGTTTCTTTCATGGTTTACACAAACTGTGAGAAATTGGACAGCTTGTTTACCATCTTTGCTACGTATCCTAGCATATGTTGAACCATCATCCATTACCTTTGTTTCCATTCGAACTCCCACAATGTAGGGTTGTCCAAGGATGAGATGATATGAATATGTATCATGTACAAAGAAGTTTTGGTCAATCTTTACATCACCTATTGTCACCTTCACACCTGGACATGCTGCATACAATTCACCGGATGAATTTTTTGCCACTTTCACCATCCAACCATGATCTGTGTCCATCGGCCATTTGCACTTGTTGTAGAGACTCTTTGACATTATGTTTATTTCTGAACCATGGTCAATCAAGGCAACAAATGGCTCTTCAAGATCACCTACCTTGACCAAAGTTTCTGTAGTAGCCCCTGCCCAGTGACTTTGTGAATAATAGCTCCTAGGAATATCTTCAACTTCTTCATCATCATTTGAGAAATGCACTTGCTTCACTCTCCCACTAGATTGGTAGCATCCTACCACAGCTCCATCATCATCCTCCTTATTTTTCAGTTGTATCCCTTGTGTATTTGAGGTTTCCCCTTCAACCAGTGGACGAGAAACTTCAGCAAGGGTTTGCCTCTTCCTCTTGATGATGTCAATGATCTCCTCATGGAATTCACGCTTTGCAATGCCAAGAACTTCTCTTAGATTAAACTCAATCTTGCTATTTAAGATCCTTTCCTCCAAGACTTTCTTTAAATCTGTAGCAACCTCAATATCAGATTGTAGTTTATAAGTTGGGCCTTTTGTCTTACATTTTGTTGGCTCTTTCTTCTTTCCTGTTGTAGACTCCTCCATGAGTACTTCAGGTGGAGATGCTCCTTTTGTTGAGGGTGTTTCAGAAGGCATTGAGTCGCTTCTTCCCCCACTTCTAGAAGCTCTTTTTGATGGTCCTTCATCAGCATTTTCACGTCTGCACTTCTCTTCTACAATTGCCTCATTTTGTTGGCATTTTGTAATGTAGGCATGCACTGACAATGAGTCCACTGGATCATTCCATCCTGTTTCTAGATGTATGCAATCACCTGATTCATGTAGAATCTCTTTCGTAAGCTTTCCCTTTTTAGCTAATTGCATGACATTTGGCCAAATTTGACCATGATGGTCACTCACCTCTTCATCACAAAAATGATCAATTTTTACTCCATAAGTACCTGCCTCAACTGAAGAGGTGGCATGCTTATTTTCCATATCTTCAACTAAGGTTTGCATTCCCCCCTTCCCAAAGTTAGTTCTCAAGGGTAGACCTGTCTCTCTTAGGTGGATTTTACCATCCTTAAAAAAGACAACATCTTTTGACAAAGCATCACTAAAATCATCACAATCCCTTCTTACATGGTCTGTACTATCACATCAAATACATCTATTAACAAACCCTTCGTTGGGCTGTTGTCTTTGCCTAGGAAGTGGCCCTGATGGTTGGCCTTTTTCTTCAAGCTTTGCAAGCTTCACCTTCAAGTCACGCATTCCCTTCACAAGCTCATCTAGCATGGACTCATCAAACTTAGGAGGGATAAAAGTAGGCTTTACCATTTTGTCAGAAGTTGAGGTGGAAGGACTTGTAGTGTTTACTACCATCTTGTCCCTTCTTCTTTGTTGTTTGGCAAGCAGTGAGATAGCACCTTCAACCTCATTCCAGTCGGTCTTTAGTCCTTGATCAGCATCTTTATCTTCAAGAAGAAGCTCCAAATTTTCTTGAAACTCTTTACCTGCAGCTTGTAAGAAAAGATCTGTCTTCTCTGCATTTAGTGTGGCCCTTTCTGTTCTTGTGAGTTGTGCATAGCGCCGCTCAAATTCCCTAAGTAGCTCTGTTATTGATAGTCCTTGCTTTGGCTTGACTACCCATTCTAAGAATTTCCTTTTGGTCACTCTCTCAGAGTCCTCCATGAAATATTTCTCCTTTAAAGCTACTTTGAGTTCTTCCCAATTTCTCCTATGCCCATCTTTAATTGCCCTAACATGCTCCCTAATTTCTGGAGCAACAACTAGTTCAAAGCTTTGAATCATCTCACCTTCGTACCAATGGCCTTTTAGCTAGGAGGCAAATCACATAAAGTCCATGTGTCATTTTCTATAAGTGCATCATATTCTGATTGCATGGCAGTCATCCAATTTTCTAAATTCTATGCTTCATCAAAAGACAGAGGCTCCTCAACATCATGTAAGCTAGACACAACCAAAGCATAATAATCTGATGCATAAGATGGATGGCGAGAGCCTGAACGAGTACGACTAGACAAAGGTGCATCCAATTTACTGTCACGCAAAGTGTGCACCAACCATTTTGGCATACCTCTAGCTTGCTCATTTTCAGCCCTTTCCTCATCAAGTACATCATGTACATCTGCATCAGTAATAGGCTGATCTGTAAAATTTTTAGAAACCCCCATAGGCTGTACATTTTCCTCATTGGAAATTACATTCGTATTTCCACCACTGAAAAGAGGCAACATAGTGTCATAAATGTCCTGTGAGCTTACATTACTGTCTCTAGTACATGACAGCAAGGGCTGAACAGAATCTTCCACAAACACTACATCTCGTGAAACCAGAATACGTTTTGTTTGCGGATGATACAACCTGTAACCTTTGCTTTCAGCACTATAACCAACAAAAATACATTTGACAACCTTATCATCCAATTTTCTGCGCTGTGTTTCTGGCACCAAAGCATATGCCAAACAGCCAAAAACACGCATGTGCTCAATAGAAGGCTTTCTATCATGCCATGCTTCATATGGAGTAACAGACTGCAAAGATTTTGTAGGACACCTGTTTAGTACATGAGTGGCACACATGATGGCCTCAAGCCAAAAAGAATGTGGCAAAGCTTGACTTTTGACCATACATCGTGCCATTTCCGTAAGTGACCTGTTTTTCCTCTCAACAACACCATTTTTCTGAGGTGTATAAGGCACTGTACATTGGTGTTTTATCCCATGACTAGCCAAAAATGCATTAAATTCATGAGACATATACTCCCCCCCTCGATCGGAACGGAGGGTGCCCATAGTACATTTCGAGACATTTTCAACCATAGCCAGAAATTGTTTGAAGCACATAAAAACTTCAGACTTTGCTTTAAGAGGAAATACCCATGCATGCCTGGAGTAATCATCAACGAAAGTCACAAAGAACAGGTAATTGCCCAAGGACGGAGTTTGCATGGGCCCACAAACATCATTATGCACAAGCTGCAACCTGCATGTGGCCCGAACTGAACCATCCTTTGGAAACTTAGAACGCTGCATCTCACCCAAAATTCAACCTTCACAAACATGTTTGATAGGTGCTTCAAGAGGCCGCAAAGAAGAAACCATATCAGATTTCTGCAAACGCAGCAAACTTGCAAAATTTAGAAGATCAAAACGTGCATGCCAAAGTTTTGCATCTGAAATAGCCCTTGAATCTGCAACAGCATTTGCAAAATTTTGTCCACACTTGTCATACAAAGTGAGCTTATACAGCCCACGGCACAAAAGGCCAGATGCAACAATTTCATCACCAAAACTGAGATCATGAACTGTACATCTATCATTCACAAATTTGACTACAAGTCCAAGTCTAGCAAGTGCGGATATAGACAAGAGATTCTTCTTGATCCCAGGTACATAAAGTGCATCAACAAGTGTGAAAGAACTGCCATTAGTAGTAGTAAGCACAATCTTTCCAACTCCCTGAATCGGATAAGAGGCATTGTTGGCAAAAGTGACTGAATTCCCATGAGGGACAGACTCGAGAGAGGTAAACAATTCACGACGTGAGGTAATGTGCTTTATAGCACCAATGTCGAAATACCACACATGTGAATCTGCAGCAACTGACAAGCATGCATCATGGACAACAGGATTGTAAGTGCACTCTGCGCTAAAAGCCCATTCTGCATCAACATCAGCATTACAGTCTCCTTTCACAAAAGACTCAACAATGGCTACATTTGTAGTGGAACCAGCATTTGCAGTGGAACCACCCTCTTTCTTCTTAGCCTCTTTGGCCTTCAACTTAGGACACGACTTGATCAAGTGATCATTAGCTTTACAATAATGGCAACACATCTTCTTTTTGCCCTTATCACCAGAATTTCCAGACGAATTGTTGCCAGCACAAGCATTAGGAATATAAATTTTTCCACTCGCAGCAGAACCATAAGAAGTGGCTGCATTACTGTTACCACCCTTTCTTTGAGAAGCAATAAAAGCCTATTCAACTGCACGTTGCCTAGTCCTGTTTTTTCTAGAAAGTGACTCTTGCAACAGCAATGTTCATAATGCATCAAACTTGAGAACTTCAAGATTTCCTTGGGTAATCAATCTCCAAGTACTAGCAAAAGTCTAGTAGGAATCTGGTAAGGCATCAAGAACAATCTGCACAAGGGAACTGTCTGAAATGACTTCACCTACAGAAATAAGTTTCTCATTGATATCCTTGACACTAGTAAGGAAAGTTTCCATATCATCTTCCTCATGCATTCGACTCCAGCTCTTTACGCAGCAAAGCAATTTTAGCCTCATTGCGGCTTGCATAAAGACCTGCTAGAATATCCCAAGTCTGTTTTGCAGATTTTGCTGAACGGATGTGAGGAACAATGGTGAGGTTCATAGACAACGCAATCAATGCATGAGCCTGCGCATCCTTTACATCCCAACAAGCTTGTTCTGCCGTAGGAAAAACAACTCTAAGAGCAACAATCCTTGCAGCAAGATGTGCAACATCCTCAACATCGCCTACATCCTCAGAACCAGGACATACATCAATGCCCTGCACAATGTTCCAAACGCCCTTTGACACAAGAACATGTTGCATCATATAAGCCCACATAGGGTAGTTTTCCCCATCCAACCTGTCCTCAACAACAAACATCTTGAACACATCTGTTGTTGTTGTCAGCCATGGTAAATGCTGCACCTGATGTGAAAATTGCCCGAAAATAGGATAAACGGAGCGGGAACAACATGTGCTATATAGCACAAACCATAGAAGACTATAATGCACCTGTTATGCAGAAAATGACACTGACAAAAATTCTACACAAAATGACAAAATAGCCTGTGCAGTACTGCTTGTAGTGGAAACGGAGGCCGAAATGAGCCCAAATCAAAAATCTGAGCAGATTGAGCTCTATGAGCTCACCTGCAATATTTGTTGACCTGCGAATGCTTGCCAAACCTCACTAAAATCGGAGAAAGTGAGTAGGCGTGTACTGGAGCAGCTGGCGACTAAGCCCGGGAGGACACAACCTGCTCTGATACCAATTGTTGGAATTAGGGTTGGAGAGAAACGCACACAGCTTGGAGAAGATGAAGGAAGCGCAAGGCACACAATAGAGAGTGTATTACTTAGTGTGCGATGGAAAGATAGATAGCCCTAGAGTGATGGGCGTATATACAATGCACGGGGAAAAAAACCTCCTAAAGAGGGAAAAAATGCCCCGACGGTCCTAGTGTGTTCACACACATCACTACCACATGTATATGGTAACAAAATCTGTGTGAAAGGCAACCCTACGACTAAAGAGATATGTGAAGTTCTACCCTGTGGAAGAACTACCAACCCAGTCCAGACTTATGCTTATATTTATTCAAGGACTGGGAAACGTAGATCTCCAGAAGGACTTACATATGAAGAGGAGCACAACGTTAAATGAGTTAACTAAGGAAGCTCTTTACCTTGTAGACAATTGTGTGATCTACAAGGAGGGTGAATTCAAGGATCTTGATGACGATTCATCCTCACAACAAAGTGGAAACGAGTCCACTAAGTGGAAAGGAGAAGTAGCTATAAGCCAGGAGCAGATGGTGGAAGAAGTGCTAAAAAAATTAATATGTATGCCAAACCTTAGGCTAAGCAACCGAAGTGGTGTGCAATTGAACAAAAATGGACAAACCATGTGACGGAGGAATGTTATTATAAAAGGGATATGTGAGAGAGCGAGCTTATGCTCCCCAAGCTTAAGTAGCATCTCCTCAAATCCCACCGATGCCTAGGTATCAAGCAGGTAACCTACCAGGACCTGTAGGAGTTGAAAGACCACAACCGGTATTGGGGCAACAACCACCCCTACCAGGAGTAAGATCGGTCGGCATAAGGTATGCACCGACGGTAAAGGAACCAGAAGAGAAGGCTTTGGTACCCATGCATGCATATTACAAAGATCCCAATTGATATGCAACAAATCATGTCTATTATCCACCTGAAGAACCTAAGACACAAGAACCTTGGAGCATGATTGGAAGTACGGAACCACCAACAGATGCCTAGGCTGTAGGAGAAAGAAGATATAGTTTTGATGAACGAACACTGTTGTTCATAGCCAACAGAGGCATGGGCAGACAACTAGGTTGCATTTATACGCTCGTATATTATAAATTGTACGTATGTTATGGATTTATATGCTATATATCCGTATTATACGCGCATATCCGAACAAAAAGGAGTTCGATCGAAGTATATTTTGATCGAAATATATTTATACTTATAAAAAAAGAGGCGTTCGAACTGCCGCGATTGTGATTGCTAGAGAGATCTAGAGACAGAGTTGCTAGAGCTTTAGAGAGAGCAGTAGACAGCGAGCACAACACATCCAGAGCGAGCCATAGAGTAGGAAAATTTTCTTTCAGTGTTTTTTTTTGTTTGTTTTGCAGTTAATTTGTTAACACTGTTGTTGTGGAGCTTTGCTCGTACCTCAGTGTTAGTTTGGATTTTGTTTTTTTCTAGCGCTGCTGTTGTGGAGCTTTGCTCACACCTCAGTGTTAGTTTGCAGGTTTAGACACCCCTCCTTGGTTGTGTTGATCCTCGTGACACACTGCAAGGGGGGTTAGACTTTAGGCGCTTTGTCCTTGACTGTTACTGACCTCCGTGTCGCACTTCTGGGAGTAGCTTGAGTTGTACAATTAGACTTTCCGTCCCTGGTTGTTGCTGACCACCGAGTCGCACTACAGGGAGGAGTTAGCTATCATGCATCTTTTGTTCCTAGTTATTACTGACCATTGCGTCGCACTATTGGAAGATTGGATTAAAAAGAAATAGATTCCTCATCTTTGGTTGTTGCTGACCACCGTGTCACACTGCAGGGAGAGGTTTAGGGTTGTCAAATCCATCGTCCTTGGTTGCTACTGACCATTGTGTCGCACTGCAGGGAGAAGTTTAGGATTTTTAAATCCATCGTTCTTGGTTGTTGCTGACCATCGCGTCGCACTACAAGGAGATTGGATTCAATAACTTCCTCGTCTCTGGTTGTTGCTGACCACCATGTCGCACTGCAGGGAGAGGTTTCAAGGTTTTAAATCCATCGTCCTTGGTTGCTGCTGACCATCATGTTGCACTGTAGGGAGAGGTTTAGGAATTTTAAAACCATCGTTCTTGGTTGTTGCTGACCATCGCGTCGCACTACAAGGAGATTGGATTCAATAATTTCCTCGTCTCTGGTTGTTGCTGACCACCATGTCACATTGCAGGGAGAGGTTTCGAGTTTTTAAATCCATCGTTCTTGGTTGTTGCTGACCATCGCGTCGCACTGCAAGGAGATTGGATTTAATGAATTCTTCGTCTTTGGTTGCTGCTGACCATGTGTCGCACTGCAAGGAGAAGATATATATTATACGTTCTTCAATCCTGAATGATTTAACCATCGCGTCTTTCAATACTGTTGTTATTATGATGCATGAAATGTTTAGATCTTTCATTACTGGAGGTTATTATTGGCCATGAAATGTTTTTGTTTAGATTTATTAACAATCATATATGTCAAATTTTTATCTATTCTGGATTTACCTTACTTATATTTCCTTCATGTATTTTCAGGCTTCAATCATGGTAGAGACAAAGTTAACGCGTCAGCAATGATGCTCTTATTTTGTCTCTCTATGGAGCTTCAGACAATCATTTGCGACGAGCATTTGATCCATTGTAGGCAAAGTTCGATGATTTTGTGTTTGAACTTGTGGAACATTGTTGGCTGAAGCTGTACAGTGCATTCCCAATTTCATTTGACCAGCTCTGTGCACTAATGGAGTGATGCATAACACATTAAAGCAATTATTAGGCCAGATCACTAGAAGTTTTGAAAGTATGGTTCATCCAGAAATCAAAACCAAACCTGGAATCAAAGAGAGAATGCATCTTGTAGCACAGCTACATTCAAAATTGAAGAGCAAAGATAAGATTGAAGGCTCTTGAAAACGTCCTAGGACAAAAGAGGATGTACCTCCTTCATCAGGTGCTCAATCGTCCATTGTAAACCTGGATGATACAATGTGTCCTCCTGTCCTACACTTACTTGGGGAGCATTCCATCTTTCACTTGCAAGCACCCCAATTAGGTGAAGGACGTTTTGCAAATGTGAAACAAGTATCAGTGGCTCATCCTCTCTTCAAAGATCCCGTCTATGCGGCGAAGATATACAAAGACCAAATAGGAAGCAAGCAGACATTGCAGATAGTGCTAGAGGAGGCAACTACTACAACTGTTCAGCATTGTGACATGATATTGCCCCGTGCTCTTGTTCGGTATAGCAAAAGACCTATGTTGATCTTCAAGCTTTGGAATGGAGCTCATCTTGAGCAGTGGATTCAGGCATGTCATCATGATGGAAGCAAGCCTGCAATCATAGAGTTCCAACACACATCTGGAACTGTACAGCAGTTCACAGACAACATTTTGCCAATATGCAATGCTCTTCTATAGACGATTAAATTCGTGCATAGTCACGAATTTATTCACAATGATCTACACACTAGAAATATTCTACTCCATTTTGGTGAGCGAGGAGTGTATGCTGGCATTGCGGACTGGGGACAAAGTACACCATCAAACACTTTGGCAACATTTCCCAAGCTGCCAAATCTCACCCCTCAATGTAGAGCTCAATTTGAGTGAGATTATCCATGGACTGCCCCTGAAAATATCAGCACCAATCCTCCTCCATTCACCAAGACATCTGATATATATAGTCTCTCCTATATTCTTAGGCACTTGCTTGCATGTATTCCATAGCCCGCCGAAGTTCTCAAGCGCGAATTTTTGTGCAATGTAAACAAACATCTTGCTAGTGGAAAATCTCCTAAACCATTAGATAGATCTAAGATATGGGATTTAAGCCTTTGTTTGAATGGAATCCATTATGTTGGCTATCATATTGTAACCCAATCTGGCTTGAGACCTATTGATGATTAAACCAGTGATCAACTTTTTTGGCATTAATGGTGTCACGTGTGCAATGTGTGGTGTCATGTGCGCAATATTTTGAAAGTTCTTCAAGTTTAAGTTTTAAAGTATTTCAAGTTAGATCACTCAATTCTTTAAACCATCTCTCTTTTTCAAGTGCTAAAACTTGTCTCGCTAAAGTTATTATTTTGCATTTCAGTTATGGAAGATATTGCTCCCGACCAAAACGCACAACAGCCCAATGATCCTTTGCTTAATCATGCATTGGCTCAACAAATTTACGAAGAGGAAGAGATTCGGGTGTCTCAAGGAGATCTCAGTGCTTTGGCTGCAACCCAACAAGATGAATCAGAACTTCAAGGGGAGCCACTGAATTACAGGCAATGCAGACAATTATGCCCGAATCACTTCGTACGCAACACATTATTTCGAGTCAGTGGAAATGCTAAGGCTTCTGCTCCCTTGAAGGTTTCAGATCTGCAACACATTGTCCTCGCTCAAAATATCCTTGCAAGATTTATCCAAGTGTATAGATCGCCACCAAATAATAATCAAGTGGCAATTTACTTTGTGCAACAATGTTATTGCTACTATGTATTGCGGCTCAAAGTTGATTGGAACGATCATCCCACTACATGAGGTATTGGGAAAGGGCGCCCAGCCGAGAAGATTCATGCACGGGAAGCTAATCAAGAAGACCCTCCTCGCAAGAGAGGTCACACATATTTGCCCAAAGAAACTGCAGTTATTGAGCAGCTTGCAACCCGAGGCGTGGATTTGGCAAGTCAAGGAGAGACCCTAGCCATGTTGCACGCTCGTATAGCTGAGCTAGAAAGAAAGTTGGCATGGTACGAGGCAAGGTATGGGCCTATTAACGAAGAAGAGATGGGCAATGCCGGCCCAAGTGATTCAGATGGCACTTCAGAATTTCATGTATCTGATCTCTTTGGAGAACAAGCCCATGATTTAAATTAAGAGATGGGCAATGCCGGCCCAAGTGATTCAGTTGGCACTTCAGAATTTTGTGTATTTGATCTCTTTGGAGAACAAGCCCATGATTTAAATTAAATCTCCCAAACAATACATAGCTCTTTTTGTATCTTAAATCTCAAGATTAGTAATTAAAACCTCTTTTTGATATGTAAATCTCTGTTTGTTGGAACAAATAGACGTGACAGATGTTGTTGTAATTGTGTAAGTTATGTTCTCTCTACTACCCTCTTTTTAACAATGTGTGTGTGTGTGTGTGTGTGTGTGTGTGTGTGAGAGAGAGAGAGAGAGAGAGAGAGAGAGAGAGAGAGAGAGAGAGAGAGAGAGAGAAGGTATGGATTGTAAAGCCAAACTCCACATAATTTTTGCATTGTAAAATTAATTGAGAATATAGTACAAACTTTACAGCTCATCCGTCCCCTCAATCACAGCACCATGTCATCAATTTCTTCGACATCTGAACATTCCGGATCAATATCTTCCGGGTTCCATTCCATTTCATCATCAGAGTTGAGCTCATTTGCAACTGCTTTGTGTGTTTGGAAGCGCCCAAAGCATTCTTCTCTCGCATGTGTGGCTAACTTCGTAGGCTTATGCATAAGTCGCATGTTACAAAAGACATACACCAAGTCCGCAGCTCGTTTAGGACTTAATCAATTTCGTTTTTTAGTATGCACTAAAGTGAATGAAGACCAATTTCTTTCATAGCTACCACTTGAGGTGGCAACAGACAATACTCTCACAGCCACATGTTGAAGTTCCACTTTTTCTCCATCGTACTCTTTCCACCAAACTGGTGCGCTCATTGTCTTGATAGCATTTATATGCCAAGGATCCCCAAACGTTCCCTCTCTACTAGTGTATGCCATCTTCTGTGTGTATGCCACCTATCCATCCACGTTGCCTAATAGTTGAGCACAGACTTTCTTGAAATCACTGATCACTTCATTGTTTGAAGATTGCTCATGCATCTGGAACTTGGGATCCAAGACAAAACCTGCTCCATGTAAAGGAATATGCAACTGCTCCCATCGTCTTTTGATAAATGTCATCATCATGGCTTTCTCTTTTCTTGCATAAGATGTACTATCTTTTAACTTGCGAGTGGCTTCATGCATGTACCAGTAAACCCGTCCAAAGATAGAGGCTTCTTTGTCCACTAATCGTATAAGATGAGTGAAAGGTTCTATGACAGTAACTATTTTGTCTACATTTCTCCAAAAAATAGGAGAGTTTACAAGCTGATAGCATTTGGAAGCAATAGGTTCATAGTTGGGATATTTATCAAGCCAAATGTCCCATCTTCTATTTGCCACTATTTCAACAAGGGATGCTTTTACCTGCTGCAGTGTGGAGAGAACGTAATATGCTGTCACAAAGCGGGTCACACAAAAAATCAGTGAATTTTTTGTTGGAGACTTTGTTCTAAACAAAGCGTAAGAAAATGAATGCTCTCTTATGAACTTCACTAAGTGGTTTGCATCTAGAAGAGTTCGCTTAATAGAAGGAACTTTTCCAAAGTCCTTTAAGAGCAAACTCAAAGTGTGAGCAGCACATGGAACCCATGTAATCTCTGGATACTTTGCTTCAATTACTTTTCTAGTTGCTTTGTAGTTAGATGCATAATATGTGACAATGGCTGTCACATATTTAGGCCCCCCTGCTCTTCTAATAGAACGCTCATAAACACCAGCAAGATATCCACTAGTTTTTTCTTTCAAGGATGTATCGATCGCTTCAAGAAAGATGGCACCTCTTGGACAAATCAACATCACATTAATCAATGGTTTCTTCTGGCAATTTGTCCAACCATCTAGAGCAATTGTGCATCCATACGCCGTCATAAAATCAAGAGTTTTGCGATGTAAAATATTCTCTGATGTTGTTTTTACTTTATCTAATATTCTGTACGCATCTTATTATAATCAGGAACCACAAAACCCTTATTCGCCCTGCTCATTAAAGCATCTTTGAAGATAGGATTTCGAATGACATTAAAAGGAATTCCACATGCAACAAATGCTTGAGTCCACTTAAGATGGAGTTCAAGCAGCCATTGTTTCCCAAATGCCTATTGCAAAGTAGGATCACTTGGTGCAAATTCTCCTCCAGTCCATGCTTCACTTTGGCTTATGTTAGCAGTAGAGCTTCCGGTAGGATTAGAGCTACAATTCCCAGCAAAGGATGAATGGCACCCTCCTTGACTTGTTCCTTGACCTGTAGTAGGGGTCGAGTGAGGGTTTTGATCATTCTCGAGCGTCATCTCGATGTCCCTAGCCATAGATGGAGCCATCATTTTGGGACCTCCCTTTTTTTTGCCCTCAAGAATTCTCTTTGCCTTGAGCGCCCACTCGGGAAATTTTTCAGCAATACCTCTTGGGGGTTATTTGCAAGCTAACACGTTTCCAGGGATTTTGAAAACATGTTCTTTTATCCTGTGAGCATTTCCACTAAAATTATGGCCACAGGTCTTACACCTCAGCTTTGATGTATTCTTCCCACTGATCAATTCATCTACGATAACTTCCAAGTGTGAGTAAACTCTACACAAAGCCAGATATCTTTAAAAGACCTATCTAAATTGCCTCCAAGTGTGAGTGTAACTCTACACGTGGCAAGCAATCAAAATTCACTACTCTATAAATCTCTTCTAGGTGTGAGAATACCTCTACACAAAGAGAGAGATTATTATTTAATCTACCTAAATTGTCTGCAGTGTGAGTATTACTTTACACATGTTGAAGATGATGAAACAGGAAACAGAAGGAAGACAGCAACTCAGAGTAGGAAGAAGATGGAGAAGGAGAAGACACAGAGCTTGTGTACGAGATCTCTGTAGTCTATCTCTCTGTATTAGAATAATAGAGTATACAAACTCAGAGCTACAAAGCTTATATTAAACCCTAAGAGATAAGGTGTCCTTTCACACCGGATGTCCAGGGGGAAAAACCCAGTGGGAGAAAAGTGCCCCTGGTGAAGCGTGTATACACACTAACACTACTACATGTCTACAAATGCCCCCTGTAGTGATAGTGTGAATCCGTACAAGGTAGCAGATCATCATGTGTATGAGAGTAAGCCCAAAGCTTTTCGGAAAGCTTCAAACTTTTCTCGTGATAATGCCTTCGTAAATAGATCTGCAATGTTATCCTGTGTAGGACAGTAAGTTAGTGTGATCTCCCCTGCATGTAGCCTTTCCCTGACATAGTGGTAGTGAACCTCTATGTGCTTTGTTCTTGCATGAAATACTGGATTCCTTGCAACTGCCATAGCACTCTGACTGTCAGTGAAAATGGTAGTGGGTGCCTGTTGACACTCACAAAGATCTGCCAATAACCTACGTATCCATACACAATCAACTGTTGCCGTGAAATCTGCCCTGTACTCAGCTTCACAAGTTGATGTAGCCACTGTGGGTTGCTTCTTGCTTAGCCAAGATATACATGCATTTCCCAAGAAAAAACAATTTCCACTTGTGGAATGTCGTGTGTCAAAATCACCAGCCCAATCTGAATCACTGTAACCAAGAAGCTGCATAGAAGTGTGCTTTCCATACATATCCCCCCTTGGAAAGAACATGGCAAGATTAGGGGTACCTGAAAGGTAACGAAGTATGCGCTTCACAGCGTGCCAATGATGCATACCTGGGCTGTGCATAAATCTGCTTGCTTGTGAAACCCCAAATTGAATGTCTGTGTTACCTGCCAAATATATCAAGCAACCAACCGCTGCTGCATAAGTATGTACATCAAAAGGTTCTACAGCATCGTGCATGCTCAACTTTAATCCAGTTTCTACGGGTGTAGAGATTGGTTTACAATTTTTCATACCAAACTTGTCCAAAATTTTATGCAAATATTTTGCCTGGAGCATGTATATGCCATCCTCTGATTGCACAAACTGAATACCCAAGTAATAATGTAGAAAACCAAGATAAAACATCTCAAAGTTTTTTCTCAAAGCATCTTTAAACGCTTCAATTTCATCTGCACTATTGCCTGTAAGAAGCATATCATCCACATAAAGTGTTAGCATAATGAGAACTCCATATCTCTTTTTGACATACAAAGTACTTTCTGTTGGACTATTTTGAAATCCCTGGCCAATCAAATAAGTATGTATCTTCTCATACCATGCTCTTGGAGCCTATTTGAGACCATACAAAGCTTTACGCAATCTACATACCTTTTGCTCTTGACCTTTTACAATAAAACCACTTGGTTGACTTACATAAACTTCTTCCTGCAAATCACCATTCAAAAAAGCAGTTTTGATATCCAACTGATGCACTTTCCAACCATGATGAGCAGCAATTGCAACTAGTGATCTAACTGTGGACGCACGAGAAGTGGAGCAAAGGTTTCATCATAATCTATGCCTTTCTGTTGCGCATAGCCTTTTGCCACAAGCCTTGCTTTGTACCTGTCAACAATACCATCTTGTTTCCTTTTTACCTTAAAAACCCACTTTATACCAATAGGTTTTTTACCTGTAGGCAAGTCCACTAGATCCCATGTATGATTCTTATGAATAGAATCAATTTCTTGCTGCATAGCATCTTTCCACTGAACACACTCTAAAGCTTGTTCAAATGAATCAGGCTCATCTGCATCACAAAGAGTGCTAAAGCAAGCCATATCTACTTGCTCTCTACCAAAAGTAGTACTAGCACGTGTTTTTCGTGGCAACGGTGCATCCAACTTGCTATCCTGCAAAGTTTTCTGAACCCATTTAGGCAAGGTTCTTTCTTCCCTGAGAACTTCTTGCTCTTTACGCACAATTTCCTCTACATCATGAGGTGTCACATGCTGATCAAAAGATTGATCAAGATTATCAACCTGTTGTGATTCTTGATTCTCCACAAAAGAAGGAAGCAAACCTTCAAGTACATCATGTGTCTGCATATGAGGTACATCAAAAGCAACCATAGGTTGAGTAGTAGTTTCTGCAAAAATTACATCACGACTTTCAAAAACCTTGTTTGTAGCAGGATTGTAAAGTCTATAACCTTTACTTCCACTACTGTACCCCACAAATATACATTTGATTGCCTTATCATCAAGCTTCCCACGTAACTGCTGAGGGATGTGAGCATAAGCAAGACAACCAAAAACACGAAGATAACTGACTGAAGGTTTTCTGTCATACCAAGCTTCATATGGAGTAATGGTCTTCAAGGCACGAGTAGGACACCTGTTCAAAACATGTGCTGCACAAGCAACTGCCTCCATCCATAGCTTATGAGGCAAACTCTTAGCCTTGAGCATACATCTAGCTGTCTCCATTAAAGACCTGTTCTTCCTTTCTGCAACACCATTCTGTTGTGGTGTGTATGGCATAGTGCATTGGTGTTTAATGCCTTTCTTTCCCAAAAAATCCTTAAATGCACCTGACATGTATTCACCTCCTCGATCGGTACGAAGAGTCTGTACTTTGCAACCTGTTTCATTTTCAACCATGGCGACATAATGTTGAAAAACTGCAAACACATCTGACTTTGCTTTGAGTGGATACACCCAACAAAACCTGGAAAAGTTATCAATGAAGGTCACAAAATAAAGGCTGTTTCCCAAAGATGGCGTCCTCATAGGACCACATACATCACTGTGTACAAGCTGCAACTTTCGTGTCTCTCTAACTGAACCATCCTGCGAAAATGCAAAATCTGTGCATCTTTCCAAGAACGCAACCTTCACATACATGTCTTGGTGGCATCTCCAATAAAGACAAATCATGCACCATATTATGACGTTGTAAAGTCATCAAACTGCCATAACTAACATGCCCAAATCTAGCATGCCACAACTCAGCATCCTGCATGGCTTGAGTCATTGTTTCTGCAATACATACCTGAATCTGTTTTTCATAACGATCTAGCACAAATAGTCCATTTTCCAGCGTACCTATAGTGATAAGAGAATAACCATTCTCTCGATCTCGTACAACACATTTGTCATCCTAAAAAATGACCCGAAGACCATTTTTTGCAAGAGAGGATACAGACAACAAATTCTTCTTGATCCTTGGAACATATAAGACATCTGGCAAGCATAAAGCTGAACCATCTGAAATGGTAATCAAAATCTTACCAACGCCTTTGATTGGATAAGAAGCATTATTTGCACATGTCACCTTCTTTCTTGCTGGAGCTACATCCAATGAACAAAACAAATCCTTCCTTGAAGTAATATGCCTGGATGCAAATCATTTGTGTCTTGTCAAAACTGTAAGCAGAAAAATCTGAACATACTACAAAAGCATAAGAATCCTGCACAAAGTTTGCAGACTCTTCTTTAGCTGCAGAAGAATCACCAGAAGCTGAAACAACCAAACTTGACTCTTTCTTCTTTTCTTTAGCAATTCGCTTTTTACACTCACTAATGTAGTGACCAGGTTTCTTGCAGTAGTGACATTTACCTTTCTTCTTGGACTTGTCGGAATCACCTTTAGACTTCTCTGAAGATTGTCATGCACTAGACTTGGAGTAATGAGCACTCTCTTTACCCTTGTTTTTGTTATGTACAACAAGAGCATGATCCATACCATCCACCTGTAAAGACTTTTTCTTACGTGATTGATCCTCCTGCAATAGCAAATCCACTAACTCTTCAAAATGAAGAGGCTCAGGATTAGCTCGCAAAGACAAAGTCAAAGACGTCTGAAAAGTCAAATAAGATGGTGGTAGTGAATTGAGTGTTTTGGAAACCAAGTCCTTCTCTGGAATCACTTCATCAATGCTAAGCAATTTCTCTTTAAGATCCCTGATTTTTGTAAGATGCTCGACGATATCGTCACCTTCGTCCATCTGTATTTTGTCAAGTTGTTTCTTCAAAAACTCTATTCTGGCAGCGTTTCTTCCTCCAAACATAGCGTGCAGAGTGTTCCAAGCATCCTCAGAAGTTTTGCAAGATCTGATATGTGGTGTGATTGTCCTCTTTATGGTTAAAGCAATCACAGCCATAGCTTGTGCATCTTTAGTATCCCATCTCTTTTGCTCTGGAGTGACTTGTGAGGGTCCTGTACCAACAACTGCACCACGACTAGGTGTGGCAGGTGCAATGCTACCTAGATGAACTTCATCTCCAGATACATAATCCCACAATCCTTTACCAACCAAAACATTTTTGGCCATAAAAGACCAAAGAGAATAGTTGGTACCATCCAATTTGTCTTCGGATGTAATCGCACCAAAAATCTCTTTCTCCGTAGATTGAGCCATACTGTGGATGCACACAAGAGAGCAAAAGAACCTCCAAGAGATTCACAAATCTCCTCTCCAATGCAAGCAAAACTCTACACAAAATCTCAGCACAAAGCTAAGACAAGCTACTTCCCAAAAGAACTGTTTATGTGAAAAAAAATCTGTCAAAAAGCACACCCTCTTGATCTAAACGCCTCCGAAAAGTAACTTTTGCTACGCTGCTCAGAAGAAAATTCTAAGGGCTCGAACGGCTTCAAAAGGGGGGTAAAACCCCAGGGCGCCTACTCAGAATACTCCTGAAACGTCGAGGATGCTCCCACGAGCAAATTTTCCGAAAATTGCCTGAAAACTGCGATTGCGCGTGCGGACGCGAAAACGCAAGTAGAGGCTCTGGAAATCATCTTGCTCTGATACCAATTGTTGAAGATGATGAAACAGGAAACAGAAGGAAGACAACAACTCAGAGTAGGAAGAAGATGGAGAAGGAGAAGACACAGAGCTTGTGTACGAGATCTCTGTAGTCTATCTCTCTGTATTAGAATAATAGAGTATACAAACTCAGAGCTACAAAGCTTATATGAAACCCTAAGAGATAAGGTGTCCTTTCACACCGGATGTCCAGGGGGAAAAACCCAGTGGGAGAAAAGTGCCCCTGGTGAAGCGCGTATACACACTAACACTACTACATGTCTACAACACATGGCAGTCAATCATTAGATAAATCTAATGTAAGTTACTTCCAGGTGTGAACATAGTTCAACACATGTCAAGTAACTCTTAATTTTAACTATTTAACTAAAGTTACTTTTAAGTGTGAACATAGTTCAACACAAAGCAAATAACCGCTATTTTTAACTACCTTAAATCACCTCCAAGTGTGAGTTTCCTCTACACAAGGCAAGTAATCATTAACTATCTTACTTAACTTACCTCTCAGTGTGAGATATACTTCACACAGAGCAGGTAACTCAAAACTCCAAAGCCTATAAAAATAAATATATACAAGCTCTAAATTTTCACTAGAAAAAATATGCATATTTAAACTAGCATTTTTATATTTTTCTTCGTGTTGTAAGGCTCACCTATAGGTGAGATGAGGGAAGAGAGATCAATGGAATGAGCAAAACAGTCCGTTTTAGTGTATATAAACAAATTTATTTTGATCTAATCAATATTTCGATCGGAGTATGATTTCGATCAAACTAATATTTCGATTGAATTGCTGAGAAATTATACGATACGGTGTTTTTGTTGCTGATGTGGCACCGTATAATACGGTCGAATAAAAATGGGTGTCATATAATACGCCCGTTTAAGGCATATTATATGTACACCGTATAACATACAATGCAACTTAGGTGGACAGAGGCATGATTACCAACAGAGAGGAGCTCAAGGAGCACCTCAACAGCCTAAGGGACCCTGATACAAGTGTGGCGGAGATCATTGGCTAAGGGACTGTCCTCATGATGAAATCATTAGAGTCAATGCGTATTGCATCGAACGTGGAGTTACTCATTTGATTCCTGAATTCCCTAAGAACCCGAACAAAGGAGCAAAAACTACTTTAAACATGCTTGAAGCAGTGCCATCCAGTGGGGGGTCAGAAAATGAAACAGTAATACCTATTAAGGTAGTCACATGGGCACAAGTTCAAAGAAGGACAAACGAACCCATAATTGAAGAGCCAAAGACCGATGCCCCTAGTGCAGAAATGAAAAATCAACGAAGCACTTGGAAAGCTAGAAAGGCTCGTATGAAAGCCAGGAAGGAACGAGAGCAAACGGCTCTATCCGAGGAGCTAAAACACACAAAGGATAGATTGGAGCGATTAGAGGATTTAACTAGTTTAAGTTCACACACTGCTGCAACCATAGGGCGCAAGGAAATAGTGGAACCCAAAGGTGCAGGATCGGGAGGATCAGTACTGGTAGAAAAAGTAAATGAGCAGCTTGAGGCACTTTTAAAAGCATACGAAGCCAGACTCAAAAATAACCAAAACCAAGAGCAAAAATGGATGACTTATCCATATGCGGAACTAGAAATACAGAGGTTGGAAATGTGTCGGAAGATGATTGAAACAACCCAATCCTTGATAGAAAACCCACCTAGTAAACCTGCAAGTTGGCACGAGGTGCCAGCTCCAACCCCTATCACACCAACTCTAGAGAAACAAGCAGACACAAGGGAGGGACTCACGACTGCCTCAGAGTCTAAGCGGGAACCTATCATAGTGTCAAATACAATAGATGAGACATTTGATGGTTTCCAACCCAAAACATCGGTAGGGATGGGTAAAGAGTGTGACAGTCTAGATGACCTGTGGAAGCAAATGAAGCTAATGCGATGAGAAGGAGAAAAATGAGATCTTACCTCCCATTGAAGAATTTGAGGCAAGATCACAAATGAACTTTGATATGCATTCACAAGGGGGGACTAGGGGTCAATTAGCTCAGGGCATAGCCAACCTGACTCGCTAAAAACTCTAACCTCTTACCTAGGGGAGTATGAAGCTAAGTCTGAAGTGAGAGCAATACCATCTCAAAGACTTTCTCCCAACAGAGTAATGGATTCACAAGGGTTGATTGAGTTATTTTCCACCCCTATGGCATGCACAATCATGTTAGCTGAACTCCTGAGGTTACGACCAAACATGTGGACCACCGTAGGCAAATGCTTAGAAAAATTTGGAGTAAAAGACCCTACCTTGAGGATTCAAGAAGGGATCAGAGAATTGGACAAGCCTCAATTGAACACTAGGCCTGTACCTTTAAACAAGGTTGGAGAATATTGTGAGGGAGAAGATGGAAATACCACACTACCAGTAGAATTCCAGGGAGTAGTATCCAAGGATATTCTCGACAGTGGACCGGGAGTCGCTATCGCCACCAAAGAAATCTGGAAAAAATGGGGAAAACCCTGACTTTGAGAGCAACTAGAATGAAATTACAACTAGCAAGTTTTTAAAAGAAAAGCCTCTAGGACTTTTAGAAAAAGTAATTGTCACCTCTTGCGGAATTGAGCATGAGCATACATTTGCAATAGTTGATTTTGTCAAAAAGAACAATTACGAGATCATCTTAGGAAGACCGTTCATGCGACAATTAAAGATGATACAGGATTGGGGTTATGACCACATATACCTCAAGTGTGGGGAGACTACAACCAAAATATACCTAAAAGACCATAGTTACAAAGATGTGAACCAGACACCAGTGGAAGAGTTTGATTCCCCTACGTTGGGAGGGTCCGAACTCCCAGCATGGTTAGGGCAGAAAAAAGAGCTATGGATGTGTGGAGCTTCACATTGTGGGAGCTTGAAAAGAGAGGAATGCATCTTAGAAAGAGATATTGAAGACAAGGATTATATTTCGGAACCTTTTCCTGAAGATGCATTAGAACCTATGGAATGGGAACACATACTAGCAACGTTGGACGTCTGTACCATTACAGATAGTCCAACGACAAAAGATTGTGATAAGGATGGCTATGATGTGCTACCCTATTACATGGTAAACCTTGTACCAGGAGGAGATGAGAATGTAGACTCACCAGAACAAGAAGAGTTATATGACTCCTCTAAGCATCTAGAATTAAGTAACGATGCAGATAACGAGTGTTCAGACAGCTCAAGCGAGAGTAGGGAAACAACCGCAGATATCAAGTTTTATGATTTTGCAAATCAACACCCTATACGCCAGGAACACTATAGAAAAAAAGAGCAGAAAACAAGATTAGAGAAAACCCGATGCCCAGGATAAAAGACAAAACGCACTATCTAATGCTAGTCAAGGCAGAGGATTGTGTAAAAGACAAAATATCAGGGAGATTCTCAAGAGTTCGAGGGATAAGGACACATGAGGACAGAAAACAAACACGGAAAACTAAAAGGGAAACAAATTCAAGAAAAGCTCAATAATCAAAACGTGGAAAGACAAAAGATCCAGAGTTGACCAAAATGGAGCGTTAAAAGAAATACCAAGAACTTAAACGAACGTTACGAGAGGTATGGACTACTGAGGTAGAAAGTGAAGGTAAGGAGGATTGAGAAAAAGAAAACATGGATGTACCGTTCCACTATCAAAAATTCACCATCCAAGATAGAAAAATCATAATGACACCACCAATAAGGGAAAGAATAAACCAGGAATCTTACGATGGGCCGAAAAATGCAAAACGAATTGACCTCGCTGCACTAGGCGAGGAGCCTTAGCCTATCTATATAGCAACTGATTTAGGGCCTGAAGAAGAATAAATGCTTACACAACTTCTCAAGAAGTATAAATATGTGTTTGCATGGTCTTACAAAGACCTCAAGGAAGTTGATCCATCGATATGCCAACATACAATTCTATTAAAATTAGATGCCAAACCAAGCAAACATCGTCCTTACACATATAATGACACATTTGCTAAACGAATCAAAGAAGAGATTGACAAGCTAAAGGATGCCGAATTCATCTATGAAATTGAGCATACAGATTGGGTGTCACCCATTGTGGTTGTCCCCAAAAAGAACGAAAAGTTGTGTGTGTATGTGTGAACCTCAAAAAGGTAAACGCAGCAACAATAAGGGATAATTATCCCTTGCCAATCACAGAACATGTGCTTGAGAGGGTAGCAGGAAAACATGCCTATTCATTTCTGGATGGGTTTTCTGGGCACAACCAATTGGCAATTGCAATAGAGGATCAACACAAAACCACAGTTGCCATAGAATGGGGAATATATGCGTATAGAGTTATGCCTTTTGGCCTAACCAATGCCCCAACCACCTTCCAAAGGTTAATGACTCATGCATTCAAAGAATACCTAAGAATATTCTTAGAAATATATATGGATGATCTTTGTGTCTACTCTCTTATTCGGGAAGAAGACATTGACCATTTACAAAAGGTATTTGAGAAGTGCAGAATATATCGAATCTGTCTCAACCAAAAAAATTGCATTTTTATGGTAAGACAAGGCCGCATCTTAGGACATATTGACCTAGACAAAATTAGAGTCATAGCAAACTTGCCCAGGCCTACTAATGCCAAACAAGTACAATCTTTCATGGGACACTGTGGATATTATCGAAGATTCATATATATGTATGTGGTCATTGCACGACCACTATATCGCTTAATAATCAGTTTCGACTAGATTGAGGAGTGTGAAACTTCATTCAAAAAGCTTAAGAAAACCCTTGTATGAGTACCTGTACTTAAAGCACCAGATTGAGAAAAGATATTTCATGTTCACATTGATGCCTCTGCATACGCAATTGGGAGTATTCTCGCTCAACCTGGAGACAGAACAATGGATTTCCCAGTTTGTTATGCGAGCCGACAGCTAAATAGTGCAGAAAAGAACTATATTACCACTGAAAGAGAGGGACTAGGAATGATATATGCTGTAAAGAAATTTTGACATTATCTCCTTGCAAACAAATTTGTGTTCTTCACAGATCACCAAACTCTTTTGTATCTAGTAAATAAATTATGCAATACTGGGAGAATTGTACATTGGTTTATTATATTGCTCGAGTTTGACTTCACAGTGGTAGTAAACAGGTAAAACTCATCTACGAGCGGATCATCTTTCAAGGCTACAATACGAGGAAGCTCCTGAAGGAGTCGATGATGACATACCTGATGCTTATCTTTTCAATATTGAAATGATACCCAATGGTCTCAGGAAATTGCTAGCATCTTTCCTTTGGAGGTAGATTTGATAAAAAGGAAGAGGGATCCAAACAACAAAAATTTCGACAAACAAAAAACTTTCAATTGATTGCGGGACGACTATACCATCTAGGCTCGGACAAAATTCTACGATTATGCTTAAATCCAGATGAATCTAAGTGTTATCTTGAGGAAGCACACATCCCAGACTGTGCATTTTATTGTTCAACAAAATGAAAACACACCAAAGATTGAAACACTTAGGAGTACATTGGCCAACTATGTATGCTGACACACATGCTTATGTTAATAAATGTATTATATGTAGTGCCAAACGATCGGTGGATCACGCGAAATTGTTTCAGGTAACCATTGCACCTACATGGAGTCAATATATCATTGATTTCTTAACAACAAGGACATTTCCTAAAAACATAAAAAAAGCACGACAAAGGGCTATAGAGTTGGAGGCTCCAGACTTTAATTTAATTGAAAATCAACTCTACAAGCGAGGAAAGGACAATAAACTTAGAATCTGTGCAAGTGAAAGTGAATACCTGCTGATTCTAGAACACGCACATGGAGAAATAAGTGCAGACCATTTTTGAGGCGATAAGATGGTAAAGTCTTAACCGTGGGCATATGGTGGCCTACATTGCACATGGATGCTGAGGAATTTTTAAAGCGTTGTGACGCATGTCAGCGCACTAAAGTGCCGATAAAAAGAGATGAGATGTCACTATGGCCAATGATGGGAGCACGGGAATTTTCAAAATGGGGAATTGATTTTGTGGGGCCTATTTCACCCCCTGCGTTGTCGAGAAATTTGCGGTCTTTCCAAGAAAGCACCGGGCTTATGGCTGTGAGAGTTTGTGAGAGAACTCAACAAAAACTATATGAAGGAGTTAAACCATAGATGCCATGAAGACTAGGGTTTGGAAAGAAGTGCAATCAAAGAAGACCCACTCTTTCTCTCTTGCACTCACACACACAAAGAAAGAACACAAAAGATAATGTCAAAACAACACAAAGATGAAAACATCAAGGCTATGGTCATATCGTATCATGGGTAGTATGAAAGGGTTAATAGATGAGTTAATGGCATTCATTGGCTGACCAAATAGGCTACGAATTGTTCTTTGGAATTGTAGTTTTGTGCTTACCATAATATATATATTTTGTCTAGTGATTGCGATTAATTGTGTGTACAAATCCTCTTGGTTCATAGCAAGATAACTATGCTTACATCAAAAGAAAAATTATAGTCTATGAGAGGTAGTATGATGGGATCCGGTGATAGAAGTATTTCATTGAGCCTTTCTGGGCCAAAGAGAAACACTATACGTTGTTGAAAGTGTATTTTACGGATAATCCATACGTTAATTCTAATAGATCGTACAGAGTGAAAGCGATAGAAATTATCATCATGTGGATTATTCATCTAGGATAGTATGTGAAAAATGTAGATATGAGAGAAGTGAAGAGATGAGAAGTTTCCCTCCCAAGCCCTATTCTTGCCCGTAGGCAATAAGGATACTGCGAGGAGAGATGTACCTGTAGCAAAGAGAACCTAGAATTTGTAGAGAGGATGAATTACTAAGAATGAGAGAGATAGGTTTGGTTAAGGAGATGAGATAAGATACATATATATATATATATATATATATATGTTGGATTAGAGATGAAAAAGAAAACAACAAGAAATCAAGAAAACATCAATGTAGAACACATCTTACTTGACAAACCCTTCGGCACCATTATTGATGGAGAGAGAAGAGGAGGGGAGAATTCAACGTTGATTGATACGCCAAGTCCAAGACCTTCTTTGATTAGAGTTGATCTTCCAAGGATAGCGTACAAGAATGGCCAGTCTACCTTTAGGAGAAAGTGTAGGCTTGGGCCTATGTTAATGGCTAAGTACAATTAGGCATTACTACTCACTCCTTCAAGAATTCCTCTCATCAATGGCTTGAATGCTTGAGTGGTTTTCAAGGAAGAAAAGTTCCCCTTTTATAGGTGAAGGGAACCTCCAAGGGTTTACACAAGAAGAGAGGAGCCAGTGTGAACAGGAATTGGAAAAGTTGAAAATGATTTTCATTTTAAAATCATTTTCCAATTCGGATTGGAACCTTGTGTAAAAAAATCATCAAAATAGGGTCCATTTCTGGCTGCAAAAGTCTTCCTGTGGTCCCCTTAGCCTAGACTTTCATTTGATTCCAAAGGACACCTCATGCCATATGAAAGCATGACATTGCTCCTTGACAAATTTTTGTAATCATACTTGCAATAATGCATTAGAATAAGTGTATCTTTGAAATCATGCCATCTAGTGTCCCACTAGGATTTGATTCCCTCCTAGTAGCTATTTAAAAAGAAATATAAGAAAAATATGAAAAATACATAGAATATATATATATTGGAGTTTACCCTAGATATAGGATCTAGCTAGGGTGTGAGATTATAATGAGATAGTAGAAATAAAGAATCAATTCTTTTTGCCCCGAGTTAAAAAGGCGGAGCTATTGATGCTTTTCCCATAGTATTTTCTGATGGTAAAGTAAGAATAGGTTACCCTTGAGAAAAATAATAGGATGAGATAGAAGGCTTATTATTAAACTTAAATATGCATATGTACATTATAGGAAAGATAATTATGTATCTAAAAAATTACAAGATAGATCTTGTAGCATGCATTCCCACTATGTACGTGTCATAGCACGACATCCACCCCCTCTAAACCTATACATCCTTCGGTATGTGCCACATTATTTCTTTGTAAGGTCAGCCCTCTTGTACATCTTCCTTGCTTTCTTCTTCACTGGATGATTCCAAAGCTTCATCTTCACTTTGATCTTTACCTGCGGTTTGCTCTTCTTCTTTATCAACATCTTCTGGATCATTGTCTACTGTTCTCCTGTTATCAACATCTTCTGTACCATCTAGTTCAGACAAGCTGTAAGTAGCATTTTCATGCACATGCTTTACAACATACGGTCCAAACCATCTTTTTGAAAACTTACGCATGACTGTGTGCTGGTTATCAAGGCTACTATCATACACCAAAACCCAATCACCTTTGTCAATTGGTTTGCTCCTAAGTCGATGTCGCTTATCAAAGTAGTCCTTGGTTTTCAACCTTGCATTTTCTAGTCGTTCTTTTGCAGCTTCAATGTCTCCAGGTCTTCTCTCTAGTTGCCTTATACGCAGTGCAAGGAGATCTTCCCTACTAAGCCCCTCTTGCCAAGGTAGTACATTCCATGTGGGAATTGTATCTTCAATCGACATCACTAGCTTTTGACCATACATTAGCTCCGCAGGCATGTAGCCAGTTACTGAGCTATGTGTTGTACGATCAGCCCATAAAGCATATGGTAACAATTTGGGCCACTCACAAACTCTTCCTTTGCAAGCCTTGGCCAAAGCTTTAATGATAGGAGGATGCCCTTTTTCACTCTTTCCATTGCCTTCAGGGTTGTAAGCTATAGTAAGAGAAAGATTGATTCCTAATCTAGAAAAGAACTCCCTTGCATCTTCGGCATCCAACTCACCTCTATCTGCAGTGTTTTTTCCCACACAATCATAACGGCAAATGACCTCATCAAGAAGGAATTTGCACACAGCTTCTGTAGTTTTAGCTCTCAATGCTCTTCCTTCAACCTGGTTAGTTAGGTCCTCTCGTGCAAGAACCAGGTATCTCCTCTGCCAGAGTCCTAAAGGCATTGTGATTAGATCCACAACCCATTTATAGTGCATGGCTAGTGGATATGTAGGGTGCAATCCATCACGATGTCGAAAATTTGAATACATTTGACAAGTTACACATGACTCTACAAATTGAGATACATCTTTATACATACCCTTCCACCAATATTTCTCTTTCAACTTGGAGAAGGTTGCCCACACACCCCTGTGTCCAGCCCATAGACTCTCATGAAACTCGTGCATGAGATTTACTTGAGTCTCTTTTTTACATATAACCCGTTGTGGTGTAGCACCCTTTTGTTTAGGATGCTTCCACAAGTAACCATCCCTCAAAAAGTACCCATATGCTTTCCTGCGTATCCTCTTGAATTCTTGTTCAGACCAATCATCCTCTTTTGTTAGAGTACTCAAGTAGCTTCCAATAGAAAGCCAATCACCTTCATAAAGATCTTTCAAGAACAATTCAAGTGAATTAGTCATGCAGACATTGTTACCTTTGACATGAGAGATAGAATAGAACTTTGTACCTACATCATCTCCCTCATAAATTATTTGTGACTCATCTTCATACCTTGCCCTTGATAGCATATCTGCCACTGTATTGTCTTTACCTGCAATGTGCTTAAAGTCAGGATTTAAGGACTTAATGTAGGCAATCCACCGCAACATAGCAATGTCTGGCGTTGAGCAGCTTGTAATCATTCCAAGAAGTGCTAGACAATCTGTTTCTACAACCACACATGCACCAATTAGGTACTCTTTCTCACTTTTCAAGGTTGTAACCATACCCCATAACTCTCTCTTTATCTGTGGATAGTTTCTTTGGCGAGCACTTAGTACCTTTGCTCCACATCTTACCACATACCTGTGTCCTTCTTTGTTATCTTGCCCTATTGCCCATCCAATCCCTGTAGGACTGGTGTCTACTGTCACAATTACTGGCGTTTGACACTCATTTAAACTTCTGATTCTTTCTAATCAGCTGATAAAGAGGATCAACTACATGTGCATAATGTGGAATCCAAATAACATAGAAGACACATGCTCCCAGAAACCTTCTAACCTCAGTGATGCTAGTGCACGTTTCTTTCATTCTTTGGATGGCATCTACCTTTGTTGGAAAAGGTTTCCTACCATATGGCCCGCACATGTGCCCCACAATGAGCACTTCATTGACACCAAACATAGAATTTTTCCCTGACAATGTAAGATTCACTTCTTCCAACCTAGACAAAATTTTATCACAATCATTTATGTGATCTACCACAAACCTGCGACATCCCTTGTGATCCAAAGCTTCATCTTTGCCACTTTCTTTACATCCTTTGATATGAAAATCATCAATGAAAGGCATTGTGATTTGAGGAATAAAGTCACGTAAGACCTTATTCATCCCATTCATCATATGTGCAACCGAGTTGGTTGCTCCCTGTGGCAAGGTACACATCCTTACCAAACCCAAAGGTGTCCTGATGGTTGTCAAGTCTCTGCTTTTGATTGCAAGCTGAAATTGATCATACCCTGAGTAGAGATCCCCCATTGAGTAGATTGCCATCCCTGCAAACGCCTCTGCAAACTCATCCACAATTGGACCGGTACCTACATTTCTAATTGTCACCTTGTTCACTGGTTGCATATCTTGGATGCAACGTAGATCCAACCATCCAACCATGATCTATGTCCATCGGCCATTTGCACTTGTTGTAGAGACTCTTTGACATTATGTTTATTTCTGAACCATGGTCAATCAAGGCAACAAATGTCTCTTCAAGATCACCTACCTTGAACAAAGTTTCTGTAGTAGCCCTTGCCCAGTGACTTCGTGAATAGTAGCTCCTAGGAATAGCTTCAAATTCTTCATCATCATTTGAGAAATGCACTTGCTTCACTCTCCCACTAGATTGGTAGCATCCCACCACAGCTCCATCATATATCCTCCTTATTTTGCAGCTGCATTCCTTGTGTCTTCGAGGTTTCCCCTTCAACCTGTGGACGAGAAACTTCAGCAAGGATTTTCCTCTTCCTCTTGATGATGTCAATGATCTCCTCGTGGAATTCACACTTTGCAATGCCAAGAACTTCTCCCAGAGTAAACTCAATCTTGCTATTCAAGATCCTTTCCTCCAAGACTTTCTTTAAATCTGTAGCAACCTCAATATCAGATTGTAGTTTATAAGTTGGGCCTTTTGTCTTACCTTTTGTTGGCTCTTTCTTCTTTCCTGTTGTAGACTCCTCCATGAGTACTTCAGGTGGAGATGCTCCTAGTGTTGAGGGTGTTTGAGAAGGCATTGAGTCTCTTCTTCCTCCACTTCTAGAAGCTCTTTTTGATGGTCCTTCATCAACATTCTCACGTCTGCGCTTCTCTTCTACAATTGCCTCATTTTGTTGGCATTTTGTAATGTAGGCATGCATTGACAATGAGTCCACTGGATCATTCCATCCTATTTCTAGACGTATGCAATCACCTGCTTCATGTAGAATCTCTTTTGTAAGCTTTCCCTTTTTATCTAATTGCATGACATTTGGCCAAATTTGACCATGATGGTCACTCACCTCTTCATCACAAAAATGTTCAATTTTTACTCCATAAGTAGCTGCCTCAACTAAAGAGGTGGCCCTGCTTAGTTTCCATATCTTCAACTAAGGTTTTCATTCCCCACTTCCCAAAGTTAGTTCTCAAGGGTAGACCTGTCTCTCTTAAGTGGATTTTACCATCCTTAAAAAAGACAACATCTTTTGACAAAGCATCACTAAAATCATCACAATCCCTTCTTACATGGTCTATACTATCACACCAAATACATCTATTAACAAACCCTTCTTTGGGCTGTCCCTTCTTCTTTGTCGTTTGGCAAGCAGTGAGACAGCACCTTCAACCTCATTTCAGTCGGTCTTTAGTCCTTGCTCAGAATCTTTATCTTCAAGAAGAAGCTCCAAATTTTCTTGAAACTCTTTACGTGCAGCTTGTAAGAAAAGATCTGTCTTCTCTGCATCTATTGTGGCCCTTTTTGTCCTTGTGAGTTGTGCATAGAGCCGCTCAAATTCCCTAAGTAGTTCTGTTATTGATATTCCTTGCTTTGGCTTGACTACCCATTCTAAGAATATCCTTTTGGTCACTCTCTCAGAGTCCTCCATGAAATATTCCTCCTTTAAAGATACTTTGAGCTCTTCCCAATTTCTCCCATGCCCATCTTTAATTTCCCTAACATGCTCCCTAATTTTTGGAGCAACAATTAGCTCAAAGCTTTGAATCATCTCACCTTCTGACACGCGATGCAGCTCCATCTCCTTCACATACTCGCGTAAGTACTTGGTTACATCTTTGCCATTGAATTGATCCATTCTGTTGATGATCGCTTGTATGGCCTTCGTTTGCTGAAATCTCCCTTCTTTCAAGGGCATGTTGTTGTTGCATATGCTTGAAACATTTGCATTGTTTTTGGGTCAAAATGCATACCCTGTTGCTCAACATGATCACCCATGGTTACCCACAAACTCTCACCCTGGCACTTTCACGTCGGGTTCACCAAAAATATGTCGAGAAATTTGCGGTCTTGCCAGGAAAGCACCCGGCTTATGGCTGTGAGAGTTTGTGAGAGAAATCAACAAAAACTATATGAAGGAGTTATACCATAGATGCCATGAAGACTAGGGTTTGGAAAGAAGTGCAATCAAAGAAGACCCACTCTTTCTCTCTTGCACTCACACACACAAAGAAAGAACACAAAAGAGAATGTCAAAACAACACAAAGGTGAAAACATCAAGGCTATGGTCATATCGTATCATGGATAGTATGAAAGGGTTAATAGATGAGTTAATGGCATTCAATCTTGGCTGACCAAATAGGCTACGAATTGGTCTTTGTAATTGTAGTTTTGTGCTTACCATAATATATATATTTTGTCTAGTGATTGGGATTAATTGTGTGTACAAATCCTCTTGGTTCATAGCAAGATAACTACGCTTACATCAAAAGAAAAATTATTGTCTATGAAAGGTAGTATGATGGGATCCAGTGATAGAAGTATTTCATTGAGCCTTTCTGGGCCAAAGAGAAACACTACACGTTGTTGAAAGTGTATTTTACGGATAATCCATACGTTAATTCTAATAGATCGTACAGAGTGAAAGCGATAGAAATTATCATCATGTGGATTATTCATCTAGGATAGTATGTGAGAAATGTAGATATGAGAGAAGTGAAGAGATGAGAAGTTTCCCTTCGAAGCCCTATTCTTGCCCGTAGGCAATAAGGATACTGTGGGGAGAGATGTACCTGTAGCAAAGAGAACCTAGAATTTGTAGAGAGGATGAATTACTAAGAATGAGAGAGATAGGTTTGGTTAAGGATATGAGATAAGATACATATATATATATATGTTGGATTAGAGATGAAAAAGAAAACAACAAGAAATCAAGAACACATTAATGTAGAACACATCTTACTTGACAAACCCTTCGGCACCATTATTGATGGAGAGAGAAGAAGAGGGGATAATTCAACGTTTATTGATACGCCAAGTCCAAGATTTTCTTTAATTAGAGTTGATCTTCCAAGGATAGCGTACAAGAATGGCTAGTCTACCTCTAGGAGAAAGTGTAGGCTTGGGCTTATGTTAATGGCTAAGTACAATTAAGCATTACTACTCACTCCTTCAAGAATTCCTCTCATCAATGGCTTGAATGCTTGAGTGGTTTTCAAGGAAGAAAAGTTTCCCTTTTATAGGTGAAGGGAACCCCCAAGGGTTTACACAAGAAGAGAGGAGCCAGTGTGAACAGGAATTGGAAAAGTTGAAAATGAGCTGTCCCTGCATGATGTGGGCAGACTGGCGTCCAGTATTTTGATCATATCTCCTCAACCGTGGCTTCAAATAAAAAAGTAAAACTATGGGCAGAAAATTCAGCTCATTAGCTACGATTTTCATTTTAAAATCATTTTCCAATTAGGATTGGAACCTTGTGTAAAAAAATCATCAAAATAGGGTCCATTTCTGGCAGCAAAAGTCTTCCTGTGGTCTCGTTAGCCTAGACTTTCATTTGATTCCAAAGGACACCTCATGCCATATGAAAGCATGACATTGATCCTTGACAAAGTTTTGTAATCATACTTTCAATAATGCATTAAAATAAGTGTATCTTTGAAATCATGCCACCTAGTGTCTCACTAGGATTTGATTCCCTCCTAGTAGCTATTTAAAAAGAAATATAAGAAAAATATGAAAAATACATAGAATATATATATGTTGGAGTTTACCCTAGATATAGGATCTAGCTAGGGTGTGAGATGATAATGAGATAGTAGAAATAAAGAATCAATGCTTTTTGCCCCGAGTTAAAGAGGCGGAGCTATTGATGCTTTTCCCATAGTATTTTCTGATGGTAGAGTAAGAATAGGTTACCCTTGAGAAAAATAATAGGATGAGATAGAAGGCTTATTATTATACTTAAATATGCATATGTACATTATAGGAAAGATAATTATGTATCTAAAAAATTACAAGATAGATTTTGTAGGATGCGTTCCCACTATGTACGTGTCACAGCACGACAGCGTATCGCACCCATACCCAATATATCATCGTGGTTATGGACTATTTCACAAAATGGACTGAAGCCAAAGCGACACAAAAAGCAGATACAAGGACCATTGCACAATGTTTGTATGAGAATGTCTTTGTAAGATATGGATTACCAATAGAAATTGTTAGTGTGATCGAGGAACACATTTTCTTAATGATGTCATTGAATACCTGCTAGAGGAATTCATGGTCATACATAAAAAATATGCTCCATATCATCCACAAGCAAATGGACAAGCTGAGGCCACAAATAAAATCTATACACTATTTTGACTAAATTGTATCAGAATCAAGGGGAGACTGGGATCAACAATTACACTCAACACTATGGGCATATTGGGTAGCTTATAAAACATCGATTGGAACAACACCGTACAGCATGGTGTTTGGTCTAAACGCTATATTACCCATAGAGTTTTTGATTCCAACTCTACGAGTGGAAAAATGCTTAGAATGGACATACCATGAACTCTCTCTTCAAGAATAGATGATCTTGAAAAGCTAGATGAACTTCGATTGAGAGCTGTAGCTTCGATCTATGCTCAGAAGAGAAGACAAAACGAGTTTTTTGACAAGCATGTGGGCACGAAAGATTTTAAAACAGATGATTATGTACTTGTTTACACTTTGAAGCAACATTCCAAAAAACTTAAAAAGCGAGGGATGGGACTCTTTGTGATTAGTGACTTATCACAAAGCGGAGCTATCAAACTTGCGACATTGGAAGGTGAAGAAATGACAAATTGGATTAATGGGTGTCTGTTAAAAAAGTATCATTTATCACTAACACACGATATGATTCAACAAATCCATCATGAAAAACAACGGAAAAAGAAGAAACAGAGGGCAAGAGAAGAAGCACAAGCAGAAGCAAAAGAACGCATTGCAAAAAGAAGGCTTCTACGACAACAAAACTGGATCACCGTTGCGAATAAATGCTATTCGATTAATGATTGTAATGAAGACACAGTGGATCCAATAATTGCAGTCAAAGTGGATAGCAACCAAGTCGATTCAACGGCGTTGCTTGATTCAGGAGCTCAAGCAAATTTGATTTCTTGCAAATTATATAAACAGCTCAATCTTGAAGAACATCTCCATCCTACTCAAAAAGCGCTGGAAAGCAGTACATCACATTCATTAATCATGTTGGGCTGGACGATATTGCGTGTACAAATACATCAATATGTTTATCCCCACAAGTTTTATGTGGTTGAGGATGCGAGCACACTACATCCAATGTTGTTGGGACAACCATTGCAGAAGAGTATAACGTGCAGATAGATTGGAGTTTGAATACGGTCAAAATTCAACAAGCACAAGAACACCAGGTGGTAGCCTTTGCTCAGACAACCCGGAAGAACCATATAATGGTGCAACAATCACTTGATAAAGAGCAAAAAAGATGGGTGCCACTTAACCAGCAAAAGATACCTACAAAGGATAACCACGAAACCGCCCATCATATTCAATCAAAAAATGAGACACCATAGGCGACAATGAATAGATCAAGGTCAGAATATGCAAACAATAGGTATGGTACGGAAGTATGGAAGTGAAGGAGCCTACAAACCACAATGCAATAGCAGACAACCTCCGAAAAACAATGTTAAACAAACACCGAACAGGGTCATAAAATAGATATGGATACCGAAAAACATGCTCAATCACCAACTACATGAGGCACGCATTTGGATCCCCAAAGAGATCCTATAGGAACTCCCTTCAGTACAAGCAACACCAGCAGCCAGACAATCACTAATCCGACATCGGCAAACCGATCTATGTGGGTGCCGATCAAAAGAACAGCAATAACGACCAAAAAAGAGGCCATAAACCTACAAACGCCTCCAAATCAAAGCTACAAATTTCAATCAAAAGAGAAAAAGATTATGGCCACATCAGACACGACACTCCCATCCACGGAGACCACAACGGCCATATCTACAGTAGCGGCAAACCAAGCCACTTTCGCAAAGAAGACGATCAAACAACGAGCGGTAGAATTACAACTTTTAATTGCAAATAGAATCTGCCAACCAAACCAAAAAAAAACAGGAAACCTCGATGTCGAATGCCAATAAGCATTTTGCTTATTCCCTCCTCTCACACCGCATTAATTTTACCATGCATTGATTGAGTATGTATCAGGTAGGGCCACGTTACAAGGCCGCGGATTAGCATGATTTTAACCCATGCACTGCACATACCCCGAGGTGATACCTTGTCATCCGGGAGGACTCCGATTAGGAGGGGGGGAGGCATTCTCAATGCGAACCCGATGACCGTAAAAAGCAGCAAAAAGGGAATGTTTTGACTATTTTTAAGGGATTTACGTTTGATTGTAAATTTTCTAGACTAACCTAAGTACATATGCCATTATAAAACATTAATCTACAGATATATGAGGCCAAACGCCAAATTGAGGCCTATAGGTGTGTGTATATATGTAAAAATAGTCAATTTTCGGGCAAAATATTGGTAAAACGAAGAAATCCGGCCATAAAAATTACATGTGAGTTTACATAGTGTGTCAGGGTGAATTTTTTGATTTATTTTGATTTTTGGGGTTTTTTCGGGTTGACTTTGCTATTTTCCTTTTAATTTTACTAATTAATGGCAAAAAAAGTTCAAAAAAACAAAAAGCAAGTGAAATGCGAACGTAATGGAAAACAAAAAAGATGGGGATGATCAGTGACTATAAGACAACCTAGGGTACAGTGTGGGTGCAATTATGAGAATGAAGCAGGAGGCGTATTGTGGCCAGATTTTGATCGATTTTGACCGAATCGTCAAAATTCTCAGAAAACTGGGGAAACTGAGTCCAAATGGGTAACTTTTCGAGTCTAAACCGCGTTTCACAAAATGTTAGGAGCACATGTCAAATTTCATGAAAAATGGTTCGGGGACCCCCATCATAAGATTTGTTCACTCCACTTAGAGCTCATTTCTACTATTTCACTTGTGAGAGAGAGCTCTAGCCACCTAGAGCGCATAGGACTTCCAACAGCTGATACGCTGTACACAGGCACCGGAAAGCCACCAGATATGAGAAATAGGCTTAGCACCTTATGCTCTTCGGGTATATTTCATGTTTTGTCGCCAAGACTAGCATATAACTTTAACGGGGTTTGCAGGGTAGAGGCCTGTGAGCATAGGTAGCCACCTAACGGCTAACCCAATACCAACAAGACATCATAGGGGGTTTACCCTAGCCAAAGAGACCAATCTTGGAGGCTCAAAGGAGGTAAGATAGCAACGGAGAAAACCTTGGCACCTCAAGCCCTGCAAGAGGCCACAAAGAGGAAAATCCAGTAAAAGTGGCAAAAATGATACCAAAACTCATGGGTAGGAGCTTCTCGATGAGCTCTACAAGGCTACATAGGCCACATGGCCATAAGGCGACCCAAAGCAGACCTAAGCAAGAAACGGCATCGAAAACGCAAAGCATCACTTGGCTCTCACAGCCAAGTGAGACGTCCGTTTGCCACCAAACTGCACGGGTGGCTTATCAAGGCCTTCAACAACCAAGTCCTATGGTGGTAGACCACTACAAATCATTGGGGGCATGCAAACGCAATCATGGGCGCTTCTAGAGCGACAAATTTCCAAATGAAGCTGAGGTGAAGCCAAAGCCAACAAGAACCACATGGCAAGGTTCCCCAAGGGTTCATGAAGCTATGCTAGTCATCATCAAGGAATTTCATCGTGGAAAAGCGCTCCAAGAGTCACAAATTGCCTCTGAGGCTCTGAAAGCCAAAAAGGGAGTTTCTAACTAACCATTTGATTTTTTATTTGAAATAAGGCACAAAGGGGACTTAGGGAGGTCATATGCACATAGTAGTAGGACTTGCTCCTAAAAAATGTATAGGAGACATCCTACGCGTAGGATGTCTCAAGGCCACTTTTGGGCACCCAACTCACCATTCAGCCATACACATAGCCTCTACATGTCATTTACATCTTATTCCTCAAGTTTCACTCTATTTGGACCAAGTCTGACCTCTTCTGCATCAAAAAATGCAAAGTTAGAGCATAGAGGCAAGAAATGGTCATAGACCTATCAGAAATGACCCAAATCAAGTGAAACTTGAACCACACACTCTTCATAACATGTCAAAGCTAACTGTGAGGTCACATCTTCAAAATCATGAAAAAGACATACTACGCGTAGTATGTCTTCAAACTTGAAATGACCTCCAGGTGGATTTTTTGATCTTCATACATCTTTATCACATTCATGCAAGCCCCCCCACCACGTTTAAAGCCAAACAGATCATTTTTTGGCCTCATAGCTCCATAGATAGACTTTTCAGACTCTGAAACACCAGAAATGGTCTTCCTATCCTCAAAACTTATCCAAATTCAAATCTAAGACCATGATGATGGTCCACAGGCTATATGCCCTATCATACTGACATGTTTCATGCAATTTTGAGCAAAAACACATACTACGTGTAGGATGTATTGAGGCTTATTTTGTAGCACAAATCCTATTATTTTCACTTCAGGGCATCCTTAGTCCCTCTTGAGCTCATGTTTCAATTTTCAAGTCAATTGGATAGTTAAAACTTAGTTTATCAGCTAATCTGTAAAAAAACAAAACACGAACTTTGGACTACTGAGTGCAACAGGATCCATGGCAGCCGCTAAGTCACCGGCAAAGAAGAAAAGAATGACCAACAAGGATTACCTGGATGAGGTGGAGCCATTTATAATACCAACAAGAACCATAAAGCCCACTACCAGTTGGGTACAAAGCAACTTACTTGAAGAAAACGACCTCAGAATATACCAAGGCATGTTCAAAGACCTAGAGGGCAATGCCATAGAGCTGCCAATGATACCACAGGAACTCAATGAGTTCACGAGAAGGCCAGAGATAGTGTCTATCTTGGAAAATTTAGACTTACACAATTACTTTGAGGCTTTGCCAGTAGGAATTGACATTCAAAGAGTCTAGGAATTTGTCACAATAATAAAGGAGAATGGCATAGCCAAGGCGACAGATCTAAAAGGAAAGGACAGAGTGATTATAATCACGCCAGAGGTGGTTGCAAGTGCCTTGAACCTCTCTAATACAGGAGACAGTGTCAACAAGAGGCGAGAGGAGGTGAAGGTATACAAGGGAACCAAGAAGAACTACACCTTCGAGGATATTGCGGATTCAATGGTGGCAACCATGTGCCAACTATACAACCAATATTTCCATATCTGCACCAAGAGGCTTCAAAAGTACACTCTACCACTTGCAGCAATTGGAACAACATTCACATGGGCAATGAAGACAAGCTGCCCAAGAGAGATAGATTATGCGGCATACCTGCAGTACCACATTGTGACGATGGGAACCAAGAATCCCACATATATTGCAGTAGGGGAGATGCTCACCAAGGTAGTATATGAATCTCTAAATGCTAAAGGCTAGTGGCCTCTTCCTCCATCAGAGAATGAGTGGTTGAAGCTGACAAAATACAAGAAAGAGGAGCAACCTACAGCTCCCAGGGTGGCCACCAGACTGAAAAGAAGGTTAGAGATAGTAGAGGAAGAGCCACCTCAGCCAAAGAAAGGAAAGAAAGCTACCATTCAGATGCCAACAAAAGAGACTAAATCCCAGAAGGCTGCTCGGCTAGAGAGGCTGATGGAGAGTTTTAGAGCCGAAAGAATGCTTAAAGGAGATCTAAGAAAATTATGGAAGCCCTCACTTGAGGCCATGTTTGGATATTCTCAAAGGACTCATAGGGATCGCTTCAAAGATTATATAAAGAATTTCGAGATCCTAGATGCAACGGCCGAGAATATTCCAATTATACCTTTTACCAAAGAAGAAGTTGATGATGTGAGGTGGCAGTTGTTAGAAGAGCAGGAAAGTGTAGAGCGAGAGAGGATAACAAAGGCTAATCGGGACTTCAAAAAGAAGCAATCAACCCCACCATCAAGCCGTGAGTCCAGTCCTCCACCATCACCACCTCCTCTTAGTCCTCCTCAACCTCTACAGACTGAGGAGTTGATTAAATCTAAGAAGCCACAAGACTCCAAGAAAGAAGAGGACAAAGAGAAAGAGCAGAAGGAAGAGTTTGAACCAAAGCCTGAGAAGCAAGATCCGGAAGCAAAAAACTATAGAATATTCTTGGATCTACTAGCTACTGGATAAACCTGAGAAGAGGCAGCTCATACAGCTTTTCAACTATCAACCCCTAAACCAGAAGAATACACATTGAGCCCTTGTTTGGTGGAGCTAAAGGAGATTTCAACAGATACAATGGATTTGCAACCACAAGCCTAAGATTGGGAAAAAGTGATGCAGAGGCTGCAAGGATTAAGAGACAGATCAGTGGCCAAAGAGATTGAGTATGAAGGGCGGAAGTTGAGTGAAGTAAAGGTGAAAGCTGAAGTGGAAACACTTCAGAAGCAAATTCAAGAGAAAATGCATAGCTAAGCACAGCTGCAAGCTGAACTAGAAGCAGCACTAAAGAAATGTCAAGAGTTAGAAAGTCAAAACCGAGAAACCACTCAAAAGCTAATGAACTTCGAAGAAGAGTACAAAAAAATCAGCAATGCTTTGACTGAAGCCGAAAAGGAAAGGGATGGGCTCACCCTAGAGATGGCCAAAGAGTCAAAAGAGGTTGAGAGCTTGAGGGAGGCCAAAGACGAAGCTGAAATATCACATGAGGCTAGCCAAGATGAGGTGATCGAACTAAAGGATCAAATCAAAGTGGAAGATCAAACGATTCAGAGATTGAGAGCGTCTCTGGGGAGAGCAAGAGCTGCAACTACAACTAGTACTAGCCAAGATAAATACGTGTTTGAAGAACAAATGATAGAACTTCAAAAAGAGTTGACGCTTGAAAAGAGGCAGAGAGTAATGCTAGCAGAGGGGTCAATGGTGGTACAAGCCAGGTTAGAAGATGATAACAAATCATTGAAAGGGGAATTGGATAGGCTTCAAAAAAGACAAGAAGATGACATAAAGACGTTGCAGACAGAGAATGATGAGGTAAGGCAGAAGCTAGAGAAAGGTGATAGAGTCAATGCAAAACTTAATGACCTATTAGTAGCTGTGACAAAACAAGCTCAGTTAGCAAAAGACGACTTACAGAAGCAGTTGGACAAACTTAAGAGCCAACCAAGTGAAGAACCTCAACAAAGTCATGGGCCGGTTGCTATGGAAGGAACTGATATAGAGAATGTGTCAGATCCGATGGACACAACAATACAAGAGGACATTCCTGTGGGACCCTTACAAGAGCCCCGAGATCTGACACAAGAAGAAGAAGACAATCTATAGAAAGCAATAGAAGTAGCCATAAAAGACACCGCAAAAGAAGCAATGCTATGGGAGCAGAGGGTATTGAATTCCATGACCACTCAGAGATTAGATGCAAATGTCGTTTGACATGAATGGCTACAACCCTCTCTCCCCTATCCTCTTCTAAAATACGGGGCTACTACACTCAACAAGAGGATTAAAGAGGAGCCTATAGTGCCGCTGTACCATGAAGACATCACCAAACCAGAAGGTGTTAAGCTCATTGTGGACTCTCAACCAAAATGGAGGAAGGCATGGATCACTAAATACCCACAGTATTTAGTACATTTGGTAAAGGTCCCTAAAATGATTAGACGATACCTTAGCTTTTGCCCTCTACCAAGGATGCGGACATGGAAGGAACATGAACTGCTGAAGAGAAGCCACCCCACGCTGCCAGGCTTGAAGGCAAGAGAGAGAATGAGTGAGCAATACATCGTGAAAACCCTAACGGGCGCCATTAAATTGTTCACTGGTTTGCCTGACCTCTCTTGCATTATGCTTATAAAGATATGTAAAACACTTCTGACATTCTTTGAGGTCTTCTAACCTGGACAAGCAACAAACAACATATTCTTCTTCCAAGACACTTATAGATGTGCTTATGACCTGTCTGCTCAAACTTCACATGAGGTGATACATGCCCTCTACCAAAGAATAATGTTCCTGCCCTCCTACCATCTCCAAGCCTTTGAAGAAGCCTTCTACAACGGCTTCTTCACCATCGACACAGATATATTCAGCCCAACATTAGTGGCCCAGCATGCACGATATGAGTCCGTTTTGAAGATGCGCGACATTCTCGACTGAAGCAGCGACTCTACTGTCATGTCGGGGACGACATGAGCTAGGAGGGGGGGAGTGTTAGCTGAAGACGGGAGGCCACACTCAGCTGAAGACTGACAAAATGATAAAAGAAGGAAATCCTATGTAGTCATTTCCTGATTAAGAAAACTCGTAATTTCACTTGTAAATACTTGGGGCTTGTACATTATTTTTGCCATTAGACTAAGTAGGATTTAACTTTGGAACATGAGGTTTTGTATTTGGAAAGTATATATACCAAATTCTAACATTAATAAATAACCCCCCCCCCCCCCCCCCCTTTGTTCATTGGATGAAGTGTCTGTGAGAAGCGTATTCTGTGTACGAGAGAGAGTGAGCGCTTATCTTGATGCTACGTGCACACTGGTGGTCGGAATCGAGTACAAAAAAGTGAAGCGTATTGCCCCCAGAGAGAGCTACGCGCCAATACCCACACTGCGCATGTACGGCTCGGCTTCACGAGATTAACCAGCGAGCTATTTCTAGGGATTTGGTAAGCAAATGGTGTCTGTTTTCGCATTTCAGCATATCCACGCGTTCATATTGAGTAGAGCTACACATTAGGCACCTTAGTTTTCAGAAATGTCGACCTGCAAAAACCTGTTAGACATCCTACATGATTCTGCACTGGGTGTTTATGGGTAGGGTTTTGGGTCACGGACCTTAGGGAGAGTGGCCTATTGGTGTTAATAGGATATCCCTCAAGTTTCGTAGCATTTTGAGAACGTCTAATGGGTATTTGGCTCATGGAAGCGTTGTAGGAAATCTCATCCTATGCACAATAGTAGGCTGTAACTTAGACATTGGGTAGAGACCTATGCAGGAAGTAGTCAATAGTCGGTCGAGTGTAGGTTGACACCCTATTCTTGCTTTCACGCGCCTGTGGGTCAAACTTTGTCCTTAGATGACAATTCTTGTTAGGTGAGTTCTCGCTGTGCTGACGTCCGCCGTGGCATATCCGCCAACAGGGGGTTCTTGTCGATAGTCGTTGAGATACAAGCACGTGGTATCAGGTTCAACAGATGTTCAGGATGCAAGTTGGATAGTAAACATGTAATGGAATTGGCCTATTAACTTGAGAGTAGCGAAAATTAGAGAGAGTACTTTTTTGAAATTCCTTTGTGAGCATAGGGGGTAAACATAATTTATGGTAGCAACATAAACATAGCATTTGGTTAACTTGACATGAACAATACTTTTGCAAGAGAGAAAATTTAGAGAACATGACAACGTTGAGGATCGGATTTATGTGGAGCCGGTCCCCCTCCAATAGGAATTTGTATTATGCTTTCTCCCATCAAGAGAGACTTGTTGTAATAAAATCTTTGTGTTCCTTGTGACCTAGATGATGCAATGAAGATGGAAAGCTTCATGCATCACAAGAATAACATAAAATTTGAGGAAACCATTAACTATTCCAAGCCTTAGTCGTCCCAAGACCTCAAACACCTTCGGAGGTGGAGAGAGCTAGCAGGGAATGAGGGTACGGAAGAGGAAGAACAAACATTTCATAAGAGAAAGAATTATTTCCTTACATATCATCACTCTTCTTCCTAGAATAGTAATAAAGATGGAGAAGATGGCAAGCTTAAGCATTGAAGCATGGCTCTTGGTTGGATTTGCACTCCATAGCCAAGAGTGTTGGTGTAGGCTCTCAAACTCTACTTGCTTGGAGAAGGAGAGGGAGCTATTGCACTTTGCACAATGCATAATGAGAGTGTGTGTGAGTGTGTGTGGGAGAGTATACCCCCTAAGAAGTCCCCCTACTTGCTTTGGTCAACCCCCCTTGTAGCTCATGCTTGAAGCTCATTGGACCCCTCCTAGCCTAGCCAATCACAAGCAGGAGATAAATCAAGTAACAGAGGTAGCCTTGGGACAAGTGTCCCCCTTTCTTGTTTGAGAGAAAGGACTTGATAAATGTAAAAACAATTAATTAAATCTTCTAATTTATCATTGGACCCCTTGGGTGGCCAACCAATAGGCTTCAGGCACACCATGAGGGCAACATGAGGAGGAACTTGACAATTGTCCCCTTTGCTTTCTTTGTACCAAGCATGCCTTGTGTGAGTGTGTGTGTGTGTTCTCTCTCATCCCACCTCTTGTAGGGCTCGTCCCCTCCTTGTAGGGATAGATTTGACTTTTGTGCCACCTCAAGCCCCTCAACCTTGGGCCTAGTTCTCACCACAAGCTTGGCCCTTAAGCCCCTCAAGCTTGGGCTGGGTTCTCACCTCAAATACAGCCCTAGCATCTTGAGCATAACATGCACCTCAAGCATCTCAATCATCAAGCACCTCAAGCATCTCAGTCATCAGGCACCTCAAGCACCTTAGTCATCAAGCACGACAAGCACCTCAAGCACCTTAAGGTTGTGTCGGGTTCCCACCTCAAGCTCAGTCCTAGTTTACCTAAGGTCAAAGGACTTTTACACTAATTATTGGAGGTCTTCAATGAAGCTAACCCTAAGGTTTTATGCTCCATTGGTTAGACTTTCTCTTTGATAGAACATCTCTTATTTGGGCCCCTTTACCATTGGCCCGTGTTGAGATAGATCTATAAGCACATGTCTATATCTTAACCCTTGGTCCCATTTATTCTCCCATATATAAGTGATCAATTTAGTATGAGAAAATCATTTGGGTTGGTTAGATATTAGATTTTGTGACATTACCTCTCTCTTGAAATCATAGTTGTCCTCGACTATGAGGTAGAAGAGATAAAGCCTTAGTCATTAGTCGATCTTACTGAGCGGGTAGAGGATCCGTTTTTACCCTACGACATCTTTTCAAGATGGATGACCAATCCATTTGGTGCCTGGGAGATATAGCTACCGCAAGCATGTCTGCTCCTTAGTCCATTTCATTCTCCCAAAGTAGAGTGACAAATTCTACTTGGTGTTTGAGAGACGTTGTCATCACAAACATGATTCTAAGCATGCATACTATTTAAATTTGTGCACAATGAAAAAGAAAAGTAGTCTTATAAGACAAAAGCATGGGTCATTTAAAAGAAATTTGTACATTTGCTTACTCTAATGTAGCATTGTAAGCATTGACAAGGTTCATACTATCCTTAAGCTGTATTCCTTGCATCCATCTAGCATCTTCAAAAGGATAATTTTTGAACTTAATAAGATACCGTTGAATAATCTTACCATGTCGTAGTACCTTGTCTTCATGCCAAAGAATAACTTCGGGTTGTAGCACCTCTTCTTGGTCTTCAAATTTGGGAAGGTCTTCAATAATCGGTACACTTGGTGGGTCTCCTTTGTAGGGCTTGCGTAGGCTCACATGAAAAGCATTATGTATGAGCCAATGGTTGGGCAACTTGAGTTGGTAAGCCGTCTCATTGATAGGCTTCAAGATTTGGAAAGGACCATAGTATCTTTTTGCTAGCTTAGCATAATACTTTTGATGGCCCGTATGATTTTTGCTCGTCATTTGCCTTGATCGAGCCTTAGGAAACTTAAGTAAGAACCAATCATTTTCTTTGAAAGTTAAGGCCCTTTTGTGCTTGTCAACAACAACAGCTTTTTGACTTTGTTGAGAGATGGATATAGCCTCCTTAATCTTTTGAAAAGATTCTTCTAGGTCATGGCTATACTCATCAGCAACGAAGATCTTCCCATGTACTTTGAGTAGCAAGGGACTTTTAGGTCTTTCCTCAATAATTTCAAAAGGTGCTTTTCCCTTAGAAGTATGTACAATATTATTGTAGGCATACTCTAAAAGAAGTAAATACTTTTTCCATTGTGAGCGTTGATCTACTTATGTAACATAAGTGTTGAGGAGATCAAGTATTTTAAGATTGGCTATCTCACTTTTGCCATCCGTTTGTGGGTGATAGGCCGAAGAGAAATTCAATCTTGTTCGCAGATTTTCAAAGAGACCTTTCCAAAAGTTACTGATCATTCTAGGATCTCTATCTGACACAATGAATGTTGGTAATCCATGGTGTTTGAAAATTTGAGATATGAAGAGAGTTTCCATTTGGTGTGCCTTAATAGTCTTTTTGACAGGGATGAAGTGTGCTTGCTTGCTAAACCTATCTATTGTCCATATTCCCGTATTCCCATGGATAGACTTGGGTCATCCAAAGATAAAATCCATGGATATACTCTCCCATGGTGAATTTGGGATAGGCAATGGCTGGAGTAATCCACGTTGCTTCCCTCTATCATACTTGGTCTTTTGGCATACTACACATTTTTTAAAACATACTCTTGTATGTCCACTTTCATGGTAGGCCAATAGTAATATGTCTCTACTCCTTGGAGAGTAGGTTGAATTCCTCTATGCCTCGCATAGGGAGGAGCATGGGATTCATACATAACTTTCTCACGAAGGAAATGGGTAACACATAGCCTATTGCCGTGGAGACGATAACCATCGAGCAAGGTGAATGGTTCCTCTTTCTTCCCCAAAGCAAGGGTTGACATTATGTCTCCAAAATCAGGGTCAATAGCATACTCATCTATCATAGAAGATAGATCATTATGAGTAGCTATAGAGACCGCATTAACTTTTGATCGTCGTGAAAGTACATCAGCCACTTGATTGTGCTTACCAGAAACGTGAGCAATATGAAAATTATATTGCAAAAGAAAATTTGGCCACCTCATTTGTTTGTCAGAAAGCTTGGTTTGCGTCATGAAATACTTGAGACTTTGCTGGTCAGTTCGTAGAATGAATGGAGTCCCCAATAAGTATTGCTTCCATGTGTCTAGGGCATGTAGAATAGCTAAAAGCTCTTTTTCATGAATGCCCAAGATTCATTCATCCGTATTGAGCCTTCGGCTCTCATATGCTATGGCATGCCCTTCTTGAAGAAAAACTGCGCCAAGGCAATCACCACAAGCATCACATTGGACCTCAAATGGTTTTGAGAGATTTGGAAGGATGAGAACTGGTTGGGAAGTAAGTTTCTCTTTGAGTTTATCAAAAGTATTTTGCTCCTTAGCAGTCCATACATACTTAGCGTTCTTCTTAGTTAAGTCATGTAGTGGTCCTGCTACTTGAGAGAATTTTGCTACGAAGCGTCTATAGTATGCGCACATACCAATAAAACTTCTTAGCTCATGTAGATTCCTTGGATTAGGCCATTCTTTTATTACCTCTAACTTCGATGGATCCGTACAGATACCATTTTCAGAGATAATATGACCTAGGTATTGAAGCTCTTGAAGGAAAAATTCACTTTTCTTTTGGTTGAGAAAAAGCTTATTCTCTCTCAATGCTTGAAAAATCACTTGGAGATGTTGCTTATGTTCCTCCAAAGACTTGGAGTAGATGATGATATCATCAAAGAACACTCCAGTGAACTTGCCGTAAGGTCTAAAAAAATTCTCCATTAGATGATTGAACGTAACTGGTGCATTAGTCAAGCCAAAAGACGTGACTAGATATTCTTAAAGACCAATAGTAATGCGAAATGCGGTCTTTAGGATATCTTCATCCACTACCCTTATTTGATGATAGCCACTTTTAAGGTCAATCCTAATGAAGTAGGTAGAGCCTTGTAGCTTATCAAATAGATCTTCTACTTGAGGCATGGGAAATTTGTTTTTGATAGTGATATGGTTTAGTGCTCGATAGTCCACACACATACGATATGTACCATCTTTCTTTTGCACTAAAAGGACTGGAGGACAAAAGGGAGAGGAGCTAGGCCTCACCATCCTTTGTCTACCAATTCTTGTACTTGCCTCATGATCTCCTCTTGTTGAGCTTGAGAGACTCGATAAGGAGGCTTGTTAGGTGGTGAGATTCCTGGAAGGAGCGGTCATCATCCCCTAGTTTTGGAGGTAAGTCCATAGGGATATCATCGATGAACACATCTTGGAATCCTTTTAGAAAATTGAACAAGTCTAACTCTTCTTGATTCCTACCATTTACACTTGATAGAGACTCTTTGACAAAAATCATGTACGCAAAAATTGAGCTCTTCTCATTGATTTATCAAAAGCGGGAGGATTTACAAGTGGAATAGTGCAACCACGCTCACTAGCATCTATATACATGTTCTTTCCCCTGTAGGTGAAGTAGATTCTCCTTTTAGGGAACTTCATATTGGCAGCCATGCAATCAAACCATGGCACCCCTAGGATAGCATCCTCATGTTGGAGAGGAGAGATGAAAAAGTATTCATTGTCGACATAGATTTGGACATGAAGCCTCAACTTCCCAATCAAGGGAGTAACGGAGGCTTGCTATCCCTTGAAAGCTCTGTCAGTCGTTACCATATCTCCCATCTCAAAAGCTTAAATGCCCAACTTGGTGACCAACTCTGTTGATGTGAAGTTGTGAGTAGAGCCAGGGTCAAACAAGATGAAGGCATCATGCTCTCTTACCTTTCCACAAGCATAGGAAAGTGATGATCCTTTTGCAATGAGCATCCTCTTTTGGAGCTTCAATTGTGGAAGCCCTACGAGTCTCATTGCAAGCATTTTTTTGGGGGGCAAGAACGATAGCCATGTCCTTGCTCCCCACACTTGAAACACTTATGGTCCTTGTGAAAAGCTTCTAGCTCTTCAAGAGAGAGTTGTTTTTTGCCTTTGTAAACTCCCTTCTCCTTGGACCGATTGTTGTTGTTGTTGTTATAAGTAACTTGGGAAGAATTTTGAGCATTGGTTTTCCCCTTTGCATCATTTTTGTCTTTGTTTTGCATGGGCTTGACATTTAGTCTAGCCCCTTGATGCTTTGAAGATACGGCAGATACAGTTCAGAGATTTTTGATGGACAACTACCTAATGATTAATCTAGACAATTGATGATAGGGTATAAGCCTTCTTTCATTTTTTTTCATATGTTTACCAGTTACGTGAGTCTGATGATGGCAAAGAGCTTAAGGTACCTGTAGCAGATGTAGATTGAAGTGCACTTGGCACAGACCGGAGGCTGTGCAGGTTCATAGGGTCTGGATGTCATGCAGCTCCGCTCCCATGCTAAGAAAGATGCCAGAAAAATGCACATCCAGCTTATTTGAAGCTTATCTGATTCATGATCAGTGTTCATGGCTTGGTAACAAGCTATTTTTATGGTTAATGTATGCCAGATGTGGCTTAAAAGGTCCAAAAGATGCCTTAATGATTCCAAAAATGAGTATGTTTGAAGTGAGCACAGATGGAAGATTATGATCTAGAACTGCAGTGCTTGCAATGCTCTACCGGCTTGTCTTTATGAATCGTTGATTGGAGCTACGGTGAAGAAGTTATGGTATATTGAAGTTTGAGTCGATTGTAGATCCGTACCGGATTGGGCAACTACAGCTGAGGTGACAGAAATGAAATGAATGCACGGGCCTAAAGTGCTCACTTTGTGGGGGTGTTGGTCTTTTTAGATCAGCGATCGGAGTCCCGATCCCAAGATATTGGCCGTTGATAAAGATTCACCGGGGGCCGGTTCCGTACCAGTCCAGTCGGCTCGGTCGGTGTCTCAGCTGGGAGTTTTATCTATTGTCCAGGGTTTGGGATGCAGGAGCATTAATAGCTTGATGAGTCTCATGCCCGAGATGTCATTTCATGCAGTGCTTGGCCGGTAGTGGTCGTAATTGGCAATACTCGACTGAGAGGAAAGAAACTGAGACACTTTTTATCGGATGTAATGGGAAGGCCTTACTTCCAATGCAATGACTCATACTTGCATCTAGCAGGCTTGTGACACTATTCAAGATCATTTACGGGCACAAAAATTCACGGTGATATTACTAGTCAGGGGATGTTGGAAAATGATGTCATGCTTGCCTTGGCCGATATGTATGCCAAATGTGGTGCCATTATGAAAGCACAAAAAGCTCTTGATGAGATCATCATCCGAAATGACGTATCGTGGAGTGCATTGAGTGTAGAGAATTTTGACTTTGCCGGTGCCTTGGTTAAATTGCATGCCAAATGTGGTACCCTTCTGAGTGAAGGGTCAAAGGACTGCCCACCTATGAGCTTAAAGGAAGTTTGGCCACCCAAGGGTTGCCCAAGAGTTGTTTTATAAGGGTAAGTGGGAAAAACAAGAAAGAGGAATGGAGAAAAGTGGGTAGGCAGTAGAGAACGATGGCGCAAGGAAGAAGAATCACTTGCAGCGGGCTGTAGAGAGCTCGGTTGAGCGTGGCTAAGAAGGGAAAAGTCTTCAGCACAGCAAGGCGCATGTTTGTGGAGCTTGTGTCGTCAGATTTCGTGCTCGTCGGAACTTTGCTTGCCACATCATCAAGCTCTTTCCCACACCATGTCAATCACGACGGCGTGACTGCGTGGTGGGGCAAAAAAATCAAGAAGGCTATTATTGGAGGGCATAATAACAAGAGGAGCCAATGGGGGGTTACAAAAGAAGAAAGCCAACGAGGGCAGCGAGGAAGGGCAAGGCAGAACGAGGAGGTAACCGACGGCAAGGCATAACGAGGAGTCACGAGGAGAGCCAAAGGGCAAGAAGGACTCCATGGAATAAAGAAGAAGGTTACGAGGAGAGGGAGGATAGCAAGGGAGGATTAGAGGCTTCAACGGGGGAATACAAAGAAACGGAAGAGGGCAATAAGGAGAGGAGTGAGGAGGGCATCGAAGGAGAGGAACAAAGTGGAAAAGAAAGGCTTCTTGAGCTCTCTCTCTCTCTCTCGCTCTCGTTCTCGGGAAGCAAGCGAGTTCGGGAGTAAGCAAGCAAAGCTTTCTCTCTCGGCTTGCACAAGGAGAATTCTATCTCTCTCTCTCTCTCACTCTCGGCCTTTGCTAACCAAGGAGACTTCCTCTTTCGGCTAGGCAAGGAAAGACCAATCGAGGATCGTAAATAGTCATAAGAGAAGAGAGCTAAGCTTTGGCATAGCAAGCAGGGTAAGCTTTGAGAACTCGGAGCAAGCCAAGCGTGAAGAGAAATCAGAAAGTCTAGAGCTAAGAAAAAGGCAAGAAGGGATTTGAAGAAAGTAATTGAATACATATCAAGTAGTAGAACAACCGATCTAAGAAAACCGGCACAGAAGGATTTTGTTCGTCACCGGCAACTTAAATTAGTTATTTCTTTTTTATGAATCACGGAGCCATTAACGGCCCCGGTAATTGTAACGGGAGACTAAACTCCTTGATTTCAGTGAACCTACGTGTTGGTGCTGTTAACAGCCCGACTTGGCTATTGCCAGCAGAATGTACTCAAAGCTTAAATTGATTAATTGAAGGTTACGGTGATTGACAGAGCCCTTTTCACCTGTTGTTCTTGTTCTCTTGACACCTCCCACAGCCAGAGGCCCGATGCCTGCCGGGCTCACGTTTTGAACACATCCCCCGACAACATATGTCAAACGATGTGATGAATGACAACGCACAAAACCACCCCAAAGGAGAGATGAAATTTCACTGAGGCCAATGATAGGTGCACGTGCTTTTGCCAAATGGGGCATTGACTTCATTGGTCCCATCATCCCTCTAGGATACAGGACACACGCACAATACATCATCGTAGCAACAGACTACATGACGAAATGGGCGGAAGCAAAAGCAACCCAAAAAAATGATGAAAGGACTACAGCTCAGTTCCTTGAAAACGTCTTTACGCGGTATGGACTACCAATCAAAGTAGTGAGCGATAGAGGAACACACTTTGTGAACGACGTCATTGAGAGCCTCCTTGACGAATTCATGGTGGTCCATCACAAGTCAGCACCCTATCATCCGCAAGCCAATGGACAGGCAGAGAGTACCAAAAAAATCCTATGCATAGTGCTCACCAAGATAGTCAGTGACTCAAGAAATCATTGGGATCAAAAGCTACACACCGCCTTATGGGCTTACCGCGTAGATTTTAAAACTTCCATTGGAATGACTCCCTTTAACCTGGTATTCGGGATTAATGCGATACTACCATTGGAATTCCTAATCAAATCCCTCAAAGTGGCAACACAATTAGGATGGACGGGCCATGAGCTATAGGAGAGACTAGACACCGTAGAACAATTAGATGAAACTAGACTTAAAGTGATAGCTGGGATATATGCTCAGAAAAAGCAAATGACATATTTCCATGATCAACACGTGATTGGTAAGGAGTTCCAAAAAGGGGATTACGTTCTCATGTATACCCTAAAACAACACTCCAAAAAACTCAAAAGCGAGGAATGGGGCCTTTTGTGATCCATGATATATCGCAAAGTGGCGCCATCAGCAACATTCGTAGGAGAAGAGATGCCTAATTGGACGAGTGGTTGCAGGTTAAAGAAATATCTTCTTCCGCTGAAACTAGAAGAACTCGCAACACTCCATGCAGCAGCTCAGTGCAGACGTCAAGCACAGGACATTCGAGAACAAGCACAGCAGGAAGCCAAACTCAGAATATTAAAATGCAGGAAACAAGCAAACTTCCAGAGGAAAGAACAACAGGACGTGGCTATTAAGAATGCACCGATAGCATCCATACAAACGGCGGCTACATGGTTAGGAGGAATGGATCTACGTATTTATTTACAACTTGCCGATGGCACCACCGAAAGAGCGTTAGTGGATGCAAGGGCCAGAGCTAATATGGTTAACTACTCTACTTTCAAAAAAATCACACAGGAACCTCTAATGCCCAGCACTATGGGGTTCAAAGTCGCAAACAAAGGTACTATGGACAGTCTAAGCCACATAAATTTGCCAATCAACATTGATGGGATAGTTTATCCACATCAATTTCATGTGGTTGAAGATCAACATCTTAATGAAGCAGTTGTTCTAGGAGTGCCATGGATGCGCTTTATCAAGCCACACAAAACTCGTAGGACAACACTTTACTCATTGAAAACGAGGACCAATCTTTAGCCACACCATTCGCACAAACGGACCATGAATGGGAACCTCTACCATTGCCACACGCAGCAGCTCAACGACGACGATCATCCACCACCATGGTCACAAAAATACGGGTTAAGAAATCAATCATGGAAACCAAGCCTAGGCAATTGTGGATACCTAAACGGAAAACCAATACACGTAAACCTACATTGCCTACACAGAAATTAAACCATCACAAATTGCCCACCGCAGTTATCAAACAACCTAACCCAATGGACCACTATCTTTGACAATCAAACACACTCAAATGGGTATGGCAACCAAAACAACCTCGCCTTCATGATGCCTCTTCTAGCGGATCCATACCTAAGCAATTTCGATGGCAACCCAAAAAATGCCAAAAACCAACCCCACCAACAGCATCAAAACTTTTGCAGGTCACAGTCAAACAGAGAGCGCACCTATCTCTTGCACAACACAGCTTCCAAGGAACCTCACCACCAACAGTCATCACTGAACATATTGTTCAGCACCTATCTCTTGCACAACATTTGGTTTTCCCATGCATATCCTCCATTGGCATCATAGAGCCACACTATACGGCTATGCATAGACACGCTGTCGTGCTGTGGCACGTATATAGTGGGAACGGGCATTAAATGATTTATCTTGTGACTTTTTGACGCATAAGTATACTTCATATAATACTCATATGCATAAATAAAAGCTTTCTACCATACCTTAGTATTACCTTTGAAGTAATATAAATGTTCATTACTATTAGAAAGTACTACAAGAGAAGTATCAATGATTGTGCCTCTTTTTGTTTGGGGTAAAAGCATTTGTATATTTCTTCTAATATCTCAGCTATACCCTACCATATATAAATTATTTTCTTCTTTTTACATTTATCTAATAATATAACCCTTCAATAATGCATACCTTCTTGGATACATACAAGAGGGAAGGGCCTACTAGAAGACTTTATGAAAAGGAAGATCCAAAGCTTCTTGGACCATCCAAATTTGAAAATCCCGACCTCAAGGTGTGGAGAAAGGGCCAAAACCAAGTCAAGATCTTTTAGTAGGCCAATGTTTCATTTTGAAGCATATCAATCCGAGTTACAGGTCAAAAGTTACAGGGAAACCAGTGAAAAACCCTCTCACAACTACACTGCAAGAAGAGATGGTAAACAGGTGAATCAAGTAAAAAGAGGTAATCTTGGTCTTTTTTCATAAAATAAGATATTTGGAGGATAAAAGACATAAGCATGTGAATGTGACACCTCAAAGATGCCTTGAAGGACAAGACACACAAGTTGGGACCCCCTGTTGGAGCCACACAGAAGATGCCTAGGTGGGGCCCACATACATCATGCACCCACATGGAGCCTCAACGACCAAAAATGCTGAATTTCATGATATTTTGAGTCCTAATATTGCCCATTTTAATAAATATCCAAAGAAAATTTGATTTGGGCTAACTCTTTAGCCTAATCAAGTGATTATGTAAAACATGGCTCCCTCACCTTTAAAAAGGGCAACCTTCTCTTCATTGAGGCAAGTTATGAGTGAGTGAGAATAACTCAATTCCATTGTGACACACTCATCTTAGTGCCTCACTTTCTCTTGAAGAAAGGCTGAAGTCTTGCCTCATCTTGTCTCTCCATTAAGGTTGTGGCGATTGCTCTCATGTAAGATATATGTTGCTAGTTTTACTTTCATTTTCATATCTAGTCCAATACTTGTCTCTAACTCTATCTCTATCTCTCATTATGTATCTTTAATACCACCACCACACTTAGATCTATCTCTAATTCTATCTTTACTCCTCCTTTGATCTTTCTTGTTGTGTCCTAATTGTTTCATTGGAAGGTATTCAAGCAGCAACCTTGTCAATGTAATGGGTACAATGTTCTTGCGGGAAACAATTATGTGCACAAGGTTAGTAACCATATCTTCATCTTCCACAAGTATCTCTATCTCTTAAGGTTCTCATTCTCTTCCACAAACTCTAGAATCTCCTTGGTACAGGTACTTCTCTCCCTGCAATATCCTTATTGCCTAAGGGCAACAATAGGGCCTGGGAGAGAAACTCTCTTCTTCTTCTCCTTTCACTTCTTTCACAACTTTATCTTTGAACATGCTAAGTATATTATTGATAAAAAACCATCAACGAAGGCCATACAAGCGGTCATCAATAGAATGGATCAATTCAATGGCAAAGATGTAACCAAGTACTTACGCGAGTATGTGAAGGAGATGGAGCTGCATCGCATGTCAGAAGGTGAGATGATTCAAAGCTTTGAACTAGTTGTTGCTCCAGAAATTAGGGAGCATGTTAGGGCAATTAAAGATGGGCATGGGAGAAATTGGGAAGAACTCAAAGTAGCTTTAAAGGAGAAATATTTCATGGAGGACTCTAAGAGAGTGACCAAAAGGAAATTCTTAGAATGGGTAGTCAAGCCAAAGCAAGGACTATCAATAACAGAGCTACTTAGGGAATTTGAGCGGCGCTATGCACAACTCACAAGAACAGAAAGGGCCACACTAGATGCAGAGAAGACAGATCTTTTCTTACAAGCTGCAGGTAAAGAGTTTCAAGAAAATTTGGAGCTTCTTCGTGAAGATAAAGATGCTGATCAAGGACTAAAGACCGACTGGAATGAGGTTGAAGGTGCTATCTCACTGCTTGCCAAACGACAAAGAAGAAGGGACAAGATGGTAGTAAACACTACAAGTCCTTCCACCTCAACTTCTGACAAAATGGTAAAGCCTACTTTTATCCCTCCTAAGTTTGATGAGTCCATGCTAGATGAGCTTGTGAAGGGAATGCGTGACTTGAAGGTGAAGCTTGCAAAGCTTGAAGAAAAAGGCCAACCATCAGGGCCACTTCCTAGGCAAAGACAACAGCCCAACGAAGGGTTTGTTAATAGATGTATTTGATGTGATAGTACAGACCATGTAAGAAGGGATTGTGATGATTTTAGTGATGCTTTGTCAAAAGATGTTGTCTTTTTTAAGGATGGTAAAATCCACCTAAGAGAGACAGGTCTACCCTTGAGAACTAACTTTGGGAAGGGGGGAATGCAAACCTTAGTTGAAGATATGGAAAATAAGCATGCCACCTCTTCAGTTGAGGCAGGTACTTATGGAGTAAAAATTGATCATTTTTGTGATGAAGAGGTGAGTGACCATCATGGTCAAATTTGGCCAAATGTCATGCAATTAGCTAAAAAGGGAAAGCTTACGAAAGAGATTCTACATGAATCAGGTGATTGCATACATCTAGAAACAGGATGGAATGATCCAGTGGACTCATTGTCAGTGCATGCCTACATTACAAAATGCCAACAAAATGAGGCAATTGTAGAAGAGAAGTGCAGACGTGAAAATGCTGATGAAGGACCATCAAAAAGAGCTTCTAGAAGTGGGGGAAGAAGCGACTCAATGCCTTCTGAAACACCCTCAACAAAAGGAGCATCTCCACCTGAAGTACTCATGGAGGAGTCTACAACAGGAAAGAAGAAAGAGCCAACAAAATGTAAGACAAAAGGCCCAACTTATAAACTACAATCTGATATTGAGGTTGCTACAGATTTAAAGAAAGTCTTGGAGGAAAGGATCTTAAATAGCAAGATTGAGTTTAATCTAAGAGAAGTTCTTGGCATTGCAAAGCGTGAATTCCATGAGGAGATCATTGACATCATCAAGAGGAAGAGGCAAACCCTTGCTGAAGTTTCTCGTCCACTGGTTGAAGGGGAAACCTCAAATACACAAGGGATACAACTGAAAAATAAGGAGGATGATGATGGAGCTGTGGTAGGATGCTACCAATCTAGTGGGAGAGTGAAGCAAGTGCATTTCTCAAATGATGATGAAGAAGTTGAAGATATTCCTAGGAGCTATTATTCACAAAGTCACTGGGCAGGGGCTACTACAGAAACTTTGGTCAAGGTAGGTGATCTTGAAGAGCCATTTGTTGCCTTGATTGACCATGGTTCAGAAATAAACATAATGTCAAAGAGTCTCTACAACAAATGCAAATGGCCGATGGACACAGATCATGGCTGGATGGTAAAAGTGGCAAACAATTCATCCGGTGAATTATATGTAGCATGTCCAGGTGTGAAGGTGACAATAGGTGATGTAAATATTGAACAAAACTTCTTTGTACAGGATACATCTTCATATCATCTCATCCTTGGACAGCCCTACATTGTGGGAGTTCGAATGGAAACAAAGGTAATGGACGATGGTTCAGCATATGCTAGGATACGCAGCAAAGATGGTAAACGAGCTGTCCAATTTCTCACAGTTTGTGTAAACCATGAAAAAAATCGTGACAACCTCAAAGAGCATCCTCTACCAAAGGTAAGCAAAGAGTTTCATGATCATAGAGAAATGATGGGTTTTTTCCAAGTACCATTGTAAAGCGGGATTGCAGTGGTACAGAAAGAAAAAGGGTCTCACTTGATCCAAAAATAGGTGAAACTTTCTCAATGAGCTCCTTGGTAACAAGGAATGGATCAATATGTTTTACAAAACTTGAAGATTTGAAGAAATGTGAGAGGAAATATGTGCATAATGTACAAATAGGCATGAAAAAGAGTGGGTTGCTAAAGCCTACTGAAAATGTTTTGGGTTTGTGTGAACAAGTTTCTTTTGTAGATACTATGGGTGAGCTTGATGCTATAATGAGGTCTAGTTTGCATCTTGAAAATGAAGTTGTGGAAGTTTGCTCTATGGAAATGTATCAAGTAATAGAAGCCTTTAAAGAAATCCAAACAGTTGGCCCAGAAGTCCATGTTGAAACTAAATACAAGAGTGTAGCAAAGAAGGTGAAACTAGTAGCTTCACCCTTACCACCCAACAACAGGGAAAATATTGAGCAGGCTTCTTTACAACCAAGTTTGAGGAATCCTAAAAAGATCGGGCATACCTTCACAAAGGAGTCTTTTCAAGAGTTGCATATTGGTTGCGAGGCGTTTCTAACACAGGAGGAGACAAAGTGCTTCAAAGAAATGCTTTCAAAGCATGGTAAGCCTTTTGCATTTGAGCCACATGAGATAGGATGTGTTGATCCTTCTATTGTAGCTCCTATGGTAATTTTCACAATACCTCATGTGCCTTGGAATCTGCGGCCTATTCCAGTTCCAAAGGCTCATTTGCCAAAGTTAGTAGAGCTACTGAATGAGAAAATCAAAATGGGAATCCTGGAGCCTTCTTGTGCTCCATGCTCAAACAGGTGGTTCACAGTTCCAAAGAAGAATGGTTCTCTACGCTTCATCCAAGATATGCAACCAGTAAACAAGGTGACAATTAGAAATGTAGGTACAGGTCCAATTGTGGATGATTTTGTAGACGAATTTGCAGGGAGGGCAATCTACTCAATGGGGGATCTCTACTCAGGGTATGATCGATTTCAGCTTGCAATCGAAAGCAGAGACTTGACAACCATAAGGAAACCTTTGGGTTTGGTAAGGATGTGTACCTTGCCATAGGGAGCAACCAACTGGGTTGCACATATGATGAATGGGATGAATAAGGTCTTACGTGACTTTATTCCTCAAATCACAATGCCTTTCATTGATGATTTGCCTATCAAAGGATGTGAAGAAAGTGACAAAGATGAAGCTTTGGATCTCAAGGGATGTCGCAGGTTTGTGGTAGATCACATAAATGATTGTGATAAAATTTTGTCTAGGTTGGAAGAAGTGAATCTTACATTGTCAGGGAAAAAGTCTATGTTTGGTGTCAATGAAGTGCTCATTGTGGGGCACATGTGCGGGCCATATGGTAGGAAACCTTGTCCAACAAAGGTAGATGCCATCCAAAGAATGAAAGAAACGTGCACTAGCATCACTAAGGTTAGAAGGTTTCTGGGAGCATGTGTCTTCTATGTTATTTGGATTCCACATTATGCACATGTAGCTGATCCTGTTTATCAGCTGCTTAGAAAGAATCAGAAGTTTAAATGGACAGAAGCACATGTAAAATCCATGAAAAAGCTAAAGGAGTTGCTCCAGTAAGCAACAACTTTGAGAAAGGTAGACTATGAGTGTCAAAGGATAATAATTGTGACAGTAGACACCAGTCCTACAGGGATTGGATGGGCAATAGGGCAAGATGACAAAGAAGGACACAGGTATGTGGTATGATTTGGAGCAAAGGTACTAAGTGCTCGCCAAAGAAACTATCCACAGATAAAGAGAGAGTTATGGGGTATGGTTACAGCCTTGAAAAGTGGGAAAGAGTACCTAATTGGTGCATGTGTGGTTGTAGAAACAGATTGTCTACCACTTCTTGGGATGATTACAAGCTGCTCAACGCCAGACATTGCTATGTTGCGGTGGATTGCCTACATTAAGTCCTTAAATCCCGAGTTGAAGCACATTGCAGGTAAAGACAATACAGTGGCAGATATGCTATCAAGGGCAAGGTATGAAGATGAGTCACAAATAATTTATGAGGGAGATGATGTAGGTACAAAGTTCTATTCTATCTCTCATGTCAAAGGTAACAATGTCTGCATGACTAATTCACTTGAATTGTTCTTGAAAGATATTTATGAAGGTGATTGGCTTTCTATTGGAAGCTACTTGAGTACTCTAACAAAACAGGATGATTGGTCTGAACAAGAATTCAAGAGGATACGCAGGAAAGCATATGGGTACTTTTTGAGGGATGGTTACTTGTGGAAGCATCCTAAACAAAAGGGTGCTACACCACAATGGGTTATATGTAAAAAAGAGACTCAAGTAAAGCTCATGCAAGAGTTTCATGAGAGTCTATGGGCTAGACACAGGGGTGTGTGGGCAACCTTGTCCAAGTTGAAATAAAAATACTGGTGGAAGGGTATGTATAAAGATGTATCTCATTTTGTAGAGTCATGTGTAACTTGTCAAATGTATTCAAATGTTCGACATCGTGATGGATTGCACCCTACATATCCACTAGCCATGCACTATAAATGGGTTGTGGACCTAGTCACAATGCCTTTAGGACTCTGGCAGATGAGATACTTGGTTCTTGTACGAGAGGACCTAACTAATCAGGTTGAAGGAAGAGCATTAAGAGCTAAAACCACAGAAGCTGTGTGCAAATTCCTTCTTGATGAGGTGATTTGCTGTTATGGTTGTGTGGAAAAGATCACTGCAGATAGAGGTGAGCTGGATGCTGAAGAAGCAAGGCAGTTCTTTTCTAGATTAGGAATCAAGCTTTCTCTTACCACAACTTACAACCCTGAAGGCAATGGAAAGAGTGAAAGAGGGCATCCGCCTATCATTAAAGCTTTGGCCAAGGCTTGTGAAGGAAGAGTTGGTGAGTGGCCAAAACTGTTACATATGCTTTATTGGGCTGATCGTACAACACATAGCTCAGTAACTAGCTACATGCCTGCGGAGCTAATGTATGGTCAAAAGCCAGTGATGCCGATTGAAGATACAATTCCCACATGGAATGTACTACCTTGGCAAGAGGGACTTAGCAGGGAAGATCTCCTTGCACTGCGTATAAGGCAACTAGAGAGAATACCTGGAGACATTGAAGCTGCAAAAGAACGACTCAAAAATGCAAGGTTGAAAAACAAGGACTACTTTGATAAGCGACATCGACTAAGGAGCAAAGCAATTGACAAAGGTGACTGGGTTTTAGTGTATGATAGTAGCCTTGATAACCAGCACAGAGTCATGCGCAAGTTCTCAAAAATATGGTTTGGACCATATATTGTAAAGCATGTGCATGAAAATGCTACTTACAGCTTGTCTAAACTAGATGGCACAGAAGTAAAGATTCCCATTGCAAGAAAAAGGATTAAAATGTTTAAGAGAAGAGGAGACAATGATCTAGAAGATGTTGATGAGGAGGAAGAGCAAAACACAGGTGAAGATCAAAGTGAACATGAAGCTCTGGAATCATCTAGTGAAGAAGAAAGCAAGGAAGATGTACAAGAGGTCTGATCTTACAAAAAGACAATGTGGCACATACCGGAGGATGTGAAGGTTTAGAGGGGGTGGATGTCGTGCTGTGGCACGTATATAGTGGGAACGGGCATTAAACGATTTATCTTGTGACTTTTTGGCGCATGTACATTACTATTAGAAAGTACTACAAGAGAAGTATCAATGATTGTGCCTCTTTTTGTCTGGGGTAAAAGCATTTGTATATTTCTTCTAATATCTCAGCTATACCCTACCATATATAAATTATTTTCTTCTTTTCACATTTATCTAATAATATAACCCTTCAATAATGCATACCTTCTTGGATACATACAAGAGGGAAGGGCCTACTAGAAGACTTTATGAAAAGGAAGATCCAAAGCTTCTTGGACCATCCAAATTTGAAAATCCCGACCTCAAGGTGTGGAGAAAGGGCCAAAACTAAGTCAAGCTCTTTTAGTAGGCCAATGTTTCATTTTGAAGCATATCAATCCGAGTTACAGGTCAAAAGTTACAGGGAAACCAGTGAAAAACCCTCTCACAACTACACTGCAAGAAGAGATGGTAAACAGGTGAATCAAGTAAAAAGAGGTAATCTTGGTCTTTTTCCATAAAATAAGATATTTGGAGGATAAAAGACATAAGCATGTGAATGTGACACCTCAAAGATGCCTTGAAGGACAAGACACACAAGTTGGGACCCCCTGTTGGAGCCACACAGAAGATGCCTAGGTGGGGCCCACATACATCATGCACCCACATGAAGCCTCAACGACCAAAAATGATGAATTTCATGATATTTTGAGTCCTAATATTGCCCATTTTAAAAAATATCCAAAGAACATTTGATTTGGGCTAACTCTTTAGCCTAATCAAGTGATTATGTAAAACATGGCTCCCTCACCTATAAAAAGGGCAACCTTCTCTTCAGTGAGTGAGAATAGCTCAATTCCATTGTGACACACTCATCTTAGTGCCACACTTTCTCTTGAAGAAAGGCTGAAGTCTTGCCTCATCTTGTCTCTCCATTAAGGTGGTGACGATTGCTCTCATGTAAGATATATGTTGCTAGTTTTACTTTCATTTTCATATCTAGTCCAATACTTGTCTCTACCTCTATCTCTATCTTTCATTATGTATCTTTAATACCACCACCACACTTAGATCTATCTCTAATTCTATCTTTACTCCTCCTTTGATCTCTCTTGTTGTGTCCTAATTTTTTCATTGGAAGGTATTCAAGCAGCAACCTCGTCAATGTAATGGGTACAACCTTCTTGCGGGAAACAATTCTGTGCACAAGGTTAGTAAGCATATCTTCATCTTCCACAAGTATCTCTCTCTCTCTCTTAAGGTTCTCATTCTCTTCCACAAACTCTAAAATCTCCTTGCTATAGGTACTTCTCTCCCCGCAGAATCCTTATTGCCTAAGGGCAACAATAGGGCTTTGGAGAGAAACTCTCTTCGTCTTCTCCTTTCACTTCTTTCACACCTTTATCTTTGAACATACTAAGTATATCATTGATGAATAACCATAATCCATATAGAGGTAATTTCTTTCAATTCCATTCAGTGCAATCTATTAGGGTCAACATTTGGATTAGTCAAAAGATTCACTTTCAGCAACGCATAGTGTTTCTATTTGGTCCTGAAAGGCTCAACGAAATACTTCTCTCACCAGATCCCATCATACTACCTATTATTGACTATGACTTCTCTTTTGATGTGAATGTGGTTATTTTATTATGAATCAAGAGGATTTGTACTCACAAATAATCCCAATCGCTAGACAAAACATATACATTATAGTAAGGACAAAGCTACAGTTCCAAAGAGCAATCCGTGGCTTATTTGGACAACAAAGATTAAATATCATTAACTCATCCATTAACCCTTTTGTCCTACCCATGATAGGATATGATCATAATCTTGGTGTTTTCATTTTTGTTTTGTTCTGACTATCTTTCATGAGTTCTCTCCATCACGTATGTGTTTGTAAGGGAAAGTGAGCGGCTTCTTTGGCTACAATTCTTCTTTAGCTCTAGAAGCTATGTTATCTACATATTAGCTCCTTCTCATAATCCTTGAGCTTCCTCACAAACTCTCACAGCAAGAGGCCCGGTGCCTTCCTGGGAAGACCGCCTACTTCTTGACAACGCGCTTTATTCCCACGCACTCTGACACATGTTCGTCACGGACGACTCACTCTAGAAAGGGGGGAAATGTGGTTGGATTATCATTTGTATATACCATTATTATCATATTACTTCTTTTCTTTTCTTTTCGTTTTCTTTCCTTTCCTTTTTTTTAAAAAACACAAGCTTTTCAGAGCCTGACAGACTCTTAGTTGGCATAATCATGAGCCATACCGTCACCATCTAATACCAGAATAAGAGTATGTATATAAGGGAGGCGACACTAATTTTGGCTCATTAATAACCATTGTAAATAATTTTCTTTTACGAAAAAGCAAAAATTGACAGGTAATCAACAAAAAATTGATAAGTCGAGCCAGGAAAGTCAAAAGCGACTTTTGAAAGCAAACGCCGAAACTTCAAAGCGAGGACTTCAAACATGGCAAATATGGGAAAATTCAACACATATTGAATTTTTAGCCAACTTCTAAAGGATCAAAACTACAGATTGAACGCCATTTGTAAACCGAGTGTCAGAATGAAGAACGGTTCGAACTGCAGGTGATATAAACAACAAGATACGAGCAATGAAGGTAAGTATAAATGGGGCATTCCGGGTAAACTGGGATCATATAGTCAAAAGGGACAACAAAAGCTCATTTGCATTCAGAGAGAGAGAGAGAGAGAGAGAGAGAGAGAGAGAGAGAGAGAGAGAGAGAGAGGGAGGGAGAGAGAGAGAGAGAGAGCCACAGGAGCATAGAGTTTTTGGAGTTGCATTTTCCCACTACGACCACCTCGATGGATCTCACTACACCAGATTTGAAAGATATGATAAACTAACAGGGCCAATGAGGAAGTCCAAAACCCATCAAAAACAAGAAAAATTTCATCAGTAGACCCCAACTAACTGACAGAATCTGCCAAGCTAAAAACAACATAAAAAAGTGTTGGAACATGGTTCGCGATCCATGTTTCCCAAACCCTAAAATCATGGAAACTTCTATAGGAGCAACAATAGAGGGTCAAGAACAAACCCCTATGACTGGTTTTTCAAAAAGTACCCAACATGGATCGCGATCCACGTTCCTTTTTACCAAAATCAGGATAAAAGTGGCTCCCTAGTAGGACAATGTACAAATAGTATTACTGTTGCAAAATGATCACAAAAGTGCTCTAAAGATCATCAAACCCACCTGGATTTCTACTTTCAATTTGTAAATGGTCTTTTGGTCAAAATTACTGCTAAGGTAATTTGGAAAACTTCACACTCTCCTCGAAGCCTATCAACAAGAAAATGTAACCTAAGAATGGTAATGGGATCAAAACCAAGCAAAAGTTTACTTTCAAAATTGTGAAACTTGCAAGATTCAATTTGCCTTTTCAAAAGAATTCAATGTCTGGAGGAAATTGCCAAGGAACCAAGCAAAGCTATGGACTACACACTTAAATCATCAGAAATAAAGGCAAGGAGAGATCTCAGGCAAAACATGACTCCAAAAGTGGTTGTCAGAAACAAATTTGGTCAAAACGGAAAAAATATGGCCATAAAGTAAAAAATGGGGCAAACAATGGAAAAACATGTCCAAAGTTGAAAAAATTTCACCAGTGTACTAGGAAAACCTATAGGAACCAATGTGCACAAGAACTGTATCAAAATTCTTCCCAACATGGATCGCAATCCACGTACCTTTTTGGCCAATATAAGTAATACCCATGCCATCTGATTTAGTATGATCAAGAAAGCCAAGCCATGGAGTTTCAAGCCATTTGAATCCCAAAATACACTTCAAAAGCCAAAATCTCCAAATCTGTACATGATTTCCAAAATTCAGTCCAAGTGTCAAACCATTGATCCAAATCCCAATTTTTTTGGACCAAGTCATAATCAAGATGAACCCTACCAGATGGTATCATTAGATTTCCAAAATATTTCCCAACATGGATCGCGATCCATGTACCTTCAGATTTAAATCCAGAGAAAATCCCCTTATGCCCAGGAGCAACTTCCCAAAGTTAGAATTTTTAAATGCTTCCCAACATGGATCGCAATCCATGTTCCTTTTTGCCAAAATCCATTTGTTACATTACAGTCTTGTGCCTATAGTAATCCTAGGTGCACTGGTGAAATTTGGTCAAATTTAGAGTAGTTTTGACAAAGTTAAGCTCACTTTTTCATTTCATGGTCAAGTTTACACTTTCCGACAATTTTGATCAATGGCTAAAACCTGATTTCACTTGCAAAAATTGGTAACATGATGCCTTGAAGGAAAGCATAGATGGAGTGGAATGTGGCACCCTATGAGATAACCGATATCTCATCAAATGAGAAAGCTCACCTCATTGTTCAAGTACTTGAAGCAATTCCGGCAAACATCTTTATCGGAAGATTTCAAGCAGCAGACGGAGTCCCTCATGGGAATTCAGTCACTTGTGCCAACAACGCCTCTTATCCAGTTCAGGGAGTTGGAAAGATTGTGCTCACTGCTGCTAATGACAGTTCCTTCACACTTGTTGATGCACTCTATGTACCTCGGATCAAGAAGAATCTCTTGTATGTATCCGCACTTGCTAGACTTGGACTTGTAGTCAAATTTGTGGATGCCAGATGTACAGTTTATGATCTCAGTTTTGGTGATGAAATTGTTGCATCTGGCTTTTTGTGCCGTGGGTTGTATAAGCTCACTTTGTATGACAAGTGTGGACAAAATTTTGCAAATGCTGTTGCAGATTCAAGGGCTATTTCAGATGCAAAACTTTGGCATGCACGTTTTGGTCATCTGAATTTTGCCAGTTTGCTGCGTTTGTAGAAATCTGATATGGTTGCTTCTTTTCCGTCTCTTGAAGTACCTGTCAAACATGTTTGTGAAGGCTGTATTTTGGGTAAGATGCAGCATTCTAAATTTCCAAAGGATGGCTCAGTTCGGGCCACATGCAGGTTGCAGCTTGTGCATAGTGATGTTTGTGGGTCCATGCAAACTCCTTCCTTGGGCAATTACCTGTACTTCGTGACTTTCATTGATGATTACTCCAGGCATGCATGGGTATTTCCGCTTAAAGCGAAGTCCGAAGTTTTTACGTGCTTCAAACAGTTTCTGGCTATGGCTAAAAATGTCTCGAAATGTACTATGGTCACCCTCCGTTCCGATCGAGGGGGGGGGAAAATACACCTCAGCAAAATGGTGTTGCTGAGAGGAAAAATAGGTCACTGACGGAAATGGCACGATGTATGGTCAAAAGTCAAGCTTTGTCGCTTTCTTTTTGGCTTCAGGCCATCATGTGTGCCACTTATGTACTTAACAAGTGTCCTAGGAAAGCTTTGCAGTCTATTACTCCATATGAAGCATGGCATGATAGAAAGCCTTCTATTGAGCACATGCGTGTTTTTGGTTGTTTGGCATATGCTTTGGTGTCACAAGTGCAATGCAGAAAATTGGATGATAAGGCTGTCAAATGTATTTTTGTTGGTTATAGTGCTGAAAGCAAAGGATACAGGTTGTATCATCCGCAAACAAAACGTATTCTGGTTTCACGTGATGTAGTGTTTGTGGAAGATTCTGTTCAGCCCTCGCTGTCATGTACTAGAGAGAGTAATGTAAGCTCATAGGACATTTATGACACTTTTGTACTTGAGGAGGAAAGGGCTGAAAATGAGCAGGCTAGAGGTATGCCAAAATGGCTGGTGCACACTTTGCGTGAGAGTAAATTGGATGCACCTTTGACTAGTCGTACTCGTTCAAGATCTTGCCATGCATCTTATGCATCAGATTGTTATGCTTTGGCTCTGTCTATCTTACATGATGTTGAGGAGCTTCTGACTTTTGATGAAGCACAAAATCCTGAAAATTGGATGGCTGCCATGCAATCAGAATATGATGCACTTATAAAAAATGACACATGGACTTTATGTGATTTTCCTCCTGGCAAAAAGGCCATTGGTACAAAGTGGGTTTACAAGTTGAAACGCAAGCCGGATGGTGAGATCGATCGCCATAAGGCTCGACTTGTTGCAAAGGGTTATGCACAACAAAAAGGCATAGATTATGAAGAGAGTTTTTCTCCCACTTGTCGTATGACTACTGTGCATTTTCTATGTGCATTGGCAGCTCATTTTGGTTGGGATGTACATCAATCAGACATTGTTACTAATTTCTTGAATGGTGACATATTTGAGGAAGTTTATGTAACGCAGCCTCGCGGTTTTGTCATAAAAGGACAAGAGGACAAAGTGTGAAAATGTAACAGGGCTTTGTATGGGTTGAAGCAATCTCCTCGTGCTTGGTATGAGAAAGCTGACACTCATTTGGTCAAACAAGGTTTTCATAATAGTCCAACAGAAATCACATTGTATGTAAAGCGTGAGGCTGATGTACTTCTCATTGTGGTTCTTTATGTTGATGATTTGCTGATCACTGGACCAAATGAGAGACACATTGCTGAATTTAAGGCTGATTTGAATGCTACTTTCAAGATGAAATATTTGGGGTTGTTGCATCATTACTTGGGTATACAGTTCAAGCAGCCCCAAAGACATGGAAAACTCGACAAATTTCCATCATGAAGCAATTCCTTGCAAGCGATAGAAAGGACAAAGTGCTCAATGAATGGAAAAATTTGAGGCTTCTCTCTCATGAGTCTATTCACCAATATGTGGAAAAGTTTTGGGATTTACATCTCAAAGCTATTGTCTTTCAAAAGATAAACATCGCCGAGAAAAGTAACAATTTTGTGCGAGATTATCTGAAGAGATGGCCAAGTATGCGGCCTAGTTATATTAGCAAAGTAATCCATTATACCATGGTTTCTTTGCGCATGGTTCCTACTTCACATATAGGGGAAAGAACATGTATATAGATGCTAATGAGTCTGGTTGTACTATATCACTTGTAAATCCATCAGCTTTTGATAAGTCAATGAAAAGCTCGATTTTTGTGCACGTGATTTTTGTCAAAGAATCCATTAATGATGCTAATGGTTTATCAAGTGAAAATGGTAGGAATCAAGAAGAGTTAGACTTATCTAACTTTGGTATTGCCTTGTGTCAAAAAGTTACATAGAGACATTGCTATGTAAGTTTGGACTTGAGGATTGCAAACCTATTGCCACTCCCATGGAAACAGGTTTGAAGTTGAGTCTACATGATGCTGGCGATCTTGCTGATGTTACTCTTTACCAAACTGCTGTTGGCTGCCTCATTTATGTATGCAACACGAGGCCGGATATTCAGTTTGCAGTCTCACAGGTCAGCAGATTTATGCATAGCCCAGGGTCTAAGCATTGGCAGGATGTCAAGAGGATTTTCCGCTACCTTAGTGGCACTTTACATCTTGGATTGTTTTATCCCAAGGGGGGATCATTGCCGCCAGACTTACATGGTTTTTTGGACTCAGATTGGGCTGGTTGTTTTGACACGCGAGTGTCCACAAGTGGTTTTTGTTTCATGCTTGGTAGTTCATGTATATCATGGTTGAGCAAGAAGCAACCTACTGTGGCCACTTCGAGTTGTGAGGCTGAGTACAGGGCAGTTTTCACAGCTACGGTTGAGGGTGTATGGCTCAGACGCCTTATGGCTGATTTGGGTGTTGGACACGACACTGCCAACACTATCTACACTGACAGTCAGAGCGCATTGGCAGTTGCAAGGAACCCAGTTTTTCATGCTCGCACAAAGCACATTAATGTGCACTACCACTATGTCAGGGAGAGGCTCTCAGCAGGAGAGATCAGCTTGGCTTATGTGCCAAAACAGGACAACCTTGCAGATCTTTTCACAAAGGCATTGTCTTCTGAGAAGCTTGAAGCTTTCCGCAAAGCTTTGGGCTTACTCCCCTTTGTGGACTGATCATGTCCTCAGGGCATGGAACTTTCCTGTACTCATGTGCCAGCTCTCGTTCACCGCATCACTCTACGGGGGATTTGTTACCATATACATGTGGTAGTGATGTGTGTGAACACACTAGGTGCAGGAGCATTTTTTCCCTCTTTAGGAGGTTTTTTCCCCTGAGCATTGTACACTAAGTAACACACTCTCTATTGTGTGCCTTGAGCTTCCTTCGTCTTCTCCAAGCTGTGTGTGTTTCTCTGCAACCCTAATTCCAACACATAGCTACATGATGTAGCTTGGAGGATTCAATGAAGCCCTCATCTCCAAAGGCCACATTGAATTTCTGGATGAAGGCGAATACTTTGTCAGTAGCACCAAAGGTGCCATCATAGGTGAGAAAAGAGATACTCTTTCCTCCCTCTTTGAACTTCTTAAGCTTGTGGGACCTTTTCTAAGCAGGGCAGGATTTGCGATGTCCTCTCCTCTTGTATTCTCTAGGAGAATAACCGCTACTTTCATCGAAAGAGGATGAAGGTGAAGAAGAATGAGAAGAGGGTGACCTCATTCTTGCCTTTTTTCTTCCTTTGTTTCCTCTCTTCCCTTTCGGAGTGATGAGGAGGACTGTAGGATAATTTTTTACTCTTGAGAGGAGTTGGGGATAATCAAGACCGCCGTCTTCATGGAGCCACATCTTCAGATGAATTCGGATATTCACTTCTTTCTTACTCAATACATTCTCTTCTCTTATTGGAGAGAGTCCTCTTTTGAAAGTAAATCCATGATCGAGAGAAAGAGCGAGTTGAGAGAGCACGTGTAGGTGCACCTCCTAGAGCGGAGTGCTATGCGGGCACGTTGAGAGAGAAGAGAGGAGAGGAGAGCAGAACAACGCAGACACTCGTGCAAAGTGAGCATCTTCCTCTTGCACGTATTTACTTATAGATTCTAAATGCTAAAAAATGAATACACATTGTCAGCCCCCTGGATGCATGGATGGTGGCTACAACTAGGTGCAAACTGTTAGTAGGAAATCATTTGAGTCATATTCACCGAGTTCTCTCCATGCATGGCTATCTCATTAGTTTTAATGATCGTTGTAATTAGTTGTCATTATCCATTGACACCGGTATTATAACACTGCAGATGACGTTTGACCTTGTGTGGTTATGGATTTCCTCCTTGGTGCAGAATGAGCTGCCTTCAACTACTGCAATCAAATTTTTTTTTTGCTTCCTCTATGCCTTGTGATCTTTCACTTGCCCCAACTCCTTGCTGTCCTCAAGCGGTCCTTTGCAATGCATGCACTTTACAACCTGATGCTTTGCTTGCAACAGATGCCTCAAGTTTTGAGTTTTTCTTTTAAACCTCTTAGGGCTGTCCCACACAGGGCACTAAAGTGATCTCATAATCCCCTTTGAATAAGGGTTTTTCTTTACATTTAAGACTCAGTGAATGTATCTATGAAGTCTACATCTTTCTAGTAGCTTCTATGTCCTTCCGAACTCACCTTCTATGACATTAAAAATTTATCTAGTTATTCAGTTTACTACTCTATTTATTATTCTTCTTCCCTTCCTAATAGGGTTAAAAGAAAAAAAGGAAATTTATCCTATTTCTTCCCATTATCAACTTGTATCTAATTACTACATTGTCCCTAGTCGTACTATTAAATCATGATTATCTCTCTTCTTGAAAGAAATTTTGCGGACATATTAAATTCAATAAAAAATGCAAAATAAATAAAATAAACTACTTAACTTATCTCGATAGCTACTCTGTGTTGCATCCATGTTGCAAAATAATTTGTCTTTCTGCTTCTTCTTTGTATCTCCCACCATTGTAGATAAAAGTTTCCATAGCTATGACTACTCTATGCCAAGGAGTGTAGTCATAGCTTTGATACTACTGATACAAACAAATGCGTGGAGAGCCTTGCAAAATACCAAAAATAGCACACTTCAAGCCATAAACAAACAAATCTTCATACTTAATGACTCACACATATCCATGATTGAGCTAAACACGAATAGAGAGAGATAGAGAGTAAGTTTGAGTGAGCGAGCACGTGAAGGTGCACCTCCTAGAGCGGAGTGCTATGCTGGCACGTCAAGAGAGAAGAGAGGAGAGAAGAGAAGAGAGGAGACAAGAGCAGAAAAATGAAAACACTGGGGTGCAATCTCCCCCCGTGCAAGAGTGAGCATTTTTCTCTTACACGTATTTACTTATAGATTTTTGAATGCTAAAAAATGAATACACATTGTCCGCTCAAGTATAAAGTGACTATAGATCACAAAGAGCTCTTTATTAATACAATAATAATGAATCTGCTATCCTTCGCACATTCCATAGAGCAGCTATGCATTTTCCACATGTCTGTTGCAGTAAATAACAAAATATCAATTCCATTACACTTTGAGAGGTGCAAAGAGAAGAGGACATGTTTGAATCCCTTGAAATCAGTGTTTATGGTCTAGAAGGGACAATTTCTTGGACACATAGTGTCTAAAAATGGGATTGAAATGGTTAATGAAAAATTCAAGTGTGTTCAACATGCTAGAGCACCCACAATAGTATCAGAGTTGAGTTCCTTTCTAGGATATATCAACTTTTATAGGAGGTTTGTTCACATGTTTGGAGCTAAGGGATTGCCTCTATATGAATTTACTAAGAAGAACAAAAACAAGTTTATTTGGATTGAAGAATGTGAGAAGAGTTTTGATTACTTAAAGGATACAATTAACAAGAAGCCTGTACTTTGACAAACAAACAAGAATGTGATTTTCCATGTACATGTAGATTCTTTTGGCATGGCAATGGGGGCTATACTGGCCCAATCTAATGGGAAGATGAACTACCTAGTCTACTTTTCCAGTCCCAGGTTCAGTTTAGCTGGACAAGGATACTCTACCACTGAGAGAGAAGCACCGGTGATGGTATTTAGTGCTACCAAGTTCATGCATTATTCAATGGGAAATGTTAGCGGATTGATTGAAAGGGCATCCACCTGGCCAGACACATAGTCAAACATCACATTTGTACTGTGTTATGTTTTCGAGCTAGTGTAGCTAATGTGTGTCTAAATCTTGATTCTAGAGTAGCAGGTCAATTTCTGAGTTGTAATTCTTTCATGATATTTGTAACGGCCCATGTGAGCTACACACTGGCCATTTAGAAAGCCCTAGGTATAAAGGTCACTAACTTTAATGTGAAAAGGGAGCTTATCTTATGAAGAAGAAAGAAGCTTTGTTGTACGTATGCTCAAGCAACTATGAAGCTCCAACTTGTAATCAACATAATTAATGATTGGAACTAATCTGTTTTTAGTTTTGAAACTTGTATTGTGTTCCTCTTTCCTTGCTCTTTCATTCAAGTGTAAGCATTGTTAGTTTTGTTAAGGTTTGCAACTACCCTTTAGTGAGCCTAATCTTAAGATTTGAGTGCTCAAATCACTATTTTTTGATGTTTTGACCATAGGAGAGTGTTCCTAGACCATATGAAAACCTTTCTGGATAGTTCTGCTACAGGTTTCATGACCTTTCTCACAATGGATCGTGATTTTGGTACCTTGTTGGATTGCAACCAAACTTGCTAGGATAGTGTCTCTAGGTGTCTTAGACCTCTTCCTAAAGTTTCATTGCATTTCGACATCATTTGAGTGCCAAAATTGATGACATAGAGTGGTGAGAATGGACATATGAAAACTTTTGTGATTATTGAGTGATGGTTTGCTTATTGAGTTGGTGTGTTTTCTTGTTAGGTTCACTTCTTGAGATTGAAAACTTGAAAGAGTCTCTGTGCTCATCCCAGTCGCTTCCCTGAGTATTAAAATAGTATGTTAGTGGTAGAAAGCTATGCTGTAGAAGTTCAATCGTGGCAACCTGCTAACATTGGTGCCATTGCCAGGGAATGATCCTTAGATGGTGAGTTATGTAGTATGTATTGACGCGGTGAGGGGCGGGCAACAAGGAGAGTGGCCTCTAAGCACCCTTCTAGTCTTTAGTGCTGCTCAATTGACTTGGGGGTTGAAAAAAACAACAAACAAACACACACAAACCCACAATCAAACCCTACACAAATTTGGGACACCACCTAGGTTTGGATGTGAACTAGGACGCATAGAGAGAGAGAGAGAGAGAGAGAGAGAGAGAGAGAGAGAGAGAGAGAGAGAGAGAGAGAGAGAGAGAGAGAGAGAGAGAGAGAGAGAGAGAGAGAGAGAGGGGGGGGGGGGGGGGGGGAGTTCTTGTTGCACTAATACCTGCTCAACAAAGAAGCCATGAATAAAAAAGGTGAGATTAGCATTTTGTTCAACATAGCTTGAGTAAAATACACCACAAAATCACAAGATAAGCCACCCCAATCTCTGTCTTAAGGCCAGGGGATTCCTCTCCACCCTATCACCCTCTTATAGCATGTGGGATTTATGGCCAAATCAACAACAAAACACCAGAAACAATCTATCAAGAACTAAAGTAAAAGGACACCAAGAGACTTACACATCATTGTTCTCCATGACTTCATGTTGAAAAAGAGACAAGGTAGCTATGCTTAGTCCAAATCTACCTCCTTGATAAAATGTTGTGCTTACAATTGGTAGAAGAAATGAAAGCTTCCTACTCTCTTATAAATGATCTCTCTTTGTTCCAATGGCATAAATCTCCCTTGCTAATCACACCCTAAGTGAAACACATGCATGTGTATAAGCTAATGTGATTTCACTCAAGATATCCTTTTCAAGAGATTGAGCTTGGCTTTTAAATCTATAGCATGGTGCTCTTGCTTATGGCTTGTCCCCCTTTGTGCTAGCCACATCCTCCTTTTATAGCATTTGTGATGACTAGAGTTAGTCCTATAACGTGGTTGGGACGTTAGATTTTCAGCATGTTATCTATTTTCTTGCTTAGAATTATCAAGAAGGTGGTGGGGATAGAGAGATAAAAGAGAGGGGGAGAGAAATGGAGGTGTTATGAATTTACATAGTAGGGTTAGTGTTAGTAGATTAGTAGAGTAATGGTACTTTTTATTGATTTAAAAATGGATTTGGATATTCACAATGAGAGTATCCATGTAGGATATATACAAATAAGAAAGGTAAATGATTGAGAGGTAAGAAAAGATGGATTTTTTACAATGTTGATGCTCCAAGAAACTTGAATATGCCAATTTTTTATGCTTGTTGACGGTCCACTAACTTTGATGGCACAGATGCTCTCTATTCTTGACTTTTCTTGGGAGCTAAGGTGATTGAAGGTGAGTAAGCCATCACCATGATGCTATTCTTTGAGAGAAGAGACTGAATTTTGTGGATTTTTTTGATAGAAATTGATAATTTGGAGGAGAAAAAATGAGACTAGGAGGTCAATTCTAAAATAGAAGTGTGTGTAAGAGGCATGAATTCACCATGGTTTCTCTTATTCTTCAAGGTTTAGAAGAAGGTGAGTATGGTGCTAAGAGGAGATGTGAGAGAGATGGGGATGATGAGTGGAGAAGTGTGTGTGAAAGAGAAAATGATAAAGTGGAAGTGGGAGTGTGGCTGCATGGCATGGACAGTTTGGGATCCACCAATTAAATCATACCTCACAGCTCATAGCTCAAATTATGAAAACATTTGAGAAAAAAGTTCAGCTCATGAGTTACAATTCTTGTCTTTAATACTTTTCCAAATTTAAAGAGAAAGAGGGTACTAAAATTTTTGCAACACCGACTGTCTTCTTCTGCTGCACAAAGTCTTTGTGGGGTCCCTCTTTGGATGATTCTTTTGAATGCCTACAAGAGTGAGCCCTCCATAATGCATGCATGCATGCTACATATCCTTGACCTTATTTTGTGGGTCTATAAGTGAAGATATTGCTAAGCTCATGATATAAGTGAATAATACAATTTAGAAATCAAATATTGAGGGGTCTAAAAATATGTATATGTGAAAATAAAATAAATTATAACATAAGTTGAAAAAATATAAAAAGGTCATATTAAAAAAATATCTCTCATTACGAGGCTACCATAAAAAGATGAATATTTTTGGTGTTTTAATTTATGAGAGTGAAAATGAGAATAATTGTAGAAAGGAAAAAAGTACAATACTGAAAATATACTCACACAAATAAAACTAGTTTTTGTGGTTGCGTTGGGGTGGAATTCCATCAAAGCTAAGTTATATCCATTTTGGTATTATTATTTACAATATTTCCACCAAAGCTAAGTTATAGCCATTTTGGTATTATTATTTACAATATTTCCATATAAGTATACACATGTATGTACAATAAAAGATACCAAATTATTATGTAGGGTAAAATGATAAAAATTAACATACGTAGGCTCGATAAAAACCCACACTTCAATATAGGTATATACATAAATTTATAAAATACTTACATAAATTTATACTATATTTAGACCAAAATTAGGGTGATATATTATATAAACATTTGGACGTAATATTTATCTATATATTTTTTGTCTCCCCTAACTAGATAACTAGCTATTGAGGTTTCTTCCATGGAATAATAGGTCGCATAACACACACACACATATGTACGTATGAAGAGGTGATGATAGCCAAAGTATTAAAGTGATTTTGCTTGGGTAAGGTGGCTCACTATGAGAAATATGGAGAGCCAAAAATGGCTATCAGTATTTAGAGCGTTCATTTTTGAAGATTTGTCTTTCCATTCCATTTACATCTTAATAGTGACGCAGCTAGACATGGGGTTTGGTGCTAAGAGGGTTGTGAGTGAGATAGCCAAAATCATTTCATTCTTTGATTTTCTCTATGCTTTCAAAGTGCTGTACCGTTTTTTGTTTTGACTTTATTTTGTACCATTTTGTTCATTTTTCTTTCTAGTTTCTTTATAGTACTTAGGATTAGGGTAAGTACAAACAACCACCATCAAATTTGGATTGAAATATCAGGGTATGAAAAGGGTTGAAAACCATATTTCGGCAAAAATGACCATAACTCTGAAATTCTAAAAAATTGGTGGTAGAGACCTATAAACTGATCCTGCCTCATAAGTAAGTGCAAAAAGGGGATAATCAAACCCAAAACAATCAATTTAGAAAGTTTCATGCAATTTGGTATAGGAACATGGATGGCGATCCATGTCCCGATGTGACTTTTTGAGCAGGAACTGATACCATTGGGTCCATTGTGGTTCCAGATCTTTGAATATACACTTTTGGTGAGAAATTGACACTGAAAACTCACTCAAATCAATAAATTGAGGAAAAGACACAAAAACCTTAGAAACTGATCAAAATTTGGAGCTTTTTAACTTTTTGAGATCCAAATCAAAAAATAAGTATAAATCTAACATCCATAGAGTGCACACATACAACTGTCCAAATTCATGTTTAGATGTGGTCAAACATGGATTCCAATCCATGTCCCCCTTGACCGTCTGGGGTTGATAGTAATGAAGGTGGAGAAGATGGCAAGCTTAAGCATTGAAACATGTCGCTTGGTTGGATTTGCATTCCATAGCCAAGAGGGTTGGTGTAGGCTCTCAACTTCTCAACAAGCTTGGAGAAGGAGATAGAGTTCTTGGACTTGGAACTTCACACAATGCATGTGTGTGTGTGAGTGGGGGGAGAGTATACCATCCAAGCTAGCCCCCAAGCTGCTTGGGTCGACCCTGTATTTTTGGCCTTGCTGGAAGCTCATTGGCTCTCTCAAGCCTAGCCAATCACAAGCTTGGGTCATAACTAGCAGTAGGGGTAGTCCTTCGACAAGTGTCCTCCTTTCCCCTTTGAGAGAGAGGACTTGATAAATGCTTAAATAATTAATTTCATTAGATAAATTATCATTGGACCCCTTTAGAGGCCAACCAATAGGCTTTAGGAACATCATGAGGGCAACCTAGATAGGGGCTTGACAATGTGTCCCTTTTTGCCTCTTTGAGCAAGGAGTGCCCTTTGGATGAGGGAGTGGATACTAAGCTCATCCCCTACTCTCATGGCTCGCCCCCTCCTTTGTAGGCATTGCTTTGAATTTTTGAAACACCTTAATCCCCTCTAGCACCTTAGTCATAGAGCAACTTAGCACCTTAGTCATTAAGCACCTCATGCACCTTAGTCAGCAAGCACCTCAACCTTGGGTTGGGTTCCCACCTCAAGCTCAACCCTAACTTGCCTAAGGTCTAAGGAATTTTTAACACTAACCTTTGGAGTCCTTTAATGAAGCTAATCCTAAGTTCTTTAAGCTCCATTCTAGCATTTGTTTTTGACAGACCATCTCTCAATTGGACCCTTTGAGTTTGACCCTGTGTTGAGATAGATCCATAATAATATGTATATATTCTAGCCCTTGTTCATTTTTATTCTCCCACATTAAATGATAAATTTAATATGAGAAAACCATTTGGGTTGGTTAGATATTAGATTTTATGACAGGGATCTTTTGGAAGATGATTCAGTATAAACATTTTGTATAAGTCATGAAATTTTTTGGTCGTGTCATCCATTCATCTCTCTCTCCCCCCTCTTCCTCAGTCTAATTTTGTGAAGCATGCTAAGTTATGTTAATCAATTGATAGTGATTAGTTTAGTTATAATCAAGTGTAATCCCACATAGCTAACTATTGTTCCATGTTTTCATATCTTTTCTTTTTAAATTTGCAAATTTCATATAGTGTTCTTTAATTTCTATTACGCTGATCCGATACCAGAACCTCAAAAAAGCGCTCCCCACCCAGCATGGTGTTGATCACGTGATGGTAGTGAGCCTTCAAGTCCAGTATTACCTTGATTGAGCATACTCGTATCAGAATGTGTGATCTGCCTTGAGGTAAGTTGTATTGATTCATGTGAAGCTTAGAGGTGCTTAGTCACTGTCCAAGCTTGTGGGGGAGGGTGGTGTTCTTTCCTGAAACAATGTAAGGTCCCCAACCCGCCTATATCAAGATAGGGATGGGATCCTTGACAGGTCTCTAGGTCTGAAAAAAATCAGAGTCTCTAAAGAAGAAAAATCCAAGGACTAGAACTTTACCATTGACAATGGCTTGGGTCTATAGCCTTATAAGAAAACTTAGCTCTGTCTCACAGCGAAAACGGGACAATGTATTAAAAGTAAAAAAAAAAAAAACTATTTCGGCCCTATAACATCCACAATTTTGGATAAGGTATCCTCAACCAAAGCTTTTTTTCCCCTAACATATGTGAGGGCAAAGCCCCTGGTAGATTCCTCTTCCAAGTGAAGAAGTTTTCTAAACGTTTTAGTGCGCATGGATGGATAGTTACCTGACTAATCAAGTCCACCCGTCCTTGATTGACAACCTTAGTCAATCCCCACTTACCACCCTGCACTCACACATGATTCAATTATTTTATAGTTACTATCACATTGTTTTAACAGTTAAAATAATGATTTCTTTTAACTTTCCGTCATAGTAATTTCTTCAATCAAGACAGCATTGAAAGCATTCTTTTAGAAAACAAACATCTTTAAACTTAAGACAGGGTACTGTCAATCAAAACATTGTCCATAATAACCATGACCAATACTCTTCTTGTCTCAAGACCACCTAAGGGTGAAAAAACGGCACCCATTCCTTATTCACAATCCGGAGTGGATAAACCCCTACCCAAGGTTCCGGCTACCTATACACCAAACCAGTTGCCCATACAACCGCGGGCGGCTCCCCTAGGATAAAAAATGGTATCCTAACTTATGTAGAAACATCAAGACATGACACGGAGTAGAAACTCATTGTTCATGGGGGTAACCGACTTATCAGTGGCTAGAAAGCCATCATTATTCATCAATTTATACCAAGGAGTCGGAGGTGTCTTGAGACAAGCTGTCTTAAGGATGATCAATCATATCTTTCCTAATTCAACCAGTTTTAATCCAAAAAATTCTTTCCTACAACCCAAACAATTCTTTCCTACATTATAAATAAATGCACGTTGGAAGTTACCTTCCATTTTTGGTCAATTATTCCTTTCCTGATTCTTACTCACTTCTTACGTATGCAATGAACTTCAAAAGATTTAACTGAACAAAATAGAAATCCACATGGGACTGCTCGTCCATGTGCTGTTGGGTTGGAGCCTGCAAACTTCCCTCCGTCGGCTTATGGCTAGTAGGCCCAACCTCATGGTCATTAGTGTCTTTATTTCTTTTGTTGCTAACATCGTCTTTCTCGGTACGAGGATTTCCCCTAGTTTTCTTTGGAGCCATGTCGGCAGCCTTTAAAAACGGCTTAATTGATTATAAGTTTAATTGAATAATATTCTTTTTTCTTTTTTTTAACCCAAAAATAGGGAATTTTTGAGTAAGTAGGTATCCTTGATAGTTAATTTGATGAGATATTCCTCCTGTAACTTCTTTATCCTATAAGTAATTTCTCATAATTACCATTTAATTTGGGAAGTCCTTTAACTAGGTTTATCCTTAGTCTATATTTCATTTTAGCCTTAGTAAAATATAAATATCTATTGGCTAATGGATTACTCACCCTAAATTGTAATTGAGTATGTTCTATTTTAAGGAATTTTTAGAAATTTGATTTATAACCTTTCCCTCCTATACTTATGGTCTAATTTAGGTAGAATTTTACTGATAGTAATTTTTTATACCAACCGATTATGCTGAGGTAATTTTTCCACCTTTCAATAGTGATTTTGGACCTCAGGTATTTATTTGGTAATTAGATAAATTCATTTACTAATTTTTTTTCTCTATTTTATACGCAAAATTGGTTACTTTTATTGAAGATAAATACCTAAACTATTTATCTGAGGTTGGGGTATTTATCATGGATTCTTCAAAGTGTGTTCTACCTTTGATATTTATATAAAAGGTTTTTGGATTAATTTACTATATTTCCCCTTTTATTTTCTGCTTAAAATAATGTAATGTTACTGAGATAATTAGGTAAACTAATTATCTGAAGGTAACATAATTATCACGGTTTCTGTAAGGTGTAATTAACCTCTGATAAATAACTCAAAGCATTTTGAATCAAATTATTAATTTTCCTCTTTTAATTTGTCCTAAAAATAGAGTAATTTTATTAAAGTAATTAGATAAATTAATTATCTGAACTTGACATAATTATAATGGTTTTTTTAAGGTGTAATAAACCAAAGCATTTTAAATCAATTTGCTAATTTATCTTTTTTAACTTGTCCTTAAAACAGAGTAATTCTACTAAAGTAATTAGGTAAATTAATTATCTGAGCTTGATATAATTTTCACAGGTTTTGTACCATGTAATTAACCTCTAATAAATAACTCAAAGCTATTTGAATCAATTTTACTAATTTTCTCTATTTAATTTGTCCTAAAAACAGAGTAATTCTGCTAAAGTAATTAGATAAATTAATTATCTAAACTTGACAAAATTATCACTGGTGTCCTAATAAATAATTAACATCTGATAAATAACTCAAAGCATTTTGAATCAATTTACTAATTTTTCCCATTTAATTTGTCCTAAAAACAGAGTAATTCTGTTAAAGTAATTAGGTAAATTAAGTATCTGAGCTTGACATAATTATCACGGGTTTCCTAACATATAATTAATCTCTGATGAATAGCTCAAAGCAGTTTGAATCAATTTACTGATTTTTCTTTTTTAATTTGTCCTAAAAATAGAGTATTTTTGCTAAAGTAATTAGGTAAATTAATTATCTGAGCTTGACATAATTATCACGGGTTTCCTAATATGTAATTAACCCATGATAAATAGCTCAAAATATTTTGAATCAATTTGATTATTTTCCCCTTAAAATTTATCTAAAAAATAGTGTAATTTTGCCTAATTAAATATGAAAATTACTCAAAAAATTATAAGATAACTTTCCTAGCTTAATGACTATCTAATGCAGATTTGATAATTATCTCAACTTAATCTAAACTTAATTAATATATTTTTCATTAATTTATGATTAATTTGAATAATTTCAATCCTAATATGATAGGATAATTAATTAGCTTAATATTCCCAAGCTTTATTTACAACAATTAGTAGAGAATATTTAATTAAGAGAGGATTTATGAGTATACATAGGCCTAATCTTTAATTTATTAAGAAAATAGATTAATCTAGCCTTGCTAATTAAGAAGGATTATGCTAATTATCGTTTAAGTTAATCAACTAGAGATTAATCTCTAGTGGTTTCTGCGTAGCGATATCTCTAGATGAGAGAGAGTGTGTCAAGGCTCCGAGTCTGTCCGAAATTGTGAAGCAAGGGTCATATTTATAGCTTTCTAGGCACTCATAGGCTGGAAAATGGCAATAACTTGCATCCTAAGCAGCCCTACAGGTCAAAAAACGTCCCCTGTTGCTAAATCAAGTCCGGAAAAGTTCATCATTACCCCACACAGTCCCCCTCAGCTTCCAGAATTGATTTTTACTATTTTCACTGATTTTAAATAATGAAAATTGGAAATATCAGTAATTTCTAGAACCTTAGGATAAGAAAGTCTTTATTAATAATAATTATGAAACCATCCAATTTTACTTAACTAATTGAATTTCTAGTGTAACCTTTTAGAGTCCATAACTTTTCCAAATTTTATCGGAATTCTGTTTTGAAAATTTCTAGCCCGGGGTTTGCTGTGCTTAAGATTCCAAAAATACCAATATTTGCCACGGTCAGATAATTCTACATTGTTTTTTCAATAATCATGTCAGCTTGATTAAGCTTTATACAATCTTTAAGGTTTCAGAAATTGAAAACCTTACAATCACCCCAACTTAAGAATTTGAGATGCCCACATCTCAACCAAAATTGGGAAAATCTTTGAGAAGAGAAATTCATCCTCCCAAGTGGCATCTTCGAAGGGATAACCTTTCCACTTTACGAAATGTTACTGATTACCCTAAGAGTTCTTTCTAGTTTCTGGTTGGAGTTACTTGCTAGCCAAATTTTTCTCAAGAAACTCTTAGTGTTGAGCCCATCTTAAAAACCTTTACAAACGATTTGTATCATCTCGAAAACCAGGTTAAATCAATTCCATAAAAGATCCATATATCCACCTTGTCAACATGAACGCGCTCGGTCTAACTGACCATTCAGAGCAATCAGCGTTCGACAAGTATCATGTATTTCAGCTTTGCCAATCTGAACGCGCTCGGCGTGTTCTTGCCATTCTGAGCAATCTGCGTTCGGCACAAGCTTCCACCATTGCACCAGAGGTATCTTCTCTGTGCTCTAACCTGGTTGACCAACATTATGTAAAGGGTTTTAAGAAGTATCATACCAAGAGTTATTTTTGGCTTCCTATTAGTTTCGTACCTTAATACTTTCATATCTAGGTCATTTTCTAAGGAAGGTTATCAAGAATGTGAGTTGGTTTCTTGATAACTATCTCATTTCTAAGATTCCAATTTTTCCTGCCTAACGAGACCTCTTTATCATTTGCTAGATCTACCCTTAATTTATTGATTGAATACTTTAGATTCATTAAGTAATTTTGGAGAAGAAAATCATGTATACCTTTATAATATATAAGTAGCTCAAGTTTTTACATTATTGATTTATAATGGTTACAAAGATCTAAGATTGCTAACTATGGCCAAGCGAGTGGCTCTTTTATCTTTCTTATTCATAAGGTTGGTTCTCCTATGATTGCATAAGATTTGGCTCCTCTTGCTCTTCCTCTACCTCGTCCTCCATTTCTACCTCCTCTTAGATTATCTCCTTGATTTTGAGGAATGGCTCTAGCAGTAATTCAAGGGTTTTGTTCTTCTAGACAGTTATTTCTATAGTGCCCCATTTGATTGCATCCATAGCACCTAACATTTGGGAAGGTTTGTTCTCAATTTACTACTGTAGCTACTCCACGTTGTTGATATCCCTGGTTGGAATTTTCCCTGGCTCTTTCCCTAAAGTTATTAAATCCATTATAGTTCCTTATGGAGTTGGTTCCTTCGACTGCAAGAGGCTTAGCCCTGAGAAGGGCATCCTGTATTGACCTAGGCCTCATGGCTTCGAGACGTATACTCAAGGGTTTGTTGAGGCCTTGACAGAAACGGGAAATTTGTTGCTCCATGGTCATCTGGGGAGCATAGCGTCGTAAAGACACAAACTTGGTGTAGTACTCCTCTAATGAAAGTCCTAGCTGGCATAGACCAAATAACTCGTTCATCTTGATAGCCTGATGTGCAGGAGGGAGATAACATTCTTTGATTGCCTGTTTCATTTTCTCCCAAGATAGACTACTCGTGGGATTATCTCTGCAGTGTTGCTTCCACCAAAGTTTGGCATCTCCGCTGAGACGGAACAAACCCAACATTGTTTGGTTTTCTAGTGCAGTTCTTGCACTTTGAAATATTCATCCATAGCATCTAACCACGCTTCAGCATCTCGCTCTAAATTAGGTCCCTCTCCCTTGAAAGTAGGGAGTTGAACTTGCTTTAGTAGTAATTTTTTCTCTTGAGCAGCAGTGTAAAGGCTATTTAGGAGAGTATCTCCCTGAGATTGAACTAGTGAATTTAGTACCAGATGAAATCTCACTTACTTATGCTTTTAACTTATCTCATACTCAAAACTTTTGCGCAGTGGATGAAGACAATTACCAAACCATAAACAAAACTGCTTATAGCATACCCATGAGAACCATAGTATGTACAAGGGTGACGACAATCCTATACTATAATCTTATGGACTTTGGGTGGATCAGATATAGGATCAAAATATATAGCATCTTTTGGTCCATTAAAACTAGGGCTTGCACCTATGGACCTAATTCTACCTGGGTAGATTACTTTAGACACTTGATCAAACTCCCACTAATTTTGTGATACTTGGACATCATCTATTACAAGGGTTTCCTCTGGATTCTCCGTTCCAATGAAAAAGTATACTTCAATTACTTGAAGATCTTTGGCCCATTTGAGTCTTTTCATATTTAGTTCTGTAACTTCTAAATCTCCCGCGTCAATGAAGAAGATTCCACCAGATCCTAACCAGTTAATCCTCCAAGTGGAAGGAGAAAATCTCTTATCTAGCCATTTCATTACGTTTTTTTGCATTGAATAGTGTCGGGATAGGCAAGTGCTCATAAACCTAATGTTGAAATCCATGGATTTGCAGTAGGCCTGATGGAAATCTTCCTACAAGATGGGGATAATTCTCTTTCTTTATTTCTCTCTCTTTTTCCAATTAAATACCTCTTTAATTGAATTTGTGAAAGATTACTTAATTCAACCAAACACCTTAAACTTTTTCCTAGGTCCAAGACTTTAATTAACACATGCTCTGATACCACTTGTAAGGTCCCCAACCCGCCTATACCAAGATCGGGATGGGATCCTTGACAGGTCTCTAGGTCTGAAAAAAATCAGAGTCTCTAAACAAGAAAAATCCGAGGAATAGACCTTTACCATTGACAATGGCTTCGGTCTATAGCCTTAGAAGAAGACCTAGTCCTGTCTCGCAGCAGAAACGGGACAATGTATTAAAAGTAAAAAAAAAGAAAAAACTATTTCGGACCTATAACTTCCACAATTTTGGCTAAGGTATCCTCAACCAACACTTTTTTCCCCCTAACATATGTGAGAGCACAGCCGCTGGTAGATTCCTCTTCCAAGTGAAGAAGTTTTCTAAACGTTTTAGTGCGCAGGGATGCATAGTTACCTGTTTAATTAGGTCCACCCATCCTTGATTGACAACCTTAGACAATCCCCACTCACCACCCCGCACTCACACATGATTCAATTATTTTCTAGTTTCTATCACATTGTTTTAACAGTTAAAATAATGATTTCTTTTAACTTTCCATCACAGCAATTCCTTCAATCAATTATTAAAGACAGCATTGAAAACAAACATCTTTAAACTTAAGACATGGTACTCTCAATCAAAACATTGTCCATAATAACCATGACCAGTACTCTTCTTGTCTCAAGACCACCTAAGGGTGAAAAAACGGCACCCATTCCTTATTCACAATTCGGAGTGGATAAACCCCTACCCAAGGTTCCAGCTGCCCATACACCAAACCAGTTGCCCATACAATCGGGAGGCTCCCCTAGGATAAAAAACGGTATCCTAACTTATGTAGAAACATCAAGACATGACACGGAGTAGAAACTCATCGTTCATGGGGATAACCGACTTATCCGTGGCTAGAAAGCCATCATTATTCATCAATTTATACCAATGAGTCAAAGGTGTCTTGAGACAAGCTATCTTAAGAATGATCAATCATATCTTTCCTAATTCAACCAGTTTTAACCCAAACAGTTCTTTCCTACAACCCAACCAATTCTTTCCTACATTATAAATAAATGCACGTTGGAAGTTACCTTCCATTTTTGGTCAATTATTCCTTTCCTGATTCTTTCTCACTTCTTACGTATGCAATGATAACTTATAAAATGAACTTTAAAAAATTTAATTGAACAAAATAGAAATCCATCTGGGAGTGCTCGTCCATGTGCTGCTGGACTGGAGCCTGCAAACTTCCCTCCATCGGCCTATGGCTAGGCCTAGCCTCATGGTCATTAGTGGATTTATTTCTTTTGTTGCTAACATCCTCTTCCTCAGTAAGAAGATTTTCCCTGGTTTTCTTTGGAGCCATGTCGGCAGCCTTATAAAAAGACTTAATCGATTAGAAGTTTAATTCAATAATCTTCTTTTTTCTTTTTTACCCATAAAGAAAGATTTTTGGAGTAAGTAGATATCCTTGATAGTTAATTTGATGAGATATTCCTCCTGTAACTTCTTTATGCTATAAGTAATTTCCCATAATTACCATTTAATTTGGGAAGTCCTTTAACTAGGTTTATCCTTAGTCTATATTCCATGTTAGCTTTAGTAAAATATAAATTTCTATCAGCTAATGGATTACTCACCCTAAATTATAATTGAATATGTTCTATCTTTAAGAATTTTCATAAATTTGATTTATAACCCTTCTCTCGTATACTTATGGTTTAGTTTAGGTAGAATTTTACTGATAGTAATTTGTTATACCAACCATTTATGCTGAGGTAAATTTTCCACCTTTCAATAGTGATTTTGGACCTCAGGTATTTATCTGGTAATTAGATAAATTCATTTACTAATTTCCTTTCTCTATTTTATACCCAAAATTGGTTACTTTTATTGAAGATAAATACCTAAACTAAGGTTGGGGTATTTATCATGGATTCCTCAAGGTCTGTTCTATCTTTGATATTTATATCAAAGGTTTTTGGATTAATTTATTATATTTATAATGTAATTTTACTGGGATAATTAGGTAACCTAATTATCTGAGTATAAAATAATTATCACAATTTTTCTAAGGTGTAATTAACCTTTGCTAAATAACTCAAAGCATTTTGAATCAAGTTATTAATTTTTCCCTTTTAATTTGTCCTAAAAATAGAGTAATTTTGCTAAAGTAATTAGATAAATTAATTATCTGAGCTTCACATAATTATCACAATTTCCTTAAGATGTAATTAACCTCTGATAAATAACTCAAAGCATTTTGAATCAATTTTCTAATTTACCTCTTTTGATTTGTTCTAAAAATAGAGTAATTCTACTAAAGTAACTAGGTGAATTAATTATCTGAGCTTGACATAATTTTCACGAGTTTCCTACCATGTAATTAATCTCTAATAAATAACTCAAAGCTATTTGAATCAATTTACTAATTTCCCCCATTTAAATTGTCTTTAAAATAGAGTAATTCCACTAAAGTAAGTAAGTACATTAATTATCTAAACTTGACATAATTATCACGGGTTATCTAATATATAATTAACCTCTGATAAATAACTCAAAGAATTTTGAATCAATTTATTAATTTCCCCTATTTAATTTGTCCTAAAAATAGAGTAATTCTACTAAAGTAATTAGGTAAATTTAATATCTATACTTGATATAAATTTCACCAGTTTCCTAACATATAATTAACTTTTGATAAATAGATCAAAGCAATTTGAATCAATTTAATAATTTTCCTCTTTTAATTTGTTCTAAAAACAGAGTATTTCTGCTAAACTCATTAGGCAAATTAATTATCTGGGCTTGACATAATTATCACAGGTTTCCCAGCATGTAATTAACCTCTGATAAATAACTCAAAACATTTTGAATCAATTTGATTATTTTTCCCTTTAAGTTTCTCTAAAAAATAGTGTAGTTCTGTCTAATTAATTATGAAAATTACTCAAAAATATATAAGATGATTTTTCTAGATTAATGACTATCTAATGCAACTCTGCTAATTATCTCAAATTAATCCAACCTAAATTAATATATTTCTCATTAATTTATGGTTAATTTGGATAATTTCAACTCTAATATGATAGGATAATTAATTAGCTTAATATTCCCAAGCTTAATTACAACAATCAGTAGAGAATATTTAATTAAGAGAGGATTTATGAGTATACATAGGACTAATCTTTAATTTATTAAGAAAATAGATTAATCTAGCCTTGCTAATTAAGAAGGATTAGGCTAATTACTATTTAAGTTAATCAACTAGAGATTAATCTCTAGTGATTTCTGCGTAGCGGTCTCTCTAGATGAGAGAGAGTGTGTCAAGACTCTAGTCTGTCCGAAATTGTGAAGCAAGGGTCATATTTATAGGTTTCTAGGTACTCACAGGCTGGAAAATGGCAATAACTTGCATCCCAAGCAGCCCTACAGGTCAAAAAACATCCCCTACTGCTAAATCTAGTCCGAGAAAGCTCATCATTACCCCACACAGCCCCCCTCAGCTTCCAGAATCGATTTTTATTATTTTCATTAATATTTAATGATGAAAATTGGAAATATCAATAATTTCTAGAACCTTAGGATAAGAAAGTCTTTGTTAATAATAATTACTTAAACCATCCAATTTTACTTAACTAATTGAATTCCTAGTGTAACCTTTCAAAGCCCGTAACTTTTCCAGATTTAATCGGAATTCTGTTCTGAAAATTTCTAGCCCAGGGTTTGTTGTGCTTAAGATTCCAAAAATACCAATATTTGCCACGGTCGAACAATTCTACATTGCTTTCTCAATAATCATATCAGTTTGATTAAGCTTTATACAATCTTTAAGGTTTCAGAAACTGGAAACCTTACAAACAAGCTCAGTAGATCCCTAGTCTCTCTAGTGAGAGTGTGAGCATGTGCTTTTGTTATCTATGTTGCAGCATCAGGTGCGACTTGAAAACTAACTGTGATAATTACCTTGGTGACTTGAGTTACCCGATTCTTGAAGTAGAATAGTGTTGATTCTCTATTGTGCAGAGCTCCCTCCATCTTGTTGTTGCGGGTTGGTTGTAGGTTGCGGACATGGTCTCGACTTTCTCCTCCTTCTTCTTGGCACCCGGCCTATGTATATCCAGTGAGTTTGGCGTGTTGGTTGACTCTCCCACTGCAAATCGATTACCGTTACGCCTGGCACTCCAGCTTCAATGGAGATGCAGAGTTCGTCTAGTTGTGCTTGGAGCTCTTCTTCTTCTATTGTCCAGTTAGCAAACCCTGCTAACCAGTCATCCATCCACAAAAGTTTACGGGTTTCAGTCTTGTAAACTGGAGGGTTTCATGAAAGGATCCTCAGTGGGGACACCAAGAAAATGATAGTATGAAATGACATGCCATATGGGGTGGCCTCTATAGCACACATAGCCTGAACATCCCCAAGCATCATCTCAAGGTAGGAGTAATCCTATAAATTGAGGGTGCACCACCTAGCATAAATGCGACTAGGACGCAAACATACATGACCTAGGGTAGTAGAAGTGAGAGGCCCTCTAGGTAACCAACATGAAATGGTGATATAGAAAACGTCCACATATAAAAATGCCTAGTCAATAGTCAGGAGTGTGTGTAGGAGAGAGGTATGTGACAAGGTCGGAATGGAGCATACTGACTAATTGGAGAGGCCGCACGTGATGGAGTACAAGTAGAGTGATAAACAAGAGACAAAACATCCCCCAAATGTGGAAAAAAAAAACTAAGGAGAATAGAGAATGGACTCCAAAGATCGACAACATTGCACCCTTTTATTGGCGATGATGATACTTACAAATGGTGGTCTTGACTGTTACAAACCTAACTCTTGGCACTAGGGATGCATGATGGAATGCGAGTGCCATATGGTGCATGGCAAAGTTGGAGTTAGCGGGGAGGTTAGTTACGGAAAACCACCAAGACGATACAGCCACCAATGACGTCAATCACCAACATCGAGAGCGGCCCAAAGTAGCATGGTGTCGATGCATTCAATCCTAGCGTGCTCATGTTGCCTTGCGAGAGAGTAGTGACTGCCTTATGTGCATGGAGTGGTCGTGACTAGTGACTCAACAATGGTATGGTGGAGAATGGGAAAAATGGTGATCTTGCCAATGCTAAAATGCCCAAGCTTGCAACCAAACATGATGCCACGAGCTCTCTAGCTTGGGGGGGTGCATTATGCGCTTAATGGTGCTTAAAATGTAGAGTGCATGGAGCTAATGTGTTCCTCTTTCACTTGTGCCTCCCTTTGTGCTTAGCGAAGGCCTCTTAATATAGGCTTGAGAGGTGGTCCTTACCCAATGGTCCTTGCAAATATCCACTGGTCGCTTTAGAAGGCCTAGATGCCTCTCTAGTAAGAGAGAGAGAGAGAGAGAGAGAGAGAGAGAGAGAGAGAGAGAGAGACGGTAGAGATAGAGAGAGAGGAAAGAGTAGGGTGGGGAGAGTTTTTTTACAATCCACTACCCACTGGCTAGGTTATTAGGGAAGAGTGGAGTTCAGGGAATTTACAAGGGTTTTGTTGATGTTTCGGGTGGTCGGTGTGAGATTTAAGGCTGCCAGAATTGGTAGTTGCTGCGGGAAGCCGAGATGCTACGTGTCACTTTATCTCAGTGCCGGCCTGGGCATGCCTTCGGCGCCTTTCCTTGTTTTGGTGTCGGCGGCGCGCGAGTTGGTCGTCTTTGTCGATGGTGTCGATGTCGTATTTTCCTTTGCCCTTTTTTATTGTTGGTGCATATATGCATGCGTGCAATGCGTGTGTGCATGTGTGTGTATATGTGTGAGTGCGTTTATGCATGTTCGTGCTTGTGAGTGCGTCTATGGGTGAGTTTTTTTAGGCGTGTGTATATATGTGAGTGTGAGTATGTGTTTATGTGTTGTGTGTGCGTGCATATGTGTATGTATTTAGGGATTGTGTGTGTAGACGAGTGTGTGTGTGTGTGTGTAGACGAGGTTTGCGCCTGCATAGGCCTGCGGGAGAGAGAAAGAGAGAGTTTCGGGCTACTCCTGGCCGACATAGAGAGCGAGGGATGGAGTGTGAGAGGGTGTGTGTGTGTGTGTGTGTGTGTGTGTGTGTTTAGGCACCGATAAACGAGAGAGAGAGAGAGAGAGAGAGAGAGAGAGAGAGAGAGAGAGAGAGAGAGAGAGAGAGAGAGAGAGAGAGGGAAAAACCCCGGATTACTGCTGTTATGCGCGGCCGCATGGGCTAGTGAGAACGCGAGAGAGAGGGATGGTGATGGTGAGCTCGCAAAGGGATGGGAGTGGTGAGGGAGTGTGGTGTGTGGGTGTGGATGAGAGAGAGAGAGAGAGAGAGAGAGAGAGAGAGAGAGAGTATTATTAGGATAGCCTACGGGCTGTTTACACACACACACACACACAGATAGTGAGGGAAAGAAGAGAGAGAGAGAGAGAGAGAGAGAGAGAGAGAGAGAGAGAGAGAGAGAGAGAGAGAGAGAGAGAGAGAGAGAGAGAGAGAGAGAGAGAGAGAGAGAGAGAGAGAGAGAGAGAATATTATTGTTCTTAGGAGCGCGGTGGCCAACTGGTGGGAGAAAAAAAAGAGGGAAGAGAGGGAGGGGAGAGTGAGGTCGAGGGAGCGAGGTAAGAGAGAGAGGGATGGTTGTGGAAAATAATGAAAGAGAGAGAGACTTAAGAAACAAAACGACGGCCCGCCATCGAAAGAAGGTAGTTTTTTTATGCGCCCTGCGGGGTTTGGCGGAAGAGCAAGAAAGGAAAAAAAATGAGAGGGAGTGTGGGGTTGGTGGCAGCAGTAATAATAAGAAAAAATGTGAATTTTCTCTGGTTTTCTTTACCTCCGGCTTCCCGAATGGGTTGATTCATGCGGCCTTGGTTTTGAAAACTGACAACTTTAACTCTCAGGCCGGGCTAGAGGGTGGTGCGGCTAACCTGGTATCAATATATATATATATATATTTCTCTCTCTCTCTCTCACTCTCTCTCCCCCTCTTTCTCTTTCTCTATCTATCTCTCTCTATCTCTGTTTTATAATCTAACGCCTAAAGAACAAGGACCGTAATAACGAGCCTAAAGGGAAGGACAATGCTCCTAAGGAAATGTCAACAACAACAAAACTAAGGAGAAGGGAGTTTATAAAGGAAAAAATAAACTCTCTGCTGAAGAGCTTGAGCGTTATCATAAAGATAACCTTTGTTTCAAGTGCGGGGATCAAGGGCATACGTGTCGTGCTTGTTCCCACAAAAATACAAGAAATGAGCATCCTAGAGCTACCTTGTTCAAAATCCAAGAAGAGGATGCTCACCACAAAGGAGCGCCTCTATGCCACACTTGGGGAAAGGTAAGAAAACATGATTCTTTATTCTCTTTGACCCTGGTTCTGTTGAGCTTATATGTGAAGCTACTCAATATATGGCTTCTCTATATATGGCACACAGGTCTCCTCTATATATACATCATTTCATGTGTGTATTCTACACACTTTGGGGTTCTATTTCTGTGCTCTCTCTTTCTCTCTCAACATGGTATCAGAGCATAACGTTTTTGTTTTTGATTTTTCTAATGATTGAAAACGATTTTGTAGAAACTACCTCACAAGGCATCGGAATCGATGTGCTCTACAACTTTGCAGAAGAAAGTTTTTTCAAATTCTGCACTGATTTTTTTGAGTTATCGTTCGTGGACTACGTACATGCCTGAAAAGCAACTTCGCTTTTTGTTTTTTATTTTTCTCCTGATTGAAAACGATTTTGCAAAAAACTACCATCCATTGGCATCGGAATCAATGTGGTCTACAACTATGCAGAAGAAAGTCTTTTCAAATTCTGCATCGATTTTGAGTTATCGTTCGCGGACTGCGTACATGCTTGAAAAGCAACTTTGCTTTTTTTTTTTCCTCCTGATTGAAAACGATTTTGTAGAAACTATGCGTGAGGCAACGGAATCGATGTGGTCTACAACTTTGCACAAGAAAGTTTTTTCAAACTCTGCACCGATTTTGAGTTATAGTTGGCAGACGGCGTACATGTCTAAATGGCAACTTTCGTTTTTTCTTTTCGATTTTTCTTATAATTGAGAACAATTTTGCAGAAACAGCATGCGAAGACATTGAAATCGATGTGGTCTACAACTTTGCAGAAGAAAGTTTTTTCAAATTCTGCACTAATTTTGAGTTATCGTTTACGGACTGCGTACATGCCTAAAAAGCAACTTTCGTTTTCGATTTTTTGGTTTTTCTGCTGATTGAAAACGATTTTGCAGAAACTATTCGCTTGAGCCATCGAAATCGATGTGGTGTACAACTTTGCAGACGAAACTTTCTCTAAATTTTGCACCGATTTTGGGTTATCGTTCTCGTACTACGAATATGTTTGAAAAGCAAATTTTACTTTTTTCTTTTGATTTTCCTCATAATTGAAAACTTCTCAATTATATTTTCTCTTCATCAATCATATATTTGTTACTGACGTAACTTTGCTGCAGAAGCCAGTTACATATTGTCCCGATTAAGTCGAGCCGTTGATGATCGTCCAAATTTTATCGAGCTACTGTTGGTACATGATCTTTTGTTATATGATATACTCGTTCATTGATTCACGTATAATTATTCTTTTAGAGATATAGTTTACATCGTTTTATTGATAATATCTCGTGATACCATAGTGATTTTGATGGTACCATGATGATGTTTTGTTAGTACTTTGGTCATGGTGATTTTTGTTGATACCATGATGATATTTCATTGATACCATGGATATTCTCGATGATATTTCGTTGATTCCATGGTTATTCTCGGTGATACCATGATGTTGTTTCATTGATACCATGGTTATTGTCGGTGATACCATGATGTTGTTTCGTTTATACCATGGTTATTATCGATGATATCATGATGTTGTTTCGTTGATACCATGATTATTCTCGGTGATACCATGATGTTGTTTTGTTGATACCATGGTTATCTCGGTGATACCATGATGTTGTTTTGTTGGTACAATGATTATTCTCAGTGATATCATGATGTTGTTTCGTTGATACCATGGTTATTCTCGGTGATACCATGACGTTGTTTCGTTGATACAATGATTATTCTATGATGATTTTTGTTGATACCATGATGATTTATTCATTTTTATTGATACAATGATGATATTTTGTTAATACTTTGATGATACTCATTGATATCACTACATTGATAAATGTCATTATATGTAGTATACACATAGTCATTTGCATCACGTAATCACGCATCTTGTGCTTTTATATTCATACTTATATGTTGTCGTGCGTATATAGGTCGTAAAAAGAGTGGCGTCACGAACCATCTCTTATGGCATTGTGAATGTAATTATTGTACTAACAATGCTAATAATTTTCATGACTATGTTTTTGGAGTCTATGATCTATGTAGGATTGATCAAAGAATTGATTTCATGAAGACAAACTTGGTGATAATAAAAGATTTATGAAGACATGTTTGGTGATGCCCTATTGATGACAAGATACACAACAGATTCACGGAGACACTTCTGATTACGAGCTAATCGATAGCCTTTACACCTATTTATTGAACCTTTGTATTCATTATTGTATTTGATGGGATAGGAGTAATGTAACTCCTCATAAAACATTCATTGTAGAAGGAGTGATGTAGCTCCTCATAAAATATTCATTGTAAAAGGATTGATGTAGCTCCTCATGAACATTTGTACATTCAATGATTTTTATAATATGAGTGTTACCATGCACCGAGCAATGTTTTTCGAGCAAGGACAAACACGAGCAAGTGTTTGTACACGATATAGTAAATTTTATCATCAACAGAATATTTATTGTTTCTTATATATTCATGCATCACAACAAAAAGGGTTATCAATGGATAGAAAGAACAGGTGGCAGGGCTTGGTTTGACAAATACACCAACTATTTGTGTAAAATTAGTTGGTGTATTTATCCTATAGAAAGAACGATGCCAAGTGAGAGAAGATGCTTAGATCGATCTCTCTCTCTCTAGAAAATGAGAAACAATATCACTATCAAGGACACATTAATTAGCATCAATTTTCAAGAAAAACGCCCTAAAACCTGTCTTTAGTGTATATTTAAAGCACAAAAAAAATTGAAAATTCTCGGTTCGTTTTGAGGCTTGCCTTGAAGGAAACCGGCTAGATTTGGAAGATTAAAATAACCCTAAAAAAATCCTAAATTTTATGTGGAGATTTTCAATGCTCTCCTTTTCCCATTGATTCCTAGGTGTTTGAGAAAAATGTGGCTCAGCTTAATATCGTTCCCTTTTCAATTAAAAAAATGCCAGTAAGGGGTACCCCATTGTAGAAAATAGGAAAATCACCTAATAATCGAAAGATACCCTTGGAGAAAAGAAAACGAGACTGCCATGACCATGGAGCACTGCAACGGCGACAAGCTGATAGCCATGGAGAACTGTAGCGCGCTGTGCGCGGAGGGCGGCTAAGTGGCCCTTTGGGGGGGGGGGGGGGGGTGTGCAGGGCGCTCGATTTGGAAAAGAAATGTAGAGAAAAATCAACATTTGATCAATGAAAAAAAGGAAAATGAAGCACAGGTACTAGCGTTCCTCGCTAGCAGTGCAAAGGGGCGTGAGGGCTTGGTGCCGCAGGTGCTCAGCATGCCATGCATCGCGATTCGCATAGAAAGATAAATTTTTTAATGTTGCAGGACTAGGTCAGTAGACATCAGCAAGCCGTTGTTGTGGTGGATAGCAGATGGTGCTCAAGTATGAGGTTCTTGACATCCGCAGTTCCAGTTTTCGTTAGGGAGAGTTTTAGTCTGTCTTGCAGTAGGCGTCCGTGAAGACTCTAACAGAGAAGGCATCTACGAAGATTCCAGCAATTTCAATTAGAAACCTACCAGTAGTAGTAGTACCAGTATGTCCCAACAATTTTTGAAAAAAAAAGTGAGACACGATTCCCAAGAGATGCCTGTTGCAAAGACAAAAGATGGGACTGACAAAAGGAAGGGCGTAGAGTCATCTACTATAGCATGCTGGCATGAGAAATAGCATGGGGTCAATGACACATAGTCATTGAAGACAGCGTGGCCAAGCAGGTTTTGGGAGGACTTGGTTATATTTTTTAATTAATGTGCTGCACTATGCCGCGCAACATATGCAGCCTCCTACATTGTTAGCTCAGTTGACTTGAAAATGCGCGTGTGGAGCAGCGAGAGTTCGAGTCCATCTTGCTAAGTTTTTGGGTGGACAACTTGCAAAGGGCTAATGCTGCATTCGTTGGAATCTCCGCAAGATTGCAACAAATATAATAATGAACCGATTAGTATGTTGAACCGAGTAGTAGGCTAGTTGAGGGTAAGCGGAAGGGGAGAAATTTTGCCTCAATATAAAGAAAAATAGTGTAAAGACCCAAAAAAATAAGCTTAATTTTCTTAAATTTTCTCTCGGCAAATTCAACAAAAGAAATTTGTATGTTTGAAAAAATGGTTTTTCCTGAACAGTTGAATGGTTGAACCGAATATGGCTAGTCGTTTTGAACAAATCAACGGAAGGGAGTATCTGTTGGAGATACCCGTTTTTTAATCAAATATGGTGACATGCAGGCTGCCAAGCTCTCTCTCTCTCTCTATCACTCTCTCTCTTGCGTGACTTGCTATACGATGTAGGCGAAGCAGATGCGTGAGGAGGTAGGGAGGGGTTTGTTTCTTTACGTTGAAGCAATATAGCAGGTGTTGGGCAACTGGGGTGGGACAGGATGTCTCCATCTCTCTTGTCCATGTGCTAGTGAAGAGGATGGGAACATGGTCACATGTGCAAGGACTATGGACACGAGAAGGTGTGATGGCAGCTAAAGGTCTAGGCTGCTGTAGCGAGTGTGTGAGCCTGTGTGCACGATTTTTAGAAAATCGTTAAGAAAAGGGGATCTAAAGATGATTCCATTTGAGCGAAGGCCAAAAGTTGACAGAGTTTCAAGTGGGGGGGAGGATTTTGAGGTGCCCTTCTCTTTGGAAATTGTAGTTGCTTTCAGAGGCGGCGGGCGGCGACTCTGAGTTCTTTGCTTTGTCTCGCCCTATTGGGCGATGGGCAGCTGCTACTACTCTAGTTTCTCGCTTCTCTCCCTACTCTCTCTCTCTCTCTATGTGTGCATTTTTTTGTGTGTAACGCCTCTCAAATTACTCAGACTCGTTCTCCATCCGTGCTTCCTTTCAGGAAGCAACTCCTCTTCTTGTCCCTTGAAACCCCCGCTACCTTTTTTTATGACCCCTCAAATAGACACATTGACATGGCCAGGCTCTCTCTCTCTCTCAGAGACTGTCTCCTCCTCCTTACATTATCCCTTCCTCTCTCTCTCTCTCTCTCTCTCTCTCTCTCTCTCTCTCTCTCTCTCTCTCTCTCTCTCTCTCAAAAGCTCCCTTCCTCTCTGCGTATGTGGGATCTATGAGGGTTCTGACCCATATTTGTGTTGTTCACACAGTTCGCAAGCCTTGCCGGTAGCGTAACTGGTAGCAAATCTTGATCGTCGCTACCTCACCACATCACGGAAATTGGAGGAGTGTGTGTGCACTAGCGTCTCCCTGTTCGTCTGTGACACTGAAATCTGTGTCTGCATTATGTCCCCTTCGCTACTTGCACTGAATTTGGACTTTGGTATGCTCAGCCCTCCACCCTCAGTTGATGAGCTGAAGTTAGCCATGGGTCTCTAACCGGAGCCATTTGGCAATGTGGACGACGCATCGGGAGGGGATGAGTTGTAGCAGACCATGGGCTTAGCCAGAGAGGCATTACCCATGGAAGCGACTCCATGAGTTGTGATGGGGGGAGCGGCGGAGGAGTGCGAGTGCTTCTCTTTGGATCTTTCTCTACTGGCACTGGAGGCAAGGGAGGGGGCGACAAAGGAGGGAGACGAAGGGGGGGAGGCGAGGTTGACAACTTTGAGGCGGGCAGAAGGGTAGGGCCGGCCGTGCACATGGTGATGAGTAAAGGGAATTGCCATTCCCTCAGGACAGGATCAGTCCACAAAGGGGAGTAAGCCCAAAGCTTTGCGGAGAGCTTCAAGCTTCTCATGAGACAATGCCTTTGTGAAAAGATCAGCAAGGTTGTCCTGTGTTGGCACATAAGCCAAACTCATCTCTTCTGCTAAGAGCCTCTCCCTGACATAGTGGTAATGCACCTCAATGTGCTTTGTGCGAGCATGAAAAACTGGGTTCCTCGCAACTGCCAATGCGCTTTGATTGTCAGTGTAGATAGTATTGGCAGTGTCCTGTCCAACACCCAAATCATCCATAAGGCGTTTGAGCCATACACACTCAACCGTAGTTGTGAAGACTGCCCTTTACTCAGCCTCACAACTTGAAGTGGCCACAATAGGTTGCTTCTTGCTCAACCATGATATACATGAACTGCCAAGCATGAAACAAAAACCACTTGTGGACACTCGCGTGTCACAACCAGCCCAATCTGATTCCGAAAAAGCATGTAAGTCTGGCGGCAATGATCCCCCCTTGGGATAAAACAAGCCAAGATGTAAAGTGCCACTAAGGTAGCGGAAAATCCTCTTGACAACCTGCCAATGCTTAGACCCTGGGCTATGCATAAATCTGCTGACCTGTGAGACTGCAAACTGAATATCCGGCCTCGTGTTGCATACATAAATGAGGCAACCAACAACAATTTGATAAAGAGTGACATCAGCAGGATCACCAGCATCATGTAGACTCAACTTCAAAACTATTTCCATGGGAGCGGCAATAGGTTTGCAATCCTCAAGTCCAAACTTACATAGCAATGTCTCTATGTAACTTTTCTGACACAAGGCAATACCACCATCACACTGCTTAAATTGTATACCCAAGTAATGATGCACCAGCCCCAAATCTTTCATCTTGAAAGTAGCATTCAAATCGGCCTTAAATTCAGCAATATGTCTCTCATTTGGTCCAGTGATCAGCAAATCATCAACATAAAGAACTACAATGAGAAGTACATCACCCTCACGCTTTACATACAATGTGATTTCTGTTGGACTGTTACGAAAGCCTTGTTTGACCAAATGAGTGTCAGCTTTCTCATACCAAGCATGAGGAGATTGCTTCAACCCATACAAAGCCTTGTTACATTTGCACACTTTGTCCTCTTGTCCTTTTATGACAAAACCGCGAGGCTGCGTTACATAAACTTCCTCAAATATGTCACCATTCAAGAAAGAAGTAACAATGTCTGATTGATGTACATCCCAACCAAAATGAGCTGCCAATGCACATAGAAAACGCACAGTAGTCATACGACAAGTGGGAGCAAAAGTCTCTTCATAATCTATGCCTTTTTGCTGTGCATAACCCTTTGCAACAAGTCGAGCCTTATGGTGATCGATCTCACCATCCGGCTTGTGTTTCAACTTGTAAACCCACTTTGTACCAATGGACTTTTTTCCAGGAGGCAAATCACATAAAGTCCATGTGTCATTTTCTATAAGTGCATCATATTCTGATTGCATGGCAGCCATCCAATTTTCTGAATTTTGTGCTTCATCAAAAGACAGAGGCTCCTCAACATCATGTAAACTAGACATAGCCAAAGCATAACAATTTGATGCATAAGATGCATGGCGAGAGCGTGAATGAGTACGACTAGACAAAGGTGCATCCAATTTACTGTCAAGCAAAGTGTGCACCAGCCATTTTGGCATACCTCTAGCCTGCTCATTTTCAGCCCTTTCCTCATCAAGTACATCATGTACATCTGCATCAGTAATAGGTTGATCTAAAACATTTTCAAAAACTCCCATAGGCTGTACATCTGCCTCATTGGAACATACATTGGTATTTCCACCACTGAAAAGGGGCAACAAAGTGTCATAAATGTCTTGTGAGCTTACATTACTGTCTCTAGTACATGACAGCAAGGGCTGAACAAAATCTTCCACAAACACTACATCCCGAGAAACCAGAATACGTTTTGTTTGCGGATGATACAATCTGTAACCTTTGCTTTCAACACTATAACCAACAAAAATACATTTGACAGCCTTATCATCCAATTTTCTGCGTTGCACTTGTGGCACCAAAGCATATGCCAAACAGCCAAAAACACGCATGTGCTCAATAGAAGGTTTTCTATCATGCCATGCTTCATATGGAGTAATAGACTGCAAAGCTTTCGTAGGACACTTGTTAAGTACATAAGTGGCACACAGAATGGCCTCAAGCCAAAAAGAATGCGGCAAAGCTTGACTTTTGACCATACATCGTGCCATTTCCGTCAGTGACCTATTTTTCCTCTCAGCAACACCATTTTGCTCAGGTGTATAAGGCACTGTACATTGGTGTTTTATCCCACCACTAGCCAGAAATGTATTAAATTCATGAGCATATACTCCCCTCCTTGATCGGAACGCAGGGTGCCCATAGTACATTTCGAGACATTTTCAACCATAACCAGAAATTGTTTGAAGCACATAAAAACTTCGGACTTCTCATTAAGCGGAAATACCTATGCATGCCTGGAGTAGTCATCAATGAAAGTCACGAAGTACAGGTAATTGCCCAAGGATGGAGTTTGCATGGGCCCACAAACATCACTATGCACAAGCTGCAACCTGCATGTGGCCCGAACTGAACCATCCTTTGGAAACTTAGAACACTGCATCTTACCCAAAATACAGCCTTCACAAACATGTTTGACAGGTGCTTCAAGAGGTGGCAAAGAAGCAACCATATCAGACTTCTGCAAACGCAACAAATTGGCAAAATTCAGATGACCAAAACGTGCATGCCAAAGTTTTGCATCGGAAATAGCCCTTGAATCTGCAACCGCATTTGCAAAATTTTATCCACACTTGTCATACAAAGTGAGCTTATACATCCCACGTCACAAAAGCCCAGATGCCACAATTTCATCACCAAAACTGAGATCATGAACTGTACATCTGTCATCCACAAATTTTACTACAAGTCCAAGTCTAGCAAGTGCTGATACAAACAAGAGATTCTTCTTGATCCCAGGTACATAAAGTGCATCAACAAACGTGAAGGAACTACCATTAGCAGCAGTGAGCACAATCTTTCTCACTCCCTGAACTGGATAAGAGGCGTTGTTGGCACAAGTGACTGAATTACCATGAGGGACAGACTCGAGAGAGGTAAACAATTCACGATGTGAGGTAATGTGCTTTGTAGCACCACTGTTGAAATACCACACATGTGAATCTGTAGCAACTGACAAGCATGCATCATGGAGAGCAAGATTGTAAGTGCACTCTACGCTAAACGCCCATTCTGCATCAACATCAGCATTATAGTCTCCTTTCATAGAAGACTCAACAATGGCTGCATTTGTAGTGGAACCAGCATTTGCAGTGGAACCACCCTCTTTCTTCTTAGCCTCTTTGGCCTTCAACTTAGCACACGATTTGATCAAGTGATTATTGGCTTTACAATAATGGCAACGCATCTTCTTTTTGCCCTTATCACCAGAATTTCCAAACGAAGTACTGCCAGCAGAAGCATTAGAAACAGAATTTTTTCCACTCGCAGCAGAACCATAAGAAGTGGCTGCATTACTGTTACCACCCTTTCTTTGAGAAGCAATAAAAGCTTGTTCAACTGCACGTTTCGTAGTCCTGTTTTTTCTAGAAAGTGACTCTTGCAACAGCAATGTGCATAATGCATCAAACTTGACAACTTCATGATTTCCTTGGGTCATCAGTCTCCAAGTACTAGCAAAAGTCTGGTAGAAATCTGGTAAGGCATCAAGAACAGTCTGCACAAGGGAACTTTCTGAAGTGACTTCACCTCTGCAGAAATAAGTTGCTCATTTGCTCATTGTTGATATCCTTGACACTAGCAAGGAAAGTGTCCATATCATCTTCCTCATGCATAATCTTCGACTCCAGCTCTTTACGTAGCAAAGCAATTTTAGCCTCATTGCGGCTTGCATAAAGACCTTCTAGAATATCCCAAGCCTATTTTGCAGATTTTGCTGAACGGATGTGAGGAACAATGGTGCGCTTCACAGACAACGCAATTAATGCATGAGCCTGTGCATCCTTAACATCCCAACGAGCTTGTTCTGCCGTAGCCAAAACAACTCTAACAGTTTCAATCCTTGCAGCAAGACCTGCAACATCCTCAACATCGCCTACATCCTCAGAACCAGGACGTACATGAATGCCCTGCACACAATGTTCTAGACACCCTTTGACACAAGAACATGTTGCATCATATAAGCCCACATAGGGTAGTTGTCCCCATCCAACCTGTCCTCAACATCAAACATCTTGAACACATCTGTGTTGTTGTTGTCAGCCATGGTAAATGCTATACCTGATGTGAAAACTGCCCAAAAATAGGAGAAACGGAGCGGGAACAACCTGTGCTATATAGCACAAACCGTAGAAGACTATAAGGCACCTGCTATGTAGAAAACGGCACTGACAGAAATTCTGCACAAAATGACGAAATAGCCTATGCTATACTGCCTGTAGTGGAAACGGAGGCCGAAATGAGCCGAAATCAAAATTTTGAGCAGACCAATTTCTTCGAGCTGTCCCAAAGTATTTGTCGACCTGCGAACGCTTGCCAAAGCTCACTGAAATCGGAGAAAGTGAGCAGACATGTGCTGGAGCAGCTGGCGACTAAGCCCGGGAGGACGTGACCTGCTCTGATACCAATTGTTGGAATTAGGATTGCAGAGAAACGCACACAGCTTGGACAAGACGAAGGAAGCTCAAGGCACACAATAGAGAGTATGTTACTTAGTGTGCAATGGAAAGATAGATAGCCCTAGAGTGATGGGCGTATATACAATGCACGGGGGGGAAAACCTCCTAAAGAGGGAAAAAATACCCCGGCGGTCCTAGTGTGTTCACACACATCACTACCACATGTATATGGTAACAATGTTTTGTTATAAGTATATGGTCTTTGTCTGCTTGGTTTTGCATCATCTCTCATAGGTATAGTATGTTGACAGATTTCTGGATCAACACCCTTGAGATCCTTCTAAGACTAAGAAAAGATATCTCAGTATTCTTTCAGTAAGCTTTATAAAATCTCTTCTTCTTCTTCCATTAGGTCGTTTGCAATGTAGGGAGGTCTAGGCTCTTCTCTTGGTTCAGCCGAATTTATCTTTTTTTGCATTTTCAGGTCCTTCATAGGACTCACCCTGTTTTCTTAGTTCCCTGATAGGTTTTTCGACTATGATCTTTCGCTCTTGGAGAGTATATTTCTTGTAATGGGATGAAACACTCATTACATCTTTTCCTTCCTCCTCGGTGGTTTCCATTTCACTGGTATACATCTCCTTTAGAGCTTTTTTCAACTCGTTACTTCTTTGTTAATTCAACTCATGTCATCGATGAATCCTTGTCCTGGTATTTAGGTTTTTCTTGAGTTTCCTTTCTTGTTTTTCTCAATATTTTTGATATTTCTTGTTTTTTGTCTGAAGAGTATCTACGTGTGATTTTGTCTTTGATACAATCATGTGCATTTATCTACATCAAAAACTATATTCTACTAGAGACTGATGGCATATGTTTAGGTTTCAAGTTTCTGGTGTCTCGTTTTCTTCTATACCATTTCTGCCTTCACGTGACGGATTTGGAAAGTCAAAAAACTTTCCTCCCCTCCTTTCATGAATAGTTTAGCTCTCACATGTTTTTTTTTTTGACCCGGAATCATCTGAGGTAGCTAAATGTTCTTCTAACTCCTCTGTTTCTAGGGTCATATGTCTCTTGCTATTCAATATAGCATGAAGTTCTTTGTTTAGCAGTCCCTCTAGAAACAATGATACTAATCTTTCTTCTGCAGGTATTTCTAGTTTTGGGCATCTTGCGATGTATTACTTCATTCTAATTGCACAATCCCTAACAGACTCACCTTGTTTTTGTTTGAAGCTATAGATTTGAGCTACCGTATTATGCTTGATCCCTATTTTAGAACATGCAGCTACAAATCCTTGAGCTAATGTATTTATGTCCATGATTGACCTCGGTGGAATGTTTTGAAACCATGACAATGCTTTTCCTTCTAATGTCATTCCAAATCCCTCAAATTGAGTATGGAAATCAAATATGCGTTCTGCTCTTAGCACTTGCTTAAAGCTTGCTAAGTGGTCATATGGATCCCTAGATCCAGTGTATTTTTTGACCCATTTTTGAAAATCAGATGGTGTGACACGTCTATTTGGTTCAACTCTTAGTCTCCTAGAAGTTGGTCCTATCCCGAGTCCTTCAAACCAGTCTGTTGAAAATAGTGACTCATGTAGCCCTGGACTGTGGCTTTAGTGTCACCGTGGTTTTCTTTGTGATGAGGTAGGTTCGGATTTTTTAACATTTCTCCCAAAAGATCTCTCTCGGAGTTCCTCTCTTGGAATAGTTTCTGGTCCTTGGCCCAATATCCCATTCAGAAAAGTTTGGACTCAAAAATGGGCCTTGTAAGAATTGTTGATGTGGCATAGCTTTCAAAAAGTGGGGATCGGTAAATGTTTTGTAAATAATATCCAAACTTGCCGGAGGTTGGATATTTAGAATCTACTCTTCAAATGCTATCTATTGATATATAGCATGGATGTATCGGACATTGCCTTCATGTAGATCTAGAAAAAGGTGATTTTAGATTACCGTAACGGTAACAAAACCTGGCTGATTGAAAAAAAATGGCATAACTTTCATAGAAGTCATCCGAAATTTTTGGACCTTGGCTCTTTAGAATCCATTTTTCAAGAACTTTCCAATGATAGGTCATATCATGGGGTTCTAAGCAATATTTAGAGGGGTCTACCGGGTTGCTTTCTTTTGTACAACTTTGATGATGTGGCACTCTTAAAAGGCCCAAAAATGAGTTCAAAATTTTCCTAATGAATCTCTTATTGAGTACCCTTGGTATTTGGTTTTCTCCACCTTCTGAGGACTCATCATAACAAAGTTGTTGTTATAACAATCCCTAAATAGGTAGATTGGTAGATCTGCTGAACCCTTGTCTTTGATTTTGAAGATATAGATAATCTTCATGGGTGTTAACTATCTTGATTTGGCATGAGAAGTCCTTTGAATATATTTGACGTTTCTATCCTCTCAACAATAGACTTCGATCATAGGATTATCTGTGCTAAGCCGTTTCAAAGGATTCAAATCAACTTGATTGTATCCTTCGGATTCTAAAGTCAGCGGTCCTTCTTTTGCTGCGATATCTGGGATTATGGTATTTACTTCTAACCTCCATTTGTCTATCACATCAGGGTTTTCAACTTGCAAATACTGAGTTCCGTTTTTATCCATATAAACTTTTTCTTGTTTGTTTGCCCTAATTTCCTCTTCAAACTCTATGTCATGGTCATCAATGCGAATGGGATACTCTTCATTAGGATCGAGGTAAACCTGAGCTCCATGGTCATTAGTCTTATAAAAGATGATTATGTGCTTATACCACACTATCGTTCCGATTCATAAATCAGTCGAATAGGAGGACATTTTAGATGTTGATTCTGAAAAAGTGTCTGAGACTTCTTCAAAGATAGTGTCCAAGTGATCGCCTTGATTCACACTCCCTTTGGTAAATACTCTACTATCGGTCTCTCCAAATATGCCTTGGTTTGCTAGTATACAACCATATCTAAGGTTCTTGATAGAGTACTCTATCGGTTTGACTTGTTATCAGTTTCTTCCACTTGACTTGATTGTAACTCCTGTCAAGCTTTCAATTCCTCATCCGCAACCTGATTCCTGTATCAGTGTTAATCAAGTTAGTATTCTTTAACACTGTACAAGCTTAAAAGTCCTAAACTCTGTCTTTGTGTATCAGAAGTAAATAATCGTGATTATTTACTTTTCTCTTTTTTCTGTACGTTTTGGCTTGTTTTGCCAAGTATTCAACTTGTTAAGGTATCTAGACAGGTTTCACTGAGCTTGAATAAAATTTGTTCAAGTTATCAGCAGTTTTGTGTCCGCAGACTCAGTTTTTGAGAATCTGAGTTAAGTCTCACTTTTATGATCCAAATTTCACCAAATTTGATTTGTCTGGTCAACTTGATATGCTTGACCTTGTGGTATACTCACATGAGTAAAAATATCCAATTTTGTAGTAGTTGTAAATAATCGCGATTATTTACTTTTGGTATTTTTATGCAACTTTTTTCCATAATGTTGACATAGAATGGTTAAGCAACTCAACTTAAGCTCCCTAGCCAAGTTTCATCAAGTTTGGATAATCTATGTTCAAATGGTCAACAATTTTGTGTTTGCAAACTGACTTTACAAGTTTGGCCACAATTTTCACTCCAATGATCCAAATCTTAACAAATTGGATTTGTGGACTTACTATAACATGCTAAAACTAGTGGTATGCTAGGTTGGTCAAAAAAGTGGAGAAATGGGACAAAAGTAAATAATTGTGATTATTTGCTTCTCGCAAGCTTTTGCATCTTTCTGGTAAACAAAGCATGTTCACTTGTTCAACAATTCAATATAAGCCTCTGAGTCAAGTTTCACTATGTTTGAACAAAATTTTTCCAAGTCACACTCAAGTTCTCAACAATCAGCGCAGATTTCAATTTTTACCAAGGTTTTGGTTAGCTTGATGATCCAAATTCTATGGGCCTTTACAAAAGATGTTTGTACACATACATAGAGTCTCTGGTATCAACCTTGGTCACTTTTAAGCTGAAAGTAAATAATTGAAATTATTTACTTTTGGCCTAAAATGAGCACTTTTTTCAACTTTTTCAGTGGACAATCTTTTTATGGTCTATTTTAAACCTTTGAGTCAAGTCAAAACTTAATTTGGCTTAAAATATCAGCATGTTCACTTGTTCAACAATTCAATATAAGCCTCTGAGTCAAGTTTCACTATGTTTGAACAAAATTTTTCCAAGTCACACTCAAGTTCTCAACAATCAGCACATATTTCAATTTTTACCAAGGTTTTGGTTAGCTTGATGATCCAAATTCTATGGGCCTTTACAAAAGATGTTTGTACACATGCATAGAGTCTCTGGTATCAAACTTGGTCACTTTTAAGCTAAAAGTAAATAATTGCAATTATTTACTTTTGGCCTAAAATGAGCACTTTTTTCAACTTTTTCAGTGGACAATCTTTTTATGGTCTATTTTAAGCCTTTGAGTCAAGTCAAAACTTAATTTGGCTTAAAATATCAAGAAAAAGTAAATAATCTGAGTTTTTGTAAACTCTTGAAAATTTACCTCGATTACGTCCTTAAGCTTACCCACTGGTTCATACAACTTTTAAAGCATAATCTCCAGTCGAATTTAATGGTTGACAGTCTTTTGGTGCTATTTCTAGCCGTAGACCTGAAATTCTATAACTTCACATAAACAACTCACAATTGATTCTTCTGGAGTGAGCAATGTTCTAAGATCCCACCTCGGATTCTACTTACCCTACTCCTAGATTCTACTGCAATGGGGTTGTGAAAAGTGTCCACAAACACTCGTTTTCATGTTTTTAATGGTTTTTTGAGCTTTGATCTTAATACTTGTCTTGTCTATCAATCATTCTCAGAATCCTACTTTAATCCTACAGTCCTGCAATCCTAAAAGGTACTTAGCAAGTACAACCTACTTCCAAGCTACCTCTACACAGCAAATGACGACAATCTTAAGCTATGCGGTTTTAAAAAGAAAGTTTTGACTCTAAGTGATCCTAGAGGAAGTTAAAGGACAACTACACAAGACGTTCGTGTTTTTCCCGTAGTTTAATTTTCTTCAATCCCCAGCAATGGTGCCAAATGTGGGATGGGTGTCTAACCTCACTCCTATCTTATTGCAGACATAGCGAGAACCACGAATATAATTGTCAATCCATGGGACGAAGTGACTCGACTAGTGCATAGAGGCTACAAGAGGTTGTCAATCTCTTGGAAAAAAATAAACAATTCGCATCTAACTCAAGCTACACTCAAATGACAGAAATCACCAAGAGCTAGTCGTTAATCGGCAAACAAATCATAACCATTATAGCATCAAATGACATCCAAACGTTACAAAACTTCTAGAACATGTTTATAAAACCTAATCACACATGCTTATGGTCTCAAATCTCACTTTGGGTAAAGCGCAAAAATCACGATTATTAATAGCAGTGAGTTTTTGACCTAGTCATTTTCGACCTAGAACACATCTAAATGCTTAGCATTGATGCTCCAATACCCCTCCTATACTTATTTTATGATTTTTAAGCTTAAATTCCTACTTATGATGAAATTAGGTTGTGGGTTTGCGACGCCAAAAGTTACGAATTACCATGAAAAGCCTACGTCAATGCGTAGAGCTCTTACCCGCGGTTGCAACGCAACAGATGACAGTGCAATGTGATAATCGGGAAGATAATAAGAAGCACGCAAAGAAGAGAAGTGAGCGTTGTTAGCTCACACTGTGTTATATTATCCAAAAACTTACAAAAATTGGCTTTTACACCTTAGCCAAGGTTTCTGTGGTCAAAACTAATAATTTGGGAGCTCTAATTAAAGATAGGTTGATACAATCTAGAAGCTTGAAGCCCTAGCTCATCAATTACACTGTTTATCTAGAAAGTAGGATACAACATTCTCAATTTATCAAAATAATAAGTGTTTTTTCAGTAAAAGCGAGTTAGCTTGTTGCTAACAGCATTGGCCAACCACTTATTGCAGCTTGAGAATTTGACAGGGGGTTTTCTATTTTTGTGTTTTAGATTTTTATTTTTGGCAGGCATGGATCCTAGGTGAAGTGTTCCATAATGTCCGTCGATCAAGACAAACCTATATGGTCAAGGAAATCAATAATAAATCCAAGCAAGTATAGCACAAGAACTCCACGAGTACTTATGTTAAGCAAGGCTTCAATTTCGGCATGTGGCATCGAGATTTGCAAAGTTTGGAATATGCTATTAGCATAGAAACTTGGGGGAGCTTGCCAAGGTGTCATAAAGCTTTTACGTACCAAGAGGGTTGATATATAAGATAACTCAGTCGAGCAGTAGATATGGCTATGAGCCATATTTCAATGAGCTTTTGACTTAAGGTTACAACTTTCAAGTTCTTCTTTATTTTTTACCTGTCATAGGCTTAGTCAAGATCGAGCTAAAGTAGGATACACTCTTGTTTACTGAAAGAGACATATTCAATGCCGACCATTGAGACCAAAATGTTATCATAGATTGAACTTCCCTTGATGAATCCATACTGGTGGGGGGCTAGAACTTTGTGGAGAAAAGGGGGGAGAGCTTGAGTGCTATAATTTTGGTGATAATTTTATAGGCTTCAGACATCATCATTATGGGGCACCAGTGCTTAAGTTGGGAGCAACATACTTGTTTGGGGATAGGCTTAATGAGGCCTCTTTTAATGCTTAAGTCCATTACCCCATCCCTGGGGGCTTGATTCACCATTCTTGTGATGGCCGGAGACATAAGAGCATCCCAAAATTCCATGAAGAACTCAGTAGTCAATCCATCCCAACCGGGGGATCTTTCTTTGCCCAGAGCATGCAGCACAAGGGAGCATTCATCCCCGATGAACGTCGTGCCTAGGTATTACACATTGATTTGAGATCAAGGGCAATGGCAAACAGGTTTGGAATTTTGGCAATCAAGATATAAGTTCACATTTTGCATAGGATAACATAGAATTGTGATCTATCCAAGCCACTCTAGATTGTGCATGTCACTTACTAGTTTGACTCACTCTGTTGTGACCTCCATTCTAGCAAAGGGCTTACCACTTTATTTCTCTTCTTTGCATGCATGGTGTACCAGTATGGTGGAATCAATTCTACCTCATCATTTCTTACGCTTCTACTATAACACCAACCACTATGTCAAGGATACAGTCAAATATTGGATTTTTAGAGCCATTTAATTAAACAAACTTTATTCAAGGGTGAAGTGCTAGAAGTACATCAATCTGATATAATCACAATCACTACCAAGGGTAGGCGGGTCAAGTTGTGACTTATATTTTTGGTGCATCTATATGAGAGAGCCTTGCACAAGAACACTCTTGTACACTTATAGGATAATTCACAACACAGACATTGTTTGCATAGAAGCATACACAGGGGCATACAACACAGTAGAATAAGGGATTTTTCTCAAGCCCACATTCTCTCTCTCTCTCTCTCTCTCTCTCTCTCTCTCTCTCTCTCTCTCTCTCTCTCTCTCTCTCTCTCTCTCTCTCTCTCTCTCTCTCTTTCTCTTTCCTAATTCTCTATCGAGATGGTGAAATTAGGCATGATTTTACTAAAATCTTTGTATGTCGATATGGTAAAGGAAAGTGCTAAGACCCATCTAACTTTGAAGGGCTACGCATTAGGAAGAGGATGGGGGCCTCTTTATTTGCAACGAGATTATGGAGGTGATTAACATTTGTACGAATAGATACATGCCATGTGTGCAAGAATGGTGGGTGTGTAAGAGTGGTCAAAGGATGCATTTTTCCCCCAAAAAGGGGGAGGAAAAATTTATGATTTTTGGCCTTGCATAACTCCTACATATGATCTCCGATTTGAGCAGACATTATGGATCTAGAATCTACATGCAGAACTCTTTCCATAGGTATGTTACATGATATACTTTTGCCCACTAGATTTTATATTTCATTTTGGGGGGAGAATTTGAATTCAAATAAACTAGTCATTTTACCTGTTTGAATTCAAAAGTTGTCCCTTGATTGCTTTCCTAATACTGAAGGTTTGACTCCCTTAAACTGCCAAATAAAGAGGCCCTCCTAGACTCCATTATCTTCCTAATGAGGCACCTATTTTGAAATGGCTAAGATCCATTTGTTCTTAATCCATCAATAATTTTTATCAATAATGAACAATTTTATCCAATTGAGTATCCATCCATCCTAATGGACAAGCAAGAGTCTTTCCATCAGTGAGTTTTTGGGTGTTACTTTAGCACTACATACTTTTAGTGTGAAGATCACGTTGAGTTTTTTAACGTCTTAAACGCGTAAAGGCTTATCTCTACCAAGGTGTATAGATGAAGCAAACATTTTAGATAGCATGGATGTCCATTAAAAAAACCCAAGCTTATGGATTTTCAAGTCCGCCAAAGATCTAGATGTTAGTACGATTCTGACTTCAGTGGATCTCTTGTTTTGTATATAGCACTGAGAGTGTCTATACGAGTATAGTTTTGGGGTAAGACCTAGCTCGCGATTACTAAATCACTTAGTAAGTTTTGATGGTCAATTCTTGGAAACTTCACACTTGCACTTTCAAGGAAAGATATCCGCAAGCTGCCAAGGGATAGTGGACAAGTTCAACTCCTAAAGTTGACTTCAATCACTATTAGACAAAGTAGAATGTCTTGGTAATTGTTGAATTCTAAGTTGAGTGGCTTCCATATAGAGTCTAACCAAGGGGTTTGACATTCTCAATTTTAACCAAGGGGTTTGAATTGCAAAGGCAACACCCACGGTTACCCGTGCAATTCTACTTGTTTTTCACTAATCTTTCAATTAGAATTCCTAGGCCTTTGCAGGCAAAAAAAAATTCTTATGTGCATTTGACTACGGGTAAGTGAACACTATGTTCAACCTCCAGGTACACATCTCATTTGGTTTCTTTTATTTTACTATGTTTTTGTTTTTTTCCAAATAGGATGTATATGCTTCTATGAATTCATCCATTCTGCTCTTCTGAGACATGATAGGGTCATGTATGAGCAAAGTATTTTGGGACGTAGTGTCCAAAATACACTTCTACATTATGAAATTATGGACCTATATGTAGGGTTTTTTTTGGCACATGTTGTCACATGGGATACAACATGGTCTATGAACTCAAGGAGTTTGGTTTAGCCATTGTGGAACAAAGGTAATGAGGGTCCCTCTCACTCATGTTGTTGAGTGTTTATAGTTACCTCCACACCCAAGTACATATCATACTTGAAGAATGTTCTTCTTTCAGACAGCCTCACCTAAGACATATTCCACATGTGAAGAATATGAGTCTCTGGGACTAACACTAGCACCCGTTATTTCAATTATGTTTCACAAAAAGTCCCTAGGTGCTGGTCAAAAAAAAATTTATACCATTATGAGCACATCGTATCAGGAACAATTTCAGTGGCCAGAAATTTTTGGATACCTAGTCAAGCTTGTTAAGGTGCAAGTTTTGTTAAACAACTGTACGGATGGTTGTTTATCCATGTAGAAAAGATATATTCTGTTAATGAACATGCTTCATTTGGTATCTAGGTGTGGTTAATTTTCACAATCTATTATGGTTCAAATATGTTCACGGCTCTCACATGGAAAGTATTTAGTTCTTTCCCTGTGATCTGTGAGCATAACATTATCCATAAGCATCGGCAAGTATGATCATGGATATGTGGATTTGAATCTATTTTGGCTAAATGCATGCACACTAGGTGTTATGGGCCCTAGTGTTTAGCAAAGGCTGATTTGGAGCGGCATGCATATTCATAATATTAGTCACTTCTAAAGCATTTTTCACTTTATGTGGAATATCTCTATGAGATTAAATTCATATCTACCAATGACCAATAGAGTTCATGGCTCAGTTTGGGTGCTCAAGTTAACCAAGATGGTTATTTATAATCATCATGGTGCTTGGGGATCTTTCAAGTTAACCCTCCTCACTTGCACACTCGTTCACTCGTCTACTAGACACACACTCCCACACAACTATGAGAAAAAGTTAAATACATGCATGTATTGGCGGATGAGGCTTATCCTTTACCAGCGAAACCCAATCTGACGCTTCCTTGCCCCTCCTATTCAAACAGTAACTGCACATCAAGATGGTCATTGGGACCATTCTTGTGAGCTCCATCCATGATGGAACTTGGAGCTACATTTAGCCTCTAAGGTGATTCAATGCATTTAATTTTATGCACCCAAGTTCCCTTCATTAGCATTTAGAAAGATTTTTTGTGTGCACTTGTAGGTTATTTTTTTGTTTTGTAGGTGTTTCCAACTAAAATTTTGATTTGCATGTGTTCTTGCTTAGAACTCTGATGGTGGGAATGAATTTGAAGGCATAGATGCAAGAGGATTGATTAGATTTAGATCTCTTGGATAAGGCCTAGTACAAACAAGGTGAGGGTTATGTGCTCACTGAACAATGTTGATTTCGTAGTCAGTTTTGGTGTAAGTGTTTGTATCCCAGTGTTTTTGGCATAAATTGATTGACACTAGTTCATAAAGAAACTTTTGCACATGCAATGTGTTAAGTGATAAGTGAAATACTCTCCTCATGTGTAAGAGGTACCACATGTTAAGTGTCTCTTGTAAAGGAAGTGAAATGCATCATGCATCCCAAATGTTTAATCAATGAAGCATGCTGAAGAACATTGCGGAATGTAAATAATCATTGCATCTAAAATTGCACAACAAAATTAAATGTGAATCATTGCAAAAGGTGAAGCAAATCATAAGCATAGAGAACTTGACAGCAAAAAGGAACTCTGAGAGGATGGATAAAAATGAAGGGAACCTTACAATAGAGAGGTGGCAGGTGTTAAACTTTGCAATGTTTCCATGTAATCCATGTATTGATACACAAAACTGAGGATGGGTTGAATTAGATACGAGAAATTAGAATAATATATTTTGGAAGATCTTGATAGATAAAGGAAAGCATATGTGTGCTACATATTTAGTGTTCTCATGGCTAGTAAGCAAGAAGAACCTTTTAACATCAAAAAAGTATTATGATATCTCCTTGGGATATCTCAAAGGGATGAATGACTTTGTCATTGTTGGTGAAATTTGTCCAATCTTTGCCTACGTACCAAGGCATGATAGGTTTGATCCACATGCAATGGACTTAAGTAAAGGTTTTGTGTAATTCCACCCTCTCATAAAACTGAACGCAATCTGGCTTCTAAGTCTTTTTTCTGAACCTCCCAAGTTTTTTGTGATTGCTTTGCTTGTTGTGCATCGAGCCTTTGTTGCTTTAATATCTCTTTTTTTATATAGTTTTTGCTCTTTTCTTCTCCTTCTCTAGCCGCCTTGCCTCCTTTGCCTTGGAAATCTCTTCCTTCTTCGTTGTTTTAACTCTCATACTCTCCATGTACTGAGTGGATGTAAAAATTAGGTTGTTGGTGTAGTAGAATAAGGCCTCGTGATTAACTTCTCTTACACAAACCTTTGTTGATGGTACTCGCAAAATATCAGTGATTTGTCTTCTCTTTTCTAATTGCCCTAGGTGATAAGGAAGAATGGTTTTTGTTCTCATTTGTGAACCACTACTCTGATTGACCACCTACCCTTGGTGTGTTTGCAATATCGTAGTGCGGAGAAAGGTTTGTAGTAATTGCCCCTTGCATATCAAGGTGAAAGCATGTTAACCTGTCATGCTTTTTCATGTCCCGGAAAATGCTAACTAGCACAATTTTGACATATGCTAACTAGTACAATAACTTGAGCTACATCTCCAAGATCTATGACATATGATATATCAATAGAAAGCACTTGAAACAAGGAATCCAAATGTACAACCTCCGACAAATTTTGATATTATTTGTAAAAAATTTACCAGATGCCCAACTTTTTGAAGGTGTGCTAACTTGAAACTGCTAACTAGCACAAAAAGCGCGACAGGTTAACATACTTTCACATATGCAACAACAACATGCCAGTGAAAGAAGGGAGATTTTTGCAACCAAGGCCTTACAAGCGGTCGTCAACAGAATGGATCAGTTTAATGGCAAAGATGTAACCAAGTACTTACGTGCATATGTGAAGGAGATGGAGCTGCATCGCGTGTCAGAAGGTGAGATGGTTCAAAGCTATGAGCTGGTTGTTTCTCCAAAAATTAGGGAACATGTTAGGGGAATTAAATATGGGCATGGGAAAAACTGGGAAGAACTCAAAGTAGCTTTAAAGGAGGAATATTTCATGGAGGACTCTGAGAGAGTGACCAAAAGGAAATTCCTAGAATGGGTAGTCAAGGCAAAGCAAGGACTATCAATAACAGAGCTACTTAGGGAATTTGAGTGGCTCTATGCACAACTGACCAGGACAAAAAGGGCCACACTAGATGTAGAGAAGATAGATATTTTCTTACAAGTAAAGAGTTTCAAGAAAATTTGGAGCTTCTTCTTAAAGATAAAGATGCTGAGCAAGGATTAAATACCGACTGGAATGAGGTTGAAGATGTTGTCTCACCGCTTGCCAAACGACAAAGAAGAAGGGACAAGATGGTAGTAAACACTATAAGTCCTTCCAACTCAACTTCTAACAAAATGGTAAAGCCTACTTTTATAGCTCCTAAGTTTGATGAGTCTATGCTAGATGATCTTGTGAAGGGAATGTGTGACTTGAAGGTGAAGTTTGCAAAGATTGAAGAAAAAGGCCAACCCTCAGGGCCGCTTCCTAGGAAAAGACAACAGCCCAAGAAGGTTTTGTTAATAGATGTATTTGGTGTGATGGTACAGACCATGTAAGAAGGGATTGTGATAGTTTTAGTGATGCTTTCACAAAAGATGTTGTGTTTTTTAAGAATGGTAAAATCCACTTAAGAGAGATAGGTCTACCCTTGAGAACTAACTTTGGGAAGGGGGGGGGGGGGGGGGGGGGGGGTGGTGGTTAATTGAAGATATGGCAATTGACCATGCCACCTCTTCAGTTGAGGCAGCTACTTATGGAGTAAAAAATAAGCATCTTAGTGATAAAGAGGTGAGTGATCATCATAATTGACTTTGGACAAATGTCATGGAATTAGCTAAAAAGGGAAAGCTTACAAAAGAGATTCTACATGAAGCAGGTGAGGAGGAGACAAAGTGCTTCAAAGAAATGCTTTCAAACCATGGTAAGGTTTTTGCATTTGAGCCACATGAGATAGGATGTGTTGATCCTTCTATTGTAGCTCCCATGGTAATTTTTACAATACCTCATGTGCCTTGGAATCTGCGGCCTATTCCTGTTCTAAAGGCTCATTTGCCCAAGTTAGTAGAGATATTGAATGAAAAGATCAAAAAGGGGATTTTGGAGCCTTCTTGTGCTCCATACTCAAACAGGTGGTTCACAGTTCTGAAGAAGAATGGTTCTCTATGCTTCATCCAAGATATGCAAAGAGTTAACAAGGTGACAATTAGGAATGTAGGAACAGGTACAAGTGTAGATGAGTTTGCAGAGGCGTTTGTAGGGGGGGAAATCTACTTGAAGGTGGCTCTACTCAGGGTATGATCAATTTCAGCTTTCAATTGAAGGCAAAGACTTGACAACCATGAGGACGCCTTTAGGTTTGGTAAGGATGTGTACCTTGTTGTAGGGAGCAACCAACTCGGTTGCACATATGATGAATGGGATGAATTTAAAGGTCTTATGTGACTTTATTCATCAAATCACAATGCCTTTCATTGATGATTTGCCTATCAAAGGATGTGAAGAAAGTGAGAAAGATGAATCTTTGGATCTTAGGGGATGCCGCAGGTTTGTGGTAAATCACATAAATGATTGTGACAAAATTTTGTCTAGTTTGGAAGAAGTGAATCTTAAGTTGTCAGAGGAAAATTCTATGTTTGGTGTCAATGAAGTGCTCATTTTGGGACACATGTGTGGGCCATATGGTAGGAAGCCTTGTCCAACAAAGTTAGATGCCATCCAAAGAATGAAAGAAACATGCACTAGCATCACTGAGGTTAGAAGGTTTCTGGGAGCATGTGTCTTTTATGTTATTCGGATTCCACATTATGCACATGTAGCTGATCCTATTTATCAATTGCTTAGAAAGAATCAAAAGTTTAAATGGATAGAAGCACATGTAAAAGCCATAAAAAAGCTAAAGGAGTTTCTCCAGTCAGCACTAACTTTGAGAAAGGTAGACTATGAGTGTCAAAGGTTAGTAAATGTGGCAGTAGACACCAGTCCTACAGGAATTGGATGGGCAATAGGGCAAGATGACAAAGAAGGACAAAGGTATGCGGTGATATTTGGAGCAAAGTTACTAAGTGATCGCCAAAGAAACTTTCCACAGATAAAGAGAGAGTTATGGGGTATGGTTACAGCCTTGAAAAATGGGAAAGAGTACCTAATTGGTGCATGTGTGGTTGTAGAAACAGATTGTCTACCACTTCTTGGGATGATTACAAGTTGCTCAACGCCAGACATTTCTATGTTGCAATGGATTGCCTGCATTAAGTCCTTCGATCCCGAGTTTAAGCATATTGCAGGTAAAGACAATACAGTGGCAGATATGCTATCAAGGGCAAGGTATGAAGATGAGTCACAAATGATTGACGAGGGAGATGATGTAGACACAAAGTTCTATTCTATCTCTCATGTCAAAGGTAACAATGTCTGCATGAATAATCCACTTGAATTGTTCTTGAAAGAGCTTGATTAAGGTGATTAGCTTCTTATTGGAAGCTATTTGAGTACTCTAGCAAAACAAGATGATTGGTCTGAACAAGAATTCAAGAGGATACAAAGGAAAGCATATGGGTACGTTTTGAGGGATGGTTACTTGTGGAAGCATCCTAAACAAAAGGGTGCTACACTACAAAGGGTTATATGTCAAAAAGAGAAGTAGATCTCATGCAAGAGTTTCATGAGAGTCTATGGGCTAGACACAGAGATGTGTGGGCAACCTTCTCCAAGTTGAAGGAAAAATATGGATGGAAGGATATGTATAAAGATGTATCTCAATTTGTAGAGTCATGTGTAACTTGTCAAATGTATTCAAATGTCCGACATTGTGATGGATTGCACCCTACATATCCACTAGCGATGCACTATAAATGGGTTGTGGATCTAGTCATAATGCCTTTAGGAATCTGGCAGATGAGATACTTGGTTCTTGCACGAGAGGACCTAACTAACCAAGTTGAAGGAAGAGAATTAAGAGCTAAAACCACAGAAGTTGTGTGAAAATTCCTTCTTGATGAGGTGATTTGCCGTTATGGTTGTGTGGGGAAGAAAATCACTATAGATAGAGGTGAGCTGGATGCCGAGGAAGCAAGGGAATTCTTTTCCAAATTAGGAATCAAGCTTTCTCTTACTACAACTTACAACCCTGAAGGCAATGGAAAGAGTGGAAAAGGAGGGCATCCTCATATCATCAAATCTTTGGCCAAGGCTTGCAAAGGAAGAGCTCGTGAGTGGCCAAAATTGTTACCATATTCTTTATGGGCTGATCGTACAACACATAGCTTAGTAACTGGCTATATTCTTGTGGAGCTAATGTATGGTCAAAAGCTAGTGATGCCGATTGAAGATACAATTCCCACATGGAATGTACTACCTTGGAAAGAGGGGCTTAGCAGGGAAGGTCTCCTTGCATTGCACATAAGGCAACTAGAGAGAAGACCTGGAGACATTGAGGTTGCAAAAGAACGACTCAAAAATGCAAGGTTGAAAAACAAGGGCTACTTTGATAAGCGACATTGGATCAGGAGAAAAGCAATTGACAAAGGTGACTGGGTTTTAGTGTATGATTGTACATCTCTCCCCGAAATATTGAATGTTGACACTGCTTTCCCTCGCATGTGTGAATCTCAGTCTTTTCTTACATCTGCTTGGTGGAGATGTAATGTTGGAAATTTGTGTAAGATTTGATTCATGCAAATGATTGCCTTTGGACTTTGCTAGTGTGGTTGCAATTGCTTGTTTCCTCGTTGCCATTCTTGATTATGACTGTCTCTCAAAAAAGGAATAATTTAAAATTAATAAAAGAGTTTGTGATAAAAAATTGACTCATAAGTAGAACAACAAAAATTTAAATCATGAACTGAACAAAAAAAAGATGATATGAACTTACTCTAGAGATGTGTAAGATGGTTTTCATCTCATATGTTTTCCAAAAGGTGAGAATACTACTTCACTAAAAAAATTCTTTTTGGTGAGGGCTTGGTTGGACTGAGCTTGGGACTTTGTGCTTCCTCTTATTGTGCCTGTTGAGGTGGGATATTTGGGGGAAATAAATAGGGATTTTTTGCAAGGGACTTTACACATACAGACGGTAGAACATTTCACTTTTCCACATCAACAAACCCCCCCCACTGTTCTTATGCAATAAGAGTGAAGTGCATAGGAGACCTTCAAGATGTGGATGTATATCGATCAAATAGGCTTTGCATTCGCATGGAGCACTTGAAGTCATAATGATTTGGATTGCATTTCCTTGTGAGTGACTTTGAAATATTGTTGCTTACCAATACTGTGTGGCTTTGAACTTGAAAGTTCCATGAATTTTGAATTCTGAATGTTATTTTTTGTAGAGTAATAACAGGCTCTACATTGTGTAGAAGGTTTAAAAAGTGCTAAACATATTAGTAGCCCAAGTTGAAGAAATTCGGGGGATTCTTAACATTGATCAACATATTAATTGAGCAATTCTAAACATGGCAGCTTCTAGCCAGCATATTAGCTGGGTTATTCTGAGCATATGGGACCTTTTAATCATCACAGTATTGTGATTTTAAACATAAAAGATTTCAAGCATGGGACCTTCTTATCATACTATTGTGATTGTAAACAAGAAAGATTTTGAGTTGCAAGCTTATGTGTTATCAACAGGCTTTTTTTTATTAGCAAGCTTGTGATAAGTCATGTCTGTGTTCAGTGTAGGCTGATTGTCGGGAGCATGTTTTATATGGAAATGGTTCGGATATAATACTGCTAGCAATCTATAGTTCTGTGTTCATGTGAAATTATCATTGCTGATATTGTTCATTTATGTGCAGGTGGTGGGTGATAATGAGAAGGCCCCATGACATGATGGAAGAAGAGATATTGCCAACTATATTCATAAGGAGATCGTGTGCAGAGGCTATTGTGGGCAAACTTTTAATGGACAAGATGGGCTCCCATAATGAGACAAATATAGTTATGCTACTTTTTTTATCCACGTTGTAAAAGTAGCTTTTTAAAGGATTGAAAATGGTTCAATTTGCCTCTCGAATTGTTTACATGCTTTTGTTTTCGCTTTCCAATGTGCTCCACCCTTGTGTGTTTTTTTTTTCAAAAATCACAATTGTGAGTGAATTATATTAATCAACCCAAATAATTACAAGGTCTTGTCATGCTCGTGTTGAGCCATGACATCATCCAGGGACCATAATTACATCGGCTATCAGGGCAGCCATCCCTACCAACTCCTTATCCTTGATAAGGTCCATTATCATGTTCTTTCGAGATCTTTTAATTACCTATGGCCAAGATTTTCCCCCGTCCTAGGCATGCCATTTGTGACAACAAGGCACAAGTAGTCCTAGACCGATCCTCTGAGTCTTGCTTGCACCCGAGCGTCCATATTAGCACTTTGATTTCTTGTATAATTTTTGTGAAGCTTGCCACCTCAAAACCTCCTTCAAACACACGGTGGTTCCTTGTCTGCCATATGTTATGTAAGAAGAAGTACCCGAAAATTTGAGTGCTGATGAGGAGGGAAGGACCCCCTGAATTCTTCCCTCCAAGGAATAGATCAGTCTTGTAAAAACCAATTTTCCATGTTCTTTGGACCCACTTGCATATTTTCCGTGCGAGGCCTAGTTGGGCAATCCATGAAGAGGTGGGCCAGATCTTCACTAGCCAAGGTGCACCCCAAGCATCGATCTAGCCCAATCCCTCTTTCGTGAATCTTCACCCCCGTCGGTAGAGCACCCCAAATTACCTTCCATAAAAATACCTTCATGTGCTACGGAACCTTTGGCTTCCATTACTTGCTCCCACCTTTCCTCTACCCTTTTTTTTCCATATCTTGTTAAGGGGGCTAGACCAATTCTTCTTATGCATCATTGTATGATAAATGTCTTTAGGATGGGGTTCCATAAGAGACTACTTCCGGGCCATTTCAAGGCATTCCAGTCAAACTCCGAATCATAGATAGGCATCACTATATTGTCAAGCTCTTTCATCACTTTGTGGACAAGCAAGACCTTCAAGCTATTCAGTTGGTACTGGGTAACCAGAAGGTCAATGGTTTTCCAACTCTTGTTGTCATTGTCCCAGAAGTGCCCCAGTCAATTCAAACCCTTATTATTCAGCTTTTTGGCTGTCTCTATCCAATAACGAATTTGTGGCGGATCAACAACTTTGGAAAGCCAGGGGGACCAATGCAAAATGGAGTTCTTGAAGTATCTGGTTTTTTCCCCCACTTTCACTACAAGAGGTTATGTGCTCTTGTGACGCTCTTAGCGACGGAAATACACTGGGTTTTTATAACCCCCGGCGTCGCTATAAGCGTCGCTACGAGAGCGTCGCTATATGCGTCGCTATAAGCGTCGCTATAGACGTCGCTATAGACGTCGCTATATAGCGACGTCTATAGCGACGCCTATAGCGACGGTTATAGCGACGCTCTCACAGAAGAGTATAGCGACGCATATAGCGACGCTACAGAGCCATAAATAGCGACGCATATAGCGACGCCTGAGAGAATATTTTTTTGGTGGCAGGGCATTGAATGCCTGCCACCCATCAACCATATTGTACTTGATTCACTTTTTAAAAAAAGTGCAAAGGTAAATAATAGACCCAAAATAGTCACCCACAAGACGCATTGTTTGCAAAATTGACAATTGTACACATCATAGACAAACTGAATTGATTGGCAAATGTAATAATGACAATTGTACAACATCATAGGCATAAAGAATTGATTGGCAAAAGGAATTGCGGTGACAAATGTAATAATATACATGGTTCAAAAAGACGTATAAAATCCGTCTCATGATACATAAGCTATGAGAAACCCTAAACTAATGCTATCTAGCTACGGCTAAACTGACGTCGTCTAATCAGACGTCTCATCGCGTCCAAGCGGCGTATCTGTCGGATTCTGCAAAAAAAGACAATAAGACAGTTTTCAGTAAGTATAAACATATAACGACATTTATAAAACAATACAAAAAATAAAAAAGAGTAAACCCTAATACTAACCATGCCGCTGCGAGAACTGAGAATGTCCATCAGGGCGTTTAAGCCCTTCCTGCCTGCGTACTTGCGCTCGTACGGTGTGGGATCACGTCCTGTCATCGACCACTGTCAAAACATACAAAGATTTCATTATGTTAGAACTAAAAAACTCATAAACCCTAAACTATCGAACATGCATAAAGAGCAATGTGAAAAGACTTACAAAATCGGCCTCAAATGATGCCCATCCACCGCTCCCCAAGTGGTGCGAGCTCCCTGCCTCTACTCGCGCTCTGGCTGCATCCTTTTGTTGCTTCCACTTGTCGGGATTCTCGCGCGCTGCTTTCTTCGCATTCTTCCAATCTTCTTTGGCCAGCCAATCTGGCCTATTCCACCCATTCTTGATTGCTTTTTGCACTTCGGAACGCTTGTGTTTGCAGTATTCGCGCATTCGAATCTTCATCAGGTCTTCATTGAAGCGCTGATCCCGTGTTGGAACGGGAAACTCATCATGAAGTATGCTGATGACTCTGTTTTTTAAATCACTTGGTACTTCACTCCATTTGTTTAGTATATAGTGTCTAAACAGCTGAGAGCAAAGACCACGCATGCGCGAGATCACCTTCTTGCCGTCATCATCCATGATGATGCCGCCGCTGATGTCGACGGAGTAAGGCAAGCCCTCTGGCCGGTGACGCGTGAACCTGGGTGTCCCGGCAGGGGTCTCTAGCGGCGTGTCGATGGGGGTACGGACGTCAGGTGTCTCCACCGGCGTCTGGGCCCCGAAGCGAGGAGTGTCGAGTGGGGTGGCTCCTGGCGGAGTAGGTAGAGGTGTGTAGCTTTTAGGAACAGTCAGCCGTGCAAAACCTGGCGTAGACGGCGATGCTGTGGCTGGTGTGGGGGCGGGCAAAGAAGGGGAGGGTAAAGAGCCTCGTCGAACACGAGGCGGTGTGGAGGCATCGGTGGCGGAATCCCCACAACAACCGCCACCGCCACCACTAGAGCGCCGGTGTCTAGAAGAGTGTGACGCTCGTTTCGTCGACGCCGAAGCTTCGGAGCGCGCCGAATGCTCCGAAAGAGAGGGAGATGCGGATGGTGTAGGAACGCGCGATGATGCGCCAGAACGATGACGCTCCACGTACCACTGTCTCTGCTGCGGTGACAAAGAAGAAAGAAACTCCTCATCATCCATACCTGCATTAAACACACGAATATTTAAACTTAATATTGAATGAATAGAGTAGACAATGACGCAAAGACCATTAAATACAATGACGTAATGACGCATATAAATACAATGACGCAATGAATCGAGTGGTAGAAGAGGCAAGTCGAAAACTCAGAATTTTCAATCAAAAGATGTGAGCAAAATTGTTCAAATACAATATTTGTGGCTTTAAGAGATCTCTCTCTCATCCTCGCATAACTCAGCATAACTTCCTATATCTATATAGAGCTCTCCGTTTAAACACATATCCTCTGTTTCATTTTGTAGCTCCTCTGCATGCACCCCATATAGAGCAGTAGCATCTTGATGCTCGTCTGGCACCACCGCAGCGGCTTCTGATTGAGCATCTTCTCTGATCTCCTCCATTGATGTCGTTGTGATTGGCACATGGTAGCCTTCATACGTCCTTGCACTACGAGGGGCTAACTCTATGACGTACCACCAGTTTGATGTAGACTTTGTAGGATGAAATACTACCTGCCAGAGCCACATAACTTACATGAGAGCTTTCAAGCACATAACTTGTAAAAGGGGGATGTTAACTATTTATATACTTACTTGTTCACAATGCTCGGGTAGTACGAAAGTGTCTCTTAGGTCAGTCCATTTCTTAGTAGAATCCACCTCAAGAAAACCAGACTCTCCTCTACGCACAGTAGCGTTTCGACCCTCCATGATTATCTTGAACCATTGCACGTCGAACAAGTCGACAAAAAATCCTCTGTAATCGATCCTCAAAATCTCTTGCAGCGTGCCGAAGTAAGTGAGTTCCGCCACCACGGGATCTGCATCAGAGGAACGTCGTCGACTAGACTGTTCAAATTTTGCCATGATTCCACAATCTTGAGTAAAACGCTTTTTGTCGATTCGTTCCACCCTAAAATGTCGACCTTTACACCATGCTGCTGTGTATGACTTATACTACAACGAACAAAGATTATGAGTGGCCGTTCAAACGTTTATAAATAAAGTCACTTGCTAGTCGTACATTGCAAACTTACCTTGGTCGCGCAACCCCGAGAGTACTCCCACTCTTCTTCAGTCACTTCGTCACCGCATTGTTGTGCGCTTTTCAATTGGTTGTGCAACCATCTTAAGCTCATGAAGGTTGGTAGGCTCTCCAGAACCGCTGGATAGTGCATCGGTGGTCGTCTTCCCCGTCTCCACTCGATTCGTGCCCTTTGTCGCTCTTGCTTTGCATCCTCATATTGTGAAATCCACTTTTGCATCACTGGATTGTGAAGCATGCAAAATCGGTTGATTTTAGCCTCTAGATCTTCCGTCATCTTCTTCTCAACACCGAGATTGCACATGACAATCCCAGATATGCGCTCATCATCTATGGTTCGCCATAGCGTGTCCCGGGATTTATCAAATCCGTCTAACCACTCTCCAATGTACACTAGGGACTCTGATACCAACCAACCTTCTGCCATGCTACCCTCCGGACGTGCCTTTTGACGCACATATCCCTTAAGCGTTTTCATGAAACGCTCTAAGAAGAACATCCATCTGGAATGAACTGTGCCAGCTATTTCCACCTCATCAACTATGTGAATAAGAAGATGCACCTGAATGGTTAGCATTGTAGTAGGAAAATGTTTCTCAAACATGCACACAAGCTCCGCAGCATTTAGTTTGGCGAATGGTATGGAGTCTACGTCGATCTCCTTTTGTGAGATCCATTGCACCAGCTTTGCAAGTTTGTAGATTGTGTTACGGATGTCGAGAGACAAACATCCCTCAATGGCAACCGGTAAAATAAACTGTAAAGTATGTGCAGCAATGATATTAAAGTCCACATTTTATGCAATGATATTAAAGTCCACTATGAACGTACCTGACACATTTTATGCCAATCGTGTGACTTCAAACCGGTAAGCTTTCCTTCTTTAGTAAAACACGTTCGGAGCGAGTGCATTACGCCAGTGGGGGTCCGCAAAGATCGAATGGCCTCTTTTACTTTGCGTTCTTGGGCTCCTGTGAAAATCCATGGTGCTTTAGGAAGTTTTATCGATCCATCAGACGCTGTTTGCGGCCAATATTGCTCCATACGATCCACATTTCTAAGGTCAACTCTGGCTCCCAAAGTATCTTTCTTGCCGGTCAAATGGTCCCATAGTAGATTACCCACATTCTTGAATATGTGCATTGGATCGAGCAAGTGATTGATCACGAGTCGAGGCCAGTATGGTAACTCGTACCATAGAGATAGTCTCTTCATCCCTGGAGGCAATCCGTCATCGCACATCTCCTTCTGCTCTAACCATGCTTGTGCAGACATCCTTGGTGGCTCTCTTCCCAAAAAGCCGTCGCGTAACACATGATTCTCCGGAAGATACGCTTGATGACCTTCGTAGATTTGCTTCTTCAGTGAGGGTGCCCTACGTGCATTCAGTCTAGGTCCACATGTGACACATGCTCTGTATCCGCTTGTTTGAAGCCCTGCATGTATACACATGATAATAGATCAACTATGGGGAAAAACCAGATTTACAGTGTCTGAGAGAGGAGTGTCAATAGATCACCTGAGCATTCTGTTAGCCCGGGATAGTCATGCATGGTCCACATTAGAATACCTCTGATCAAAGCATTCCGTCGTCCTGTGTGTCGGCTCATATCCACCACCTCTATGCCAATCCACAATTGTTGTAGCTCTTCCAATAGTGGACGAAGATACACATCCATATTCCCCACTTTATATCGCCCTGGCACAATCAAGCTTAGCCATAGGTGCCCCTTCTTCGTAGTCAACCACGGGGGAATGTTGTAGTTGACGATGACAACGGGCCATACACTGTAAGATGTTGATCTTTGACCAAATGGATTTACGCCATCCATAGCCAGGCCTAAGCGCAAATTTCGAGCTTCCCTGGCAAAATCCGACCATGTTCCATCTATATGTTTCCAGGCTGCGCAATCTGCAGGAATTCGTAGCACACCATCCGAAGATTTATTCTCCTCATGCCATGATGCTAGGGCGGCCATGGACTTACATTCGAAGAAATGCTTGATGCGAGGAAGCAAAGGAAAATGTCGCAAAACCTTTTGTGGAATTTTTGTCCCGTGGAGATCTACTCGATATCTTTCGGAATCACATTTCGGACACTTCTCCATGTCTGTGTATTCCCCTCTGAAAAGAATGCAGTCATTAGGACAAGCGTGGATAGAATTGTAATCCATCCCCAAGTTTCGCAAAATCTTTCTTGCTTCATCTCGGGAATCTGGCATCACATTGTCAGCTGGTAGAATGTGCTCTTTCAGCAATCTACACAACATAAAAATATGATACAGTCGTGTAAAAATCTATCAGATCATTATACACCATGAGTTCTATTAAAGTAAACTAATTGTAATAGATCACCTGAAAAGCGCTGTGACGCTAGTGTCACTCCATCCAAACTTTGCCTGCATGTTGAGAAGAACCAGGAGTGCTTTCAATCTAGACATACGTGCTCCATTATACAATGATGTATCGGCTTCACTTTTCATATCATCATAGATAAGCCTTTCTGAATCCATGATCGTCTCGATCATTTCATCAATCTCGGGCTCAAACATTGCCTCGTTGGGAATGTGCTCTGCATGATCATCCCCCGAGCTGTCAGAGGCTACATCTTGTGGCCTCACATATGCTGCTTGACCAAAGCGCCTGCGAACACGTCTATTGGGTTGCAAGATTGCTGCTTGTTGGCCAGCGTCAGAGTCCGACGAGTTATAATTGGCAACAACTCGATCTATAATAGATGGATCGAACTCGCCAAATTCACGAACGTGCTGCAAAGAAACACGTCTTGTCCGTCGCACAGCATGCTTGCATTGATTACAAGGACATAAGACCCTCGTTGAGAGATAGGTGTTTCGGTTGGACGGTCCCACATCCTCGTCGCTACTCATAATGAGGATAAAAAACTTATAACCTAGACAACAAATTTAATATTCTATTGGCATTCTTCGTCTTATCTCTCTCTCTCTCTCTCTCTCTCTCTCTCTCTCTCTTTACCTCACATTCTCTAGTCATGTCCAATCCCCGCACACCTCGGTCTAGAGGTGCACGGAGATCAGAACCACCGGGTTATAATCTCGTCTTTATTGGTCAATACCTATATTTGTGGGTACAAGAAATCTAGACACCCACGTCTACATGATACTGCATGTAGTGGACAAAATCCCTTTGCCTCTTCTCTAGCTGTAGCACTTCACTTCATCTTAACATCTTTTCACAGTAGATCTTTTCACTGTTCGTCTAACTCTAAACCCTAAACCGTAAGTAATTCTTGCGTGGACTCGATCTAACGTAAATAAGCGTAAATCTGAATAAACGTAAATCTAACTAAAAATAAAGCTAAATCTAATTTAACGTAAGTCTAATGACTAGAGGTTGTCTAGATGGTCATTGTGTCGGGGATGTAGTGACTCTTGCCGCCCTGAAGATCCACCTTCTTCCCTATCTTCTGAAGACATTTCACCAGTACTTTTGGATCGACGGAGCCCACTATGAGTGAAGGCAGCAATACCCTATATTCCATTGAGGGCTTTCTTCACCCGCTTCATGCAGGCATCGCAGTCTATGGAGACCCGCATCTAATCTAATATAACATAAATCTAAATCTAGCTTAAATAAATGTAAATCTAGTTAAAAATAAACCTAAATCTAATTTAATGTAAGTCTACATATAACCTAATCTTTAACGTCTTTTAAAATAGTTTCCTACGACGTTATAACTCTCTTCTTCCTGTGTGTGTGCGCGTGTGTGGATGTGTGTGCCAATAAAAAGAGATAAATGGTATAACCTTTCTATCACCCATGCCAAGTATGATAGATTGATTATGCCATTTCTCTCTTGAATAATAGGTCTTCAGTTCAACTCCTCGTCGGCTAGATCTTTAGGTCTTTTAATTTTAATTAGTTTCCTACGACGCTCCCTTAGTTTCTCTTTCTTTCTCTCTCAATGTGTGTGCGTTTTTTTGGATCGTATGCATGTTTTCTTTCTCTTTTCCTCTCTCAATGTGTGCGTTTTTTGTTTATGCATGTTCTCTCTCTCTTTTCCTCTCTCAATGCGTGCGTTTTCTGTTTATGCATGCTCTCTCTCTCTTTTTCTCTCTCAATGTGTGTGTGCATTCTTTGTTTATGTATGTGTGTGCGTTTTTGCACTCTCTCTCTCTCTCTCTCTCTCTCTCTCTCAAAAACACTATATGTGTGTGTGTATGTGTGTGTGTGTGAGAGAGAGAGCGAGGGAGAGAGAAAGAGAGGAAGGGAACATGAGAATGAGGAGAGGGAAGGAGCATACCTGTCTCTCCTTCCTCTCCTCGTGTGTGTGTGTGTGTGTGTGTGTGTGTGTGTGTGTGTAAAAAAAAAGAGAGAGAGAGAGAGTGAGGGAGAGCGTTACCTGCTCTTTGCTTGAGGGCGTCGAAAAACTCAGATCTGAGATCTGAGTTTTTGGGCGCGCTCGGTTATTTTTTTTACCCCAGCTGGCGTCGCTATGAGCGTCGCTATAAGCGTCGCTATGAGCGTCGCAAATTTACAAAGAAATTTGCGACGCTCATAGCGACGCTTATAGCGACGCTCATAGCGACGCCGGGAATTTTTTTTTTGAGCGTCGCTGTGTGAGCGTCGCTAATGTGAAGAGCCTCTTGTAGTGTTTAAGACTCCTGATGCTCTATTGCATTTTCTTACCAATTCTCCTGAGCTGCCCCCCAGTCTTAGGGTAGACCACGTCGGGGCTAACAGTTTGTCATGAACCTCCACCCCTCTCCACTTTCCACCTTTCAAGTCAAGTTTAGCTGCTTCTATCATATCTTTGATCATGACAACCCAAACTTGATCCATTTTAGCTAAGGAAATAACAAATTTGGTGCAACAAGCTTCTGCATGGGCCACAGGGTTCAGAATTCCGAGGCCTGAGCTTGATTCCCCGACCAAGCAACTCATTCTCAATGGGCCTATTGCCATGGCCTAGAGGATTTGGTGTTGTTTTAATTCCATAGAAACCTTTTTACTGGTTTTAAGAACTCTTTCGAGTGACACTTAGCCATCTTGAGAAGCGGGCTAGTGAAGGCAATATAAGGAATCATAAAGGCATTTATCACTTTTATCCAACTTGGGAATGGGAGAAGAGAATACTCCCACCTACTCTTTTTTTTTTTTTGATGTTTTCAAGCACCCACTCAAATCTTTGCTTGTGAGTTACGTCCACCCCCAAGGGGGTTGCCAGATGTCTGAAGATATTCCCTTTTGTGACAATCTCCCCCGACCATTCAGAAGGGTCAAATGAGTCATTTTTCGATAGGGAGATCAGCCTTGACTTCTCTATATTACACTGGGACCCCGAAGCTGCTGAGAATATTTGTACAATCTCCAGAGTTTTCCTGATGACCTAGGGGCATGCCTTCAAAAAGTTCTGTTAGGAGTTGGCTATTTCCTGGTAAAGCCAGGCCTTGCAACTTTCCTCGTTCTGCACTTGCTTTGAGCGTCGTGATTAAATGATGTGATCCTATGGAGAAAAGCAAGGGGGCCAGGAGGGCATCCCTGCTTAATAGACCTTTTGACCTCAAAAGAGCCCACAAGTCTATCATTGAATAGGAGCTCTGATAGACTTCCAGCTCCCAGTACACTTACCAGACGACATAGGCGAGGCCCAAAGCCCAGAGCTTCCATGAGGACTTCTATATATGTCCATGTTATTCTGTCATAAGACTTATCCAGGTCCAACTATAGCAGAATACACTCTTGCTTTGTAATGATTGCGTACTCGATGCCCACCATTGCTGCCAAGATGTTATCATAAATGGACCTTCCTTTGATGAACCCATGTTGATGGGGAGAGATGATCTTGGTTAGTAAGGGGGGTTTTCTGAGGGCTCCAACTTTAGAAATAATTTTGTAGGAGACCGACATCATTGTTATAGGGCGCCAACGTTTCAGTTGAGAACAACATATCTGTTCTGAGATGGGTTTGATCAGCCCTCTCTTTACACTTATCTCCAACGACCCTTTGACAATGGCTTTATTGGCCAACCTTGTGATTGGGACCTTGAGATCGTCCCAAAATTCTCTATAGAATTCCACCGTCATCCCATGCCAACCAGGGGACTTTTCCTTGCCAAGGGCTTGCAATGCTAGTTATCATTCATATTTGGAAAATGCCCTTTCCAAGAAATTAGCTTTTGAGTGGGGAATCTTATTCTTGACACTCTGAAGTAAGGTCCTCTGGCTTCTTCCACTTCTTGGGAATGGATCTCTGGCGGTCCGACTAAGATAGCTCAGCATCAAACCAGCCATCTCATCCTGGTTATGAACTGTTGTCCCTTTCTCATCATAGAGCGAGCGGACATGGCCTCAGCTCCTCTTGATTTTTAAAGCCCAAAAAAACTGAGCTTGATGCTTCATGTTGAAGGAAAGTCTCCCTGGAGAGAAGCCTTGCCTTTCCGATATCTTCTAGCTGCTCATTAGCAAGGTTAGATTTGGCTTTGAGCCATCGTTTGTGCTCATCGTACCTCCGCTATAAGATGCAGAAGGTGTACCTCCCTAAATTTCTTGATTCAGGGGCCCGAGGTTTTGATTGCTTTCTGGATGCTCCGAGAAAAGAGGTCCCACGCATTGTGTTTGTTGAGGTTGACATCTTCTTTTAGCTTACCCAGTGATTTCTTGGTTAGATTCCTGAAAAGAGGGTCTTTGAATAGGTGTGCCCCTGTTACTAATAGTTTTTTCCCACCTCTTGGGGTCTGCTCCTCCTATGTATTCTTCTTAAAATGTATGTGCAGAGGTATGTGATCCGAAAGGCTTTTTGTTGAGACTACAACGACGATATCTAGTCAGCTTGGTGTGAGCAATAGAATCTGTCCATCCTGGAGGCAGTGTGAGCATACTGGAGGCTTGTGTAGGTGAAACCAGCTGTGTTGTTCCATGGTTCGACTTCCCATAAGTTGATCATCGCCCATTTTTTGCACAAACTTTACCATTTAGACCTTTCTGAGCCAGTCAGCATACTCGAGGATCATGAGAGAGAGAGAGAGAGAGAGAGAGAGAGAGAGAGAGAGAGAGAGAGAGAGAGAGAGAGAGAGATGTGTGTGTGTGTGTGTAGGAAATGAAAGAGAGAGAGAGAGAGAGAGAGAGAGAGAGAGAGAGAGAGATGTGTGTGTGTGTACGTGTAGGAAATTAAAGAGAGAAAGAGAGAGAGAAATGTGTGTGTGTGTGTGTATGTAAGAAATTAAAAAGAGAGAGAGAGAGATGTGTGTGTGTGTGTAGGAAATTAAAGAGAGAGAGATAGAGAAATGTATGTGTAGGAAATTAAAAAGAGAGAGAGAGAGAGAGATAGAGAGAGAAGTGTGTGTGTGTGTGTGTGTAGGAAATCAAAGAGAGAGAGAAATGTGTGTGTGTGTGTGTACGTGTAGGAAATTAAAGAAAGAAAGAGAGAGATAAATGTATGTGTGTGTGTGTAAGAAATTAAAGAGAGAGAGAGAGAGAGAGAGAGAGAGAGAGAGAGAGAGAGAGAGAGAGAAATAGAGAGATAGAGAATGATATATATATATATATATATATATATATATATATATATATATAATATATAGAGAGAGAGAGAGAGAGAGAGAGAGAGAGAGAGATAGGGAAATAGAGAGAGAGAGAGAGAGAGAGAGAGAGAGAGAGAGAGAGAGAGAGAGAGAGAGAGAGAGAAAGAGATAGGGAAATAGAGAGAGAGAGAGAGAGAGAGAGAGAGAGAGAGGAAAAGAGAGAGAGAGAGAGAGAGAGAGAGAGAGAGAGTGAGAGAGAAAGAGAAAGAGAGACAGCGAGAGCGAGAGAGAGAGAGAAAGAGAGAGAGAGAGAGAGTGATATATATATATATAGAGAGAGAGAGAGGTAGATAAAGAGAGAGAATTAACTAGAGATAGCTACGGAGAGAGAGAGAGAGAGAGAGAGAGAGAGAGAGAGAGAGAGAGAGAGAGTAGTAGATAGAGAAAGTCGGCGTGAAAGAGTTAGCTTGGCTGACCAATTGTGTGAAAAGGATAGAAACTCTCTCTATCTCTCTCTCTCCCTCTAGAAGAAACTATGGAACTAAAAGAGGCAAAGGCGTTTTGCCCGCTACATGCATTTTTATGTACACTTGGGAGAGCACGTATGTGTCTACTCATATAGGATTTGACCAATAAAGACGAGATTTTGACCCGGTGGTCCTGATCTTCGTACACCTGTGGACCGAGGTGTGCGGAGATCGGGCAAGGCTAGAGAATGCGAGGTAGTTTACATTGTGAGGAGAATATATATTAAAACAACATTCATAATCATTGTAGATGACAACGTCATCAAATAGCATGGAGGAAAAGATTGCATGCTCGTGCACACTCTGCAAGTATCAAATCCTACGCAAGCGAAGGATATGTAATGAGCATGTGCACAAGTACGGAGAGTTTGCTAGAGAAACCGTACAAAATCTATGATACGACTCCTACGAAACGGGCATTGATTTTCGCGACATAACACCTACATCTGAGAGAGAGAGAAAAAGGATTATGCGTGAAGGTCCGACCAATCTAGAGCCAAGGATGGAAGGAGAGGAGGGATTACAGATAGAAGACGACGGCATGGAGGAGATGTTGGATGCCTTCTTCCAGACAAGCGAGGAGAACGCTAGCAAAGCAGCACCAGAAGCCGTGCGCCTATCTCCTGAAGACATGTTGAGAAAGTTGGCACGTCAACCAATCTATGAAGGTGCCAAAATATCTATGCTTCATACTTGTCTATCGTTTTTGAATCTGCAGTCAATGTACGGGTGGTCAGATGCAAGTGTCACTACTTTTTTTATGTACGTAACTTACAAAAGAGATTTTCCGATTGCAACGGTGACATGCTTGGGGAGCTTTTCATTTAATGTGACTTAAACACGTTGTTGCGGGAGCAACTTCTCCCGGCTAGCAATGAAATGCCCCCCTCCAGGCCAGACGCAAAGCGACTATTGACCTCAATTGGCTTGGACTACAACAAGATTCATGCATGTCCAAATGATTGCATTCTTTTTCGCAATGAATTCGCAGATTGTCTAACGTGTCCTAAGTGCGGATCAATGCGCTACAAACAAGATGCGGTTAGCAAGTTAGTGCCAGATAAAGTGTTGCGGCATTTCCCTATTATTCCGAGGATAAAAAGCATGTTTCGTTGTGGTTCCATTGCAAAGTTGATGCGGTGGCATTCTACGAATAGATCCACTAACGCAACATTTAGGGTGCACGCAATTTGAGTTTGGGCATGGCAATGGATGGAGTCAATCCATTTGTCTTGAGAAGCTCATCATGGAGCACTTGGCATGTGTGCCTTGTCAATTACAACCTCCCGCCATGGCTTGCCATCAAGAAGGGTCATTTGATATTAGGCTGGATTGTACCTGGTAAGTTTAAGGCAAAAACATGGATGTTTCTCTAGCACCACTAGTTGACGAGCTCTAGGAGTTATGGCATGGGATCAACATAGCAGATGCGATTGAACCAGCAGGACAATAGCATGCAAGGATCCATGGACTTCTTATGTGGACTATGCATGATTGGCCAAGATACAATGAAGCTTCTGGTAATGGTTCTTGATTTACAAAATTCTTGCTATTCGCAAGTACTTTGTGTAGTACTGAATCATGCTTTAATATATGTAGGGCTTACAACTTCGGGATACAATGCATGTCCAATTTGCGGGCCATCTTTGGATGTGCGCTATTCTGCCTCGCTTCAAAAGGCAATTTATCAAGGCCACCATCGTTATCTTCCAGATGGCCATCACTTGTGCGAAGGTCAGCTTGGTCGCGTCGAATGTCATCCTATGCATGTACAAGAGTGGCATCGCCGATGGGAGCAACATGAGGGGCAACCTGTTCCAGGAATGAAACGTTTGTCCATTCTCCATACATTGCCGTACTGGGGTGATCTACTAATTAACCATTTGTTGGATCCAATGCATATATTCAAGAATGTGGGAGAGCTCCTCTAGAAGACAATCATGGGAATGAAATACAATCGAGCTTCACAAGATGATTTGCAGTCAGTTGGAAAGACGCTAGAGCTGTGGCCTTTCACCAATGCAGCGGGCCAAAAAAAGCTTCCAAGAGCGCTATGGGTATTGCTAAAAAGCGAGGAACGACAAGTCAAAAGAGTAATTTTAGAGTTCAGGACGCAACAGGATGCATGCGATGTCTCAAGACAGCATTCATCCATGACGGTCAACTGTCAGGACTGAAATCGCACGGCTGGCATAAGTTCTTGCAATTTATTCTTCCAATTGCGATCAAGGGGTGTTTAACGAAGGAAGTGCGGTCCTGCATATACAAGATTTCAGAGCTAGTGCAGTGGATCTCTTCCAAGGAGATACGAGAGGAATCCATTGCAGTCGCAAGGGCTAACTCCATTGAGGCAGTTTGCATGATTGAAAAGTATCTACCCACGAGCTACCTAACTATCCAAATGCACTTGCTCGTCCATGTAGTAGATGAGGTTGCAGTGGCAGGTACAATCCACAGCCGTTGGATGTTCTTTCTAGAGCGGTTCATGAAAACACTTAAGGGTTTTGTTCGCCAAAAAGCGCGCCCAGAGGGAAGCATGGCAAAAGGATGGCTGGTGCAAGAGTCTCTTGTCTTGACGACCGAATTTCTATCCATTTCTGACCCAGAAATGCCTCGACTATGGAGCGATGAGGAGAATGCAAGATTGGTGGGAGAGGAGCCGTAGGGGCAAGGGGTGCCGAAGAAAATGAACGATGCCATGCAAGAAAAGATCATGAAGTTCTGTATACTAAATTCAGAGCCGATGCAAAAAAGGCTTGAAAGGTACGAAGAAGAGAAAGAGAGACGCAATAGAGAGTGACACGATTTCAGGCGAAGCCGAACGACTAGAGGCTTATCCTTGCCAGACTGTTTCGCTCCTCTACCTGAATTCCCTACAATGGCATGGTTGGACAAGACAGTGAGAGCAGCTCGACGAATCGGAGAACCCATATCTCCAGAAGAGGAAGAGTTGGCTATTGGATTGTGACTGGAGGTATCATACATACATGGCATTGTGGTCGCATGGAAAGCATTTCAAAACACAATAAATTGACAGCATAAGAAACACGTTTTACAGTGGGGTAATGGTTAGTTTCATGCAAAAGAGTAGGGCCAGTGTCACAGACACGAATGAGAGTACTAGCAACCTGGATTACTGTGGTATGGTGTCAGATATCTTGAAAGTCATTTTCAGACGGTTTGAGATGTTTTTGTTGGATGTGAAGTGGTTCAAGGTGATTACTTATGGTCGCAATGCAATGGTATGCAGAGATGGAAACAAGCTTGTGTAGATAGATTCTAAAAAGGTTTGGACAGATGCGAGCGACACGTTTGCTCTCCCCGAACATTGCGAGCAAGTGGTCTTTGTACCGGACCCTGAAGAGCGGCAATGGTGGTTTGTGGTTCAGGTTGCTCCAAGAAATAAACAAGTATTTGAAGGGCAAGAGCTCCTGGAGGAAAGTCGGCCAGACGACGCAGATACTACTCTGACATTAGATGAGATGGACGAAGGTATGGCAGAGGAAGCTGACAGATATACGAGGGATGACGCAGACGAGGCAGATATGACACTTGTAGATGAAGATGCAATGGATGAAGACAATCTGCCAGAACGAGTTGGGACTGAGTTATGCCTGCAGCTAGAGATAGACGATGATACGGTGCAAGATCTTATCAATGATGCCTCACTACTCGAGGCCTGGAAGTGTTTGTGTGAAGACGTTGATTTAAAATTAAGCTCTTTCTTAATTTAAACAAAGGTGTTTTGACGCTTTCTTTTACTTTCTTTGTGTAGGACTTTAGTATGGCAGACCAGTATCCAGATCCCGCTTCTATGAGTGCGGATGCATTTATGGGCTTCATCACACGGATGACGCCCAGTTAGATGGCAGATGCGTCTCAGTATTGGGTAGCCAGAGGCACGGGTACCACGCCTCCAGGCTTCACACCTGAGGGTCCGACGCCTATGGGGAGGAGGACGCCTATGGGTACGACGCCTGCGAGGTCTCCCATCACAGTCGCTTCGACACCTAGGGGTACGACAGAGGCGGGTATGTCATCATCTCCACAGCACATGTGCACTCGCCGATCTCGGCGATCGTCAGGTGGAGGTAGTGCTTTCTGTGGAGGAGGGTCCACAGATGCTTCGACCCCTCCTTGCTCACGACCCCCGTCCTACCCAAGCACACCTCTCGACACACCTCTTAGCACACCTCAGACACCTTGGAGGGCACACGATCCTAGTGCCTCCAAGGTCTATATTGTACGGGCAGATAGTTCTATTGACATGGATAGAGTCGGGACTGAGATGAGACAGTGGGTTCGCCAGATCGCGGAGCTGCAGTTTTCGATAAGCATTATGACGCCTTGGCTTGATCAGGATCGCAGCAAAGTCAATTATATAGTGGAGACCATCATGAGAGAGTATCAGTCTGCTCCGGGTTCAGAGGAGCTTCCGAGGAGGTGGATCAAGGGTGCTGCATGGGACACCGTGAAACACCGTCGAGATGCAGCTCGTCGGGCTTTCAGGACCGGCTCGCCGAAGCCTTCGGGCATCTCACACGAGACGTGACAACAGATCAAGGAGGATGAGCAGACAGCGGATAGGCGGTGTTGGGAAACAAGCAAACTGAAACACCTCTATAGCGATGTCACCCAAGAGCGTTGAAAGAGAACCACAAGACACCAAAAGCTTTGAAAAATCCTTTTGAAACACCACAAGTCCAATAGGAGTAGACCCATGGGAATTTACTAGCTGTCGCCCACCCAAGAGACTATGTCACATAGGAGCAAAATCCTTTCAAAGCACGGATTTACAGCACACACCGACCAATGCATATGAAGACAAGAGCCTCTCCTTTCACAATCAAACATCACAAACCCATAACTTCAACATCAATTCCACAATTCATAGATACATACCCTCCGAATCTGTCTACACACCATTTGCCACTACGCTGCCATAGCCATAACCCTGCAGGGAACTAGTCGTAACCTGAAGAGCACAACTCCAATTGGGGCACTTTAAAGCTTGGAAAAAACATTGAAAAATTACTCGCGAGAAAGCTGAAGATGACCAAAATTGATTCCATACGCCGCCATGAGCAAAATTGACGCGAATAGAAATCTGTCCCAATACGACTACATGTAGAGAAGGCTAGTCGGGGCAAAAAACTGCATCCAAAAGCACCAAGGAGACACAACGAGCTAAAACCTGCAAAATTCTAAACTTTTGCTGAACGTTTTTAAGTTTGTATAGAGTTTTAGTTATATACAAGTCTCACTTCAAAAAACTCACTCACGGGTACTTACAGTAGCCCGACAGCTGTCACTAGACTAGCGACTTGCAGTGCATGTACATGTGGTTCCTAAAGCAAGCTAAAAAGCCCACAAAAAGAAAGCCCACACACCCTTTTGACATCGGGCGTCATGTCCGTATGTAAAAATTTACAAAAAATGGGGAGTCAGAAATGCGCCCAACAACGGTTCAGACAGCAGCGTCAGGCTACGGAGGTATGACAGATGACCAGGGGCACATCTCATCTTGGCAGCGGAGGCTTCGACACCTTTCGCTATGAGTTTGTGAGTTTCCAATCCAATCCTAGCTATGGCGTTTTTTTTTAAACGCAATGAATCATGTATTCTTAATTACTTTGGTTTTTGTATAAACGCAGAATCTTGCAATGCATCGAGCCCCAACACGCCAGGAGGAGACATATGGATATCGGAGAGGCATTTATGAAGTATTGAATGATCTTGTTGCCAAGAAAGCCTATAGACTTGGAGGCCTTGGAGTCTCGCTGATCGATTGAGGTGAGACGTTAATATGTGAGTTGATTTAATTAATTAAGTATATGTAAAGTAATATCAATACTAATTTTGTGACTTGTCCTTTTATGTGCAGGTTGTGACGGGGATTCATCAGTGGATTTCTATATATGTTTTGTGAGACATAGACACATCTCTGTGTCTCTTTTTTGTATAGACATGGTTATGGTTATTGTTTTGTTTATGGTTATGTTTAACTTTATGGTTATGGTTATGCTTATTGTTTTGTTTATGGTTATGGTTATCATTATGGTTTTGATCAATATGGTTATGGTTATGGTTTTAATTTGGTTATGGTTTTGCACAAAGTTCGTTATATATGAAGTTCATTATGGTTATGGTTTTGCACAAAGTTCGTTTCATTTCTTTCATTTGCCTTAAATCTCATGTGAGATGTACATGGATATCATGTAGGAGGCGTATACATATGGTTTTTTTTTTAAAAGTTTATGTTAAAACAAAGGGAACTTTGCTAAAATTTTTGCGAAAGCACGGTTGATTTTGGTGCTGCTCGCTTTCTTGGGCAGAGGACAGGCAGTCTGGCTGTGGCTGTGTCCATCTTTTCACTGGGCACAGGCCAGGCTGCCGGTCCTTTGCCCAAGAATTTTTTTTTCTGATATGGTCGTCGAAATACACGTCGATAGGGACGTTGAAATATGAGTCGAAAACAATGCCTTTCGACACAGATATCGACACGTATTTCGACGGTTTTACAGGGACGAATATTTTGACGCACTTTTCGACGTATAGCGTCGAAATCACTTTTCCACTTAGATGCACTTTGGAGTCTCTTGCCACTGCCTTCACCCTTTTGGATCTTTTTAGACCAGGGACTTGAACAGCCGCCACCATTTTCACTGTCATAAAATTCGGGGTAGCAGCGAGAGTAATGATCTTATATTATTGCATGCACCTTCAGAAATTCTTTTCCTCCATTTTTATATCCATCATACCTTCTTTATCCTTCCTTCGATTTGCTCCTTTGTTACTGCCTCCTTGCTTCTCCAGCCCTTCTATCAAGGTTTCCATTTCACTGGGGGCCTGTGTTGTTGGAGCTGCAGTACCATTAGACTTCAAGGGGCAATCCTTGGCAAAGTGTCCAAAGTTGCTGCATTCAAAACATGCTCCAAAGTATGTTCCAAAGTTGAGCGGAATAGTAACAAGCCCAGCTCCGATATTGATTACCATACTCTTAGGTGGCGTTTTAGATACATCCCAGCTTATACAAACCCTGTTTGAGGTTCTGCCAAACCCTCTCTTGCAAGATATAAATAAGGGAGTGCTCAGTTGATCCTAAGATTATCCCACAGCTAGCTAGGTAGTCCCACAAACTAACCCAGACTGGATGAAACCCTTGTAGAGATTCATGCATGTTTGTAGAGAAATGTAGGTAATGACTCTGCATGTCATGTCAACGAAGTTTGCAGGCACACTCATATCAATGGGTAAAGTGAGCAATGCAACATCTCGCTTTCTTTCTTAGAAGTTTCTACGACATTGAAGTATCTTATTTCCTCGTCCTCCTCATCTCTCTCTCTCTCTCTCTCTCTCTCTCTCTCTCTCTCTCTCTCTCTCTCTCTCTAGCAGATTTGAGAGGTGCTTCAGCTAGCAACCTATCGTCCACCGAAAAAGGACTAGCATAACCATTAAATCCGACATTCATGCTTTAAAGTGTGAAAATGCATTTTTGCGCAAGTTTTGTGGCTTTCAAATGCATTGCGTAGGAGGGCGATTTTGTTTACATTTCTTTAGTAGCATGGAACGACACAAAGCCAACACCTTCTGTGTTGGACGCTACCATCCTTGATAAAGGCTCCAATAATATGTCCAAAGAGCTAGCTATGCCTCCTCTTAGCAAGTCCATCATAGTTTTCCAGTATCACAGCTTCCTCCTCTCCACAACCCAAGGATGGCATAAAACACTTTGGATTTTAGCTATAGACTCTTTGCAAGCATCATAGCTCCATCCTCTCCACAACCCAAGGATGGCCTAAAGCACAGTTGATTTTAGCTACAGACTCTCCATCAAGGGTCAAAATTGGAACTTGCACCAACAATGCCTCTCTAAGGTATGTAGGTTGGGTATAGGCTATGGTGGCAAGGCATTGCAAATACATTGATATGAAGTGATACAGGTGTGGGTGCAACTGTTGTTGCCGAGTGATCAAGAGAGGTCTCCCGTTTCTAAATGCCTTCTTGCTGAAGTTTTCCATTGTTATGAAGTTTGACAGCCCATCTGTTGCTTCTCCAGCTCGAATGTGTGAACTGCTTAGGTTCCTCGATAAGAATCTGATTATTGTTCTTTCTCTTTCTCCTATGGGCAAGACCCACCATTAATCTGCTCCAGATGCCGTCTCCCAAGCAATGTAGTTGGTTGCATTACGTTCAAAGCACTTTGTGTGCGGTTGTGCTACAAATTTTAGGTTTTAGTGCACTTCATCTTTGTACACCTTCCATTTTCTTCTTAGTTTGGAGGTGTTCTAGTGAGATTTATGTCTCTTTAGTAGATAGAAAACTATCTATGAAGGATTACATGTGGGAATTGTTCCACAATGATTCACTTTTGAGTAGTTGGCCAAAGTCCAGCTAAGTCTAATAATATTAAAATTTGCCATTTGCCATGAGTGAAAAAGGGTACTAAGGTTATGCTGATTTGGGTTCCAGAAGTTAGTGTGAGCTGTGACTTCATGGTCCTTTGTAGGCTCCTGCTCTCTCTCTCTCTCTCTCTCTCTCTCTCTCTCTCTTCCTTCCTTCTCTATTAAGGGTTACATACTGCTAACTAGTGTTTAGAAAGCCAAAAACTAGCTTTATGGAGGACACCCATCGAAAATGGGAACTTGGGAAATTGGAATGGAACTTGACTTCATGACTTCGTTTGGAACTGGACCAAAGTTTTAACTTTACAATCGATTGTGATGCGTTAAAGTACTTTTTTAATTTTCAGTGGGCTTGGTCTCAAGTGTCAGAGAGTGTACCACCCGATCCTGAGCCGGACCTGCCATTGCCAGCGCTGCAACAGATAAAGAACCTTTACCGTATATTAGAGCCAAGCGAAACTCTGGAAAGCAGAGAGACGTAGCATTAGATCTAATAGTAAGTTAACCTTCAAGAAAGGATTGGGCATAGATCAGGAGAACGGATGACAGTCTAATAACCTGCAAGATAGCATTGGATATGGAGAGGACACATTTTGGGATTATGTCTGCAGCACAATTAACTGAGAAGCAGGTGTTTGCTGCAGCGAAGCAGGCCCAGGAGCAGAGCCAGGGTCTGGTGCAGCAGGTCCAACAGGCCAGCGCCAACTCGCTTCGGATGGTGCGGCTTCTCGCCTTGCTCGCTCGAGCGCGCCGACTGTTACCCCGACTGTTACCGTTGGCTGGCCTGGCGTTGACAACGGTGGGACCCCTGCTGCTCCTATTGGGGTTTGTGCTGGTGCCGCTGACAGTAGCACTGTTCCCTGTACTACTGCTTCTCAGCCCTGTGCTAGTCCCACTCGGCCTGCTGTTATTCGTGTGCTCCATCATTGCCGGTGTGTCTGGGGGAGCAGTGGCCTCTGTGCTGATTTGGGTGTACCAGCGCTACATCCTCAATGGAAAGTCCTCAGGGTCCAGTCCAGTACTAGACGCCGCTAGCAGCGCAGTCTCCCGCATCCAAGACAGTGTTGAGGAGATGGGCGGCAAGGTTCTGGGCTTGGCCGGCACTGTGTCTGGTACTGTGCTGGGCAAGGTCTCCAGTAATGTGCTGTACCCCATCGGCTCTAGCGCTGAAGCTGCCAGCACACTAGCTGTGGACAGTCTGGCCAATTCTGTGGTGCATTCAACCACGTCAGGCGCCGAGGAGATGGGCGGCAAGGTTCTGGGCTTGGCCAGCACTGTGTCCGACACTGTGCTGGGCAGCTTAACCAGTGATGTGCTGCACCCCATCGGCTCTAACGCCGAAGCTGCCAATACTGTACTGGGCAACCTGACCAATTCTTTGCTGCATTCCACGTCAGGCGCCACCAGTCAAGCCTCCATGAGCAGTACTACTGAGGTGGGCAGCTTGGCCAGCACTGTGCTGCAGCCCACGGCCGGCGCCACCGCCGAGGCTGCCAACACTGTCGTTGTGTTGGCCAGTACTGTGTTACACCCCAAAACCGCCGCCACCGCCGAATCAGCTGTCGCTGCGGCCACGTCTCAGGCCTCTACCACGTCTACTCTTACCCCCCTGCGGTTTCCTTCCCTTTCAATTTTGCACAAGACGTGATTGTCACCCATATTTGTAGATGCCTTTCTTGATTTAAGCATACTTATTTTCTGTACTGTTTCGACGTACCATCTGTTCTCGCTCTTTGATTTCTATTTCTTGCAATCGAAAATTTCTACTTCCGCGTCAACCTCAAAGCTCACCGTCAGTATGCTGTGTAAGTGGCACGTCTACGAAGACAATTCTGGGTAGATTAAGGCGCATCGCTGCCTAGATTATGTAAACTGTAGCAGGCACAGCTCACGGTTAGCACGGTTCGGTTCACATCGCGGAAAGTAGTCTAAATAATGATAGGCGTTGTGTGGGAGCAGCTCCTTGAAAGAGTGTGGAATCAGAGTGGATCATATTCTTATACATAAGGGCCTAATTTGGCACGGGAGGTGTAGAACTGTAGCAGGCACAGCTCACGGTTAGCACGATTCGGTTCACATCGCGGAAAGTAGTCTAAATAATGATAGGCGTCGTGTGGGAGCAGCTCCTTGAAAGAGTGTGGAATAGAGTGGATCATATTCTTATACATAAGGGCCTAATTTGGCACGGGAGGTGTAGAACGTCCTTCTTTGTTTTTGATTCACGAGTACCCAATTCATTTTTGGCCTTCACAAGGCCATAGGAGAGTGGGTAGAGTATTGGTGCACTTTCTGAACCATTGATTAAGAATCACGGATTGGCAACACATGGAAGGTGAGCTTGTTTTATAATGTATATGGGTCTTTTTTTTAATCATAAAGGGGGGCGCTTGTGAATTAAATTAGAAGGGCAAAATTAAATGATAAGCTCGGATACAAAACAATGCATGACCATATATAGTACCAACCCTGGTTACCATGCTAACTTCAAATACAGACTGCCACCTAGTTACAAGGCGAACTTCAAATACATCATACTAATCAGTATCTAGGGAGATCATTCAGAACTTTTTGGATGTGTTGGAGCAGCCTGATCCCGTTGTTGTATTGCTTGTACAACTTTTCTCCTTTATTCCTGGATTCGTCAATCATCCTTTGAAGGTGAGTGTAAGATCCATCAAGTAGCACCTCTTGTTGCTTGTTTATATTTGAATTGTTGTAAAATCCCATAAAGCTGGTTAGCACCTTGTAATTAGCTTGGTATAGGCCACACTGGTCCAACTTCAGTTGACCTGCAATTAGTTGACATTAGCAAACACAGTTCTCATACTTTCAGTCTGGTAAGAGCCGTCAAATAACCTGTTATTCCTCTCCTTACAAATGACCCATAAAAATTCACCCCTAATTTTGTTCCATACAACTGAAAAGATGGAGACAGAGCCTACTGCTTCCAATTCGGGCAAAAGCCCACTGCAGAGTAGAGCGAAGCCAGTATTTTTTGAATTTTAATACAATTCATAAACAGGTGGGGGATATCCTCCACTTCCCTTTGGCAGTTGACACACACGCCTGGCCCTAACCCTGCTTTCTGAATGCGGCTACCTGTCCACACAGCTTTATGCAAGATTAACCATAGCAAAACTGAATGTTTAGCAAGTATTCCTCTATTCCACATAGATTTGAACTTATAGTGCCACTGCTTTCTGTCTAGAGAAACATTCCAACAAGCATTAAGTAGAAGATGCACAGGGACAGGGAAAGTGGGTGGGAGAACATACTCCCCTGCTGCCAGTAAATGGGCTTGGTTGAGGGAGTAGTAATGAGGGCCAACACCCATTCATATGTTTTGGGGAAGCTAGACCTAATTGTTTTGACTAGATTCAGTTCCCACGGTTGGAGGTGAGCCTTGTGAATTAGCTCTGTATCATTGAGCCACCTGCATTCGGTTCTGTGCCAAAGGTCTTGCCATATAACAAGGCCTTTATGGTGAATTCTCCTTGTTTTTATGTATTGTTGTAAGAAGAGAGGGGGAATAGGGGGGAGAGACCACCATATAGAATCATGTCCTCTGAGAGGGAAACTATGCTTGGAGTCCCAGTTGATTCTGATGTGGCTTCTGTAACGGTTCCACGAGTTCCACAGTAACTTGAGGAGATCCGATCCGCTAGCAATAATTTCATTTTCCCAAAAGAAGATGGTGACCCAAGGAAGGAAATCCCAGCCGTTCGGTTTACTGCTCTTGAACTTGTGGAGGTTTGTGAATAGTAGCACCTCCCACTCTTCTTCCCTTTGCTCAAGAGCTCTGATGATTAATTTGACAGCAAACTTGTCTGCCCAAGCCGTGATGTCCGTAAGGCCTAGTCCCCCTTCCTCCTTTGGGAGGCAACATATGTTCCACTGAACCTTGGCCATTCCTTTCTTTAGGGGATCTCCTGACCATAAGAAGTTTCAGCAGACTTTGATGATGCTCTTCAAGTGGGAGTCTAGGGGACGCAACAAGAAAGGAAGAAGACCACATAACTACACAAAAAATGCTTAATAATTAAAGAACGGCCTGCTATGTTTGCTTGAAACCCCAGCCATCTGTTGAGCTTGCTATGTTAAGGATCTAATGACTTTCTTGGCAACTTTTTAATTTAAAGCATACCTTTTTTCTTGTAAATTTTATTTTTATTATAGACAATTTTTAACTAAAAAACTATAATTGTCCTTAATGAAATAATTTCAACACTAAGATTTTTTTTTCCAACTTTTGGTTTTGATATGCAAATGTCACCTTATTACATTCACTGTATTATTATTAAGGATTAGCTTTAGAATTTTTTTCACAACTAAGATTTTTTTTTTCAACTTTTTGTTTTGATATGTAAGTGTCACCTTGTTACTTTAATGCACGTATTATTTTTAGGGATTAGGTTTAGACATTTTCAATATTCATTTCTATCGTAAAGATATTATGGATTTCTTTCATTTAATAGCATGCATCATTTTATTGTGTAATTTGTTTTATTGATATATTTATACAAGAATTAGATCAATTCTTGTATAAATATATCAATAACTATTGTGCAATTTGTTTTATTGATATATTTATAAAAGATTTAGATCAATTCCTAAACTCTCACTGATATTTTATATGCTTTATGTTTTCATGAGGTCAATTAATATAACACTCATACAGAAGGGGATAAGGAAAACCAAATATTTTTGGTGCAATTCTTTTACCATTGAATTGAATTGTTGGATGTTCTCTATGTGGCATTTGAATGTTTTTGGATTTTCATGTGTGCATATGGGAGTGTCCCCCCACTCTCACTCTCTCTCTCTCTCTCTCTCTCTCTCTCTCTCTCTCTCTCTCTCTCTCTCTCTCTCTTTTCTGCAGGCCGCTGTAAATCTGTACCTTGTTATTTTAATTTTTAATTTTTTAGAGAGTACAAGAACTTTGAAACTCACGCACACACACTATGTGAGGCGGCAGGCAGTTGTACCCAATTCACTTGTACCCAGTTCATTTTTACATAGGTACCTAGTTGTAAATTTTTTCATTTACTTGGTGAGACAAACAAGATTTTCTGGTTTCTTGAACGTGGAATTGGCCACTTGGCATAATTTGAACCATTGCCCACATCTCGGATTGCACGGCTAGGAGCACTGCTGGAAACAAGTAAAAAAACAAGAACAACGCTTTTATTAGGCTGCTTGTCAACCTTCGGAAAAGCAATGACCCTCGAACGGAGCGCGATGATGTAGATCGAGTCAGACAATGTGAGCCGGGGCGAGAACAATAGTGCGCCTTCCCCACATAGCGAATATAGCAACTTTGTGTGCAACAAGACCGAGTGGCCAGCTGAACATTATGTCCAGCTTCAACTACCTTACTCAACTCATTTCTGCAAGTGCAACTAGCTCTGGCCAACATTATGTCACTCCAAGTATAGCTCATGCAAATTCAACAACCCTTTCCCCTCGGCCATCCTTCAATGTTCATGGAAATGATATGCAGCAGGTCCCATGCCTAATTCTCAAGATTCACACCCCGGATTTTCCTCGCTCTTTGCAGTAGCAATAGCAAGCCGGTAGGCAGAACTGGAAAGGAGTATCGGAGACCTTTTATATTTCGAAGGTCATCAAGCTGGGGTACTTTGGATGCTTGTCGCCGTGATGAGCACTCTCAAAGATCATATATTTCGTACAATCAACCCATGGTAGAGGTATGTTCTAGTGCTACTGAAATAGAAGATGTCAGATTTCAATCGATGATCAATTGGCCCAATGTGGAGTCGAATCACCAAAACTCATTGCCTTCGCAGGCCTGTTTAGCACATCTTTTTGTTGATGCTATCAGGTGCGCTGTTGGCAATTTAGATGGTCGAGGCAGAAGAAATGGAAAGAGTAAACGTCAAAGTGGACATGAGGGCAAAAAATCTTAGCAGGATCAATCACACCGAAGTTTATGATGGTTATCCTCAAGTAATTAAGTCAACGGCTTCAATGCTAGATGCTTGCGCTTTTAGAATAGAGTGTGAGGGGATTAGTGGCACACAACTCAATGTCGAGGGAAAGGAATTGGGGATATTGCCACTAGTGCAAGTCATGGTTTGATGGGCCATTGGCTTCAGTCACACTCCTTGTCTAGATTTGTTGATAGCCTATCTGAAAATTTTATGAGGCAAGCATTTTGGAACAATATCCAGACAAACAAAAACATCTCTTATGACCAATTCAACGCACAATATGCATGGTGTCCGTAGGAGTCGGTTAATATGTAGCTCCGAGGAGATGCAGGCATTGTTACGGACGTCAAGTAGCTAGTCAATCATGCAGGTTCCTGCATTGCCAGCTAGGATCAAAAAAATAGTCAAATAGCAGAAGCAAAAGCTAAATCTTTTTTCCACACAAAGAGATTTGATGATGGAGAATCCTATGAACACGGATTGCAGAGTAATGGTATTTTTTGGAGGCAAGCATACCAATATGTTAGCCTCCAACAATAGTTTACTGTTGGCCATTCAACAACTGGGTGGGATAGCAAAAACTTTACAGACAATATGGCCAATATTGTGGCCTATAAAGAGCTTCTCTTGTTTAACGCATGCAAGCGGCAACGAATGCGGGTGCAGTCGAGATTAGAAACAACAATATACTAGTTACAACGTTGCTCTTCAGCAGCTGCATACGAAATAGGGAATGTTGGTGGTGTGGATTTGAGCACCCAACCATTACTCTTTAGAGATCTCTTCCTACTTCGGCTGATCAAAGGACATATAAAATAAAGTCACATCTTTGTGTTTTGTGTATGGCAGGGAACATATATATTTAGGACATTGCACGTTTTAATTGCACAAGCATGACTCTAGCTCGACAACACTGCAAGGTCCATTATCTGCATCCAATTTTTCATGTGCATGCGTTTTCTTGGTGCAACACATAAACACTACGGGGCAGGGCACGACTTTAGTTTCTTATAATTTTTTGGATAGACCACAGTGCCAGCTCTCCACCATACTTTTGTATGGCACCTCTCTACGACGTGCACTGTATACTTTGCACTTTTAGCTTGTGACGTTGTTAGGAGTTTTTTGAAAGAAGTGATTGCACATATGTACATACACATGCATGGTGCATCGAATAAAGGATTTCCCATTTTACAGAGCCAATTTTTCATGCGCATGCGTTTTCTTGGTGAAACACATAAACACTACGGGGCAGGGCACGACTTTAGTTTCTTATAATTTTTTGGATAGACCACAGTGCCAGCTCTCCACCATACTTTTGTATGGAACCTCTGTACGACGTGCACTGTATACTTTGCACTTTCAGCTTGTGACGTTGTTAGGAGTTTTTTGGAAGAAGTGATTGCACATATGTACATACACATGCATGGTGCATTGAATAAAGGATTTCCCATTTTCCAGAGCCAGGTGGTTACGTGGGGCCCACATGTGTACAGGTAGGACAACGTGTGTATAGTACATTGATTTTTATTATCACCAGTACCAGTGTGTTTTTTCTATAATAATGAGGAGTTGGTGAAGCATAAAACTTCTCGAGGAAGCTATCAGTGGGCGCACACCATGAGGTAAGCAGGTGTGTCAAGTGGCATCCAATGGCGTTAGGAGGACGAATGGGATCAAGATTTGCATGTGGTAAGCGAGGACACAACGGGAGTGTTGTTTTATTCTGATGGATTATGCAAAAAGGTCATCATGAGAACTATATTTGTGAGCCACTTCACCTGATTGCGGGATGCATTATTGGAAAAAGTTGAGTGCCAGGTGTGTAGATGGATGTAGAAGGGTGACAGAAATGCACTGCATGGCCCTTTTTTGACATGTTCGAGGTCCGTTTGAGGTCAATCAAAAGGCCAAAGGTTCCCAAGGGATAAAGTGAACTGTGGACACTGAAAAACCTTAGAGAAGAAACAAAAAAAATGTGGAGAGAAGAGGAGGAACAACTGCAACTCAGTTTTTGCTGTTTTTGGAGCCTATTTTGGCCATAAACTGCTGATCCGAGGTCGAGTTTGAGCACTTTGATATTGTAGACTGTGATTTTTGGCCATTTTGGACGCAATGGCGCTATCCATTTTGCCAAATTCCTCACCGTTTTTTTTCTATTTTGGCTGTGTAAGTTTCTCTTATGAGCGAAGCCTCTGCTCCAATTTGTGATTGTATCTGGAATATTTCATCCATATTGTGTGAGCTATTTTCCTCATTGGTGTTGGCCCAAGCTCAGTTGTATCTAAACATCAGAAATATTTCTCTTTTGAGTGGGAAAATGTATAGTCTCTCTCTTCTGACTCCATAAGTTTGTTCCCTGTCTTGGCCAGGTGGATTGTGTAAGCTAAGTGGTGCCCCATAGTGTGTGTGTGTGTGTGTGTGTGTGTGTGTGTATTATCCCAAGAGTGTGTATCAGGTGATCATAGAGGAGTTGTGTGTGTTTACCATTCCGCTCACATTCTTTTGGCGTCCCCACTGAGGATCTTCTTCGAGTACCTTCAACTTCGGGATTACAAGTTGCAGATTACAGATTACAGGTTATAGGTATAGGTAAAGGTGGTTCACACATGTACAGGTAGCTGGAGTAGAGTTATCTACGCGCAAGTGGAAGTCACTTGCGGAAGCACTATTGTCTATGGAAGTAGAGTTGCGTGTGTTCAAGATATTAGAGAAGTTGCTTGGGCAGTCTAGTGATGCATTCAAAGAGAATATTATGGGTAGATGCAAGATAAGGCTTTAGAAAAGATAAATGAAAAGGTCAAAAGTAAGGGTATCAAGAAACATGAATTGTTTTTGTGATACAACAGTAAGCTGGACAAGACATTCCAAAAGAAGTTTAAAATAAGAAGTTTCAAATTAAGTGGGAAGGCCCTTTCAAGGTAGTGGATTGTTTTTCGAATGGTACATATCAGCTGGCTAACCTGGATGGGACTCTACATATGTCAAGGGTAAATGGATTGTCTCTTAAATCATATCATGCTAGTTGATGATGGTGGAGCAAGATGAGTTGTCTGCAGAACAAGTAATATATGTGAGGGATGAGGAGAGCTGTGATGCGACGAGTCTCATATCTCTTTTTAGGTCGAATTTGAGCACTTTGATATTGTAGACTGGGGTTTTTGTCCGTTCCGGACACTATGGCGCTATCGATTTTATCAAATTCCTCACTGTTTTTTTGCTGTTTTCGCTGTGTAGGTTTCTCCTGTGAGCGAAGCCTCTGCTCCAATTTGTGATTGTATCTGGCATATTTCATCCATATTGTGTGAGTTATTTGTCCCATTGGTGTTGGCCCAAGCTCAATTGTATCTAAACATTAGAAATCTTCCTCATTTGAACTGAGTATTTTGGGTGTGTGTGTGTGTGTGTGTCTGTCTTGAGTGGGCAAATGGATAGTCTCTCTCTTCTGACTTCATAGGTGTGTTCCCTGTCTTGTCCAGGTGGATTGTGTAAGCTGAGTGGTGTCCCATAGTGTGTGTGTGTGTGTGTGTGTGTGTGTGTGTGTGTGTGTGTGTGTATTATCCCAAGAGTGTGTATCAGGTGATCATAGAGGTGTTGTGTGTGTTTCCATCCCGCTCACAATGTTTCATTGCAAAATGATATGTTTAACTATTCACATTGCTTTTTTGTAGCTTGACTCAAATATCAGCTTGTAGATTGGACAATCAAAAGGCATCAGTATAAAATTGCAGGTCAGTAAAGCACCTCATTTACTGCTGCAATTCATTCATGATTTATTGATTTGCTTGTTTTATAACTTTTTGCATTACTTCCTTTGCTTCGATTTATTTGGATCTCGTTTTTTGAGTTATACACTCCATGTTGATCAACATCTGCGCATGTAAATTTCACACGCAACTCTTTGCATAAAATTGCTAGCCAATGCATGTGATGTATTATAGTAGAAATTACACAAGTAGTGAATGCATGTGGTGTATTGCAATAGTGGATTCACCTTATGCATCTTTACTTTAGCTCTAAATAATTGATACCATTGAGGCGGTCCGGGGCGGGCAACAAGAGAGGCGACCTCTAAACACCCCTCAAGGCTCCCGTTCACCTCAATTGGGGCTCGGGCAACCACAACCACAACACAACAACAAACCCAAACAAGATAGGGGCACCATCTAGTTATGGTATGCGAACTAGGACGCAAGAGAGATTTTGTCACAACCAAGAAGATACACCACAAAACACACACAAGCAACCTCACACCAATACACACACAAAATGGACCAGATAGAGCTAGAGCAAAGGGAAGAGAGAGGGATGGATCTTGCATAATACCTTATTTGTGACTTGCAAATGGAGATGGTCTGTTATGATGCTATCATAGAGTTCAAAATTAACTCAATGCTTAATGAATACTAAACATTGCCAACACACACACTGTCTTAGGGTGTGGGAGACCTCTCACCACAATATCCTCTTACAATGGACACAAAATTCGCAATGAAAACACACTCAAACACTTTCTAAAACAAGATCAAACGATAGAAACATCAAAATACACAAGTCACTTTCAATTCACCAAACCGTATCGCACAAGTGGAAGGACGAAGATTTGAACGTCGAATGACGCCTTTGATGCACCAAACCTCAATTTATTGATGATGGAGGAACATATACAATAGTGGTTTTGAGATGTTTGAACTCACGCTCTCTCACTTGCAATGTGTAGCTTGAAAGCTTCTCTCACACCAAAAGTGAAGCTCACAAAGTGGTTTTGAGATGTTTGAACTCACTCTCTCTCACTTGCAATGTGTAGCTTGAAAGCTTCTCTCACACCAAAAGTGAAGCTCACAAAGTGGTTGCTACACCTAAGTCTCTCCTCACGCATAGAGTGTTGGGGTGCTATGTGAGATATTGCAGGTTGTTTTACAAGAAGGAGAGGGGCCTATTTATAGGTTGGAGACCCCTCATTAATATTATTGGAAATCCTAATTTACAAGCTAACAAATCAGGATTATGATTTTTTTGTATATCAAAACATTGCGCGCCTTCTTTGTCTGCTTGAGTCATGGATGTGGGATCAAAAGAGAGCATTATTGATGGTAGATAAGATGAAAGTAAATTTTTAAGTAAGACGCGAGAGAGAGAGAGAGAGAGAGAGAGAGAGAGAGAGAGAGAGAGAGAGAGAGAGAGAGAGAGAGAGAGAGAGAGAGAGAGAGAGATACTATGCACATGTCTTGAGGTGAGGTGTCTTTTATGGTTAGGTCATGGCTATTTTGTGTTAGTATGTTAGTGGTTAGTATTAATAATCACTAGAAAGTTAATGTTATATTTACAATGGGTAGAATGAGGTGGATGGTTGAAGTAAGATGGTTGAATGAAGTGAGGAAATCCTTGTGATGGTGAAGCTTGAAGAAGTTTTTGACTTACTTGTGTAGGTTTTCAAAATGATTATTGATCCTCTTCTTCGTCTTCGCTTTGTTACGCCACCGCTGCCAAGGTTTATTATTGCGATGAAAATGGTAATTCGGTTAATGAGATCTCTCAATTTTCAGAGGTTAAGCCTGGTTTACATACTGAATTTTATGTATATAGAGAAGGGGTTAGATGGAATTGTACTTTTTAAGTAATAGAGAGAGACATAGAGATGGTGTATGTACATGTAGAGCTCATATGAGAGCTATGGGAGTAAGAGGGGAGGTTAATGGTAAAGAAGGTGAGAGAAACCATGAAAGGTGCAGGTTGGAGTGAGGGATCGAGAAGAATGAGAGAGAGAGAGAGAGAGAGAGAGAGAGAGAGAGAGAGAGAGTATAGAAGTGTGTAAAGAGGTGAGAGAAGACTTTGGGCTACTTGTGAGAAAAGTGGGCAGACTGGGGTCCACTCAAAAAATCCTATCTCACCGGTGGTTGCTCTAAAAATCACCAACATTTTTGAGGTGGTTATTCAGATTTTGGCCCACATTTTCTCTTTTGACCACCGCTTCAAGTTGGGAGTGGAGATAGATATAAAAAATCCCACAAAAATACCCGTTTTTCTTCGCAAAAAAGTCTTCAGTGGCCCCCCTTTTGTTGAATTTACATATGGCTCCAAAGGTGAGCCCCTCCTTTCATTAGAGCATGAACTCATTGATTCTTATGGGTTTGAAAATATGCATGGTTGTGGATTATGCAAAATATAATACATGGATAAGATGGGAAAAAACAGGCTAGTATATATAAACAGGCTAGAAAAAACAAGCAATGGTAGGGTCTTTACTTCATTCACCTTAATCTCCTTATCATGTACCCTATAAGTGAGAATCCCTACCAATTGTGCATGCACACTATCTTCTACCTTGAAAGAGTATTGGAACTCTTGCAAATCCATAATCCACTTAGAGATCCTATTACTAAGATTCATTTGAGATGACACCCAAGGGAAAAAAATTTCAACAGTGAGAATTACAAAAGGTTTTGGTAGCAAGTAGGATCTAAACTTTCTCACTGCAAATATGAGAGAAAGAATCATGAGTTCTGCCTTCGTGTAGCCTCTTTCCAAAGCATTCATGACCCTACTAGCAAAGTAGATGGGTCGCATCCTGGTACTGTGGGGATCTTGTTGTAGCAAAACAGCAGCAATTGTTTCTTTCCCAACACTAGAGCTAACAAAGAATGTGTATTCCCAAAAAGGAATCATAAGTGTTGGTAGCTGTGACAGAATAACTTTGATGTTACAAAAATATTTTTCAAGCTCATCAGACCAAACCAACTCGACTTGTTGTGTCAACTTTTGTAAAGGGTGAAGTAACTCTGAGGCTAAGTGAATGAAGCGTGACATATACTTCACCTTTTGAATGAATGAGATGACCTCCTTAAGACTATTTGGTGATGCTAACTCAATAAGAGCCTTTGATTTTGAAGGATCCACCTCGATGCCTTTGTAAGAAACTTTATGACCAAGCAAGATCACTTCATCCTCACCTATGTGGCACTTGTCGGGGTTGAGTTGACCTCCCATGTCGTAAAGTTTTTTCAAACCCCTTCTACCTTTGGTAGATGCAATGATTTTGAGCTATAAATGCAAAAGTCATCAATAAAAACCCTAATGGACTTTCCGAAGAATGCTTGAAACACCATGTTCATGAAGCGTTGGAAGGTTGTAGAAGCATTTGTCAGTCCAAATGGCATGACTCTAAAAGCATAACAACCCCATGGAGTGATGAAGGTGGTTTTCAACTGATCCTCCAATGCAATTCCTATTTGAAAGTAACCTGAGTAGCTATTACACACAGTGTACTTCTCATGACCAGCTACCTCATTTAGTATCTCATCCTGAAAATGGAAGGGGAAAGTGATCCCTTTTTGTTGCCTCATTGAGTGGACGGTAATCCACACACACCCTCCACTTCCAATTTTTCTTGGGAGTGACAACAACAGGAGAGACCCACTCCGAATTCTCCACTGGATAGATAAAACCTGTTGCTAGAAGCTTTGTTACCTCCTTAAGTAAAGCCTACTCCTTGATGACTCCTAGCCTTTGTAGCTTTTGAGCTTTAGGTTTGGCCTCTGGCTTTAGCTCGATCTTGTGTTGAACATCATCTACTCCACGCATGTTGGTGTAGTATTTAGCAAAAAGCTTAGGAAAATTCCTTAACACACCTTTGAACTCTTCTCTTTCATCCTTTGTAAGTGTTGTAGACAACATACCTTCTAACATTCCTTCATCTTCCACATTTTGGTTCTCTTGGGAACCTACCTCCTCCAAACCTTGACAAAAGGTCTCTTGGTTGGTTGGCTTAAACCTTACCCCCATGACTTCGATGGAAGACTCCTCTTCAGTACTGCTGCCACTACTTTCTTCTTCTGAAATGTTATCGGTCCAATCTTCTTCCGTCTCACATTGAGATTATTCTTCATGGAGATCCTCTTGGTGTTGCTCCTTCATGTCAAAGACAACCTTCTTATGATTGTCATTCCTGCAAATTAATTTTCCACTCTCCCAATCCTGCAAAGCTTGCATTTTCATTAGCCATGGTCTTCCTAGGATAAATGGATAACCACTTCCCTTGGTCGACATAACATAAAAACCCACCGCCTTCTTAATGCCAAAGGCCTCTACAAAGACATTTTTACAAATGCCTACACACCTAGCCTTGCTATTGTTTGCCATCTTGACTTTGATTTCACGTGTCTCATGGATGTGCATGCCTAGTCTTTGCATGAGTCCCTCTGTCATGATGCAAATTTGTGCACTCCCATCCACTAGACCTCTCCTAACCAATCTTCCTTTGATGTAACAATCTAGCACATGTGTAATATCCTCATTCATTTCAGCTTGTGAAATTTTTACAACAGGCACACTCTCTTTAACCTTTCTCCTAGTGCTAACTGCCCTTGTTAAATCCCTCCTAACTTGTGGACATAATGCAAGAAATTGAGACCATGAGATATCAGGACCCTTACCTCTCATGTCTTCCAAAAAGTTGTATGGAGCCATACCATGTCCAAGAGGAAAGTCTTGGAGGTTAATACGACGTCGAGTCCTCTTGGTTTCCTTGGTCTCCTTTGCCTTCTTTTCTCGTCCATGATCACTTTGTGACGCGACTCCTTCTTTCTCCCTACCTTTTCCATGGCCACGCTTAATGCCATTTTCTTCCATGTCCACCTCATTGGAATTTTTCACCTCTACCACATGCACATTTGAGTGTGGAAAAGGTGGAACTCCTTGCACTCCTCGTGGAGGTGGTCTTGCTCCATTTGGCCTTTGTAGAAGCCATGGTTGTTTACTAGTTCCTTCACCTGCATGCATCACTGGGGAATTCAAGTTAGGTCTCCCTGGCTCCCCACGGGGCCAAGGAAAATTATACATCCCATGTCCAGACTCTCCGCAATTCCAACATTGCAAGACTCTCCTAGCTCGTGATGGCTCTCGCTCTTCTGACTTCTTTGCTTGTCCCTTGGGACCTACAGCTTGTGGAAGGTGAATTGACAAGTTACTTAAGGATTAATTTAACTTTTCAATTACCTCTACTGTTACCTCCGGAATCTCTCTGGATGTTGACGCTTATAATTTTTCCTTAGGTCTAGGACCCTCTATTGGAACCTCTCCTCTTAGACACTTGAGTTTCCTATACTTCTCAACAGCTCTAATTTCAACATTGTCAAAGGTAGCAGGTGCACCCGCCTCAACTTTTATCTTGAGTGTGGGAAAGAGACCGGCTATGAACCTCTCCTTCTTTAGGAACTCTGCACGATCACCAGGGTCAACAACATTTCTCACCCATACAGCCCAAAGACGTAGAAACTCTTGTTTATACATGTAGTAGTCATCTAGGTCTTTTTGTTTGTGAGAAACAATGTCTTGCCATAGCTTTTGAGTGTTTTGGGGATCAAAGAAGTATCTCTTGAAATGATTCACAACTTCCGTGTAATTCCCTTTAACTTCCTCAGGCAAAGAGTCAAACCAAGCGCTCGCATCTTTCCTAAGGACTAACTCAAACATTTCTACACGTTCTTGATTAGTTACTATCCTCTTGATACGACAAAACATCTTGAAATTTGCTAATAATAATTCTGCATCCTCTCCAGGCTCTCCAAAGAAAAGAGGATACCTAAAAATTTGGCGTTGGCTTTCCATTGAATTGATTTCAAAGTGACACATGTTTTTTTTTCTTAAAAAGATTTACGCAATAATGTTTTCTAAATTGCAATCTATTCTACAACAAAATAAAAATATGCACATCAAATGATCTATAATAATCAACAAGAGGCAAGATGACAGGGTTCAGTGATGCAGGAATTTCTCCTACTCTTTGGGCACCAAACATGAACACCATACGTTGTTGAAAATGGATCTTTCTACTAATTGCGACGTTTATTCTAATGTGTGGAGTAAAATGAAAGGGGAAAACCTCTATTCCTGGGCCATTATCCATGGTCTATGCATGACCTAATTCTTAAAACAAAACAAAAATATAGGTGCAAACTAAGGTCATACCTAATGAGAGGCAAAATAAAAGGATTTACTAAAGCATTTATCTCGGCCAACCTAAGAGGGCCCAAAATTGTACGAATTACTCGTTGAAATTGCAACTTAGTACTAACAATTATGTGCACCTTTTGCCTTTCAATGGGAATAAAAGGATCATACAAATTATCATGATTCATGCAAGATACTTGATTATGCTAAAGGTTGAGCCTACACAAAACATACACAAGACGTCCTCAATGGGGGCATCAAAATTGAGGGAGTCCGGGGCGCGCAACAAGAGAGGCGACCTCTAAACACCCCTCAAGGCTCCCGTCTGCTCAATCGGAGCTGGCAATCGGAGCTGGGGCAACCACAAGCACAACACAACAACAAACCCACAGCCAAACCCAAACAAGATAGGGGCACCACCTAGTTATGGTATGTGAACTAGGACGCAAGAGAGATTTTGTCACAACCAAGAAGATGCACCACAACACACACACAAGGAACCTCACACCAAGACACACACAAAATGGACCAAAGAGAGCTAGAGCAAAGTGAAGGGAGAGAGGGATGGATCTTGCGTAATACCTTATTTGTGACTTGCAGATGGAGATGGTCTATTATGATGCTATCGTAGAGATTGTTCAAAACTAACTCAATGCTTAGTGAATGCTAAACATTGCCAACACACACACACTGTCTTAGGGTGTGGGAGACCTCTCACCACAATACCCTCTTACAATCGACACAAAATTGGCAATGAAAACACACTTAAACACTTTCTAAAACAAGATCAAACGATACAAACATCAAAATGCACAAGTCACCTTGAATTCGCCAAACCGTATCGCACAAGTGGAAGGAAGAAGATTTGAACGTCGAATGACGCCTTTGATGCACCAAACCTCAATTTATTGATGATGGAGGAACATATACAATAGTGGTTTTGAGATGTTTGAACTCATGCTCTCTCACTTGCAATGTGTAGCTTGAAAGCTTCTCTCACACCAAAAGTGAAGCTCACAAAGTGGTTGCTACGCCTAAGTATCTCCTCACGCATAGAGTGTTGGGGTGCTATGTGAGATATTGCAGGTTGTTTTACAAGAAGGAGAGGGGCCTATTTATAGGTTGGAGACCCCTCATTAAGATTATTGGAAATCCTAATTTACAAGCTAACAAATTAGGATTATGATTTTTTTGTATATCAAAACATTGCGGGCCTTCTTTGTCTGCTTGAGTAATGGATGTGGACTCAAAAGAGAGCATTATTGATGGTAGATAAGGTGAAAGTAAAGTTATAAGTAAGGGAGAGAGAGAGAGAGAGAGAGAGAGATAGAGAGAGTTACTATGCACATGTTTTGAGGTGAGGTGTCTTTTATGGTTAGGTCAATGGCTATTTTGTGTTAGTATGTTAGTGGTTAGTGTTAGTAATCACTAGAAAGTTAATGTTATATATTACAATGGGTAGAATGAGGTGGATGATTGAAGTAAGATGGTTGAATGAAGTGACAAAATCCTTGTGATGGTGAAGCTTGAAGAGGTTTTTTGACTTACTTGTGTAGCTTCTCAAAATGATTATTGATCCTCTTCTTCGTCTTCTCTTCTTTACGCCACCGCCGCCAAGGTTTATTATTGCAATGAAAATGGCAATTCGGTTGATGAGATATCTAAATTTTCAGAGGTTAAGCATGGTTTGTATGCTGAATTTTATGTATATAGAGAAGGGGCGAGATGGAATTGTACTTTGTAAGTAATAGAGAGAGGCATAGAGATGGTGTATGTACATGGAGAGCTCATATGAGAGCTATGGGAGTAAGAGGGGAGGTTAATAGTGAAGAAGGTGAGAGAAACCATGAAAGGTGCAGCTTTGAGTGAGGGATCAAGAGGAATGAGTATGTGTGTGTAGAAGTGTGGAAAGAGGTGAGAGAAGACTATGGGCTACTTGTGAGAAAAGTGCAGACTGGGGTCCACTCAAAAAATCCTATCTCAACGGTGGTTGCTCCAAAAATCACCAACATTTTTGAGGTGATTATTTAGCTTTTGGTCCACATTTTCTCTTTTGACCACCGCTTCAAATGAAGAGTGGAGATACATATAAAAAATCCCACAAAACTATATTTTTTTCTTCACAAAAAAGTCTTCAGTGGCCCCCCTGTTGTTGAATTTGCATATGGCTCCAAAGGTGAGCCCATCCTTGCATTAGAGCATGACCTCACTGATTCTTAGTGGTTTGAAAATATGCATGGTTGTGGATTATGAAAAATATAATACATGGATAAGATGGAGAAAAACAGACTAGTATATATAAACAATTTATGGAATCTAGAATAGTGTCAGCTATATATAAATATAAAATGGAAAAAAGAGATATATGAAAATATAAGGAATCAAATGAGGGGAGCCTCATTTGTTTTTATTGAAGTATATTTATTTACAAGAGATGAGAAAAATTTTCTCTAGGAAATAGGAATTTAGTAAAAGGCAATGACTGATGGTGAAAGGTATTTTTGAAGTTTTCCCTTGGAGTGGATTCACACCAAAAATAAGAGAAGCTTGTGTGAAGATATTTTTAGATCGAATAAAGAGTATGCAAAATGGTAAGAAAATTGTGGTAATGGTGAGTCAATGTACATAGCATACATAGGCAAATAACGCACACCTATATAGAAATATTTAAATAAATACCAAAATAATTATGAAAATTTCTTATATTTAAGCTCTATATACAATGCAATATTTACACATAAATGGGCCATAATATGTTTTATTTTTTTGAATCTATTTAATGTTTTTGGCTCAACTAGCCCAAATTACTAGCTAGCTGAGGGTTTTAAGGAGATATGGGAAAAATTTCCTAACTCACACACGCCTATGTACAGTGAAAAGGTAAGAATAGCCACAGTGTTTATGTTATTTTGGTAGGGTGAGGTAACTCACTATGGAAATTACGAAGAGCTGAAAAATGGCTATCACCATATTTGTGTGTAAATAATTGATGACATACTATATATGTCCTCGTTTCTCCAGTACTAGGTATTAGTATGAAGTTCTCAAGACTTAGAAGGTTACAATCCAAGTGTCAATAAGCTAGGGAGCAAACTACAACCACCTTGAAACTGGCTTATCATCCATATACTAGGTCATGATTTGAAATTACTGCATTGTATAAAGATTGTAGCATGCAATGTGACATCTTTACTCACAATCTAGAAATATGTTCCTTCTGCACAACGACGTACATCCTCACGTATATAGCGATAAATGAGGTCGATAGACAAATGAATTAGACACTCCTGCTGCCTTTAGTTCTACATTATTGTTGGGCACTTTGCCATTGGAGCGGCAACAACGATAGTTAGCAGCATTGCATATTCTACAGTCAATCAATTACTAGTTCAAGATACCAACCACGAATCAATAGTATTCCATGCCAAATTGATCAGCAATTTATGGACATAAAAGAGGCAGATATTTTAATTATAGAGAAACTATCCATACTAACCCAAACAACCCCAAACAACTTTTGACCTTATCATAAGAAAAAATGGCAAGGTAACAAGCAGTACATTGGCACATCCCTTCAACAACAAATGTGTTCTCTTGCTCAGTGATCTTGCTAAACTACCTCCAGAGATGTATTATAGCAAGGCCCACCAAGCAAGACTAGTTTTTTTAACGTACCATATAATTGTATAGTCTTAGCTAGGTTGCATCCTTTTGGTCTCAAAAGTTTTTTGACCTTCTGAAAACTATCCTTAGTAAAGAGTTAGATTTTGGATGTATCTCTAGACTATTGGATAAATCTTGTAGGTTAATTCCACATGGTAAGCTAATGACAATAATTTTTTAAGATTATTTTTTTTACCCTCCCGAGAGAGGGTGTTGACATTTGTGTACTTATCTCTTTAATAAGGGGCATTGAGCATTGTGTCAAGCATTATTTTTTTAGCTTGCACAACTCGTTTTCGGCGGTTCTCGCTCATCTTACCATGACACACATGGTATTTAATAAGCATGAAAAAAATATATTTTAAAAGGTTGTGTAAGGCTTGGATCTATCAAATGCAAACATAAATATTGATATTTAGAACATGGCTAATTGGTGTATGACCTTGTAAGAAGTGGATACCAAATGATCATATATATATATATATATATATATATATATATATATATAGAGAGAGAGAGAGAGAGAGAGAGAGAGAGAGAGAGGGGGGGGGAGGGAGAGAGACTCTACAAATAAGAACATCATTAAAGAGTATTTTTTCAAACAATATATTTTTTTACAACACAAAAAATTTGGAGAATGCATTACTTAATGGTGAGAACATCCACTCAACATTCAACTCTTTGCAATTTCTAATGCAAACCTTTACATAGTAAATTAGGCAAAAGATTTCACCATGACTAAGACTCTGATAAAACACAACGGTTTTGTCTGACTCTACAATGATGACATTTGCTCTGACTCTTCATTAGGAAGGGAATGGGGTCTAAGGGGGCCTCTTTATTTTCCATGGGATTAAAAAGGAGATTATGGAAGGGGCAAATGGGTGGATGCCATGTGGACTAAAATGGTGGGTATGACAAGGCCTAGAATAAAGTGGTCAAACTTATACTCTTTTATAAAATATAAAGAAAAAATATGTTATAAATTCAAAAAACTGAACTTTTCTCTAAATAGTTGGGTAAAAACCAATCATCAATTCTCTCTCTAGTGGTTGTCAAGTTCTCCCCCCTCTCTCCTAAAACGGGGTCCCTCCAAAAATGTGTTGATCATTCCCTCCCTCTCTCTCTACTGTACTATCTCTCACTTCTCTTCACTTCACCTTGCAAGTTGCTTCTCTTTCCTTCCTTTCAGTTTTCCCTCCCAAAAGCTCTCCAACAGAAGTTTGAACCTCCTTTCTCTCCTCAAGCTTATTGCATTATCCGCAAGCTTGTTGCATTCTCCTCAAGCTAAATTTCTCCATTTCTCGATGAGCCTCACTAAACACCTCTACCTAAAGCTCAAGATCTGCAACATATCCTTCTGCTAGATCATCCCTCTTTCTTTCCTCAACAGGTTTCATGTTCCTTGTCCATTAATCTCTCTAGAGAGGATCTACTTTCCTCTCAAGCTTTGCAACATTATTGTTAGTGGGTCGCCGTGACGTATGTCTGCAGCATAGCTCTTTTGTACTAACCTAATGTCAATATGCAAGGAAGCCACTCGGGATGGGGCATGAGGACTTAATGAGAGTGTCAATCTCACCAAAGTGAACTCAGAGGGCTACTCGTTCTACAACAAAAGCAAATCAACCACTTCCTAGTCAGACAATTAGTATGCACCCAATCTCACCACTCTAGGTCATCACGCCTTTTTGGCATCCAAACGAATCCGGAATGCACGAGACTTAAGGAGATGTATCACAACACTTAAGGGATCAATCCTACCAAGTTCTGTCTGCATCTAGGAAGGTACATAAATCACGATCCATCACAAAAAATGTGTAGAAAACTGAAACAGAAGTAATCAGAAAGGTCCGCCTTAAGCACAGAAACACTTATTCATAGTCAAAACATTAAAAAAAACCATTTTAACCTCCAAGTCAATGCATTTAGCTCACAAAAAATGCGTCGTGAACTGCAGCAAAATTAAAAATAATTACACTTCGATTGTAGAGCAAGAGACAAGGAACGCAATGTGCTATTCAGAAAAAAATTCTGATTACCAGTTCATGAGAAAATAAGATTACAATTTGTAGCAATAAGAGGCCTCCACAGTGCACGTTTTCAACTCCCTTTTTCTAATGATAATTCTCCTCTCAAAACTTAGGGTTTTGACTTTAAAAGTTGAGGGGGCTTTCCCACGGCCATTTGGTCTCTTACAAGGGTGTAGACAAAGAGAAGTAGAGAGGGTATTGTCTAATCACATCACGGTTACAACTCATTCTAGGCTGAATTACAAGGCCATTTGGTCTCTTACAAGGGTGTAGACAAAGAGAAGTAGAGAGGGTATTGTCTAATCACATCACGGTTACAACTCATTCTAGGCTGAATTACATGGCTTTCTTTGAAAGATAGAGTGTTTACAGGGTGTGGTGTGCAATATACGCCTATATAGTCCTGTATCCACCAAACATTCCCCCCTTCCTATTCATTGCACGTCCTCGTGCAAGCTGTCTTTGAGCAAGTCTACTGCGTTCTTTCGAGCGTTGCAGTGAGATTTTTGAATTTTTGAGCTCTTGCTTCAATCTCGACTTTGGTGGCCAGCTCTCTAAAGGGATTATTACCAAGGGTCCTTTGGTAGGAAATGTGGTGGGCGGGCAGATCTTTTGTCATTGGATTGAATATGGAAGAGTCCACTTCGAAGAAGCATGTCATGAAAGCCTCTTTGAACGTCTGCATGTAATGAGAGGATAGAAACATGACTCTTGCATATAATCCCAAGATGACATTCCTGCTTGGGATTTCTATCTCCATATTCCAGCAAATGCCCGGGGTACCTTCGACAAAAACTTGCTGGGGATGCTCTGCTGCTTCGATATCAATGAAAGCTATAATGTGTGTGATGAGCATTTTGGCAATCTTTACAAGCATCTGACAGGCGAGATCTGGGATCTCTTTCATCATGTTGATTACCCCTTTTAGAGTTTGAACCATGTACTACTCGGATGGTGGGTTGTTATTGAGAGGTTTTGTGATTAACGGGTAGTTTAGCACTGCCGGTCTTTTGCTTTTTCAAATATTAAAATTATCCCAGATTTCCATCTGTTGATGGGAAAATAAGTGGGGTTGATCCTGACATGCTGGGAAGCGTTCCTGTAATAGGTTTCATCGGCTGGTCGCTAATCAAACCATTTTTTCCGCCAGCGGGGTTGATTGTCTGAATCTGAAGGTCCATAACAGGAACCTCCTTATAGTCCCCTCTTCTGTTTGGTACAAGTTTTGTGAGCATATTTTACTGCCATAATTTAACTTCTTGCCGCATCACTGGAAGTGCAATCATCTCATGCCCATGTTCTTTACTACCTCATCTGGAGTGATCATGAGGAGGGTAGCCGATTCCAGCACCTTTAGCTCATGTTGCATATAAGCTTTATGCGAAGGGTCCTTTACTTCTGAGATCCAGTGCTGAATTTCATATCTTGGCGACTCCAAAGTGGATGTCATGGCTGGATCTGCAGGCGTTCCTTTTCTCGTGCTGGTAGTGGGAACCTCTGTTTGATGAGCTTCAAACGTGGATTGTTTGAATCCTCCTCCTTGCTCAAATTCCCTTGGGGCCAGTTGATATTTTGTCTGATTTGCTCTCAGAGTTGCTAAATCTCCTCTTGCCTCAGTCAACTTCCTTTTTAATTCTTCAATTTCCTCATCCTTGGCCTGTTGTAGGGCCCTATGACTTGCCGTCATGATCTGCTTGTCATATTTCTCTTGATTCAGGGCTTCTTTCAACTCTTTGATTTCTTGACTCAAGGATGTAGATCTTGCAATCGTCGTCGAGGAGGAAGGGGTCTCTTGTATGGCCAGAAGCTGAGTTAGAGATCTTCTAACCACCGCATAGGAGCCTTGTAGCTTCTCATTTTGTTCTCTTTCTCTAGTTAGCTCCTCCTTGAGACGTTGCTGCTCGCCCTGCAATGCGGAGTTCACCTCGTTAAATTGTTGCACTTCCTTGTAATAGTAGGCTGCATTCTCCTGTTCTCTTTGCAACTCCGATTGTGCCTGGAGTTGTGCCTTCTCTAGTGCCTCTATTTGTTGCTTTAGCTTCAAGGACTCTACTGCCATTTTAGATGCTTCTTTCTTGGTATCTTCTAACTCCAGCTCTCATAGATTGTAAGGAGCCCTTTGACATTGAAATTGTAGCTTGATTTGCTCTAAGTGAGCGTCAATTTCAAAGGATTTAACTATCTCCACTCCTTCCTCCATGGCCACTTGTGAGGGTGCGATCTTGGCCTATGCTGGCCTTTTTGGCCCTGATCCGATTGTTCAGTTGCCTCAGCTTGCTTTTCTCTTTGTTTCAAATCTTCTAGAGCAGCAGAGGTTGTGGTGGGATTTGTTTGTGCGGAGTCCGTTTCTTGATTCATTTTGTGTTCGGTCTGCTTTTCCTTCGCTCCTTGTTCTGGCAAGCTTGCAATGTTTTCCTTCCCTATTTTCAAAGTCTTGGGAGGTGCCTCAGCATCCTTGGGAGAACCAAGGTCTTGACCTTGCTGGTCTTGTATGTCGTGTTGTTCCTCTCCTTGCAAGTGACTTTCCTCTTTTTTGCTTCAATTAGATTTTTCAGATGATTCGAGATCATTGACGCGTGGCTTCTTTGATTCTTCTTTTTGCCTTTGCTCCATCTCTGCTTGAGTTCATTGTGAATGCGTTTCCGCATGGCGTTGGCAATCTCTTGTTTTTCTTCAGCTTCCTACCTCTTTTGTTGCTTGATCCTTTCTAAAGCCGTTGTTTGCCTGCGTAGCAACAAAATATTTTTGGCTTCATCCTCTTCTTTTTCATCATCCACTTCTATTCCTCGGGTTTGTTTTTTATCTTGTTTTTGTTGGAGGAGATTTTCCCTCAATGCCTGAGCTTCTTCCATTGTCCTCCTGGCATGAGTAATGGGGATAGCCTTTGCCACGTGTGCAGCTTTTTTTCTCAACCGGGTATATCCAAGTGTGTATGGGTTGTCATGCTCCTCCTCCGAAGATTGGTACTCCAAAGGAGTGTCTCTTGGGTGGGAACCTTCTTCCTGGCTACTTCTAGCATCTGACTCGGTCTTTTCGTTGTCAAAATCCTTTAACTGTGCGCTTTGCCTCGTCTATTTGACTTTTAGTTTTGGCCTTGTAGAAGGTCCTGCCACTGGTCTTATAGCTCTTTTAGATCTGTGGATCAGATCTATCTGTGCTTTGGCAGGTGGTAGATCCTTGATCATTCCCAGTGCTTGATAGGAAGTACGTGTTAGCATTGGTCCCCCGTTCATGTAAGCTTTACTTTTTTGACTCCCTTTCAAATTTGATTCCACAATAGTGTCAAGAAGATAGTTGCCAAAATCACAACTAACCACCCTGCCTTCAGCCAAGCCCATTACTAGTACCACGGACATGTGCAATAAAGGTTCGGTATATCTAGGCTGCTTCTGCACCTTGAAATGTTGCAAAATAAGGTGCAATGGTAGTTCAATTTTTGAGCATATCAGATCGTGATACGTCAGTTTGTGGCCTCGTTGCTTCAAAAAGGCTTTATCATTGTCTATTGCCTTCCTCTTTTGCAAGAGATCGTGCGTCCCTTGCGGCAAGTGGAAGGCCTCAATGATAATTTTTGTTGTGATCTTTACCTTGACAACTACCCCATCCTTGTCCATTAGAGTTGCTTCCCCATTGTACTGAATTGAACTTATGAGCTCGTGAGCTTGTCTAAAATCTGTACCCCAAGGAGGCAGTCGTATGAAGTTGTCTAGCTATAGGCACCTGCCCCCTGCTTGCACTTTTGGATTTTGGTGCAAAGTCCACATTTCCTGTGGAAATATTGTGGCCTTTACTATTTCCTTGTCTATTGCTTGAAACCTTCCAATGAAGATGTTTGCTAGAATTAATTCAAGTACCTGTTCAGTGATGTAATCTTTCTCATTTGATGAGATATATGTTATCTCATAGGGTGCCGCATTCTCCCTTTGTGCTTTCCTTCGAGTCATCCTATTGTCAATTCTAGCATTGAAAATAGATTTTAGCCAATGCTCAGAACTGTCGGAAAGTGTAAACTCGACCATAGAATGAAAAATGAGCATAACTTTATCAAAACTACTCCAAATTTGACCAAATTTTACCAGTGCATGTAGAATTACTATAGGCACAAGAATGTAATGTAGCAAATGAATTTTGGCAAAAAGGTACATGGATCGTGATCCATGTTGGGAAGAATTTTTATATTCTAACTTTGGGAAGTTATTCCTGGGCATATGGGGATGCTATTGAGCAATTTTCTCTGGATTTAGGGTTGAAGGTACATGGATTGCGATCCATGTTGGGCAACATTTTGGAAATTTGATGATACCACCTGGTATGGTTCATCTAGATTATTCCTTGGTCCAAAGTTTTTGGGATTTGGATCAATGGTTTGACACTTGGTCTAAATTTTGGAAACCTTTTGCAGACTTAGAGGTTTTTGGCATTTTGAAGTGGATTTTGGGATTCAAATGGCTTGAAACTCCATGGCTTGGCTTTATTGAACATACTGAATCAAATGGCATGGTTTTTACTTATATTGGGCAAAAAAGTACATGGATCGCAATCCACGTTGGACATAATTTTGATACAGTTCTTGTGCACATTTGTTCCTATAGGTTTTTCTAGTACACTGATGGAATTTTTTCAACCCTGGACATGTTTTTCCTTACTTTGCCCCCTTTTCCACTTTATGGCCATGTTTTTTCCGTTTGACCATATCTATTTCTGGCAACCATTTTTGGACTCATGTTTTGCCTGAGATCTATCATTGTTTTGATTTATGATGATTTAGGTGTTTAGTTCATAGATTTTCCAGGCTCCTTGGCAAATTCTACCAGACATTGAATTTCTTTGGGATCCCACCTTTTTTTCCTGTGAAAATGACCAAAAGACCATTTGCAGACTGAAAGTAGCAATCCTAGAGGATTTGATGATCTTAAGAGCACTTCTTGTGATCATTTTGCAACACTAGTCCTATTTGTACATTGTCCAGCTAGAGAGCCACTTTTACCCTGATTTTGGCAAAAAGGAACATGGATTGCGATCCATGTTGGGATGCATTTTGAAAAACTAGTCATAGGATTTTGTTCCTTGCCAACTGTGGGTTCTCCTAAACAATTTTCTTTGATTTTAGGGTTTGGCGAACATGCATCGCAATCCATGTTCCACCACTTTTCTCTGCTATTTCTACCCTGCCTGATTCTGTCAGCTAATTGGGGTCTACTGGTGAAATATTTTTGGTTTTTGATGGGTTTTGGACTTCCTCAATGGCCCTGTTAGTTTGCCAATTTTGTGACTTTGTACTGCTTTGATATGTTGTTTTGGAATTATTGATGCAGTATGGGAGATACACACATGCTCTTGCAAGGTTAATGATCATACCTATCTAATCTGGTTTAGTAAGATCTATCGAGGTGGTCGCAGTGGGCAGAAACAACTTCGAAAACTCTATGCTCCTGTGGCTCTCTCTCTCTCTCTCTCTCTCTCTCTCTCTCTCTCTCTCTCTCTCTCTCTCTCTCTCTCTCTGAGAATGCAAATGAGCTTATGTTGCCCCATTTTGACTATATGTTCCTAGTCTACCCGGAATGCCCCATTTGTACTTACCTCCATTGAGCATATCTTGTTGTTCATATCTCCTGCGGTTCGATCTGCAGTTTTGATCCTTCAGGAGTTGGCTCAAAATTCATCTTGTGTCGAATCTTTCCATATTTGCCATGTTCGAAGTCCTTGCTTTGAAGTTTCAGCGTTCGCTTTCAAAAGTCAATTCTGACTTTCCTGGCTCGACGTATCAAGTTTTAGTTGATTATCTGTCATTTTTTGCTTTTTTGTAAAAGAAAATTATTTACAATGATTATCAGTCGGCCAATAATTAGCCAAAATTAGTGTCGCCTCCCTTACATACATGCTCTTATTCTGGTATTAGACAGTGACGGTATGGCCCATGATTATGCCAACCAAGAGTTTGTAAGGCTCTGAAAAACTTTTTTTTCAAAGAAAAAGAAAGGAAAGGAAAAGAAAAGAAGTAAGTTGATAATAACAATATATACAAATGATAATTCTGCCGCATTTCCACCCCTTCCTAGAGTGAGTCGTCCACGATGAACATGTGTCAGAGTGCTTGGGAACAAAGCGCGTGTCTATGCATAGCCTTATAGTGTGGCTCTATGATGATGATGATGGAGGATATGCATGGGGAAACAAAATGCTGTGCAAGAAGAGGTGCTAAACAATATGTGCAGTGGCTATTGGCGGCGAGGTTTCCTTGAAGGTGCGTGGTCCAAACAATAGTTGGAGAAAACGCGCTCTGTGTTTGACTGTGACCTGCAAAAGTTTTGATGCTGATGGTTGTGTTGCTTTTTGGGTTTGTTTTGGTCGCCACTGAAATTGCTTGGGTTTGGATTCGCTAGAAGAGGCATCATGTGAGTGAGTTTGTTTTGGTTGCCATACCCACTTGACAGTGTTTGGTTGTCGAAGATAATGGTCCATTGGCTTAGGTCGTGTGACAACAGCGGTGGATAGTTTGTGGAGGTTTGTTTCTGTGTAGGCAATGTAGGCTGCCATGTATTGGTTTGTCGTTTTGGTATCCACAATTACCTAGGATTGGTTGTCATGATGGATTTTTTAACCCATGTTTTCTCGACCACAGTTGTGGAATATCGCTGAGCTCGTGCATGTGGTGATGGTAGAGGTTCCCATACATGGTCTGTCTGTACATATGGCATGGCAAAAGATTGGCCCTCGTGTTTGAGGAGTAAAGTATTGTCCTGTTAGTTTGGTGTGGCTTGATAAGTGCGCATCCATGACATTCCTAGAATAACTGCTTTGTTAAGATGTTGATCTTCGACCACATGAAATTGATGAGGATAGACTGTTCCAGCAATGGTGATTGGTAAATTTATGTGGCCCAGACTGTCCATAGTGCCTTTGTTGCTACTTTGAATCGCACAGTGTTTGGCATTAGAGGTTCCCGCATGATTTTTCTAAAAGTGGAGTAGTTAACCACATTAGCTATGGCCCCTGTGTCCACTAAGGCTCTCTCGGGTAGTGTCGTTGGCAAGTTGTAAATCATTGCGTAGATCCATTCCTCCTAACCATGTAGCTGTCGTATATATAGATGATATTGGAGTAGCCTCAATAGCAACATTCTGCTGTACTTTCCTCTGGAAGTTTACTTGCTCTTTGCACTTTAATATTCTGAGTTTGGCTTCTTGTTGTGATTGTTCCCAAATGTCTTGTGCTTGATGTCGGCGTTGAGATGCTGCATATAGTGTTGCAAGTTCTTCTGGCATTAGTAGAGAAACATATTTCTTTAATCTGTAGCCACTCGTCGAATTAGACATCTCCTCTCCTTCTAATGTTGCAAGCTTGATGGTGCCACTTTGCGATATATCATGTATTACAAAAGGCCCCATTCCTCACTTTTTGAGTTTTTTGGAGTGCTGTTTGAGGGTATACATGAGAACATAATCCCCTTTCTAATACTCCTTTCCAATCACGTGTTCATCATGGAAATCTTTCATTTGTTTTTTATGAGCATATATCCCAGCTATCGCTCTAAGTTTGGTTTCATCTAATTGTTCCAGGGTGTCTAATCTCTCCAATAGCTCATGGCCCGTCCATCCTAATTACCTTGCCACTCTTAGGGTTTTGATTAGGAAATCTAGTGGTAGGATCGCATTAATCCCAAATACCAGGTTAAAGGGAGTCATTCCAATGGAAGTTTTAAAAGCTACTTTGTAAGCCCATAAGGCTGTGTGTAGCTTTTGATCCCAATCATTTCTTGAGTCGCTGACTATTTTGGTTAGTACAATGCATAAGATTTTGTTGGTACTCTTTGCCTGCCCATTAGCTTGTGGATGATAGGGTGCCGATTTGTGATGGACCACCATGAATTCGTCAAGGAGGCTTTCAATATCATCGTTTAAAAAGTGTGTTCCCCTATCACTCACTATTTTTTATTGGTAGTCCATATCTCGTAAAGACGTTTTTGAAAAGGAACTGAGTTGTAGTTCTTGCATCATTCTTTGGGGTTGCTTTTTCTTTTTGCTTTTTCTTCCACCCATTTTGCCATGTAGTCTGTTGCTATGATAATGTATTGTGCGTGTGTCCTGTATCCTGGAGGTATGATGGGACCAATGAAATCAATGCCCCATTTCGAAAAAGCACATACTCCCATCATTGGCCTCAGTGGCATTTCATCTCTCCTTTTGGGGTGGTTTTGTGCATTGACATTCATCACAACATTTGACATATGTCTTTGCATCCATAAACAGAGTTGGCCATCATATACTTGAGTAGCACAAGCCTTGCCGTTTTATTAGCAGAGAAATATCCCATTGGTTGTCCTAAGTGTGGTTGATTTAAGATAACATAATATTTGCTTTTTGTAGCACATAGCCGTAGTTGTTTGTCCTTTCCCCGCCTATATAGTTGGTTGGCAATGAGAAAATATTGTTTGGCCTCTTCTTCTACAGTTTTGATTCTTGCTTTGCCCCATTCCTCTGGAAAGGTCTGATTTTTTTAGTACTCAACTATGTGAGCACTCCATTTAGGTACTTCAACTACTTGAAACAAGCTGCATGTTCCACTGGTGGTTCATTTGTACAACTATTGCAGGATTTTACATATGTATGGACACTATGTTCCATGTTTGGCTAGTAGATGCCCAGTCTCCGTAGCCATTGGCCTGTCTATGTTTCACCGTTGTGAAATCCCGTATTTTGTATATGAGCCTATTTGAGGTAGTATGTGGTATCTTTGGGCTGTACACATAGTCTCAATATCTCATCCTTACTGTGTTTGTATAGTCGTCCTGCTAAAAGCTGGAGATTTCATGTTTGATGGATAATTGATGGTTGTCTTTCTATTTGCAATGAGCCAAATATGAGTAGAGGAATGACCTCTTCGCTCCATCTCGACACCATTTCAATGTTAAACAGATATGATTCAATAAGGTCATCATCGACACCTTTAGGTGCTTCCCCATAAAATAGTCATGAAAGATGATCTGTTCTTTTGTGTGTGGTCCCCTTTTTTACGACTATCGTGAAGTCAAACTCATGCAGTAGTATAAACCAACAAAAGATTCTTCCAATGTTGCAAGGTTTGTTTACTAGATATAGCAGTGTTTGGTGATCCACGAAGAAGATAAACTTGTTTGCTAAAAGGTAGTGTCTAAATTTCTTGACGTCATAGATCATTCCCAAACCTTCTCTTTCCGTAGTGGTATAATTTCTCTCTACATTGTTTAGTTGCCGACTAGAGTAGCAAATGGAAAAATCCATTTTCTTCTCTCCTGGCTGGGCTATTTTGCAAGCCCTTGACTGGAGAAAAATCTTTCATGTCCACGCGGATGCATCAGCCCATGCCATCTGGTGCAAATTGGAGCCGAAATTAATTGCTGCTTTAATTTTTGGAAAGCCTACTCACATTCCTCTGTCCATTTGAACTTATCAATGAGGGAATATAACGGCTTAGCTATTACCACATACATATATACGAAACACCTATAGTACCTGCAATGCCTTGCACTTCTTTCATCTTTGTTGGTCTAGGAAGTGCAACAATTATTTGTACCTTTTCTTGATTAGTTGAAATTCCGTTTTTGGACACAATGTGGCCCAAAATTTTACCTTGTCTTACCATGAAGACACATTTTTTTGGGTTAAGCAAATACGATACGTTCTGCATTTTTCAAACACTTTTCCAGATGAGTGATGGGGACTTCGTCAACGAGAATGAATACAAAGATCATCCATGTAGATCTCCAAAAATTGTCTGAGATATTCTTTGAATGCGTGGCTCATTAGTCTTTGAAATGTAGCCGGGGCATTGGTCAAGCCAAAAGGCATTAACCTGTAGGCAAATATACCCCACTCCGTCGCAAAAGCTGTCTTATGTTGATCTTCCGCTTTAATCATCAACTGGTTGTAGCCTGAGAATCCATCTAAGAAACTATAGGCCTCTTTCCCTGCTACCCTCTCAATAACATGATATGTTATTGGCAGTGGATAGTTATCCCTAATGGTGGCTGCATTTACCTATTTGAGGTTTACATAGACACGCAGTTTGCATTCTTTTTGGGTACCACCACAATCGGGGACACCCAATCGGTATGTTCAATCTCGTAGAGATAAACTGAACATCCTTCAGTTTGTCTATCTCCTCCTTAGTTTTCTTGGAAAAAGTTTCATTGTACGTGTAAGGACGTTGTCTGCGTGGTCTGGCATCACTCTTAAGGGGAATTGTGTGCTGACAGATCTCATGATCTATCCCTTTTAGATCTTTTTATGACCATGCAAAGACAACTTTGTATCGTCTAATCGTATCGACTAGAAGTTGCTTTTCCTCGTCAGTAAGGTCCGTGGCCATGTATGCCGGTTTAGGCTCCTAGCCTAGTTCTGCTAAGTTGATGCTTTTTGCGTTTTTAGGCCTATCATATGAAGTTCCTAGTTCCTTGGATCTCGTTTGGGTTTTTTCACCACAATTTTCCTATCCTGAATGATATACTTCTTACAGTGGGAAGGTGCATCAAATTTATCATCATTTGATTCCTCATTAGTTTCCATTTCTGTTGTTCAAACTTCCTTCAAGGCTTGATTCAGTTCATTGTATTTGATTTTGCACTCCATTTTGGACAACTTAATCGATTTTTTGTTTTTTCTCTCTTTTTCTGGTTTTTGTGTGTTTGCCTTCTTCGATTTTGTTTTGGTTGTCAGGTTTCATGTATCTCTTTGGTATCTTGTCCTTGAGGCAGTCACTCGCTTCTACTAACCTTAAGTACTGCGTTTTTTCACTTAACAGAGGTATTGAGTCCTCGTTGTTTTTGCATTTATCTCGATATCTGCGTTGTCTTTGAGGATTTTTGTTTGGGACATCATAGTAGATCACCCATCGATCCTTCCATTTGATGCTCTAACTTGAGCTACTAGACAGCTCGTCGTCTGCGTTATCCTCTAGAATCTTATCAGACGAGTCTCGGAAATCTTCTTCATTTGTTTAGTCAAGACCTCTTACAGAGATTTCATCCACTATGCGTCGACACTGCGCAACCCCGTCCTTGTCAGGGACTTCCCCCTGTGACTTCGGAGTTAGGCTGACACCCATCATCTTGAATGGAATGATATCATACCCTTCCTCATCACAAAATTTGGTGAGGGTCACCTCGTTTACACAAACATCAAGAGTGGCTAGTATTTGTTGCCATCCAAAAGGTTCTAACATCTCTTCAGGGAAAGGCTCTGGTATATATGCCTCGTCTTGAGCAATCCTATCAAGAGTGCAATTTTCCTTTTTTAGACTTCCACATTCTGAAACTTTTTCTTTGCCCACTGGTGAGCTCTGTTTTGTAGCCAAGCCGGTATTCCTCCTTCCTGGTCAGTTGTGGACTGCAAGACTTCTCCTGGGGTTCTTTCTACGTCTCTATAGCTATGATCCGTGACACTAATTTTTGTAGTGACATCCTTGTTCCTTAATTAGATATAGTCGTAACCCCAATCTTGCACCATTTCGAGCTGATGCATGAATGATCTACCCAATATGATGTCAAAATTGCATCTCTCATCGAAATTCATATTAGCAAAAGTGTGTTCATATGCAATGCCGCAAGAGGTTACCACAATCTGCTCCAAGAGATACCCATGTGCCAATTGAAGTTTCATTCTCGTCTTTCGGAGAGCAGGTTTTCCCCATTTTTTCCACATTGCTTTGGTAGCTATGGCTATTCCAACACCACTATCTAATATTGCTATCGACTTGACCTCTTTGTACTCCATCGGCAGGATACTATTTCCTTCTTCACCTTCACAATAATCCCCTACTTTGTTTACTGGTACTAGCTCATGTTTAGTTTGTTTCAAGGGTTGTGTCTTTAGTGTGTTTGGAGAAGCCTCAGGTAAAGGAATTACCAGCCCCATTTTTTCCAAATTTTTCCCGACCTCATCCCAAAGATGCAGTCTGATATGTAGTAACTCTGACAGAGTCAGTGTACAACGGATAGGGGATGACATTAGCTTGTGAAGAGCTTTAATGTCCATCATCTTAGGATTGGCGTTTTCCATTGATGTGAGATCCCCGACCCGCCAATACCAAGATCAGGATGGGATCCTTGACAGGTCTCTAGGTCTGATAAAAATCAGAGTCTCTTAACAAGAAAAATCCAAGTAATAGACCTTTACCATTGACAATGGCTTGGGTCTATAACCCTAGAAGAAGACCTAGTCCTGTCTCGTAGCGAAAACGGGACAATGTATTAAACGTCCAAAAAACTATTTTGACCCTATAGCTTCCACAAATTGGGCTAAGGTATCCTCAACCAACATTTTTTCCCCCTAACATATGTGAGGGCACAGCCGCTGGTGGACTCCTCTTCCAAGTGAAGATGTTTTCCAAACATTTTTAGTGTGCAGGGATGGATAGTTACCTGACTAATCAAGTCCACCCGTCCATGATTGACAACCTTAATCAATCCCCACTTACCACCCCACACTCACACATGATTCTTTTGTTTTCTAATTACTATTACATTGTTTTAACACTTGAAATTATGGTTTCTTTTAACATTCCGTCACAGTAATTCATTCAATCAAGTATAAAGATAGTATTGAAAAGAATTGTTTTAACAAACAGACATCTTTAAACTTAAGACAGGGTACTATCAATCAAAAACATTGTCCATAATAACCATGAACAGTACTCTACTTGTCTTAAGACCACCTAAGGGTGGAAAATGCACCCATTCCTTATTCACAATCCGGGGTGGATAAACCCCCACCCAAGGTTCCGGGTACCCATACACCAAACCATTCGCCCATACAACCGGGCGGCTCCCCTAGGATAAAAACGGTATCCTAACTTATGTAGAAACATCAAGACAGGACACGGAGTAGAAACTCATCGTTCATGGGGGTAACCGACTTATCCGTGGCTAAGCCATCATTATTATAAATTTATACCAAGGAGTCGGAGGTGTCGTAAGACAAGCTGTCTTAAGGATGATCAATCATATCTTTCCTAATTCACCAGTTTTAACCCAAACAATTCTTTCCTACATTATAAACAAATTCACGTTAGAATTTACCTTCCGTTTTTTGTCAATTACTCCTTTTCTGACTCTCTCACTCCTTACGTATGCAATGCTAACTTATAATAGAACTTAAACTATTTAAAGACTTAATTGAATACTGGGAAACCCACCTGGGACTGATTAGCCATCTGTTGCTGCGTTGGTGCCTGAGAACTCTCCTCTGTAGGCGTACTACTAGGCCCAGCTTCATCGTCGTGCGACGCTCTAGTTCTTTTTAGAGCTCTACCCTCATCATTAGATATAGGATTGGCTTGGATCCTTTTAGGTGCCATAACTTCTTATTCCTTATAAAAAGGATGTCTAATCATTAGGTAAATTATTCAAAAGCTAGACTTAACCTTTGTATCCAATTTTACCCAAATCTAGGTTAAATTTATAGTCTTAATTGGTAGATTCTTGACCTAGTAATTTCTTATTTACCTATATAGGTATGATAAATTTTCCCACAGCTTCCCTAAGGGTTTTCTAAGCTATCCTAATTTTCGTATAATTTTGTATATCTTAATTTTTCCATCGAATTTTTAAGCTTGGAATCTGCTTATTTTGAGCTTAATATTTATTCTATTTATTTTCTCTATTTAATCTATATATTTTCTCTTAAAGATTTCATTTCCTTAATTGTATATCATAGGTTTACACTTACTATAATTTAAAAAAAAACTTTTGACCGCAAATTCTATTTATTTTAATTAATCTTTTACTAAAAATAGAACTTTTGGTCAATTATAATTTTCTAAACTCACTAATAAACTATGGTATAATTATCACAAGTAAACAAGGGTATTTTTGACCTTTGATAGTTATATTATAATTTTTCCAACTTATTTATCTAATTTCCATCTTTAATTTTCTACTAGAATTAGTATAATTTGACTTAGATAAACATCTATACTAATTTTCTAACCTTGACATAATGATCACGGCCTTTTTATCATGTAATCTAACTCTAATAAATAGCATGTAATTATTTAACATGATTTACTAATTTTTCCCTTTACTTTTTATTTAAAATTAGTATAATTTTGACTCAAATAAATATCTACACTAATTTTCTAGCCTTGATATAATTACCACGGCTTTTTTACCATGTATTATGACACTCATTAATAGAATGTAATCATATAACATGATTTACTAATTTTTCTCTTTACGTTTTATTTAAAATTAGTATAGTTTGGCTCAAATAAATATCTACACTAATTTTCTAACCTTGACATAATTATCACGGCCTTTTCATCATGTATTCGAACACTGATAAATAGCATGTAATCATATAACATGATTTACTAATTTCCCCCTTTACTTTTTATCTGAAACAAATATAATTTTACTCAAATAAATATCTACACTAGTTTTCTAACCTTGACATAATTATCACGGCCTTTTCATTATGTATTCTAACACTCACAAATAGCATGTAATCATACAACATGATTTACTAATTTTCCCTTTAAAGTTTTCCTTAAAACCAATATTTTTCTACTGAGATAATTAGATAAACTAATTATCTGATGGGAAGATAGTTATCACGGGTTTCTTAAGATGTATTTTATCTCTGATAATTATCTCAAAGCTTTTTAAATTAATTTGCTATTTTTTAAACTTTTATTTTCTCTTAAAAACAGTGTTTCTGCTGAGATAATTAGTTAAACTAATTATCTAAAATTAAGATATTTATCATGGTTTCTTAACCTGTGTTTTACCTTTGACAATTATCTCAAAGCTTTTTGGATTAATTTGCTATTTCCCCCCTTTTATTTTCTCGTTAGAGTAGTGTTTTTGTGCTAAGATAATTAGCTAAACTAAATATCTAAGGTTAAAATAATTATCATGGGTTCCTTAAGATGTATTTTACCTCTTATAATTATCCCAAATCTTTTTGGATTAGTTTGCAATTTTCTCTTTTTTATTTTCCCTTAAGAACAGTGATGTTCTACTTAGATAATTAGTTAAACTAATTATCTAAGATTAAGATAATTATCACGGGTTTCATAAGATGTGTTTTAGCTCTGATAATTATCTCAAATCTTTTTGGATTAGTTTGCTATTTTCCCCCTTTTATTCTCCCTAAAAGACAGTGTTTTTTTACTAAGATAACTAGCTAAACTAATTATTTGAGATTAAGATAATTATCATGGGTTCCTTAAGATGAATTTTACCTCTAATAATTATCTCCAAGTTTTTTGGATTAATTTTATCATTTTCCCCTTTATTTTTTCCTTGAAAACAATGTAATTTTGCTTAAATAATTACAAGAATTACTCAAAATAATGATAGTCTAACAAAACTTTCATAATTATGTCATCTGAATCTAAATTTAATTAGTATATTTATCATTAATTTATGATTAAAATGAGTAATTTCAACCTTAATATAATATAATAAATAATTAGATTAGTATTCCTAAGCTTAATCTCCATAATCAACAGAGAATTTTAGAGTATAAATAGGTTTAATCTTCAACTAATTAAGAAAAATGTAAGTAGGTTAACATTGGTTTACTAATTAAAAATTTAGTGCTAATTATCGTTGATTAACCAACTAGAGCTTCACTCTCTAGTGATTTCTGTGTAGAGGTCTCTCTAGATGAGAGAGAATTTACAAGGCTCCGAGTCTATTCGAAATTGTGAAGCAAGGGATCCTATTTATAGGTTTCTGGCACTCACAAGCTCTCATAGGCTGAAAAATCCAGTTGCTTGCAGCTCAAGCAACCCCCAGGCTCAAGATGGCGGCCCCTGCTACTAATTCTGTCTTGTGCAGGTTCCACACTGCTCCATATAGCCCCCCCCAGCTTCCAGAATTGATTTCTGCTATTTTTCCTTACTTTTAATGATTAAACTTGGAAATATCTGCAATTTCTAGAACCTTAGGATAAAAAGTATTTAGCAGTAATAATTACTGTAACCATTCAATTTTACTTAACTAATTAAATTCATAGTGTAACCTTTCAGTGCCCGTAACTTTTCCAGATTTATCGGAATTCGATTCTGAAAAATTCTAACCCTAGTAAAGCTCTGGTTACGGTTCCAATAATACCAATAATTTCCATAGTTGGACCATTCTACAGTGTTTTCTTAACAACCCAGTTAATTTGATTAGGCTTTGTACAATTTCTAAGGTTTCAGAAACTGAAAACCTTACAATCACCCCAACTTAAGAAATTGAGATGTCCTTATCTCAACCGAATTTGAAGAAATCTTTGAAAAGAGAAATTCATCCTCCCAATTGGCATCTTTGGTGGGATAATTTTTCCACTTTACGAAATGATATTGATTACTCTAAGAGTTCTTTCTAGTTTCAAGGATTCAATCTGGTGAGAGTTTCTACACCTCCTTACTGATTAATTGTTACTCAATTTTATCCTAAGAAACTCTTAGTGTTGAGCCCATCTTAAAAACCTTTACAAACCATTTGTGTCATCTTAAAAACCAAGTTAAACCAATTCCATAAAAGATCAATATATCCACCTTGTCAACATGAACGCCCTCGGTCTAACTGACCATTCAGAGCAATAAGCGTTCGACAAGTATCCTATATTCAACTTTGCCAATCTGAATGCGCTTAGAATGTTCTTGCAATTCTGAGCAATCTGCGTTCGGCACAAGCTTCCACCATTGCACTAGAGGTACCCCCTCTGTGCTCTAACTTGGTTGACCAACAATATGTAACGGGTTTTAAGAAGTATCATACCAAGAGTTCTTTTTGGCTTCCTATTAGTCTCGTACATTAATACTTTCTTATCTAGGTCATTTTTCAAGGAAGGCTATCATGTGCACAAAGAATGTGAATTGGTTTCTTAATAACTATCTCAATCTCAAGATTCAAATTCTTTTCATACTATCGAGAACCTCTGTCTCATTTTCTAGGTCAACCCTTGATTTCTTGATTGAATACTAACTTAACTTTAGATTCCTTAAGTAATTTTGGAAAAGAAAATCATGTATACCATTATATAAGTAACTCAAAGTTTTACATTATTGATTTATAGTGGTTTACAAAAACTACCTATTGTTGTTGAGCTCTAGGATTACTATCTGTAGCCAAGAAAGTGGCTCTTTCATCTTCCTTGTTCATTAAGGTTGGTTCTCCTATGATTGCATAAGCTCTGGCTCCTCTTGCTCTTTCTCTACCTCGTCCTCCATTTCTACCTCCTCTTAGATTATCTCATTGATTTTGAGGAATGGCTCTAGTAGTAGTTCGAGGGTTTTGCTCTTCTGGAGCGTTATTTCTGCATCCATAGCACCTAAGGTCTGGGAAGGTCTTCTCCAAGTTCACTGTTGTAGCTACTCCACGTTGTTGATATCCTTGGTTGAAAATTCCCCTGGCTCTTCCCCTAAAGTTATTAAATCCATTATAGTTCCTTGTAGAGTGGGTTCCTTTGTCTGCAAGAGGCTTATCCCTGAGAAGGGCATCCTGTATGGATGTAGGCCTCATGGCTTCGAGACGTGTACTCAGGGGTTTGTTGAGGCCTTGACAGAAACGAGCAATTTGTTGCTCCATGGTCATCTGAGGAGCATAGTGTCGTAAAGACACAAACTTGGTGTAGTACTTCTCTAATGAAAGTCCTAGTTGGCATAGACCAAAGAATTCATTCATCTTGATAGCCTGATGTGCATGAGGGAGATAGCGTTCTTTGATTGCCTGCTTCATTTTCTCCCAAGATGGACTACTCGTGGGATTATCTCTGCAGTGTTGCTTCCACCAAAGTTTGGCATCTCCGCTGAGACGGAACATATCCAACATTGTTTGGTTTTCCTGAGCAACTCCTGTATTTTTAAAATAGTTGTCCATAGCATCTAACCATGCTTTGACATCTCGCTCTAAATTGGGTCCCTCTCCCTTTAAAGTAGGGAGTTGAACTTGCTTTAGTAGTAATTTTTTCTCTTGAGCAACAGTGTAAAGGATATTTACACGAGTATTTCTCTGAGATTAAATTAGTGGAATTTAGTACCAAATGAATTCTCTCTTACTTATGCTTTTAACTTATTTGCACACAGGATGAAGACAATTGCTAAGCCATAAACAAAACTGCTTATAGCATACCCATGAGAACCATAGTATGTACAAGAGTTAATACAATCCATGAAGGTCCTACTATGTACAAGGGTGACGACAATCCTAGAATCTTGTGGAATTTAGGTGGATCAGATATAGGATCAAAATATACAACATCTTTTGGTCCATTAAAACCAGGGCCTACATCTATGGGCCTAATTCGACTTGGGTAGATTACTTTAGACACCTGATCAAACACCCACTAATTTTTTGATACTTGGACATCACCTATTACAAGGGTTTCCTCTGGATTCTCCGTTCCAATGAAAAAGTATACTTCAATCACTTGAAGATCTTTGGCCCATTTGAGTCTCTTCATATTTAGTTCTAAACCTTCTAACTCTCCCGCATCAATGAAGAAAATTCCACCAGATCCTGACCAGCTAATCCTCCAAGTGGAAGGAAAAAATCTCTTATCTAACCATTTCATCACGCTTTTTCGCATCGAATAGTGTCGGGATAGGCAAGCTCTCCTGAACCTAATGTTGAAATCCATGGATTTGCAGTAGGCCTGATGGAAATCTTCCTGCAAATATGGGGATAATTCTCTCTCTTTCTTTCTCTCCCTCTTTTTAATCAAATATCTCTTTAATTGAATTCATCAAGATCACTTATTTCAACCTAGCACCTTAGCTTTTCCCTAGGTCCAAGACTTTAATTAACACATGCTCTAAAACCACTTGTGAGATCCCCAACCCGCCAATACCAAGATCGGGATGGGATCCTCGACAAGTCTATAGGTCTGATAAAAATTAGAGTCTCTTAACAAGAGAAATCCAAGGAATAGACCTTTACCATTGACAATGCCTTGGGTCTATAGCCTTAGAAGAAGACCTAGTCCTATCTCGCAGCATAACTGTCTTGCAGCATAAACGAGACAACGTATTAAAAGTCCAAAAAAATATTTTGGCCCTATATTTTCCAAAAATTGGGCCAAGGTATCCTCAACCAACGCTTTTTTCCCCCTAACATATGTGAGGGAACAGCCGCTGGTGGACTCCTCTTCCAAGTGAAGATGTTTTCCAAACGTTTTTAGTGCGCAGCGATGGATAGTTACCAGACTAATCAAGTCCACCTGTCCATGATTGACAACCTTATTCAATTCCCACTTACCACCTCACACTCACACATGATTCTTTTGTTTTCTAATTACTATCACATTGTTTTAACACTTAAAATAATGGTTTTTTTTTAACGTTCCGTCACAGTAATTCCTTCAATCAAGTAGAAAGATAGTATTGAAAAGCATTCTTTTAATAAACAGACATCTTTAAACTTAAGACAGGGTACTGTCAATCAGAAACATTGTCCATAATAACCATGACCAGTACTCTACTTGTCTCAAGACCACCTAAGGATGAAGAAAAGGCACCCATTCCTTATTCACAATTCGGAGTGGATAAACCCCCACCCCAGGTTCCGGTTGCCCATACACCAAACCAGTTGCCCATACAACCGGGTGGCTCCCCTAGGATAAAAACAATATCCTAACTTATGTAGAAATATCAAGACATGACACAAGTAGAAACTCATCGTTCATGGGGATAACTGACTTATCCGTGTCTGGAAAGCCATCATTATTATCAATTTACACCAAGGAGTTGGAGGTGTCTTGAGACAAGTTGTCTTAAGGATGATCAATCATACCTTTCCTAATTCAACCAGTTTTAACCCAAACAATTATTTCCTACATTATAAACAAATGCACGTTGAAATTTACCTTCCATTTTTGGTCAATTACTCTTTTTTCTGACTCTCTCATTGCTTACATATACAATGCTAACTTAAACTATTTAAAGACTTAATTGAATAATGGAAAACCCACCTCGGATTGATCGGCCATCTGCTGCTGCGCTAGCGCCTGAGGACTCTCCTCTGTAGGTCTACTACTAGACCCAGCTTCATCGTCGTGCGACTCTCTAGTTCTTTTTAGAGCTCTGCCCTCATCATTAGATGTACGATTGGCTTGGGTCCTTTTACGTGCCATAACTTCTTATTCCTTATAGAAAGGACGTCTAATCATTAGGTAAACTATCTGAAAGCTAGACTTAACCTTTGTATCCAATTTTACCCACATCTAGGTTAAATTTGTAGTCTTAATTGGTAGATTCTTGACCTAGTAATTTCTTATTTACCTATATAGGTATGATAACTTTTTCCACAGCTTCCCTAAGCGTTTTCTAAGTTATCCTAATTTTCTTATAATTTTGTATATCTTTTTCCTAATTTTCCCATCGAATATTTAAGCTTGGAATCTGCTTATTTTGAGCTTAATATCTACTCTATTTATTTTATCTTTAAGATTTCATTTCCTCAACTTTATTTCATAGGTTTACACTTATTATAATTTTCCTAAAAACTTTTGACCGCAAAGTCTATTTATTTTAATTAGTCTTTTGCTAAAAATAGGACTTTTGATCAATTATAATTTCCTACACTCACTAATTAACTATCATATAATTATCACAAGTAAATAAGGATGTTTTTCATCTCTGGTAATTATCTTTTAAGTTTCCAACTTATTTATCTAATTTTCATCTTTAATTTTTTGCTAAAATTAGTATAGTTTGACATAGATAAATATCTATACTAGTTTTCTAACCTTGACATAATTATCACAGACTTTCTATTATGCAATTTAACTCTGATAAATAGCATGTAATCATTTAACATGATTTAGTAATTTGCCCCTTTACTTTTAATTTAGAATTAGTATAGTTTGACTCAGATAAATATCTACACTAATTTTCTAACCTTGACATAATTATCACGGCCTTTTTATCATGTTTTATAACACTGATAAGTAGCATGTAATCATATAACACGATTTAATTATACTAATTTCCCTCTTTATGTTTTTATATAAAATTAGCATCATTTGACTCAAATAAATATCTACACTAATTTTCTAACCTTGGCATATTATCACGGCCTTTTCATCATGTATTTTAACACTACTAAATAGCATGTATTCATAAAACATGATTTACTAATTTTCCCCTTGATATTTTATCTAAAATTAGTATAATTTGACTCAAATAAATATCTACACTAATTTTCTAGCCTTGACATAATTATCACGGTCTTTTTATCATGTACTCTAACAGTGATAAATAGCATGTAATCATATAACATGATTTACTAATTTCCTCCTTTACTTTTTATCTAAAATTAGTATAATTTGACTTAAATAAATATCTACACTAATTTTCTAGCCTTGAAATAATTATCACCACCTTTTCATCATGTATTCTAACACTGATAAATAGCATGTAGTCATATAACATGATTCACTAATTACCCCCTCTACTTTTTATCAAAAACTAGTATAATTTGACTCAAATAAATATCTACACTAATTTTTTAACCTTGACATAATTATCATGGAATTTTCATTATGTATTCTAACACTAATAAATAGCATGTAATCGTATGAAATGATTTACTAGTTTCTCCCTTTTATTTTCTCTTAAAAACATTTCTTTTTTGAGATAATTAGATAAACTAGTTATCTGAGGGAACGATAATTATCAAAAGTTTTTTAAGATGTATTTTATCTCTGATAATTATCTCAAAACTTTTTAAATTAGTTTGCTATTTTCTCTCTTTTATTTTCTCTTAAAAACAATGTATTTCTATTGAGATAATTAGTTAAACTATTTATCTGAAATTAAGAAATTTATCACAAGTTTCTTAAGCTGTTTTGTATCTTTGATGATTATCTCAAAGATTTTTGGATTAGTTGCTATTTTTCCCCTTTTATTTTCTCTTTAAAATAGTGTTTTTTTAATAAGATAATTAGTTAGACTAATTACCTAAGGTGGAAATAATTATCAGAGGTTTTTGAAAATGTGTTTAACCTTTGTTAATTATCCCAAAGCTTTTTGGATTAGTTTGCTATTTTCCCCCTTTTATTTTCCCTTAAGAACAGTGATTTTATATTGAGATAATTAGTTAAACTAATTATCTAAGATTACAATAACTATCATGGGTTTCATAAGATGTGTCTTACCTTTGATAATCATCTCAAAGCTTTTTGGATTAGTTTGCTATTTTCTCCCTTTTATTCTCTATTATAAACAAAGTTTTTTTGGCTAAGATAATAAGTTAAAACTAATTATCTGAAGTAAAGATAAGTATAACGGGTTTTTTAAGATGAGTTTTACCTCTGATAATTATCTCCAATCTTTTTGGATTAATTTGATCATTTCCCCCTTTACTTTTCCCTTAAAAATAGTGTAAATCTGCTTAAATATTTACAAGAATTACTCAAAAAATTAAAAGATAATTTTCTTGGCATAATTATAGTCTAACATAGCTCTGATAACTATCTCATCTTAATCTAAATTTAATAGTATAATTATCATTAACTTGTGATTAAGATTAGTAATTTTGATCTTAATATAATATAATAATTAATTAGATCAGTGTTCCTAAGCTTAATCTCCATAATCAACAGAGAATTTGGAATTAGAAGAGAATTTTAGAGTATAAATAGGTTTAATTTTGAATTAACTAAGAGAAATATAAATAGGCTAACATAGTTTTACTAATTAAAAATTTAGTGTTAATTAGCGTTGATTAACCAACTAGAGCTTTGCTCTCTAGTGATTTCTGCGTAGAGGTCTCTCTAGATGAGAGAGAATTTACCAAGGCTCCGAGTGTGTTCGAGATTGTGAAGCAAGGGGTCCTATGTATAGGTTTCTAGCACTGACAAGCTCTCATAGGCTGAAAAAAGCAGTTGCTTGTAGCTCAAGCAGCCCCCAGGCTCAAGATGGCGCCCCCTGCTACTAATTCTATCTTGGGCAGGTTCCACACAGCCCCCCCAGCTTCCAGAATTGATTTTTGCTATTTTTCTTGACTTTTAATGATTAAACTTCGAAATATCTGCAATTTCTAGAACCTTAGGATAAAAAGTATTTAGTAGTAATAATTACAGGAACCATTAAATTTTACTTAACTAATTAAATTAATAGTGTAACCTTCAGAGCCCGTAACTTTTCCAGATTTTATCGGAATTCGGTTCTAAAAATTTCCAACCCTAGTAAAGCTTTGGTTACGGTTCCAAAAATACCAATATTTGTCATAGTTGGACCATTCTACAGTGTTTTCGTAACAACCCAGTTAATTTGATCAGGCTTTGTAAAATTTATAAGGTTTGAGAAACTGGAAACCTTACAATTGAAATGGTACTTTCGTTACCTCTGACCAAGTTTCATGGTTACCAATAAATGAAGGTAAAGTCTTCAATGACTGCGGTTTACTGTCTTCTGATATTGCTGTACATGCATCACCATATAGTGATCTAATGTCATTTGGATAGAACTCATGTTCCAGGTGGATTTTTGGGATGGGAGCTGACACAAGTGTGGCACTTCAATCTTTTCTATTCCTAATTTGTTCCCATAGCTCTTGAGGCCATTGTTCTTCTACCTTCGGAATTGGCAGTGGTACTTGAGAATAGGTTACATCTGTTGTATTGGCTACCACCCTCGTATCCAATGGTGTTTTGCCGACAGGATCTGATAGGTTATTCTTTCCAATTCCCCGCCCCCCTAACTCTTGAATCTTTTCTCGGATTAGTACCTCAGTTTTCTGGAGCCGTAGGAATTGATGGTTCCATAAGCGCTTGAGCGGCTTGGATGATCTCCTTGCACATGTTTAGTCTCTCTTTCTCATAGCCTGGATGAGGGTACATTAACCTCGGGGAGTTCACTATGTGTAAACCTACCATATCATGTGCGTTCAAGACATGTTTGTAAAACCTCTTATCTGTGAATTTTGTTAGGAATATAATGTACCTTTTTCTTTTAAAATCTGCAAGTTTTTTTCAAATTTGAAAAAATAATGCCCTTCTGTATATATATTTATGTAAGTTTCAAGAACTTTAAATACCCTTCTGTTGAACTTACGTGATAGGTTACATTTTTATTAAGTGACCTCCGCGGGACATTAACCACCTATCCTCTTGGGTTTGGTTAGGCTTTCGCCTTGCCTCGTAAGATTTTAGAATTGTGTCCAAACATTCGAACACCTTGTCTACCAAGACCGACCCTCTTGATGGTAGATCCGATGGTTTTTTTATCTTGTTGTTTCCCATAAGTTCTCTTTCCCTTTGAAGTTGCTCCTCTGTTTTCAGTAATTTGGTTTCCAATGCCGTTTTTTCCTTTTCTCTTTTGGATTTCATCTTGTCTCATTTTTCCTTCTAGGATTTCCTAGGGGTTCGGACAGACAAGTTTTATATCTCTGTTTGGCTGGCTGGGACGCTCCTTGCTGCCTCATGTGCTTGAGCTCTAATGACTGCGTTTATAGGAATGTTTGATTCTGTTTCTGATCCACTTGAGCTTGGCACAATCCACATTTTGTTCATGGTTGCTTTTCCTTTGTTTTTAGGGTTTTTTGGACACTGTGGAATGAGATGGTCAGTCGTGCATCCGTCACAAAATCCAAAAAGTTTCACCTGTTCTTCTTTGTTTAGACAAACTCTCACCCAATGATCACCACCACATTCATAGCATGGTCCTATAGTGGTGGAGAAGCTTGTGGAGTCCCCATCAATTGTCCGGCTCTAGGAGGGTAGCCCTTAGGTTTATAGCCCTGATTTTCCATGAACATGAGCATATTCTCATTGACCACGTAATGATTTTTAGCTGGTTGTGCTATATATGAGGGTTCGGATATCTCTTTGGGAATTATCCATGGATTATGTCCCTCTGAAGCATATACATTCCCATAGAATCCCCTCTCATAAGTATTGTCTGAATCTTCCCGGTATGAGACTACTTGGACCATACTCTGATCAGAAGGGGGTTCTATTGGTTGAGATTTACCATAGTCCTATTTTCCTGGGGTAAGGGAGGTTGATGTCCCAACACAGGTTTGAGATTTTTCCTCCCCCAAGATTGCGTTATTTGGACCTAATTGGTACCTTGGAGGGGGCGGAAGTTGTTGTCCTCCATGTGATCTGTATTGTCTCTCTCTAACATAGTTCCGATTATAGAAACATTCGTGAGTTTCATGGTTTGTCCATTTTTGTTCGGTAGCACACCACTTCAGTATTTGCTGTGCATTAACTCTTGGACTTTGTTGAAGGTTGCACCATTGGGTTAGATGATCTCCTCCACAAGTATCGCATTTTCGAGTGGACGGTTGTCGTGTGTTTGGGTTCACCGTGTTTCCTTGGTTTATCCTCCTCATCACTTCCTCGATCATTTGATCAACGTGCAGAACAATTGGGTTTTGCCCTCCCAATTTTGTCGTGGACTCACTAGTGGTTGAAGAGGTGCTACTCGTCCCCTGATTTGTGTCTTCATTCACCTCCCCATATGCCATGCAGTTATCTACAAGATACAATGCCTCTTTAGTGACTTGCTCAAAAGTTACACATGCCTTCAAGTGCAAGTCCTTTTTGAGCATGTCATTTCGCAATCCTTCTATGAAAAGGACGGATAGTCTTTCATCCTGAGGTAGTTCTCGAGCAAGGCATCTTTCTATGTACTGCTTGAAACGAAGCAACTCTTCCTTCACTTTCTCTTTTTCTTTTTGCCTAAATGCATAGATCTGGGAGACAGTGTTATGCTTGATCCCCCTTTCTGAGAATTCCTCAGCGGAGAAGTTGCTCAATACTTGGGAATTCCAAGCTGTTAAATGGTTGGAACCAAGTCAAGGCAGTACCTTCTAATGTCAACCCAAAACCTTCATATTGAGTGTGTAAATCAGTTACCTGTTCTACTCTCAACACTTGTTTGAAGATTGACACATGGGCATACAAATCTCCAGATCTATTATAATTTTTGGGTACGCATTTTGCCACCTGAGATGATCACATATTTCTAGCCTCTACAACCATTCTAACAACACTTGGTCCGCCTGGTGTGACTTCTCTAGGTTCATAGTCTCCTCTTGGTACTACCAGTGGTATCATATCCGCTATACGTTCATCAAGTCAATCTCGTGTAATAGTCGGAGGGATTCTAGTGGTGTAAGTGATGTCAGGAACAGTACTGCCCCTATGTGTGTTCATGGAATCCCTAGATGTTGTCGATCCTAAAGGTTCTATTTTTGGGACTCGTTCATGTCCATAAGAATCCTCCACCTTGGTTCTCAAGGGGCTCATAGGTACGGTCTCAGGTCTGGTGTGAGTAGTCGTGGTTTTTACCTCTTTCAGATTTACATAGTGGTCCTCCAAAATAGGTATATCTCTCTAATTCCTTACGATCCATTGGAGAGTACTTTCGGCCATACTTGTCTATTATGACCACCTGAATACTTCTCCCCTCTGTGTACGTGTAAACATACATGTAAACATACTTCTCCCCTCCGTGTACGTGTAAACTTCGGTCCGTCGATTCTTTGATGCGGGACTTGTCACATCTGTAATATAGTTTTTGTTCTCCATTATTGAACTTATAAATCCCCACATATGTGTTGTTTGTGTTAAGCACTCTGTCTCATTGGTGCGCCTGAGTACCGCGTTTTGTTTCTCCATTTTGGGTGGTTCATCGGCCAGCTCATTATCTACCTTGTCCTTGGTGCCAGTCATTCCCCATTTATCCACAATAAAAGGGTTATGAACCACCAGGTACATTATTCCCTCTCGGTTGAAATATCTATCCCGGTTATAATCAACATCTACAAGGTCTCTGAAATCGCTCAACTTATTTTCCAACTTAACACAGGAGTAGTCCATTCCATCCTTATAGATTTTGGCCTTAAGCACATTTTTAAATTGAAACTTCAAATACAAGAATTTTATATTAGATGCACGTTGAGAAGGACTTGCACCCATCGAAGTTGTTCCCTTAGGGTTTGACTTGTTGGAATCTTCGTCAGGCTGTATGATCTCTCCGACAAAGTGTCAGAGAAACTCTCCTCTAAAATGGGTTCCAAAGGCGGCACTGGTCTCTGATTCATGCTTTCTTCCATCGAGTGATTACTCCCTTGATCAAAGATGATGGGATTCTTATTCTCGTACAATCTTCCCGATCACAAATTCATGAAGAATTGGTAATACAAAATCCGAACCGAATTACCTCATTAAATAGTTTGAATCTCCCGTTTGATCTTGCTTGCTGGGTAGTATCCTCTAGTACCTGAAACCTGTCAAGAATTTTCTTGATAGCTATGAGCTTACAACCGTTCTCCTTAGTTCTTGCTTTTAATTGACAAAACTTAGCTAGGCTTTTTTAGTAGCACACAATTACTTACACAACCTCAACAATTTGGGTCCAATTTCAATTTTGAAAGAACCACCAGGTTATTGTGGGCTAGCTCTTGTGTGGTAAATTTTTGTCTCTATTCTAACTCAGAGGTACATGGATCGTGATCCATGTTGGGAAGCCAAATGAACTTTTGTTGCTACTATAAGGTTTAACATGATTAAGAGGTCTTATGGTATTAAAATGTTTAGAAATGAACATCTAGATTGGAAGCTAAGTTCATTCTGTCACTTTGCATGAGCTTCTATCCCTTGTATGCTTTTGGGATGGTTTCTTTCACCCAAATTCAACTCTTGAAGGACCACTAGACTCTATGTGATTCCCTCTAGCTATGGTGCCAGTTTGGTGTCAAAATGTGTTAGGGGAACATGGATCACGATCCATGTTCCTTTGTGTCAAAATGCACTAAAATTTGTCCCACAGCTAGTCCTTGGCCTAGTGATGCTGGCTATATGGTCTCTGAATGTTTTAAAGCTTTTTAGGACAGACAAAAGTCAGTTTTAGGGTTTATTTGAGTGGTGTCCCCCTTGATCTTATTTTTGCCCCCTTTTGCCCTCTTTTTGAAATTTTTTGATAAGGGTCCTTTGTGAGAAAATGTTTCAATTGTTATCACTTTCCTGCTTGCCTATTATTAGCTCAAAATTCCAAAAAGATACATGGATTGTGATCCATGTTTGGCAAGATTTTGGACTAACACTTTGTGAGTTGATCACACAAGGTATGTTGATGCTATTCCCCAAGTCTTTTGGATTTGATTAGTTTTTTCTAGGTGAAAAGAAAGATTTTGTGTCTGTTTTGCGGTTTTTTGCAAACAACTCCTTTCCTGGTATTTTGACTGGATATTTTCACGTTTTGTCTATGGCTCCTTTTGGAGAAGTTGTTCAACTAGTAATCAGGAGTACACTGATCAAATCTTGTTGTCAGATGTCTACCTAGAATATGGATCGCGAACCATTTTGGGAAGCATCTGGACATGAAATTTGGTTTTGTTGATTCCCTGCTTCTAGTTGATCCCAATTCTCGTCCCTTCTTGAATTTAGACAAGTAAATGTTCAGTTTTTCCCTGTTTTCCCCTTTTTTCAAGTTTTTGCTCTGTTCACCGAATCTTTTGAATTTCTTTTAATCTTATAGCACTCTATTTCTGACCAAACTCAAGGTTCTGATGCCTAAGAGCCTGTTCTAAGCAAAGAAAATAGTTTTAGCACATTTTGCCAAAAAGGTATATGGATCGCGATCCATGTTGGACAAGCAATTTGAAAGTTTTTTGCACAGTCTTTTTCAGCAAGTGTTTTTATCCCCTTCTTGAAAGTTTTGCTGGGTTTGGTCCAATTTTAAATCTCTGATCATCACTTCTTCAACTTTTCAGAGTTATGGTCTTCAACACCAAAATTAGGTTTTTGATAGTTTTTTCCTCAATCCTTTTGGCCCCAAATGATGGTGTAATTTGTTTCCGAACCTACTCCTATAAACTCAAATGAATTTTCAAACATAAATGAACTTAACAATATAAAAATAGCAACAAAGTGTGTGGTGGAACAACCCTTCCCAAGCATGTAAAAATCAAAGAATGAAATACTATCTTGTACTTCACTCACAGCTTTCTTTGCTCTTAAGGAATAGCACTGGCTAGTCTCGGACTCTAGTCTCTACCAAGCACTAAACCTACATGTAGCTGCTTCACTGTCTATGTGTAAGCGGAACGGGTATCAAAAGCTTGAAGGGAGAGATTTCTTTTTTTTGTTGGTTTTTGTACGCTGAGTCACTCACCACCTAAGGATCAGTCTCCCCGGCAGTTGCGCCAATGTTAGTGGGTCACCGCGATGGACGTCTGTAGCATAGCTCTTTTGTACTAACATAATGTCAATATGCAAGGAAGCGACTCGGGATGGGGCACGGAGACTTAATGAGAGTGTCAATCTCACCAAACTGAACTCAGAGGGCTACTCGTTGTATGACAAAAGCAAATCAACCACTACCTGGTCAGACAATTAGTATGCATCCAATCTCACCACTCTAGGTCATCACGCCTTTTCGGCATCCAAACAAATCCGGAATGCAACGAAACTTAAGTGAGGTATCACAACGCTTAAGGGTTCAATCCTACCAAGTTTTATCACCATCTGGGAAGGTACATAAATCACGATCCATCAAAAAAATTGTGCAAGAAACTCAAAAAAAAGTACTCGAAAAGGTCTTCCTTAAGCATATAAACACTTATCCATGGTCAAAACATCAAAAAACAACCATTTTAACCTCCAAATCAATGCATTTAGCTTGCAAACAATGCGTCGTGAACTACAACAAAATTGAAAATGATTACACTTAGATTGTAGAGCAAGAGACAAGGAAATCAATGTGCTATTCGGAAACAAATTTTGATTACCAGTTCAGGAGAAAAGAAGATTACAATTTGTAGCAGTAAGAGGCCTCCACAGTGCATGTTTTCAACTCCCTTTTGCTAAGGATAATTCTCCTCTCAAAACTAAGGGTTTTGACTTTAAAAGTTAAGGGGGCTTTTCCACGGCCATCCGGCCTCTTCCAAGGGTGTAGACTCAGAGAATTAGACAGGGTATTGTCTAATCACATCACGGTTACAACTCATCCTAGGCGGAATTATATGGCTTTCTTTGAAAAATAGAGTTTTTACAAGGTTTGGTGTGCATACCCCTGTATCCACCAAACAATTATCTTCCCCATTAAGCCAACAGGTAGGTGGAGCAGTATAGAAGTAAGTGGCATCAATCGTCTTTGTGTACCATCAAGAATCTTGCTCTTTATATAGCTGAGAACATAAATGTGCAATGTTTAATCATAAGTGTTTGTCTGCAGGTTGTGCCACTATTCCCCATGGAATCATCAGGTACTCGATGACCTAGGAGTGTCACTGACTCCATTTCATGTAGCAATGTACAAGACGACAGTGGATATTGGGTGACAATGGAGTTCAAACGAATGATATGGGTGATAATGCAATCTAGCTCAAGAGGTGGACACAAGGTCTCAAGGAGACACATGGTTTCTTGAGCACACCATTGGAAGAAAAGAAATACGGAGTTCAAGAAAACACAAGATGAAAATATGCTTACGAAGGTGCAGCATGTGTATATTGCTTCACAACTGAAGCTAAAGATAGCAGTGGCTCCATCGAGGTTTCTTCCAAACTGGAGTTTTACTCCTCTTTCAAGTTTTAAGGTTTTCTATTTAGTATTTTTTCTTTGTACATTGCTTTTGATGTCTGTAATATTTCCATTGCTTATTCATGTTTGCAGATGTTTTCTTGTTCAGTTTTGTAGAGTGGGAGCCAATAAAGTCCTTCACAGGAACTTTTGAGGCCGTCCACATTGAGCTTGACAAGTTGCTCTATGCTGGATGTTCATCCTTTGAGCTTTCCTCACATGACATTTTCTTTTATAATCATACTTATCTCACTCCTAAGAAAAATGGGTATGGTAATCTTTCTCCGGTTCACTCACCAACCTTGGAGAGTCTAGAATTTCCTAAGCTAGACGGTGCCTTGATCATAGCAACCAAAAGGAGAATCGAGGAGGATTTGCAAGAAGCAATGAAGTGCACCTATGGTTCCCACAAAGCCACAATACCATGGTCTATGTATCTTCATGTGTTTGTGTTTATATTTTGACTTCGGAGTGCTCACAAGACACCAACAATGTGGAACTACAAAGGGGAAAGTGCGATCAACGGATTCCTTCAGCTGTATGGGAGACTAAGGTGGTCAACCACCAAGGATATAAAATCAAGTGCTCTGTAGTTGTTGAAAGTTTTGTGTTCAATTCCATATTGCGAAGTGAAGCTTGTCAATGGTCTTTCCCTATAGAAGATGGAAGTTGACGATGGGAGAACGGGAGGCACTAGACTCTGATGTTGCTCCTAGAGAATCAGTTTACCCGCAAATATGCCTCCACGACAATGCAATGCACAACATTGTAGTGAATGGCTGGCACCTCAGTCACCTTCGCAAGTATCCTAATCTCAAATAGGCCTTGCCCAAGCAATATCTCTTTGTAATCAATGAAAAGGTTGTTCGCTTCAAAAAAGAGAAGAGCTTTCTATGTGAGAGCATTCTGTTTCCGCGACGTGTTTTTGTAAAAGCTTGTAATTGATAGGGATGTTGCTCCCATTAATACATAGAGTGTTTTAAATCTCGTTTGTGTGCATACTTGTTTATTCTCAACTTGTTCAAGTTTTTTATTGAAACATGCAGTCTCTTTGATGTGGAGCACAAATTTTTTCAATGTTAGTGTCTTTTAATGCTTTGTCGCATGATTTTGTTTAAAATTATACTTTTAAGTTATTTTAACATTAATTTTAAGTGCTTTTTAAAAAGTGATTTTGGGTATATAAGTGACTTTCTAGGTTTTAAACTTCATTTCTCACATTCACACAATTGACATGCAAGACTCCGCCAACCTTCATGCAGAGGCATTCAAAAGCTTTCTTGACTACATGGTGTAGCACATGGACGAATATACCATAGTCTTTGAGGGATCCAAAATGGCGTGGTTGCAAATGGATTTCCAGCATCTCTATGCGACCGACAAAAAGTTTTCTTTTGCTTATTGAGGTTTATAAAGGCCTCACGGAACGAGACCACGGGACAGAGGATGAGGATGATCTCATAGATTTGGACATGGGGTGCATAGGCACCCACTTCATTTCTTGGGACATGGTTTTGGCCTTACTTGTGCTTGAGGGCATGGATAAGGGAAAATCAATGGAAAAGGTCAACCAAAGACCACCTCTGACCATTGTGGAGGAATCAAAGAGATTGATGAGCAGAATGAAGCATCTATGGCACTCGTCCTCTTGCAAGAGCCAAGCTCCACTGAGGAGGAAGATCGGATGATAGAGGGAGATGCGGTGCTGGAGGAAGTCCCACACATCCAAATTCTCACTTTGCATGCAATGGTGGTGGATGATCATCACTTTTTCTTCCTTGATGACATTGCCAAAACATTAGGACTCAAAAAAGATGAGTTGCTCGTAGTGCTTTCTATTTATGTGGGCATGAAGGATCCCAGTGTAAAGGAAGAGAAAGTAAAATTTCAAATTGACTTTGGAGACCAAGGTCTCCCAGCAAGCCTCTATTTCCTCCCCAATGGAAACGAGCACAAGTTGGTGAAGACACAGTAACAAGTACACTTGTGGAAATCAAATCATGTGCCTCATTTTATGAAAGCGTCCCAGAAAGCACTTTTCATCCACACAAACCACTGATCGCGATGAGTAGAGATGATCGATCTATCATTGATCTTACAAAGAAAATTTTTGAAGAGAAGGATGAAGAAACTAAGGTAAGCATATCTTAACATGGTCAATTGCTATTATTCCTTACAACAAGTGTTAAAGTCGTTTAAAATGATTTGCAGACGGCATTCCATGTTGATAAGTTTGCAATGCGTACTGGAGGTTCATGCAACATGCCCATGGGTAGGGATAGCTCGCTTTGGCACTACCTGAGCCACCTGGAACCATCGATTCTTTGAGTTGCTCACACATAGTTTTCCATGAATAGTTCTACAAAGCTGCAAGTGCAAAGCATTAAGTGTCATACTTGCTGAAGATTCCCTCACCCTAAATGCTCACAAATGTATATTGGTGGACCGAGATGCGGTTTTGTATGCCTTTACAGGCAAGCACTTAGGCCATGTCCTCTGTCACTACACCTTGAGCCTAGGTCAAGGTTTGACAAACCCAGAGGAAATTGTAAAATCCCTTGGTCTCAAGTCAATCATTCGTCCCATACCCACATATGTAATTCGTAGTAAAACTAATCAACCATGATGTAATATCCAAATCAATACACAATAATTATTTCTGTTAACAAGTTTTTTCAACATTCTGTACTTGTTTTTTTTTAAAATTCATATTGTCCAATAAATTTCATTTGCCCAACACATACACAGAACCTCAAACATGCATCCGCCAGGGGGCACATCTCGGTGATTTTTTTATGAAACGGGTCAACAGGGGGGGGGGGGGGGGGGGGGGGGGGGGGGGGGGGGGGGGGGGGGTGTACGGGGTCAATGGGACAACCATAGAGAATGATGGCGTTCAATGGGGTCGTACGGTGCAAAACAAATCCACGTGCGCAACGGTGCATAGGAGGCAGATCTATCCCCTTGTGCGCCATGGTGCACATGCCTTTTTTTTGCGCTGCACGACTCCGCCAAGTGCCTTCGTGCTTTGTGGTGGTCCCGTTGACGCCGTACCCCCCTCCCAACAATCGCCCGGTTTTGTAAAAAAAAATTACCGAGATGTACCCCCCGACCGAGAGGTCGTTGCATGACTTTTTTTGCGCCTTTCAAATCCCCCAAGCTAGTCGTGCATCGTGGTGGTCAACTTGAATTTAACATCTTGAACAATTCAAATACTTAAAAAAATCAATGTACAAAATCAAGCTCAACAGTTGCGCAGAATGGTATAAATTCCACATTTGATAATATATGAAAAGATTACAAATCTCATCAAGAGAGAGTACATGGAATAAACTATTTCTTATGAAGGCATCCTTCATTTTGCAAATTGATTGCTAGAGCTAAATCCATATTTCAATGCTGCTTAGCATGCACCATACAGGAAATGCCATCTTGAAACAGCTGTACCAAAATGTCTTCGGTGGCATCCTATAGGGCCAATAAGAATGTGCATTGTATGTGTGTAATGGAATCACTATATTCATCCATTATCCCTCTCACCACCCGAGAGAATGATGTTTTGGGTATGATGGGCTCAATGCTGTTCTGATATATTTGAATCTCTTGGAAAGAAATTGTGACTGGTTTCCATCTCTGCTTTTTCTATGCTATTGGCGATGGTGGAGGAGCCGCCTGCCTAGCCCATTGAGGAGGATCATTTTTTTACTTTTTCCTCCTCTCCTGCTGAGCCTGTTGTTCTTTAGGCATCACCTTGTCCTTCTTCTGCTTTGCACATTTCTTGGCTATTTGAGGTATTTTTGAAGGCCTAGAGCTCCCATCCTTTGCTTGTTGGGTGGCTTGAGATCTATCCTCCGCCATCTTTCTCTCTGCTTCTACCCGTGGTTGTAAGTTTTCCAAGTGAGATCTCTCAGCCTTGGCTCTCTCCCATTCCTCTTGCTCCCTCTGTCTTCTTTGTTCTTCTTATGTTCTTTTTGCTTCCTTCTTAGCTCCCTCTTTCTTTTCCATCTCTTTCATTCTTTTCTTCCTCTTGGCCTCTTGTGCTTTAGAAACTGGGTCTCCTTTTATTACTTTGATTGACCTTTGTCTGAATCGTTGTCCAAATCTTTGCGGCGTGGTTTTTGTGATGGCCTAAGAACTAGGTGCTGTGAAAGTAGGTGAGGGATCCTGATTTTGAAGAGGACCTTAATATTCTTCTTTACTCCTCTTGTTTCTTGTGTGGCTCTATGTAGAGATGAAATTGATGGAGAATCTCGAAGAGGTGTGCGGTTGGCATGGTTTAGTGGTCCAAGATCAACAAAAATATGTCACATGGTGGATTGATAATCTAGATTTGATCGTTAGGGAGGTTTTTGGGTGTTTGGAGCGGGTTGGGATGTTGGGTTATACACTTGTTGTGCTGAGGATATGGATTTGTAGTCATAGATTCTGCATGGGGTGCTAGTGACAGATTTTTAGTGGTGTGAGTGGATTTGGTGGTATTGATGTGCGTAGTGGTTTGCTTGTGTGAATTGTCCATGTGGTGCACAATATGAGTGCATGCTCGTTTGTGCTCGATAGGATATTCTAGAATGTGAAAACAAGAAATGAACTTCAAATTGTGAGTTTTGACTTATATAGTACTCAATTTTTTAAGAAAAAACTCCAAAACAGACGAAACTTGAGCCACAGAACCATGATTGGGGTGTCAACAAATCATGTGGCATTACAATGCATGTTTACAAGAAAAGTGGTTAGTGTCAGAACTTTATTGGTTTTCCACACAACGCCTGTCATTTTGTCGCCTTGTCTCCAACCATCATCGAAATCAATCTTTTGCACTCCAAGCATGATATGATTGTGATTGCCTCACACTAACCATTTTCTCTATTCTACGTTTCAAACTTCTGTTCACTCTAGTCTTGTTCCTTTCTCTCCCCACTAACACTAGAATGGTAACCTAACAAGACATAAAAATGTCCTTTCAGGGTTTTGGGAAAAATTTCCAAAACCATAGTAGATCCACTCATTTTGAAAAATCCTTTCATGATCTTATAGTTCAATAACTACTACATATGGGAAAAATGAGAAACTTGTAATTTTTCTCATCCCTTGGTCACTACAAGCCTCCAAAGTTGATGGACCAGTGCATTTTTCCCAAAACAACAATTTCTGATGGTTGATTGTATATAAATAAGAGTGGGGATTTTTGTAGGACATGAGATAAAATGCCCCATTAACTTCAATGGGTTGGTGACCAAAACATACGATTGATTTTACCTCACTAATTTTTTTTGGGCAAAAAAATAGGTACAAAAAAGTTGCATTTTTGCCATTCTGCGGACCTATCATCAAAGTTTCTATAGTCACGCTCAATACAGATACTATATACATGTTTTATTAGTTCCCTTTGGGCCTTTGGATTCAAAAGGATCCATGGAGCATGTCAAAAGGATAATGGATCTCTTACAATTGGAACCTTGGGGGCAATGATAAAGTGCTAAATACAGCAAACATGAAAAAAATGGGTTTAGCATTATGACATCTAGAAACCCATAGAAACTACTCAATATCTAGCCAAGTTTGTAGTCTATAATTAGATATGGTTACTACCTACAAAATACACACAATTGGCCTAAGAAACTAGCAATATTGAGAAAGTTATACTTGCTACTCTAAAATGTATCGTATTCTTCAGTAATCAAAAAACTCAACCATCATCATATACTATGCTATATAGCATATTAGGTCCCCCAAAACTCAAGGAAGATTAGCTTTATGTTATACATTACACTTACACAATCAAAATTGAATTTGGATATCAAGAAAGCCACCAAAAAAATCATAAAAGTGCTAATTTTGGCCAAAAAAACAGGATTATGCAATTCTTGTAAATTGGTCATAACTTTCAATTTTAACACTTAGCTCTCCCTAAAAGCATCAAAACATGTTGAGAACTATGAAGGCCTAACCTCTAGCCATCTAAAACTCACAGACATGAAGTTTAGAGTGGTATAGTTGCCAAAAATTGAAAAAAATCCAAAAACAGGACCCGTTTTTTCACACAGTTTAGGTTCAAAAATGTTGTGCAAGAGTAAGGTTAATGGTGAGATCAATACTCCAAAAGAAATACTAAGTTTTTTTCAGCTCATAAGGAAACTTTGTGGATACATAGAACCTAGAAATTCATTCTCATACTCTTCAAATAATTCAAGCAAAATGGTCACTTAACAGGACACAAAAGTGTCCTGTTACCATTCTAGTGCTAAAACATTGTAGATTGAACATTTCGTGTAGGGAATTTCTCTTTTCTTCCCAAATCCATGCCATGCATTTTTAAAATACACTAATTTTGCTTGATAGTGTGAGCGCTCCATTCTTGGCTACTCCAGATGCTCAATGAACCGTATGTGTCGAGACAAAATGAGCTATAAGCAGAAAGAATGCGCTAAAAAACAATAAATCTTTAGTTCAAACACAGACGTTTTTTGACTATAAAGACAAAGTGTTCAACCCACCATGTAATGTGTTATGTGCATCTCTCCCCAAGCATCCACCATTTGCGTTGTGAAACTATGGATTATAGGCTTTAAAGTAGATAGCTCAACACAGGTTAGCTTTTCCTTTTCAAGCAAACAAAAAATATCATCTACAAACTACTACATACAAGCATGCTTAATTCCTAGGGCTGCTCCATTACCTATGTAGGTGGTAATGTCACACACCTTTTTCCACAATTGAAACTCATTGGAATATTGGGAGTTAGAATAGTATGAAAGAAAATTCCTAGCTTTACTACCACCCATACATATTTTATTAGGAAAATCCTATGTAATTCCTGAGGCCTTCTTGTCCTTTGATAGCTCAAATACACCCCCATGTAGATCAACACTTGATAGAATAGATTTGAGTTCTCTCATACACTCTCCTCTTCTTTTTGCAGTTTCCATATTCCAAGCATAATTAATATGGAGCATAAGCAACTTGTCAAGAATTTGTAGATAGGCATTAGGGGTGCACACATGCACATTTATAAAAGGAATTGGTAGAATAGGTTCCCAATGTCCCAATGACATAACATTCTAACATACACCTGAGAGTTTTCAAGTCTCTTGCCAAACTCCACTCCACTTGGAACATACCTAGACCTAAAACCTGCAATCATTGTTCTTCTTATTGTTGCCGAATGACATCAAGGATTGGGGTGTGATTAAAATACCATTTGAGGGACTCATGTGTCTTGTGTGGGATATGAAAAGCTGTCAACCACCAAATATTCTTCTCTGACTAAACACCTAAACAGGTGTTTCCCTTCTTGTTGTCATTTAGCTTAACATTGATGCCCACCAAGGCTCTGTTCATAAGCGTAACACATACCCTTTTCAACCGTTGATATTTGACAGTCTGGCACTCATCAAGCTTCATCACAAATATAACTTTGCCATCATACTCTTCTTGTGTCAACCCATAAAATTCATTGGCTCCTGGAGCTTGAACAAGTCAACATAGACATTATTGAACTAATTGTAACGGAATAATTTTCTCTCTTCTAATGGCAGGGCATCTTCCACATATTAAAATCCACCTAACAAGCTTGAAACATCATTATTGGTGCACCTTTTTGCAATGCTGACACTGTAAGGTGTTGGCAGTAACCTAAAAAAACCTTTTTCTCTGTGACCTAGTGCGACAATTCTATACAAAGTTTCATAGGCCTTGAAACTTATTCCTGTGTTGTTACACACCTCCATCATCTTTTGAGGAAACACAATTCTCTTTAGCTCACTGAAAAACTTTTGGCGTAAAACATTAGCAATGCCAGCATTGGATGGATCATCCAATAGCTCCACCAATTCCTTTGGCTTGATGATATGCTACAATAGAGTATGTCCAGTCGTTTGAGCATCGAAATCAATTCCATCATCATCCGAGCCAAGTCCCTGCATATTGAAATAATATTACAACAACCTCCAAAAAATGTAAGAATTAGAAGCTTGCATTTGTATCCCTACTGAGTTTGACAGAGACATTTTTTTTGAGCTCCATCGCTTGAAGATAGCATTCTGACATCGCATGTCTCTTGTGTTTGCGAATGTGGTAGCCCAATAGAATGTGTGTGAGATGATAGATTCGTCGGTCCATATTACGTGAAGTGTGTTATAGCTAAGCATAATTGTCTAGACGGCACTCTTGCTTCATTTTTTGATGCTCTAAATTTTGATAAGATTTTCCATCTCATTGTTTAGCTATTTCGTTTTCTCTTTGGCTTCCTCTCTGACTTGTTGAATGTCTTTCACGTAGTTCTCTTGCAATGAGGAATAAGTGACACAGAGATGTTTTCTTACTTCCCTTTCATTGAGACTAAAGCTGAATACAATCTCAAGCAGTAGCCAAACAATCCGTCTCTCCCATCTCCAATAAAAAATAGTAGCTCAGTGATGTTACAAAAGGGCAGTGATGCATTGGTCATTGGATTGCGAGGGTAAATATGGCCATCAACCCATAAGTTGATTGCCTTGTACCCAAGGTTCCATAGCTAACCTCCAGCATTGGGATTAGATGTGCCAAGTCGCACAATAGCGTACTCTTGCTCTAAATTAGTTTTTAATTGATATCATTTTATCTTGTTGGTAATATCTTGCAGTGGTAGGGAATTGAAGGAAATTTGTGTTAGCTAATCAATCAAATTAGAGAGAAAATATGTATTGGTGACTGCTACAAACAGGTGAAGTTAGTGATGGAGGAAAGACGTAGAGAGTACTCAAAGATAGGAGAAAAGGATTATGTAGTGGAGGGAAGAAAGAGATCGACAAAGATGATTTATGTGTATTTATTGTTAATTTTGGCAAAGGAGTGCAGCTCAATCTTCTTTGAACTCAAATTGTTGATCATGAGTGTGGAGAGAGAAATGTTGTTACACATAGAGGTAATGGAGTTTTTCATTGCTCTCAACTGGAGCTGGAATGGGAGAACCATGAAGGGGGGGGGGGGGAGGGAGAGAGAGAGAGAGAGAGAGAGAGAGAGAGAGAGAGAGAGAGAGAGAGAGAGAGAGAGTAAAAGATAGAAAGACAATAAAGGAAGAGAGAGTGGGAGAGAGAACAGATCTACAAACTTGGAGGATTTGCACTCTGTCAGAAGTAGGCAGCAACTAGAATGTTCCTTTAATGATTGGGAGGGGAAAGTGACAAGAGAGAAAAGAGGGGAAGAAAGAAAGAGATAGAGAGCGAGTTGGCTCACATTTTAGAGAGAGAATGCAATGAGAGAATGTGGAAAATCTGCTTTTCTGACGAGGGGCAAAAAAGTGCCTCCTTTAATGAGACCTAAGTGACAGAGAGTGTTTTATATATTAGAGAGAGAAGAGGGGTGGGAAAAAGACATTTTAAAATCACTTACCTACCTCTCTTTTGGATTACCAAATAGACTATTTTCAAATACAAAATATGGAAATAGAGTTTGTAAACATCTCTGCATAGGCCTTTTTGCCCTCTCTTTTAGGCTTGGTCAAACTTGGCTTAAGCTTTAAGCTGCTCCTTAAACTACCAGCCTCCTATGCCCCATTCACTTCCTAATGTCTTTGGATAGCAACATGGATGTAGTAGAGCAAACGTGGATCATTGGAGTCTTCATATAATCTACTCTCTAGTAAGAATTGTGGGTAATATTGTAATCTATATTCAAGAAAAAAGCTATTAGTATAAAAATAGATACAAAACAAAATCTAATTACTTTACTACATCAACATTCTGACCTTGCTACATCCAAGTCCTTGAGAAGATGAATCTAATGTGTAAGTCACGGAGGCGTTATCCATCTTCATTCATATAAAAAGTGTAGGAATTCATATAAAAATACATGAAGTAAATGAGATTAAAAGACTGTTGAATGCAGCTTTATAAATCTTTTGTAGATAATCCTTTCCCTCTTAATGATTGTACCATCTATGAGGTCATACCATGTTTCATCTATAATTCATAAGAAAATGTTAATTTACATGTGGTGGTGGAAAATCTCTCCTCAACAATTACACCTTGTATGTGTTGAGGTTATAGATGAAGCTACTCTAAATATAACAAATGGGTCCCTTCTATATATAAACCACCATGTGTGTGTATTCTAGACACTTTGGGGTTGCACACTCCAAGTATTGTCTCTTTGTTCTTCTGTTTTTGTTTCTCCTCAATATGGTATCAAAGCGTAATTGCTTTTTTCTTGAAAAAAATAGGGCATTTTTTGCCTCCCTCAACTTCGCGTAGCAAAGATTTGCAATTCAGCAGAACATAAAATTGTCATAAATTTTTCTAGTCAAAACTCCAAGAGTCGTTCTTAAGATTTTCAGGCGTTTTGGAGTTACACGTTATGACAAATTTATCAAATTTTATACCAAGAGTGATTCACAATGAGTTGGGAACTATTTTCAATATGTTTTCAATCAAAACCATCAAAAGGTATGAGCTTTTATTTTGAAATCCATGTGCGTTAAACTTCTTGTTATGAATCTTTGAATTTCTTTTCATGTATCATATACAATTTGATTTGCATAAAAGAAATTAGATTAAGATGTAGTTATGTTGAAATTATATTGTCTTCAATTAGATCCATATTTAATTATGTTGAATTTACATTGTATTCAATTAACTTGATATTAAATTATGTTGAAAGTACCTTGTATTCAATTAAATTTACATATTGATACGCAATATTCCATGATTCATAAATTTTCTTTTCATGCATCATGGGCAATTTTCTTTGTATAGAAGAAATAAGATCAAGAGCTAAGTATATGAAATTTACATATTTTTCAATTGGATACACATATTGAAAGAAGTAGATAATTTGATTGATCTCCATGTTTGCTCTTCATATGTATCACATATATTTTGATACATGTGCATCGAATTATATCAAATTCATTACTTTTAATTTTTTTATTTTGATTTTTTAAATTTTGTATGGTTTATGATAAAGATCAAATCAAGATTATCTTTTATTGAATTTACTGAGAGTTACATGATACTGTTGTAGGTAAAATTATATCCATCATATGATATTTCACACAGAGATTTGATGTATGACGTTTTTCTTGAAGAAAGCGATTTGAATCATTGTGGATATTGAATGGTTATGGATTTGATGATCCATAAAGAGTTGTAATTGCATATATTGAAGAACTATATGTGGATAATATGTGCTATATTGAAAGGTTGATGCTATAGAATTTGTGCTATATTGAAAGATTGATGTTATTGAATTATCTTTGGATAATTCTTCTTATTCTTTTCATGTGGATATCAAAGTTTGATGTTTCGATAATTTCTTTGGATATATCTCAAATACTTATGATTTTGATGATTCATTTTATAATCTTCAGTCGTAATGTTGAGTGGGTGCAAGATCAAGTGTACCCAATTTTGGTAGTTGGGTACAAAGTGTGACATATAACATACATGATTCCAAAACCCTTGCCATATCCACAATGTAATCTCAAAATTGACACCATAGCATGATTCCAAAACAATAATTGTATTCATAACCTGATTTCAGAACAATACTGTATCAAATTCCAAAACCATAAGCATAAACATCAAATAAAGAACATGACAAAAATCACATAATGTCAAAATGTATACAATGAATACAACCATCAAGATCACCATAAGTGCAAAAAGTATAGATGAATTCGATCATCCTCATGGTAATGCCTCACAGTTGCCAGTCTCTCCCTCATCCTGAAGCTAGGACAAAAGAGCTGAAAGTCCATGTTTGTCCTGAATCTCTTATTCATCCTACTACATATATTTCCCTAACACATGATTCTTTATTATGCACACATGCTACACAATTATAATCACATGCTATTTGGTGTAGGCCACATGTTCCTTGACCTTTTTTCACACATGATGCATATCACTTTTCAACATTTAATTCCACCTTCCATTTTGAGCCTATATATGGCAATCATGCTTGACTTGTAATTTTGCTCTCTTATTTTAATCAATCAAGCAAGCCCATTTCCATTTTCAATGAGTACATTCTCTCTTATCTATTTGCTACTTATGTGTTATGAAGCTCTCACTATGATGAATGCTTCATTGGTCTAACCACCTTAGGCATCATATGTGGTATCATACCTTGTAAGTAGTTAGTATCATGTAATTACATTAGTTAGATCCCTATGCTAGATTTAGTGCTCTCTCTTTCTAAGCAGTAAATCCATTTATAGCTCTCTAGGAGTACGCTTATTAAGCTCAAGACTAATTTTATATCTCCTTGGATTTGGGTATATATATATATATATGGCCACTTCCCTAACCAAGTGATTAGAGCTAATTAGGATTGAGCACTATATTATGTGTCAAATTCATTAAGTTCAATAAATGTGTTTTTATGCACAATAGCCTTGACTTTCTTGATTTCATCTTGAAGATTGCTCCAACAATACTCTTGTTTTTGGGATAACTTTGTTGAAATTGTAGCTTTTATTTTTTGGAGCTTCTCAATCTACAAACAAGTGCTTGCATAGCCCATCACAAGATCTTTTGATCGAATTTCAATCTAGTCATCCTATGCCATGTTTGGATTATGCATGAGAAAGCAACGGCTTCATTAAGTTTGTCAAAAAATGCTTGCACAACCCATCACAAGAGCTTGTGATATAGTCCTCCTATGCCATGTTTGAATTATGCATGAGAAAAAAATGGCTCCTAGGCACTCATTCTGCTCATTAAGTGTGTGTGTGTGTGTGCACGTGTGTACATGCGCACAGGTGTGTGTGTTCCTTTTGAGCATGTGTGCATGTGTACCCTTTGAAAAGGTGTTGAAGAATTCAAACAAACCCTTTTGAATACACTTTCCAGCTCTGAACCAAAGGATTCCTAGAGATTTCAAAGGCGAAGTACCTATTGTTAAAAAATTAATAAGAAGAAGAAGAATGGGATGTCAACACCGTCTATTATGAGAACATTGTTCCAAACCCAAAGCTTGGTGGTGAGACATACACTTTTGCATTATCTTATGATCCATATGTAGTTACCCTAAGTAACCATATTAGGCTCCACAACTAGAATCCATGCAGCTCATGAGGGCAACTATTGGGGTAAGCCTTTAGGTTACACTCAATATGTGTCCAACCCCTAAAGGCAAGCATACTAAGTATGCACCTTATGTGCATGAATGCATCCTATTACATATATTTCCCTAACACATGCTTCTTACTATGCATGCATGGTACACAATTATACTCACATGCTATTTGGTGTGGCCCACATTCTACTTGACCTTTTTCCACATGTGGTGCATATCACTTTTTAGCATTTAATGCCACCTTTCATTTTGAGTTTATATATGACCATCATGCTTAGCTTGAATTTTTTTTCTCTTATCATAATCAAACAAGAAAGTTTATTTCCATTTTCCTCGAGTACATTATCTCTAATTTATTTCCTGCTAATTTGTTTTGAAGCTCTCACTGTGATGAATGCATCGTTGGTCTTTCCACCTTAGGAATTATAGTTGTAACATTTAATGGTCTAGTAACTTGTGTGTAGCGGAATATAGCATAGACATATTGAGCATTTCATTAACACTAGAATGGTAACAGGACACTTTTATGTCCTTGGACACTTTTGTGTCCTGTTAAGTGACCATTTTTCTTGAATTATTTGAAGAGTATGAAAATGAATTTCTAGGTTCTATATATCCACAAAAGTTGCCTTATGAGATGAAAAAAACTTAGTATTTCTTTTGGAGTATTGATCTCACCATTAACCTTACTCTTGCACAACATTTTTGAACCTAAACTGTGTGAAAAAACGGGTCCTATTTTTGGATTTTTTTCAATTTTTGGCAACTATACCACTCTAAACTTCATGTCTGTGAGTTTTAGATGGCTAGAGGTTAGGCCTTCATAGTTCTCAACATGTTTTGATACTTTTAGGGAGAGCTAAGTGTTAAAATTGAAAGTTATGACCAATTTACAAGAATTGTATAATCCTGTTTTTTGGCAAAAATTAGCACTTTTATGATTTTTTTGGTGGCTTTCTTGATATCCAAATTCAATTTTGATTGTGTAAGTGTAATTTATAACATAAAGCTAATCTTCCTTGAGTTTTGGGGGACCTAATATGCTATATAGCATAGTATACGATGATGGTTGAATTTTTTGATTGTTTAAGAATACGATACATTTTAGAGTAGCAAGTATAACTTTCTCAATATTGCTAGTTTCTTAGGCCAATTGTGTGTATTTTGTAGGTAGTAACCATATCTAATCATAGACTACAAACTTGGCTAGATATTGAGTAGTTTCTATGGGTTTCTAGAGGTCATAATGCTAAACCCAATTTTTTCATGTTTGCTGTATTTAGCACTTTATCATTGCCCCCAAGGTTCAAATTGTAAGAGATCCATTATCTTTTTGACACGCTCCATGGCTCGTTTTGAATCCAAAGGCCCAAAGGGAACTAAGACAACATGCATATAGTATCTGTATTGAGCGTGACTATAGAAACTTTGATGATAGGTCCGTAGAATGGCAAAAATGCAACTTTTTTGTACCTATTTTTTTTACCCAAAAAAAAATTAGTGAGGTAAAAGCAACCATATGTTTTGGTCACCAACCCATTGAAGTTAACGGGGCATTTTATCTCATGTCCTACAAAAATCCCCACTCTTATTTATATGCAATCAACCGTAAGAAATTGTGTTTTGGGCAAAATGCACTGGTCCATCAACTTTGGAGGCTTGTAGTGACCAAGGGATGAGAAAAATTACAAGTTTCTCATTTTTTCCATATGTAGTAGTTATTGAACTATAAGCTCATGAAAGGATTTTTCAAAATGAGTGGATCTACTATGGTTTTGGAAATTTTTCCCAAAACCCTGAAAGGACACTTTTATGTCCTGTTAGGTTACCATTCTAGTGTTAAGAATATATTCCTAATGAGCATAGCAAGAGTGCTTGGATGGAGAGAGAGAAAAAATCATAACACCTAGTTAGATAGGCATGATTAATACTTCAAAAAAAGAGAGAAACTAAGCTATTGACAATAGTGGAGGACCAGATTTTCATGGAGCATGTCCCCCTCCAAAAGGCTTTGTATCATAGGTTTCCCCCATCAAGGGAGACATTTTACAATACAATACTTTTTTTTCCTTCAATAACTTGCTGGTGCAATGAAGATGGAAGCTTCAAGCACCAATCTCACACTTAAAAACACAACATCAATTCCCTCACGGTCTCAGACCCAGGACCTCACTCACCTTCAAAGATGGTGAGAGCTAGAGGGGTATGACAGTAGGTCAAGAGGGAGAAGGAGTATTCTTACAAGAAAGAAGTATGTCTCCTCACATAATCACTCTTAATAGCTTAGCATAGCTTAGTAACTAGCATGGTAGAGCATGCATTGGAGCTTGGCTGTTGGTTGGAGTTGCATCACAAAGCCAAGAGTTGTTGGTGTAAGCCTCCCTTCTCACAAGTTTGGAGTACATGATGACATTTCCAGTAACCTTCTCAAGTTTTACTGGAAGTGATAGCCTTGTGACATGTGTTCCCCTTTCCCCTTTTGTGAGAGATTTAGGTATTTAGATAATTCAATTAAACTCTCATTGTACCTCTTAGTATTCTAGCCAATAGGAATCAGGCAAGCCATTGGGCTGTTGAATGCTCATTGGACCCATTGGGAGACTGTCCAATAGTCTTCTAGAGATCCTAATTTCTATTGGTTATTTTATCAAGTATTTTTAAATGAATTAAACTAAATTTACTCTAGCCTAATTTTCAGTGGTCCACCTCTATAGGATTTGAATGCACCTTGGGGGCAACTAGTACTGGGGTAGGAAGATGACATGTGTCCACTATGCCCTTTGTGTAAAGGGATCTTGGAAGAGTGTATGTGTGTTTCTCTCTCACCCCCTACAAATTGGGCTTGCCCCCTCCTATCTAGGGTGATGTAAAGACTTTATGGTCTTCACATAAGGATCCAGGTTTACCTAGAGTTTGACCATTGGACATTACCTTTGAATTTTGGAACCTTCGGGGTCTTTGAAGCCCATTGATGCACATTGATCTTTTGTAGATGGCCCCCCCTTTGGATCCTATTTTACCTCCTTTGGATACCTACTGTGATGGGTCTGCCAGTCTAACCAATATTCTAGCTTTTTCTCCCCTAGCACTTCCCCATATCATTAGGCAAAATTTGGACCGACAAAGGGCCCTTTTAAGGAGTTTGACTTTACCTCTCTCTACCAAAACGAGCGCATGGATAAATTTTTGCAAACAAACTTCAAAGTTGGCGGAGGTTTGACAGATAGAATGTCCTCTTGAAGCTCTATCTAGTGATATATAGCACGCCATGAGATTCCTCATATTTTAGAAGATTCTTTTTTTGATTCACCTATGATGTGACAACTCTGTCGGAATCTAAGTGAATCCAAAAAAGAATCTTCTAAAATATGAGAAATCTCATGGCGTGCTATATATCAGTAGATAGAGCTTGAAGAGGAAATTCTAACTGTCAAACCTCCTCCAACTTTGGAGTTTGTTTGCAAAAATTTATTCATGCGCCCATTTTGGTAGAGAGAGGTAAAGTCAAACTCCTTAAAGAGCCCCTTTCTGAGTCCAAATTTTGCCTAATGTAAATGATCAGTTTAACATGAGAAAATCGTTTAGGAGAATTATATATTAGTTATTATGACATTACCTCTCTCTTGAAATCATAGTTGTCCTCGACTATGAGGTAGAGACAATAAATCCTAGTCATTAGTCCGTTTACTAGCGGGTAGAGGATCCCTATTTTACCCTACAACATCGTTCCACAATGGACGACTAATCCATTTAATGCTTGAGAGCCTAAGCTACCACAAGAATGTGTGCGCATTAGTCCAATCAATATTCCATAGTAGAGTGACAAGATCCACTTGGTGTTTGGAAGACGTGGATATGCTCTCTCAAGGGATTGGCAAAGGATGAAGCAATCCACGTTGCTTCCCTCTATCAAACTTCGTCTTTTGGCATACCATAGATTTAGAAACATACTCTTGTATGTTTTATTTCATGGCAAGCCAATAGAAATATGTTTCTATTTTGGGTATATTGAATCACTCTATGCCCCGCATAAGGAGGAGCATGAGATTCATGCATTACTTTCTCATGTAATGAGTTAGTAACACATAATCAATTTCCATAGAGAAGATAACCATCTTGTAAGGTAAATGGTTCCTCTTTGTTCCCTAGTGCAAGGGCTGAAATCACATCTCTAAAATTGGGATCAATAGCGTACTCACCTATCATAGAAGATAGATCATTTTGAGTTCCTATGGAGACCGCATTCACTCTCGATGGTCTTGAGAGTGCATCGGCTACTTAATTGTGCTTGCCAGCAATGCGAGCAATATGAAAATGAATTGCGAAAGGAAATTTTCCCACCTCATTTGTTTGTCGGAGAGCTTGGTATGCATCATGAAGTACTTAAGGCTTTGGTAATCCGTCCACAAAATGAAAGGAGTCCCCAATGAATAGTGCTTCCACGAGGCTTAAGGCATGTAGAACTGCAAAGGGTTCCTTTTCATATATTCCTAGAACTTGCTCAACAAGGTCAAGCCTTTGACTTTCATAGGCTATGGCGTGCCCTTCATGGAGCAAAACAACTCCAAGGAAATCTCCACAAGCGTCACATTGGACCTCAAATGGCTTTGAGAGATCCGACAATGTAAGCACAGGTTGAGAGATAAGCTTTTTGAAAGAATTTTTCTCCTTGGAAGACCATGTATACCTAGCGTTTTTCTTTTTTAGGTCATGTAGTGGTCCCACAATTTGTGAGAACTTTTCTATGAAGCATCCATAATATGCACGCATACCTATAAAGATTCTTAGTTCATGTAGATTCCTTGGATTAGGCCATCCTTTTATTGCCTCTAGCTTTGATGGATCCATTTGGATGCCATCTTGAGAGATAATGTGACCTAAATACTTAATCTCTTGTAAGGAAAATTTACTTTTCTTTCGATTAATATAAAGTTTATTCTCTCGTAAGACTTCAAATATTACCTGGAGGTGTTGCTTGTGTTAAGTATGGAGCCTGATTTACCCTTGTAATTTGCTGTGGTAAAAGCGCACATTTGTAAGGCCCCCATTATGAGGAGAAGCCATCGTGCGTGAAGGAAAATCACTCACCGGAAACCAAAAATTTCACGGACAAGAATCAGGGGCAACTTTAAAGGCAACTTTCGCCGGAATATTCCTTTTCGCCGGAATATTATGGCCGGACGGCAGCCGGAAAGTGGTCGGAAAACAACCAGTCGGTTGGCCGGTGGCCGGTAGTCAATGGCCGATGGCCGGTGGTCGGAAGTCAATGGCCGGTGGCCGGTGGTTGGAAGTCAATGGCCGGTGGCCGGTGGCCGAATTCAATGGCCGGTGGCCGAATTCAAAAGCGGCCTTGTCTTCTCAAGGGCGGCCACACATGGGCGGATTGGAGGGTCCGATTTGGACTTATTCGCACAAGGGCGGCTACACATGGCTGTCTCTCATAAGAGAGGGCAGCCCTTTTGGCCTATAAAAGGAGGCCATTTCTACACAAATTTCATAGTGTGAAGTTGATGCAACAAGGTGAGTGTGAGGTGGTGAGAGTGAAGCAAGGCGGGAGCTCCATTAAGGGTATAATCCCTTTGTAAACTACTTCTTGTTTTGAAGTACTAAAGCCATTGAGTGGCTGCTTTCCCGTGGACGTAGCCCACATTGGGTGAACCACGTATATCGTGTGTACTCTCTCTCTCTCTCTCTCTCTCTCTCTCTACACTATAATCTCGTGTATATAAATTTGTCTCTCTCCATTAAGTAATCTACTCAATTATCTATTTAGCTACGTCTTATTTCCTAACAGCTTGTGTTTGTCTAGTGAATTAGAGTAGATGATTATATCATCAAATAACACTCTAGTAAAGGTTCGGTGAGGCCTGAATAGCTTCTCCATCAAGCGGTTAAATGTGGCTTGTGCATTGGTCAAGACAAAAGGAATGAAAATGTATTTGTAAAGACCAAACGTAGTGCGAAATGCGATCTTTACAATGTCTTGATCAGCTATCCTTATTTGTTGACGGTTTTTAGGTCAATCCTATTGAAGTAGGTCGACCCTTGCAGCTTATCAAATAGGTCTTCTACCCATGGAACGGGAAACCTATTCTTGAAAGTGATCCTATTTAGTGCTCTATGGTTGACACACATACGATATGTGCCGTCTTTCTTTTTCCCTAATAGTAGGGGTGAACAAAATGGAGATGAGCTAGGCCTAACCATGCCCTTCTCAACTAACTCATGCACTTGCCACATAATCTCCTCTTGTTGAGCTTGGGAAACTCTATAAGAAGGTTTATTAGGCGGTGAATTTCCTGGAAAAATTTTAATTGCATGGTCATCATTGCCTTGTTTAGGAGGTAGTTCACACGGGATGTCGTCATTAAAAACATCTTGAAATCCCTTGAGAAAATTGGATAACTCTAATTCCTCGTGATTGTTTATATTTTCTTTAGCTAAAGCATTAGGTTCATTTTGAGAATCTTTAACAAAAATCATGTACACAAAAATTGACTTATTGAAAGCTTGCATATATACAATGGGTATGGTCTTACCCAACTCCTTAGCATCTATGTACATATCTTTTTCCTTGAACCTAAAGTAGATTTTCCTTTCATGGAATTTAACATTGGCAGGCATTCAATCAAACCATGGCGCCCCTAGGATTACATCCTCATCCTTGAGGGGAGAGATAAAGAAGTCCTCTTTGTCCACATAGCTTTGGACATGGAGCCTCAATTTCCCAATTAAGGGAGTGACTGAGGCTTCTTGCCCCTTGAAAGCACCATTGGCAGGTAGGACATCTCCCATCTCATAGGCTTGGACGTCTAGCTTGGTGGCCAACTCTATGGATATGGAATTGTGAGTAGAACCTGTTGAGCTTATATGTGAAGCTACTCAATATATGGCTTCTCTATATATGGCACCTAGGTCCCCTCTATATACACCCACCATTATATTATAAAATCATTGATTGTACAAATGTTCATGAGGAGCTACATCACTCGTTTTACAATGAATATTTAACGAAGATCTACGTCACTCCTTTTACAATGAATGTTTTATGAGGAGTTACATTACTCCTATCCTATCAAATACAATAATGAATACAAAGGTTCAATAAAGAGGTGTAAAGGCTATAGATTAGCTCATAATCAGAAGTGTCTCTGTGAATCTGTTGTGTAGATTGTCATCAATATGGAATCACCAAACATGTCTTCATAACTCTTAAAGAGAGAGCACAGAAATAGAACCCCAAAGTGTGTAGAATGCACACATGAGATGATGTATATATAGAGGGGACCTCGGTGCCATATATAGAGAAGCCATATATTGAGTAGCTTCACATATAAGCTCAACACCCCCACTCAAATAAAGGTCCCTAACTGTGGATGAAAAAACCCCTGGGGGATCAAGGGAAAAACCCACAGCTCTATATACACCCACCGTTATATTATAAGAGGAATCTCAAAGCTTGAGCGAGATTCTCCGAGCAATCCATAAAACGAGCGAGATAGGGCAAGGCACATATACAAAACAAAAACCAAAGATGATTTCTTAGGTGACTTCAAGCACAACAACAAAAAAATTAATTGAAGATTGCACCTATTTTGACCGACAAAACCCTTTGAACAAGGTTTGGGTAGAGTGTTTTCTTTGATGGGCTAGAACACTTGGAACCATTATAATGGCATGTCGATACTCGTCTCCAATTTCAGTCCCCCAATCAAAGGATTAAACCACAAGCTTTATACTAAAAAGGTAAGGTTGTTGCCACTAAACTAATCTAATGAATAAGGAGAGTTTGGGAGCTCTTCACTTCTTCTTCTTCTTCTTCTTCTTCTTCTCCTCTCTCTCACTCTACATCAAGTTATTATGGGTCTTCAGAAACGTTTAGAGATACCAAACGTCAACTTTGATCTGAGCCTGCCCTCAATGAGATTGACACCCTCCTCCTCAGTTTGCCCCATGGACCTCTATATCTGTGCTACGTGAGAATGGATAGGGATCATCTCTCTCTCTCTCTCTCTCTCTCTCTCTCTCTCTCTCTCTCTCTCTCTCTCTCTCTCTCTCTCTCTCTTTGTGTCTCTCTCTCCCCTCCCTTTTAATGGGGTGTAATAATTGCCATTCGGCTTGGAAGGAAATAACAACGAAGAGGAAAGAAAAGGAAGAATCTCTGTTAGGGAAAGGATTGTTACCATATACATGTGGTAGTGATGTGTGTAAACACACTAGGACTGCCGGGGCATTTTTTCCTTCTTTAGGAGGTCTTTTCCCCCATGCATTGTATATACGCCCATCACTCTAGGGCTATCTATCCTTCCATTGCACACTAAGTAACACACTCTCTATTGTGTGCCTTGAGCTTCCTTAGTCTTCTCCAAGCTGTGTGTGTTTCTCTGCAACCCTAATTCCAACAATTGGTATCAGAGCAGGTCACGTCCTCCCGGGCTTAGTCGCCAGCTGCTCTAGCACACGCCTGCTCACTTCTCCGATTTCAGTGAGCTTTGGCAAGCGTTCGCAGGTCGACAAAAATTTTGGGCTCATTTCGGCCTCCGTTTCCAGTACAGGAAGTACTGCACAGGCTATTTCGTCATTTTGTGCATAATTTTTGTCAGCGCCGTTTTCTGCATAACAGGTGCCTTATAGTCTTCTACGGTTTGTGCTATATAGCACAGGTTGTTCCCGCTCCATTTCTCCTATTTTCAAGAAGTTTTCACATCAGGTGCAGCATTTACCATGGCTGACAACAACAACACAGATGTGTTCAAGATGTTTGCTGCTGAGGACAGGTTGGATGGGGAAAACTGTTGAGATGTCGAGCTCTACACCTTGAGCTGGCATCCACTACGGGTCTTGGCCGCTTACGGCATTTACTCACTGGCGCGTTAGGTGACCGACACAGAGGATCTCTGCCAGTGATTCTACAGCTGGACTACACTTATAGTGCCAACCTAGTACGCTTCTAGCGAGTTCACACTTAGTGACCGCATGTACATATGTGCTATTTTTCAGCTTTAGCACTTAGTCATTTTGTACTCTCTTTTCTGTGAAGAAGAAGAAGAAGCTTTCCATCTCTGTGTGCTTTGTGCTTGTCTTGTGTAGCTCTCTTGCATCCTCATTCTTTACATGGTATTAGAGCCTGGTGCAGGCAAGAGAGGCTAAGAGAGCAAGAGCATCACCATCCCTTCGTTCGCAATCCACGACCAAAGTGCAGTATACAAAGATTTACTGTACAAGTACAGTGGTTTTGAAACGCTTGATTGTGGACACTCGTTGAGTGTAGAAAGCGTTACAGGAACCACGATAGCAGGTTCAGCAGATTTGCAGGTTTTTGCAGATTGCAGCTATTTTGTCTTAGTGCTTCAAGATGTCTGACGGTTTCAGTCAGATTGTTACTGAGAAGCTTGAGAAAAATAACTACCCTGCATGGAAGTTCAGAATAACAAATTTCCTAAAAGGAAAAGGTTATTGGGACTATGTAGAAGGAGACAATGAAAAGGAACCAGAGATTCCGGAGGCAAATGCTACAACAGAACAAAGGAAAGCTTTGAGGGACTGGCAACAAGGCCAGAGCAAAGTGATGTATTGGCTTTCTATGAGCATCACAGATGGCATGATGGGCTATCTACAGGATGCTGAAACCCCCGCCATTGCATGGAGAAACTTAGGCAGAGTGTTCGAGGTGAACACCAAGGCCAGGAAGCTTCAACTAAAGTCGGAGCTAAATCAGGTTAAGAGGAACAACCTCTCCATCAATGATTATGCCTTGAAGATCAAGAGTATCATTGAGGCTCTTGGATCTATTAAAGTCTCAGTGGAAGATGATGACATTGTCCGTGCATGCTTGGATGGTCTAGGAGATGAGTATGTACATTTCAGGTCTTCCATGAATATAAGAGACGACATCCCCGTGTTCCAAGATTTGATTTCTATGCTTATTCTTGAGGAGAAGAACCTTGACACATCTTCTTCTCATGGCAGAAATAATTCTGAACAGGCCTTCTATTCTAACTCCAACAGAGGTAGAGGTAGAGGTCGTGGTCGAGGCCCAAGGGGTTGTAGGGGCCAATTTCTGGAAGGTCAATCAAATCAAAACAATACAGGTGGTAGGGGAAACCAGTCTCAAGGCAGGGGGAGTCAAAGAGGTCGTGGTGCAGGATCAAGCAGGCAGCAACATACTCCAGATAGCAGAGAATGTTGGACTTGTGGTGAAAGAGGTCACATGTCACGTGACTGTCCAAAGGGAAAAGCAAGTAGAAAGAGAGAACAGGGCAACTATGCATCTACTAGCAGAGATGTAGATGACAGAAAAAACGAGCGCATGTTTGTTATGCAGCATGTAATGAATACAATGACTGCAGAGAATTCCACCCAAGATGATGTTTGGTATGTGGATTCAGGTGCCTCTAATCACATGACGTCTCGTGGAGAGTGGTTTAGAGATATGCGCAAACCAGATGTGTCAGGCTATGTGCAGACAGGAGATGACACAGCTCACCCCATTGCTCATGTAGGGGACATACCTCTAAATACGAAGAGTGGGAAATCAAAGTACTTAGCAGATGTACTTCATGTCCCAAACATTACAAAGAATCTTGTTTCTGTTGGACAAATGGTTGAGCAGGGTTTGCAGGTTCGCTTCAATCCAAATGGCTGTTATGTAGAAGATTTCCAGAATGGCTGTAAGCTGATCACAGAGGGCAAATGTGTGGGCAGAATGTTTAGGCTGAATGTAGACATGCCTGAGGTAAAAGCTGCATTATTTGCACAGCGCACAGGTGTTGTGGCTGATGTTGACATTTGGCACAAACGCATTGGCCATGTCAATGAGCAGAGATTGCGCAGCATGCAATCAAAACAGATTGTAAAAGGTTTGCCCAAATTCAAGGTGGATGGTATGCATAAAGTGTGTGCAGCATGCCAGTTTGGAAAACAGTCAAAGGGCTCATTTCCACATGAGCGCAATGTATGTAAAAGGCCACTTGAGGTGGTGCACACAGATGTTTGGGGTCCAACCGATACTGCAAGTATACATGGTTGCAGGTATTATGTCTCTTTCATTGATGACCATACAAGGAAAGTATGGGTCTACTTCATGCGTAACAAAAGTGAAGTGTTTGGTCACTTTCAAGACTTCAAAGTCATGATTGAGAAGGAGACAGATATGCAAATCAAGACATTGAGGTCAGATGGAGGGGGAGAGTACTTCTCCAATGATTTTTCAGATTTTCTGCGAATGCATGGTATACACAGGCAGTTTACATGCAGATATACTCCACAGCAGAATGGGGTTGCAGAAAGGAAAAACAGGCACATTGCAGAGGTTGCACGTGCATTGATGAATGAGAAGAACATGCCTCATCATTTCTGGGCTGAAGCTGTAAATACAACTGTGTACATTATGAACAGGACACCTACAGCTGCGGTGCATGATGTAACACCTGAGGAAAAGTTTACAGGTACAAAGCCTGATTTGGCACACTTGAAAGTGTTTGGCTGCATAGCTTACGTGCATGTACCAGATGAGTTGCGTAGGAAATTGGATCCTAAAGCAGAGAAATGTATTCTTGTGGGATATTCCCTTGAACAAAAGGGGTACAGGTGCTACAATCCTACTACACGAGAATTACGAGTGAGCAGAGATGTAGTCTTTGATGAGATGAGCAGCTGGTACAGTAATGCACATGGCACTATTGGGGCTGATGTGGTTGTACAAAATGTGAGGCCACAGTCACAGGTTTTGAGTGGACCACAAGAGTCCTCTTCTCGTGGCTCTGTTGAGAAACCATGGAATGGTAGACTACGTACGCAGGTTACTCCACAAACAGGTATAGGGAATGTATCACGAAAAGGAAAGGAAAAGGTTGATGAACCTCCCTTTATGGTTGATGCATCATCAGGTTTTTCACATGTAGACATGGATTCAGATGGTTCTGAACAAAGTCTTAATGAGGAATTTGGAATTCCGGCTGTCAGGACACCTGGTGTAAGGAAAGTACAAGAAGATGCTAGAGGGAAAAGGAGTGACCCAGGACTGCGCAGATCTAATAGAGTCAGAAATCCAGTTCAGAAATTGACTTATGATGGGTATCTAGCGCATCACCAAGCCTACATGGCTAAGGTGATACAGGATGTGGAGCCCACATGTTTTGAGGATGCAGTTGGAAATGTGCATTGGGATGATGCAATGAATGAAGAGATGGCTGCATTGGAAGCAAATGACACATGGGAGTTGGTGCCATTGCCAAGTGGCAAGAAAGCTATTGGCTGTAAATGGGTGTATAAAACCAAGCATAAGGCTGATGGTAACATTGAGCGTCACAAGGCAAGGCTGGTCGCAAAGGGTTATGCACAGACGTATGGCATAGACTATGAGGAGACCTTTGCTCCAGTGGCAAAGATGACGACTGTGAGAGCTGTCATAGCAGTGGCTGCATCTAGAGGATGGATTATGCATCAAATGGATGTAAAGAATGCCTTCTTGAATGGTGAGTTGCAAGAGGAAGTGTATATGGATCAGCCACCTGGTTATGTCGATCCAGGTTACCCAGATTATGTATGTAGACTTCTCAAAGCTTTGTATGGTTTGAAGCAGGGCTCTAGAGCATGGTATGACAGGATTGCCAAGTATCTTGTCAGTATTGGTTTTAGGAGAGCTCATGCTGATCATTCACTCTATGTACGTGAGAGTGATGTGGGGATTGTGGTCATTACCATATATGTAGATGACCTTATTATTGTTGGTGACAATGCTATGGAGATTGACCATGTGAAGGGTCTTCTCAAACAGGAGTTTGAAATGAAAGATTTGGGCGAGTTGCATTACTTTCTTGGCATTGAGGTGATCAGGACTCCAGAGGGTGTATGGCTATCACAGAGACAGTATGCCTTGGACATGTTGTCAAAGTATGGTATGGCTGATTGTAAGCCAATTTCTATTCCCTTGGATGTGAATGCAAAGCTGAGTGCAGAGAAGGGTGATGTTGTTGAGGATGTCAACATGTACAGGAAGATTGTGGGTAGTCTAATCTACTTGACTATCACGAGGCCAGACTTGAGCTACACAGTAGGCTTGGAGAGTCAGTTCATGCAACTTCCGAGGAAGCCACATTTGGATGGAGTACGACGCACACTTAGGTATGTGCAAGGTACTCTTGACTACGCATTGTTCTATGCAGCAGATGCACCATTAGCATTGTATGGGTATACAGATGCAGATTGGGCAGGTAGCATTGTTGATAGGAGATCTACGAGTGGCTTCATGTTCTCTTTTGGGAGTGCTGCTGTTACTTGGAGCAGCAAAAAGCAGCCTACGATTGCTTTATCGAGCACAGAGGCCGAGTACAGAGGTGCAGCAGTTGCGGCGCGCGAGGTAGCTTGGCTACGCACATTACTTGAGGACTTGGGAGTGCAGGTGGACCAGCAGATTGTCATTCATTGTGACAACCTCAGTAGCATGCAGTTGGCTAGGACCCCAGTGTTCCATGCTAGGACCAAACACATAGAGGTCCATTACCACTACGTTCGAGAGCGAGTGTTGGCGGGCGACATCGACTTGGTCTACGTCAGCACAGAGGAGCAGATAGCGGATATCTTTACCAAGGCCCTCGGAGCTGAGAAGCTTCGACGTTTCCGAACTATGCTTGGACTCTGCGACATGCAGAGCTCGAGGGGGAGTGTTGAGATGTCGAGCTCTACACCTTGAGCTGGCATCCACTACGGGTCTTGGCCGCTTACGGCATTTACTCACTGGCGCGTTAGGTGACCGACACGGAGGATCTCTGCCAGTGATTCTACAGCTGGACTACACTTATAGTGCCAGCCTAGTACGCTTCTAGCGAGTTCACACTTAGTGACCGCATGTACATATGTGCTATTTTTCAGCTTTAGCACTTAGTCATTTTGTACTCTCTTTTCTGTGAAGAAGAAGAAGAAGCTTTCCATCTCTGTGTGCTTTGTGCTTGTCTTGTGTAGCTCTCTTGCATCCTCATTCTTTACAACAACTACCCTATGTGGGCTTATATGATGCAACATGTTCTTGTGTCAAAGGGTGTCTGGAACATTGTGTAGGGCATTGATGTACGTCCTGGTTCTGATGATGTAGGCGATGTTGAGGATGTTGCAGGTCTTGCTGCAAGGATTGCAGCTGTTAGAGTTGTTTTGCCTATGATAGAACAAGCTCGTTGGGATGTTAAGGATGCGCAGGCTCATGCATTGATTGCGTTTTCTATGAAGCGCACCATTGTTCCTCACATCCGTTCAGCAAAATCTACAAAATAGGCTCGGGATATTTTAGCAGGTCTTTATGCAAGCCGCAATGAGGCTAAAATTGGTTTGCTGCGTAAAGAGCTGGAGTCGAAGATTATGCATGAGGAAGATGATATGGACACTTTCCTTGCTAGTGTCAAGGATATCAGTGAGCAGCTTATTTCTACAGGTGAAGTCATTTCAGATAGTTCCCTTGTGCAGACTTTTGCTAGTACTTGGAGACTTATGACCCAAGGAAATCCTGAAGTTGTCAAGTTTGATGCATTATGCACATTGCTGTTGCAAGAGTCACTTTCCAGAAAAAACAGGACTAGGCAGTGTGCAGTTGAACAGGCTTTTATTGCTTCTCAAAGAAAGGGTGGTAACAGTAATGCAACCACTTCTTATGGTTCTGCTACGAGTGGAAAAAATTATGTTCCTAATGCTTCTGCTGGCAGCACTTCGTCTAGCAATTCTGGTGATAAGGGCAAAAAGAAGATGCGTTGCCATTATTGTAAAGCCAATGATCACTTGATCAAGTCGTTTCCTAAGTTGAAGGCCAAAGAGGCTAAGAAGAAAGAGGGTGGTTCCACTGCAAATGCTGGTTCCACTACAAATGCAGCCATTGTTGAGTCTTCTGTGAAAGGAGTGTGTTGCTGATGTTGATGCAGAATGAGCGTTTAGCGTAGAGTGCACTTACAATCCTGTTGTCCATGATGCATGCTTGTCAGTTGCTGCAGATTCACATGTGTGGTATTTCGACAGTGGTGCTACAAAGCACATTACCTCACATCGTGAATTGTTTACTTCTCTCGAGTCTGTCCCTCATGGGAATTCAGTCACTTGTGCCAACAATGCCTCTTATCCAGTTCAGGGAGTTGGAAAGATTGTGCTTATTGCTGCTAATGGCAGTTCCTTCACACTTGTTGATGCACTTTATGTACCTGGGATCAAGAAGAATCTCTTGTCTGTATCCGCACTTGCTAGACTTGGACTTGTAGTCAAATTTGTGGATGACAAATGTACAGTTCATGATCTCAGTTTTGGTGATGAAATTGTTGCATCTGGCCCTTTGTGTCGTGGGCTGTATAAGCTCACTTTGTATGACAAGTGTGGAAAAATTTTTGCAAATGCTGTTGCAGATTCAAGGGCTATTTCACATGCAAAAATTTGGCATGCACATTTTGGTCATCTGAATTTTGCCAGTTTGCTGCGTTTGCAGAAATCTGATATGGTTGCTTCTTTGCCGCATCTTGAAGCACCTGTCAAACACGTTCTAAATTTCCAAAGGATGGTTCAGTTCCGGCCACATGCAGGTTGCAGCTTGTGCATAGTGATGTTTGTGGGCCCATGCAAACTCCGTCTTTGGGAAATTACCTGTACTTCGTGACTTTCATTGATGATTACTCCAGGCATGCATGTGTATTTCCGCTTAAAGCGAAGTCCAAAGTCTTTATGTGCTTCAAACAATTTCTGGCTATGGCTGAAAATGTCTCGAAATGTACTATGGGCACCCTCCGTTCCGATCGAGGGGGGGAGTATATGTCTCATGAATTTAATCCATTTTTGGCTAGTCGTGGGATAAAACACCAATGTACAGTGCCTTATACGCCTCAGCAAAATGGTGTTGCTGAGAGGAAAAATAGGTCACTGACGGAAATGGCACGATGTATGGTCAAAAGTCAAGATTTGCCGCATTCTTTTTGGCTTGAGGCCATCATGTGTGCCACTTATGTACTAAACAGGTGTCCTACGAAAGCTTTGCAGTCTATTACTCCATATGAAGCATGGCATGATAGAAAGCCTTCTATTGAGCACATGAGTGTTTTTGGCTGTTTGGCATATGCTTTGGTGCCACAAGTGCAACGCAGAAAATTGGATGATAAGGCTGTCAAATGTATTTTTTTTGGTTATAGTGCTAAAAGCAAAGGTTACAAGTTGTATCATCCGCAAACAAAACATATTCTGGTTTCTCGGGATGTAGTGTTTGTGGAATATTCTGTTTAGCCCTTGCTGTCATGTACTAGAGACAGTAATGTAAGCTCACAGGACATTTATGACACTTTGTTGCCTCTTTTCAGTGGTGGAAATACGAATGTAAGTTCCAATGAGGCAAATTTACAGCCTATGGGGGTTTCTGAAAATGTTTTAGATCAGCCTGTTACTGATGCAGATGTACATGATGTACTTGATGAGGAAAGGGCTGAAAATGAGTAGGCTAGAGGTATGCCAAAATGGCTGGTGCACACTTTGCGTGACAGTAAATTGGATGCACCTTTTTCTAGTCGTACTCGTTCAAGCTCTCGCCATGCATCTTATGCATCAGATTGTTATTCTTTGGCTGTGTCTAGCTTACATGATGTTGAGGAGCCTCTGACTTTTGATGAAGCACAAAATTCAGAAAATTGGATGGCAGCCATGCAATCAGAATATGATGCACTTATAGAAAATGACACATGGACTTTATGTGATTTGCCTCCTGGAAAAAAGGCCATTGGTACGAAGTGGGTTTACAAGTTGAAACGCAAGCCGTATGGTGAGATCGATCGCCATAATGCTCGACTTGTTGCAAAGGGTTATGCACAACAAAAAGGCATAGATTATGGAGAGACTTTTGCTCCCACTTGTCGTATGACTACTGTGCGTTTTCTATGTGCGTTGGCAGCTCATTTTGGTTGGGATGTACATCAATCAGACATTGTTACTGCTTTCTTGAATGGTGACATATTTGAGGAAGTTTATGTAACGCAGCCTCACGGTTTTTTCATAAAAGGACAAGAGGACAAAGTGTGCAAATGTAACAAGGCTTTGTATGGGTTGAAGCAATCTCCTTGTGCTTGGTATGAGAAAGCTGACACTCATTTGGTCAAACAAGGCTTTCGTAACAGTCCAACAGAAAGCACATTGTATGTAAAGCGTGAGGGTGATGTACTTCTCATTGTGGTTCTTTATGTTGATGATTTGCTGATCACTGGACCAAATGAGAGACACATTGCTGAATTTAAGGCTGATTTGAATGCTTCTTTCAAGATGAAAGATTTGGGGCTGTTGCATCATTATTTGGGAATACAGTTTAAGCAGTGTGATGGTGGTATTGCCTTGTGTCAGAAACGTTACATAGAGACATTGCTATGCAAGTTTGGACTTGAGGATTGAAAACCTATTGCCACTCCCATGGAAACAGGTTTGAAGTTGAGTCTACATGATGCTTGTGATCCTGCTAATGTCACTCTTTACCAAACTGCTGTTGGCTGCCTCATTTATGTATGCAACACGAGGCCGGATATTCAGTTTGCAGACTCACAGGTCAGCAGATTTATGCATAGCCCAAGGTCTAAGCATTGGCAGGCTGTCAAGAGGATTTTCTACTACCTTAGTGGCACTTTACATCTTGGATTGTTTTATCCCAAGGGGGGATCATTGCCGCCAGACTTACATGCTTTTTCGGACTCAGATTGGGCTGGTTGTTTTGACACGCGAGTGTCCACAAGTGGTTTTTGTTTCATGCTTGGCAGTTCATGTATATCATGGTTGAGCAAGAAGCAACCTACTGTGGCCACTTTGAGTTGTGAGGTTGAGTACAGGGCAGTCTTCACAGCTACGGTTGAGTGTGTATGGCTCAGACGCCTTATGGCTGATTTGGGTGTTGGACAGGACACTGCCAACACTATCTACACTGACAGTTAGAGCGCATTGGCAGTTGCGAGAAACCCAGTTTTTCATGCTCGCACAAAGCACATTGAGGTGCATTACCACTATGTCAGGGAGAGGCTCTCAGCAGGAGAGATCAGCTTGGCTTATGTGCCAACACAGGACAAACTTGCAGATCTTTTCACAAAGGCATTGTCTCGTGAGAAGCTTGAAGCTTTCCGCAAAGCTTTGGGCTTACTCCCCCTTGTGAACTGATCCTGTCCTCAGGGCATGGCACTTCCCTTTACTCATGTGCCAGCTCTCGTTCATCGCATCACTCCAGGGGGGATTTGTTACCATATACATGTGGTAGTGATGTGTGTGAACACACTAGGACCGCCGGGGCATTTTTTCCCTCTTTAGGAGGTTTTTTCCCCCGTGCATTGTATATACGCCCATCACTCTAGGGCTATCTATCCTTCCATTGCACACTGAGTAACACACTCTCTATTGTGTGCCTTGAGCTTCCTTCATCTTCTCCAAGCTGTGTGTGTTTCTCTGCAACCCTAATTCCAACAAGGATAGCCTCTCTCTCTCCTCTCTCTCTCTCTCTCTCTCTCTCTCTCTCTCTCTCTCTCTCTCTCTCTCTCTCTCTCTCTCTCTCTCTCTGTCTCTCTGTCTCTCTCCATTGAAAATTGTCTTCTACTTATTGTCTCATCGTGCTACCCAGTCGGGAATACCTCCAACATTTGCCTCTTAAGATGTGTCACAATTGCCTCGCACAAAGCTGGGTGCGAACACATGTGCATGAGTGGTGCCAACACACCCTTAAAAAAATTTGCGGGCATATCCTCGAGCAGCATGTTGCATGCATACCTCTCTAACCATGCAGACATGCGGCTGACCAAAATCATCGTAAACTCCTTACTGCCATTCTCTTTGTCACTATCTAGCTGTATATCCTTCATTTACTCTCGCTGCAACTGTTGCTCTATGAAAATCACATTGGACCAGGGTTCCAAATTGTCAGAATTCCCTGATGCGTCATGCACTATACTGATGTACGTCCGCCATGGAAGAATTTGGCACATAATCCTTTGCACATGGACAATATCAAGGTAAGGACATATAGTCCTCAAGAAGTGTGACCTTGAGTCTCCATGGAAGTCAAAATGCATGAGAGTTTTTATCAAATACTAATAAGTTCCTGGCCTACCATATAAAGGAATTAAATAGATTGGTAGCTCTAGTTTCAGCCGCGCAGATGTGCACCTACGCATGCAATATCATGACCAAACAAAATAAGTTTTCGAGAAACGTCAGCACCGTTCTTACGTTCGTCATTCAGCAGAGTAGCCACACTGCAATGTCGGTGTTGGGATGTGCTGGAGACGAGCAGCGATGCATAATAAATAACAATACAGGCTAGCTAATTAGGCGGGCACTCCAAGATCGAAGGTGTTGAACGTTAATGCTCGTCTCCGGGTTACGCGCTTTGTAACGTTAACTAGTATGTGAGACATGTAATTGTGGACAACACCCATCGCTCCTTTCACATGACAATGGAGACAGCCTCCGACCTTACGTGGTTGCAATGCCAGCCCTGCCACCCGTGCTTGGAGCAGCTGGACCAGCCCATCTTTGACCCCCGAGTGGACTCCACGTCTTTCCATAATCAGAGGTGACTCCCCTCTCTACAATCTCTTGGGCGCCTCCAATTAAATGTCGAGGCTGGACAACTCCATTTTCACCTACCTCAAAGTGTACCAGGACGGCGGCATGCCCGTCTCCAACGTCACTCATGCTGCTTGAATTCTTGTCAGTGCCAAACAAAGACTTTTGCGCCTCTCTGTTATGTGTTGTGCCACATCAATGAGAATTCGTCCTCCTCAGCAAGTCAGCTCCAGCATGCAATCAAATACAATCTTTAAACTTTCTGTTTACAACCTGCAGGTGTGGAACTAATGAGTGCATGTACATGTGCATCTCTCTCTCTCTCTCTCTCTCTCTCTCTCTCTCTCTCTCTCTCTCTCTCTCTCTCTCTCTCTCTCTCTCTCTCAGTTTTTTGAAAAAAAAACCTTCTGAAAGAGCGCGCGCGCCGGCGCTCTTTTAGAGGGTTTTTTTTGAAAAAAACTGAGAGAGAGAGAGAAAACCTTCTGAAAGAGCGCGCGCGCCGGCGCTCTTTTAGAGGGTTTTTTTTGAAAAAAACTGAGAGAGAGAGAGAGAGAGAGAGAGAGAGAGAGAGAGAGAGAGAGAGAGAGAGAGAGAGAGAGAGAGAGAGAGAGAGAGAGAGAGAGAGAGAGAGAGAGAGAGAGAGAGGTGCTCGCCTCTTCTCTCCTACCAAGCCACTATTTTGTGACATACCAGGCAAGCTGAGAGAGAGAGAGAGAGAGAGAGAGAGAGAGAGAGAGAGAGAGAGAGAGAGAGAGAGAGAGAGAGGAAGGGATAATGTATGTGGGATCTATGAGGGTAGAGCTTTGACTTTCCTCAAGCTAAGCAGGGGACGCAACAGAGGGAGGAAGACGAAGAGCAGAGGAAATAGCTCACCATGAGCATGGAGAGGAGCACAAGGCCAAGAATATATGTACCCATCAGCATGCCTAATCATGCCAGCCAGCCCACATACGTAATCCTAGAGTTTGTGGGCTTCTCCACCCCTGCTCCCCCTTCCCACCCCCACTTTATTCACTCCCCTGCTTCTATCCCTTCCCCTGCCCCCGCCATGCTCTGCTTGCCCCCTGCTCCCTCTTCCTCCACCTCGCCCACCACCGCGCCTCCACCCCCCTCTTTCTTTCCCCTCTCCGTCGCCCCTCCCCTCCCCTACCACCATGCCCCCCCTCTCCTTTCCAATGCCGCACTTCCCTGACGCCAACACATTGTACCTCCCCTCCCCTCCCCACCTCTTACCCCCCCCCTCATCACCATTACCATCAATGCTTACCCTTTCAAGACGTTGACCTTTGACAATATGGAACTCATCAAGCTTCATCACAAATATAAATTTGCCATCACACTCTTCTTGTGTCAACCCATAAAATCTGATCATTGACTCCTGGAGCTTCAACAAGTCAACATAGATATTATTGAACTCGTTGTAACGAAAGGATTTCTTAATAGCAAGGCATCCTCCACATATTGAAATCCACCCAACAAGCTTGCAACATCATTAGTTGGTGATGCAACCATATGATGTTTGTATTCAAACTTTTTTTACTGCTTATATTAAAGGAGCACTTGGCCGGTAACACGGCCAATTTGTGTCGTTTGTGAGAAGCATGTGTTTTTGCATAAATATGGCATTCAGGTCATTGACCTGTCTTTATGAACGTTGTATAGATTGTAAGTGCATGTCTATAGTGTTTGTTTCAATATTAGGTATATGAAATACTTGGTTGGTAACCTGGCCATGAAGAGTATTTTATGTACAAATTTTTGTAATGTATACAAATGTTTTATGTTGTTTGCTCCTGACAAAGTATATCATATCAAATCTTAACACATTTATAGAAAAGTAAAAGAAAATTTTAATTATGTAACAACTATCTATTGAATTCTTTGTCAACCATCTTTGGTATATTAACACTAGTTTGGTACCAAAAAAAACTTTTCAGTATTGTCTTTTCAAAAGTTTAAATTAAAATGATACATGCAACATAGAAAATTTTAATTATGTAAGTATTGTCTTTTCAAAAGTTTAAATAAATTGATACATGCAACATAGACAACATATCAATAAATTATTTTATCAACTTATAAAATGTTTTCTAAAGTACCCATAAAATATATAGCATGTTGCATTTGCACAATCTCAATAGTAGTTATAGTTATGACAAGCACCTTCACAAAACAATGATCAATGTTTCACTACAATCGACGTCCACATGAAACATACAATTAATCTAAGTTTGCAATGTCTTACGATGCATATATACAACATCTACAACTCTATTACATAAGGTGATACTACTTGATGGTTATGCAAGGCATATTTATTGATTTATGCCATATCCCACAAACTATGCATATTGTAAGTTTCATTTATCAAAGATTAGTTTTAATCCACTTTTGAATTTTTTCATTCATCTCACATATTTGCATATAAATACTTCATATGGACACAATTAGATAATTCAAAAGTACACTTTCATTAATTTTTCATGGTAATGTTTTCTTTCAACAAAGTTCGCACTATATTTCTAAATGGGCTTAAATTACAAGATGCTTGTAAGTTTGAAACCTTGAAAATTTTTTAGTTAATGGGTTTTGAAGATAGATGAATTAAAAACCTTAAGTTTTGTCTTGATATCAGTGGAAAATCTTCTTTTGATGAGAAATTATATAAAATTTATGTTTTTCTTAAATATTACAATAATTCTTTTAAATTTTTTATCTTAAAACTTATCATCAAAATACTAATTTGGTAGACTAATGTCTTATAATCCATCATAGTTCATTGAAGTGTTTAGGGTTTGAAAGTGTTATAGTGTTTTGAAGTGTTTAAGATAGTTTTTTGAGATGTTATATGTCTTTAACCTCATATTTTGATAGTCCAACATGTGTAAGATCATCAAAATGCTATGCAGTGTAAAATGTAATGTAAAAATGATGCCTAAAGCAAGAATTTTTTTAATGTAGTCTATCCAAAAGGAGTGCATACAAGAAATTTCTTGGTGTGTGGATGGTCAAATCTAGAAAATAAATAAGAGTGACATCTTTATTAAAGATCTCAGTAGCACCATTTGGGAAAACACAGAGCACATATTATATGGAGAAGGGCAGTAACTTATACCCACAAAATCAAAGAATTTGACCCGCACCATAAAATCACGACAGTGCTTGGTAGTATGAAGGTGTGCTGCATAGATTTGAAAGAAGACCTCCTTCCCACTTGTAACATGGCCAAAGTAGAATTGTGGTATAAATAGTGGGAGAATTTAATGCATTTCTGGATAGTCATGGGATAAAACACCAATGTATAGTACCGTATACGCCTCACCAAAATGGTGTTGTTGAGAGGAAAAATAGGTCTCTTATGAAAATGGCAAGATGTATCGTCTAGAGTCAAGATTTACCACATTTGTTTTGGCTTGAGGCTGTCATGTGTGCCACTTATGTACTCAGCAGGTGTCCTACGAAAGCGTTGCAGTCTATGACTCCATATGAAGCATGGCATGATAGAAAGCCATCTATTGAGCACATGCGTGTTTTTGGTTGTTTGGCTTATGGTTTAGTGCCACAGGCGCAATGCTAAAAATTGGATGATAAGGCTGTCAAATGTTTTTTTTTTGGGAGGAGCAAAAGGTGAAGATGAAGCGGGTAAAAGTCCAAGATCAATCCACTTTGCCAAAGCGAATCAAGATGGTGCAAGATGCACAAGGGGCCATTGGTGGCTGATTAGATACGAGTGGCACTGACATATTCATGCACACCAAGAATTTCATTAATGCGATCACAAACACGTGAACACGTTAATACATTGAGTGATCACATTTCAAAATACGTGACCACGTTAAATATTTACGTGACTTTCCCTTAACCTTTAGAAATTGTCCAATTCAGTAAGCCACTGGGATTTTTCATTTCTCGGTGGGCCTGATTTAGCATTCTTATAGTTTCCCGATGGGCCCCTCGAGAAAAACACATACCCGGTGAGGTTTTTGTGGGCTGTCACATCACCACTTATTGCCTTTTTTATGATCACGCTAGTTGTGATTATGTGAATGTGATAATAAACATTGTGATCACAAGAAATTTCATGTGATCAAATGAAAATTAAATCCCTGATGCGCACAACATTGAATACCAAGTGCAGACATTTGATAGGAGTTCATCATAAACCCCTAGTCAATTTAGGTGTCAAGATTGGAGTGGACTCATTTGCAGTATGGATATTTTATACTATTTAAAGGATATCATTTTTTCCAGAGCACATCATTTACATAGGAAAATGTGACAAGAGAGGAAAAAAGTAAATTTTGAGAGCTTCTAGCAGATAGAGCAAGCCTGCATGAAAACATATGCTCTTCCCATCCTTTAATGGGGGCTCTTTGGGAGATCTGATGTTTTGAGTGTCCTTCTTGCGAGGCATGTTTTAGAGTTGCATACACCAATTTAAATATGACTTGAAGAACTTGCCACCTGCAAGTCTGTAAATATCAGAGATAGAAATTGCATGCCTCAAAGCACTAATTGAGAAAATTCCAGCTATCTTACATGCTCTGATTGATGGTGTTGTGTCCACTTACTCTGCTGGAACAGCGCACTACGATTTGCATCCCTATAAATACCCGTGCAAATAAAACCTCGTGTTGATATTATCGATTGGGGTATGATGCTTAGAACCCCAACCAAGCAGATGTCCAACAATTTTGTACATAATTTTGTTCAATCTTCATTTTCAATTTTGGAAGCAAAGGAAGTAGGAGAACATGATCTGCAAAACCAGATATGGATTTCTCTAGAGATATATGACCCATAGTGTTCAGATGCATACACAAAATCTAGTGATATATATGCATTAGGCTTCCTGTACAAGAAGCTGATAGACTTTTGGAGTGTAACAAGAAAAAGTTAATTTCCCAGATTAAGTGTTTTGTTACCCCAACTAAGATGCTCTTAGGGCTATCCAACAGAGGGTGGACACTTGGATGAATCTAAGAAGAGAGCATCAAAAGATATGTTCAACAACTTCTCATCGATCTTACGTCATCTTTTTCTTCGGCCTAGAATAGTTTTGAAGGGTGCTATTGATTATTGTAAATGATTTTCTACCTAGGTTACTTATTAGATCCGTTTGTCTCTAATCGATTGTGATATTATTGTTAACAGGAGTTGAAGTACATTTGGATCAATTTTCTTCAATCAATCAAGTTGTCTATTATACAATTTAAGTGTGCAAGTTGAAGTCTATGTGAATCAATTTCCTATAGTCAATTTGAGTTGTCTACTATAAATCATTATGATATCTTTGCTTTGACATGGTCTTGTCATGGTTTGATGTGGTCTGTCATGATTTATATACACTTTGAATAAAGGGTTATAAAGTAGTGGATTGAGTGTAGGAAATATTTGCCTAAGATATTTAATATTTCTCTATTTGGCATTTGTAGTTCTCAAACACCATGTCTAAGGAAGAGCACACATGTGAAGCACAAACATTAGTAGATCAAAAACAATTCGTTGTTAATGCTTTCCAATGTACAAAGTGTCTAGCACACAAAATTTCTTCTCAACAAGTGACACACACAGCTCGTTGATTATCAAAATGGGCAAATCCAAACCATGCACAATGAACGACATCAACAAAGAAGTGAAGAAGGATATGAGTAAAAAAATATGGCCATGTGAAGATACAGAGATAAAGAAAGGTCGATGAAAAGTTTCAAAGTGCCAACAACAAGAAGCCAAGGAAAATGTTGAGACAATCTATTAGGATGTTTTTGGTATCCGTTACACAATGCACCCCTTACTTCTCCTCAAAGGAGACAATTGTGGCCACACATGACATAAGGGAGAGCTGTATGACATTCACACAAGAGAAATGGGCAGTAATAGTTGAAGGTGCCAATCTAAATTTGAAAAAGGAAAATATATATTTTGACAACACAATTGGTAGAGAAGGATGAAAAAATAACAGGACTTCTCGAAGTAATCCACACACCTCAAGCGTCACAAGCCATAACGGAGAAAAGTCTTGAGTGTAGGAAATATTTGTCTAAGATATTTAATATTTCTCTATTTGGAAATTGTAGTTCTGAGACACCATGGACGAGGAAGAGCATGCATGTGAAGCACAAACGCAATCAGCAGATTAACAACAATTGGTTGTTAATGCTTTCCAATGTACGAAGTCTCTAGCACACAAAATGTATGCTCAAAAAGCGACATGCACAGCATGTTGGTTATCAAAATGGGAAAATTCAAACCATGCACAATGGAAAGACATCAACAAAGAAGTGAAGAATGATATGATTTAAACAATATGTGCATGTGAAGATGCAGAGCACAAGAAAGGTTGGTGAAAAGTTTCAAAGTGCAAGCACCAAGAAAGCACGGAAAATGTTGGAGAGGGGGAATGGGGAAACACGCCCGGCACAACAACAAAGGCCTCTATATAGCTCAGGGTATCTACAACACCCCTATCCTCTCGGAAAACACCTTCAAAAATCACACTTCACGCTAGCAAACCATCACCTGCTCTTTTCCCAATACTCACACACTCCACAAGTCCACCACACAACGCACATCTACTGCCACGGCTTGTCTCCACCCTTACACACGCACACAGCCACTCAATCTCACTCTTTCACACAAAACACCATCAGTCTAGGGGGGCACACACATCCACATTGTTGTCACCGACGAGAAACACGAAAGCAAGAGAAAGAGAAGGGGGAAGGGGAAACAACAACAAAACGGGGCAACAATGGCTTGCTTACACTTCAAAGGACATGTACAAAGGCTTGCACTGCCATCACCATGGCCCTTTTCAAGAAAAAGTACAAAGGGATTTGACAGGCACACTCCTCTGTTAGAGATCTCCACTTTTGCAAGCTTCAAACGGCACTAAAATACCCTAATTTGACTAAAAGATGACTTTTATAGTGGGGGGCCTTCAACTTTAGAAACTGCCTCCTAACTGGTCCATCTGGTACCTAAATTTGGTAACTTTTGGAAGGGGGAAACCACCTTGCTTTCCTCTGCTCTCTCTTGCTCTCTTTGCACTTGAGGGGCGGGAGGGGGGGGAATGGGGGGTGCATTAGCGACATTGCTACTGCCCCAGACATTTTTTATTTTTTCCTTTTCTCTTATTTTTTACCGTTTGGGGAGCCTAACCTTGCATTGCCCCTTTTGAATTTCCCTTTGCCCATCTTTTTCCGGCTCCCACCAATCTTCTCTCTCTCCCTTTTTCCTCACCCTCCACCTTAGTCGTGCCATGCCCGGCCATCTTCTCCTTGTCCTTGCTCTTGCTTGCTTGGCCTTGAAATTGGGCCGCCTGGTGGCCCTTGAACTCTCTCTCTCACTTGTATCATCGGACACCTCCCTTGTATCATGCCTGGGAGGCATTAGAGATATCGCTAATGCCCTCCCCCCTTGCCTCCAAAAAATGGGCCTTCAAGGGACGCAGGAATGGCTGCTACCGCCTACCACATCACCCGACTACACAAGCCACTGTCGACCTACTGCATGTGGACGTGCCACCAATTTTTAGGGCGCCTCCACCGGCCAAAACCGCACCATCTACAGCCCTATGTGCCACCGCGTAGAGCCGCCTATGCTAGGCCGTAGCCAGTGCTCCAAGAGAGCTCTCACTCTCTCACATGCTCCAAAAGAGCTCACGACCCAGCTCTTGAATCCTTTGATTCGAACCCCTGTTTGCGCATGTGGGAGCTCTCCCGGTCACGTGGAGCCCTCTTGTTCAATGCACCCTTAGGGGTCTTCAAATTCCACCCAAAAAAGATAATTTGAAATCACTTTTTCCCACCTTTTGAATGCCTGCCATATCTTGCTCAGTAGCCCAATGATGGGACCGCCAAGCCGAGTGAGAGGATCTCCTTGCATGCTCTGAATCCCCCCGGCCTTTGTCGCCATTTGACTCTCTTGAGACTACAAACTAGAGTCATCGAAACCGGAAAAAAACACCTGTGATTGGCCCTCAGGTAATTGTGTCAGACTTCATCAGCCTGTAACTCAACACTCGAGGCTCATAATCGCGCACCGTCAATTTTTGCTTTCTCCGCATGATGCATGCTACCCTCTAGAATCCTATTGAGCCTCAAGAAATGCCAGATAGTAGGATTTCCCATGGGCTCGTCTTGGCCCATAATTGGCCCCCGAAAAAACTTCTAACTTTCCATAACTTGCTCGGTAGAGCTCCGATCTGCAATCCGAGAAGACAAGCATGCTCCATAATTTGAGCTCTACGCATCTATCTGTTGAGATCTACATGGGCCACTGGTCCCTAGCTGTCATGTCGTCGGGGATCTGCTAAACCTTCTATCTTTGCACTGCAATATCGTGAGCATCGGGGCTCTGTTGGACGAGCTGTCTAAACCAGCTTCTTACATTCTAGGGCACTGACTTGGCACTTTGGGCAGCTTCACTTCTATCCCAACTGAGCCATTCTTTAGCTCTTTTGGCCTAAAAGACCGCTTTAGACATACATTTTCACTGCCCAAGAACTCCATACCTGCCCTAGCCTTCTGCACTGCACTTGCCTACAGCCTCCGCCTGGCATAGACCACTTTCTAGCTTGGACCAACTTTGGCTGCACCATCATTGCCCACCCCCTCGTTGAAAATTTATGCTCAACCACATATAGGCTTATTGCACTAAAAATATGCAAACCAAAAACAAACTCTCTGTACACCGCAAAGCAGCTAACATATGTACAAAACCTGGCACCTACTACTCGCCATCTTTGCTCATGTGGGTTACCCAACCCCGTGCTTTACTTGTAGTCATCCACCTGGGTCAAACACCTTGCATTGATCTTTTCCACCCATCTGTAACAGCTTTGCATAGTGCCACACCAAGGCACATAGCCAACTACATATCCAAACAACCAGCAATATACCTCTACCACTCCAAGCATTCATTGGCAAACTGCCCACTCATAACGAAACACCTCCAAGAACACCAAATAAAGCACTATTGTGCTCACCATCATGTTCAAGCAACACTTCTGACATATTTGCACCATCGCTCGCATCATCGAACATGACTGACATACTTAACCTACCCTCCCAACCATGTAAAGCTAGATCCTCATCTAGTAGATCTTGTACTTGCTCAACGGCCCATTGCATAGCCTCTTTTATCACCATTCCTTTCAACCACCATTCACAAATCCCTTTAGAAAGCTTGGACACCACCTTTGAACCCACATCACCTGTCATAGAGTGCACTGACTGCATAGGAAGCACCTCTATCTTTGACTCTGCACTGCCCTTCTCACTTGCCATGACCTCAATTCCAACATTGTCGAGCTCTTCTAGGTCAACTGGCCCTTCAAGGTCAAACAACACCACTTGCTTGTCGACTGCAATCACTTACTCTTCTACTGACTCATCACGCTCTGCTACCATAGGCAAGGATTTCCTATCTCTTTTGGCAAGACTTTTCACCTGTTGCACTATTATGGCGCATTCCACATCTACCTTCACCAACATGGCCATTTTCATGGCACCGCACATCAGTCTTACCTGCTCATCATCACCTGTAGGCCTGAACTGCTCCACATGATCTTCATTAGGCACTTTGGTTTGCACTTCATGCTACTCCTTACACACATTTAATGCTTCTCCACTTACATGCAAGAGGTCAAACTCATCATACCTAGATTGATACGACTTGGTCTCCCAACTCGTATCCGCATGCATAGAGCTATTGTCACGCGACTCAATCTCCTCCTCTATTTCTAGCTTGGGAGTCTCATCATACCTAGATTGATACGACTTGGTCTCCCAACTCGTATCTGCATGCATAGAGCTATTGTCACTCGACTCAATCTCCTCCTCTATTTCTAGCTTGGGAGTCTCATCATACCTAGATTGATACGACTTGGTCTCCCAACTCGTATCCGCATGCATAGAGCTATTGTCACTCGACTCAATCTCCTCCTCTATTTCTAGCTTGGGAGTCTCCTCTAGCTTCACCACTTCAACCTCGTATGCAAAACGCACTCTTTGACCTTCACCACACTTCAATGGAGCTCCTACAACCACACTCAAACTTAGCATCACCTGCATTTGAAACCACCTGCATTTCCTCCACAATTGGAACCGCTCTATCCGGCATCTTTGGCATCGGAGCCACCCTATCTCTCTATATCCAAAGAACCCTTGGTTCTTATTGCAAATTCACTTCTCTTTGCACCACCTGCGGCTCGGTTACCACAGTATTACACCGCCTTGGCACCACAACGCCTGACAAAACCTACCCAGCTTTGCGCTTCTTCAAAATATTTTTGGTCTGCCCTTTTGCTAGAGCTACGGCCTCTTTGTATGACACCAGGTCATCTATCTCAATCTTGTCATGCACTTTCTCATGCACGCAATCCATGAATTTACTCAACTTTAAAAAAGTGGCATGTTCTGCAGTAGTTACCTTGATCAATTTCCCCCTAAGGGCTTCGAACTCCCACTCAAATGCTTGAAAATCACCTTCCAAGCTTTGCTTCAAACCGTTCAGCTTTTTCTTTACTTCATCTAGGTGCACATCCGCTACAAATTTTCTTTAAAAAACCACATCTACGCCTTCACAATCTACCTTTTCTTCTTCACCAAGGCTATTGAACCATAGCCTTGCTTTACCATGAACTAGGAGCAGGAACATTTATACTGCACCGTCTTCTCTCGATAGAACACTTTCCAACACCAACAATCCGTAGTCTTGAAGCGAGGTTACCGCATTTTTGGAAATGGGAAATCCAGACCATGCCATCACTAGCATCACCTGCTCTTCAAAAGACGCACCTTTGGCATCACCAAAATCACCACTTTGACATCAACTAGGAGCACCATCACGCTCCTGAGTGGGGGCACCAGAAGCTAGAGAGGGGGAATGGGGGAACACGCCCGACACAACAACAAAGGCTTCTCTATAGATCAAGGTATCCACAACACCCCTATCCTCTCGGAAAACACCTTCAAAAAACACACCTCACGTTAGCATACCACCGTCTACTCTTTTCTCAATACTCACACTCCACAAGTCCACCACACAACACACACCTACTTCCATGGACTGTCTCCACCCTTACACACACATACAGCTACTCAATCTCACTCTTTCACACAACACACCATCGGTCCCGGGGGGGCACACACATCCACACTGCCGGCACCGAGGGGATACATGAAAGCAGGAGAAAGAGAAGGGGGAAGGGGAAATGACAGCAAAACGGGGCAACATTGGCTTGCCTACACTTCAAAAGGCATGTACAAAGGCTTGCACTGCCATCACCATGGCCCTTTTTAAGAAAAACTATAAAGAAATTTGACAGGCACACTCCTCTGTCAAATAGCTCCACTTTGCAAGCTTCAAACGACACAAAAAAGGCCCTAATTTGACTAAAAATTGACTTTTATAGTGGGGGGCCTTCACCTTTAGAGTCTGCCTCCTAACAAGTCCATCTGGAACCTTAATTTGGTAACTTTTGGACGGGCTAAACTGCCTTTCTTTCCTCTGCTCTCTGGGGAGGGGGGGGGGGGGGGGGGTGCATTAGCGACATCGCTATTGCCCCTAGGCATTTTTTATTTTTTCCTTTTCTCTTATTTTTATCCTTTGGGGAGCCTGCACTGCCCCTTTTGACTTCCCCTTTGACCATCTTTGTTCCACTCCCACCACTCTTCTCTCTCCCTTTTTCCTCACCCTCCACCTTAACCCTATCGTGCCTGACCATCTTCTCCTTGTCGTTGCTCTTGCTTGCCTGGCCTTGAAATGGCCCCCCCTAGTGGCCCTTGAACTCTCTCTCTCTCACTTGCATCACGGGGCACCTCCCTTGTATCATGTCGGGGAGGCATTAGCGATATCGCTAATGCCCTCCTCCCTTGCCTCCAAAAGACGAGCCTTCACACGCCACAAGAACAGCCGCTACCGCCTGCCACATCACCTGACTACACCAACCACCCCCATGTGTCGCACACAACGGTGCCACCCGTGCAGGGTGCCTCCATTGGCCAAAACAGCACCATCTACAGCTCGATGCGCCATCGCGCAAAGCCACCTATGCTAGGCCATAGCCAGTGCTCCAAGAGAGCTCTCACTCTCTCACACACTCCAAAGAGAGCTCAGGGCCCTGCTCTTGAAGCATTCCATCCAAACCCCTGTTTGCACATGAATGAGCTCTCGCGGCCACGTGGCGCCCTCTTGTTCAATGCACCCTTAGAAGTCTTCAAATTCCACCCAAAAAAATTCATTTGAAATCTTTTTCCCACCTTTTTAATGCCTGTCGTATCTTGCTCACTAGCCCAATGACGGGACCGCCAAGCCCAGTGAGAGGATCTCGTTGCGTGCTCTGAATCCCCTTGGCCTTTGTTGCCATTTGAATCTCCTGGGACTACAAACTATAGTCATCAAAATCGGAAAAAAAACATGTGATTGGCCCTCGGGTAACTGTGCAAGACTTGATCGGCGGACTGTAACTCGACATTCGAGGCTCAAAATTACGTGCCGTTAATTTTTTCTTGCTCCGCATGATGCATGCTACCCTCTAGAATCCTATCGAGGCTTAAGAAATTCTAGATGGCACGATTTCCCATGCGATCGTCTTGGCCCATAACTGGCCCCCGAAAAAACTTCTAATGGCCATAACTTGCTTTGTAGGATCCACAATCCGAGAAGACAAGCATGCTCCAAAATTTGAGCTCTACGCATCTATCTCTACTGATATCTGCCTAGGCCATCTGTCCCATGCTGCCCTGTCCATCGAGGATCTGCTAAACCTTCTATATTTGCACTACAATATCTTGAGCATCGGAGCTCCGTTTGACGAGCTGACTGGACTACCTTCTAGAGCACATTGTTGACCACTACATTTCAAAGCACTAACTTTGCACTTTGGGCACCTTCACCTACTATCCCAACTGAACCATTCTTTAGCTCTTTTGGCCTAAAAAATGCTTTAGACATACATTTTTGCTACCCTTTGGCAGCCCAAGGACTCCATACCTGCCCTAGCCTTCTGCATTGCACGTGCTTACAGCCTCTGCTTGGCATAGAACACTTTCTAGCTCGGGCCAAATTTGGTTACACCAACGTTGAGAGCATCTACTTGGAGGTTTTTTGCCATCATCCGTTACAGAATGGATCCCTTACTTCTCCTCAAAGGAGACAATTGTGGCCAAATATGACATAAGGAGGAGTTGTGACATTCACACAAGAGGAATTGGCACTAATAGTTGAAGGTGCCAATCTAAATTTGAAAACGGAAAAATATATTTTGACAAAACAGTTGGTAGAGAAGGATGAAAAAATAACACTTCTTGAAGTAGCCCACACACCTCAAGCGTCACAAGATATAATGGAGAAAAGTCTTGATCGCCTAAGCTGGGATGGTCAAAACTTTACACAACGAGTGAATCCCCCACCTCTTCAATGGATGCATATAAGTCACCTGGTTTTTCATCCGAGTTAGTCCGCACATCACACTTAGATGCATCTTCATCAAATCAATGGCCAATATGAAACACTTTTGATGGATGGATTGGATACTACACATTGGCATGTGCACATTGTTATCACCAAATTTCATATTTCAATTAATGTAAAACAATAGTTGATGTGAATGTTTTTGCAATAAATTCTACAAGGAGTATATTATATGTTCATAATGAAAAATGAGTATAAATTCAATGGATCCAGACAAGACACCCGTAGTGAAATTAGAAATCATTTTATTACTAAGGAAGCACACTCTGAACATCACACTTCACAACAACACACATTTTAGTTGGGGATGGGAATGGAGAGTGGTTTTAGAGGGAATTTTGGAGGGAACACACTTAGGACCGTCAGTTCATTTTTTTACACTTAAGTATAGTCCTCTTGATTGTAGTTGGATACTTCATTCTGCTACCATGTGCATGTGGTGGTGAGGTGTGTGAACACATCACCACCACATGCCCCGATGGTCTCAAGTGTGTGTGAACACACTTGAGACCATCGGGGAATTTTTTCCCTCACTAGGAAGTTTTTCCCCCCGTGCATTGTTGGCTATGGCTGAAAATGTCTCGAAATATACTATGGGCACCCTCCATTCCGATCAAGGGTTGAGTATATGTCTCATGAATTTAATGCATTTATGGATAGTCATGGGATACAACACCAATGTACAATTCCTTATACACCTCAACAAAATGGTGTTGCTGAGAGGAAAAATAGGTCACTTACGGAAATGGCACGATGTATTGTCAAAAGTCAAGATTTTCCACATTCATTTTGGCTTGAGGCCATCATGTATTACACTTATGTACTAAAAAACTGTCCTACAAAAGATTTATAATCTATGACTCCTTATGAAGCATGACATGATAAAAAGCCTTCTATTGAGCACATGCGTGTTTTTGGTTGTTTGACATATGCTTTGGTGCCGCAAACACAACACAAAAAATTGGATGATAAGGCTGTCAAATATATTTTTGTTGGTTATAATGCTAAAAAAAAGGTTGTAGGTTTTATCATTTGCAAACAAGCATATCTTGGTCTCACGGGATGTTGTGTTTGTGGAAGATTCTGTTCAGCCCTTGCTGTCATGTACTAGAGACAATAATATAAGCTCACATGACATTTATGACACTTTGTTGCCTCTTTTCAGTGGTATAAGTTTGAATGTAAATTCCAATGAGACAAATGTATAGCCTATGGGATTTCTGAAAATGTTATAGAAGGTCAGCCAAGCCCATATTAGATAAAGTGGAAAAATCCCAATTCCCAAATCGGACAACTTTCAAAACATCATGTACAAGGTGTTGGTACAACCAAAGTGTGTCGACTGTGGAAGATGACGTAGACAGATATATGTAGGCTAGCAAAAGCATGGCAAAAGGCTGGAGCACATAGGAAGATAATGGGCTGATAGGTAGCAATGAAGATGTATGGTTGATGCGGTTTATAGGCCAAGGAAGGCTCCATAAGGGGCTAATTTGGGGAGCAGGTGAAGAAGATGTGAGGTGCAGTCTTTGGGTCCAAGAATTTAGAGCTTGAAGTGCTGAAGGAGTAGGTCTAGACGACTCACCAAACAGAGCTACGGAGCCCAAGTTATGAAAGGTTGAAGGTTGAGTGTGTTGGAGATTCTTGCCGGACAGGGGAGCAGGGGACTAGTGGCCCAAGTGGATGTCAGTGTATAGGTGCCTAATACTCAATTTATGGAGCCTACTCATCTTTTCAGATTGAAGATTGGAGCCACAGATTGCATTGTATGGCCAGCTGAACTTTTGCCGAGGGTTAGGTTGGTGCCCACCCGACCACCTAGAGAATCGTGTCATCTGGTGTCTTTTGAGCCTCAACATAGTTTTGCAGTAGGGTATGCATCATATGGAGCTAACAAGAGGTGAGTCCATGTCAAACGGAGCCCGGAACGGAAAGATATGGAAGTTTGAAGATTGGATGCATTTGTCCGGGATTGGTTGCAGATGCTTTGATCGGTTTTTGCGGCCTTCATTCGGGGACTCGCGGAGTAGGCTTGAGTTGTGGCTAGATGTGTAGATTTTCAAGTCGACATCGTGGAGATGTGATCGGGATTTGCAGTCTGGAAATCTGACACTGGAGCCACAAATGGCCAAGCTCTAAAATTGGAGGGCATCTAATTTTTTTCCTCATCAAAAATGGATTTTTTTAAAGGCTTTGGGGGAGAATGGATCTGAGCGTGCCACGTGGCTCAATTAAATCCCACATGCGGGATGCTTGTAGCGAAGGGGAGGCTATATGAGCTAGGGTGGCCGCCCCTCTTAGAGAATAAGGTGAATTGGGGGGAGGGGGGTAGAGTCCCCTCTCGTCGTGCTGTGGCAATGGGGGTCGCCCCATGGGAGTTGCACAAACGTCTGCAGTGGTGGACCCTTGGCGGTTTTGGGGTGCACCAATGGTGCGCCGGCGGGGCTGGCCAGTGGCAGCATACAATGCAATGATGAAATGGTGGTTGACCATGTAGGACTCTGCCCACGGCCTTAACGGCCCGCACACCAAATTTTTGAAGCCAAGGAATTAAGCGGCCCTCCCCAATAGCAATGTCGCGATTTCTCCAAAGAGGAGGGGTCCCGCCAGTGGAAAGCAAGGGAGTTGGAAAGAGAGAGTATGAGCCCGAGGCCAACCAAGGGGCTTAGCCCGCCACGAAGTTCCCGCAGCCAGTTTCAAAGGTTGGCCAAGAGACCTATCCGGCTAGTGGAGAACAAAAGAGGGTGATAGAGAGAAGTCAAAGGCTTCAAGGGCTAAAGATAAAACAAGGGAAAGAAGCCGGATAGGGAAAGTCTAGGGCGGCCAAATTGAGCAAACAAAGAGTCAAGAGGCGTGCACCATGGAGATACCAAAAAAATCAAAAGTGCCAAGTGGTGACAATGCAAAAAAACTTCTAAAGGGAGCTTCAATTGATTGTACGAGCTTGATAGCTCCTTATTTTTTTCTTTTTTAGCCTTAGCCAAGCCTTATAAAAGGACATAGAAGTGATTCTTTGAGGGCTTTTTGGGCCAGAGAGAGTTATTGGAGGTTTGCAAGCCTGTGTATTGTAAGCTTGCCATTGGAGATGCATACTTGATTGTACTATCTCCCTATGCAATATTACTAAGCACTTGCCCCTATTTCTCATGTTGCTCCTCCCCATCCCCCTCCTTTTCTCTCGCTCTTTGTGTATTTGCCAGTGCTTGCAGAGGGTATGCCTACAGCTTGAAGGTTGTTACCAAGAGGGTAGAATCGGGGTGTTTTGTGAGTCGGGAAGGGTGATTTGAGTAGGTTGGTGCATTTGTGCTGCAAGGTGTTTTTGCAAGGTAAGAGGTAGTTGTTCTGTGTGCTAAGGAGGGTCTGTTAGTGCAAATTAGCCAATTTGAAGGTGTTGCTTGAGAGGTTAGGGGTGCTATGAATATCGTGAGCTGTAGGGAGGCTTTGTGTTGTGTGTCGGGTGTGTTCCCTATTCCCCTTATCCATCTTCTGGTGCCCCATGGAGGAGCCATCTGATGCTCTTATTTGCGGTTTGAAGTGGTGTTTTTTAGCCAAAAAAGCGGTTAGCTAATGGTCGAGGTGTTTTGATTTTTGAGTTTGAAGCTGAAAGAGATCGTGGAGCAGTTTTTGGCCCCATATTTACGGGCATTGAAGATCCCAAGGATTGGTTAGCAGAGTTTGAGTTATGGTTGTTATCGATGCGTATGTCGGCAGATGTCAATGTGTATGTCGACGGATGTCGATGCGTATGTGGACGGATGCAAAAAAGCTGGAGACGGTGTCTCTGTTGATGCGAGGGTAAGCGAAGGTGTGGTTCGATAATTTGGAGAGTAGTGATCAAGAATATGGCAAAGATTGCAAAGTCAGTTTTTGGAGCAGTTTTGAGAGGTGATTACGCCAAAGGAAGTGGGTGCAAGGCTGAAGGCAGTACGCCAGGATGTAAGTACATATTTCTTTATTTTCATTAAGCAGTTTGAAGCTTGTTAGAAGCAGTTAGAGGCTACTACTAGGTTCAAAAGCAACCACTATTTGAAGCTTGTCAAAGTTGCTAGGAAGAGGTGATGCAGCGGTAGAAGAGGTGATTGAAGAATATGTGGTTGAAGCGGAAGAACAGGTGGTGTTGATCGACCTTGAAGGGCCAGCAAACCAAGAAGCACTCAATGATGCTGGAATTGAGTGTGTGGCCAAAGAAGAGGTTGTGTTGCCCAAGACGGTGGAGTTTTAAATGCGGCAGACATGTCAAGAGGTGGAGAAATGAGAATCCCAAGCAGTGGCTTTGCTTCCATTAAAGGTATGTAAGCTATGATTGATGAGAATGATGGTAGAAATAGCTATGTGGTGGATGGTTTGGCAGGTTCAAGGTTATGTGATCGAAGCCTCCACTTTACTTGGATGGGAGGGAGGGTCAAGCATGTGTTGCAGCTTGATGTTAGGTAGGATATGGGTAGCCTACACTCATGATGGTTTAGGTGCTACGGTACGGCACTATGGTGAGCAGCTATAGATGGGTGAAGGATATCCACAGCAGGTATTTGATCCAAGTGAAAGCTATATGATGCAGGGGGTGGGGAAACCCACTTGAAGGTTTGTCAGTAGGATGCAATAAAACTGTGTACATATGGTTTTGGTTTTCTCATAGTGTGTGCCAAGTTTTGCAGCTAGAAATGGAATAAAACTCTTATGTGGTTGAGCATAAATGCTTAACTAGGGGGTGGGAAATGATGGTACAACCAAAGTGTGTCGACCGTGGAAGGTGACATAGGCAAATATATGTAGGCTAGCAAAAGAATGGCAAAAGGCTGGAGCAGCTAGGAAGATCATGGGCTGCTGACAGGTAGCAACAGAGATGTATGACTCATGCGGTTTATAGGCCAAGAAAGGCTCCATAAGGGGCTAATTTGGGGAGCAGGTGAAGGAGATGCGAGGTGCAATCTTTGGGTCCAAGAATGTAGATCTTGAAGTGCTGAAGGAACAGGTCCAGAGGGCTCACCAAACAGAGCTACCGAAGTGCAAGTTATTAAAGGTTGAAGGTGCAATGTGTTGCTGATTCTTTGAAGGTGCCACGGGAAGCGTGTGCGAGTGCAATTGCGAGAGCAGAGAGAGAGAGAGAGAGAGAGAGAGAGAGAGAGAGAGAGAGAGAGAGAGAGAGAGAGAGAGACTTGCTTTGGGTGGAGCGCACAACAACGTTATCCTGTTGCAACTCCTTATTCTGTTGTATATTAAAGAATAAGTGTATACATGGTTAAGTTAGTAGATGGGTTAGTAGTAAGTGGGATGTCCAGCCAGTTGGCCTGAATCCCAACAAACTCCCACTTGAAGGCCAACGCAGCCCAATTGACTTGGTATGTACAACCATGCAGCAATCTAGTGGCTTAAACCTATACCCATCAACTCATTGCAATGTGTAAACCGCTCCAAAGCTAAGCCTTTCGTCAAAGCATCTGCTGAGTTGTCGTTAGTGTGTACCTTGACAAAATCAATGAGCTTTTTGGCCAAGAAATCTCTCATGAGATGATACCTGACTTCAATGTGTTTCGATTTGGATTGAAACACGGGATTTTTGCCAATGCAAGAGCACTCTGACTATCACAATATATCACCAGAGTCTCATCAATGCCAAGATTTTTGACCAAGCATGATAACCATACAACCTCTTTACTTGCATCCGACAATGCAACGTACTCTGATTCCGTAGTGGAAGAAGACGTACAATCTTGAATACATGACCTCCAAGATACTGCTACTCCAACAAATATGAAGACATAGCCAGATGTCGATCTCCTATTGTCGACACAACCCGCATAGTCTGCATCCGCATAGCGCATGATGGATGCATCACTATTCTTGAAGCGTAAACACCTACCGACCGTACCTTTGAGGTACCTAAGAATGTGCTTCATTGCTTCCCAATGCTTGCTACTAGGATTTGCCATATATCGGCTCACCACTCCCATTACAAAAGAAATGTCTGGTCTTGTGTCCACCATAGCATACATGAGACTGCCAACTGCCGAAGAATATGGTACCTTAGCCATTTCATCTCGCTCAGCATTAGATTTGGGTGCATCTTCCTTGCCGAGTTTCAAGAATGCCTGCATTGGGGTACTCAATGCTTTCCCCCCCTGCATATTGAAACACTGCAAAACTTTCTCAATGTATGTTTCCTGAGATAACTCAAGAATAGGACGTTTGCGATCTCTTATGATTCGCATGCCAAGAAAGCGTGTAGCATCCCTCAAATCTTTCATTGCAAAATTATTGCTAAGTGTTCTTCAAGTTGGCAATTTCCACAATGGATTTCCCAGCTATAAGCATGTCATCAACATACAAAACTAGAATGATCATCGAGCCATCATCTAGATTTCTTGTGTACAAGCAGTGATCCTCTTTGCTCCTTTTATATCCTTGAGACCTCATACATGCATCAAATTTATGATACCACTTCCTTGAACCCTGCTTTAAGCCATAAAGTGCCTTTTTGAGCTTACATACTAGCTCCTCACGAGATGCATTCTCCTGAACAAACCCTTCAAGCTGCTGCATGTAAACATCCTCATCAAGATCTCTGTGAAGAAATGTTGTCTTCACATCCATTTGGACAAGTCCCATGTTCTCAATCGCTACAAGACCAAGTACGGCTCTAAGCGTTCTCATCATGACCACAAGCGAGAAGATTTCATCAAAATTGACTCCCTTTTGCTGTTTGAACCCTTTGGCTACAAGTCTAGCCTTGTACTTTGGATTTGGATCACTTGAGGTAAATTTCTTCTTGTAAACCCATTTGCTCGCATCATTTGGCAGTTCTACCAAGTCCCAAGTGTCATTAGCCAGAATCAAGTTATACTCAGATTCCATAGCTTGCTCCCACTTCACCACATAATCCGTCATCATGGATTCTTGGTAGTAGCTTGGCTCACCGCAATCGATCAACATGATGTAATCAAGACCTAGCTCGAAATGCGCAGGTGGACGAGAGACTCTAGTAGACCATCTCACTCCTTGACCATTGCTATCCGCTCCCTCTGGAGCATTGCTAGTAGAAGGTACATCATTAGCCCACTGAGTTGATTTCACTTTCTCTGAGGCAACATCCTCAAAATTGACTCTCCGAATTTCTATTTCCTTAATAGGTTGTTTATGCATCTTCGACTCATTGAAGATAACATCTAAATCACGGATGACTCGACGAGATTCCGGGTGCTAGAGACGATATTCCATCTCTCCATCTGCACCATATCCAATGAAAATACATTTGTGTGACTTTGGCTCTAACTTCTGTCGAAGTTGTTTAGGCACGTGAGCATAAGCTTCACAACCAAAAACACGTAGATGGTCATAGTGGGGCTTACATTGTGAAGGATTGGTGGGCTAGCCTCTATAGCACCTCAAACCAGCACCAATAAAAGAGAATTAAGAGTATATATATCTCAAGATAATATGGGCTGATCTTCTCCCACAAATTTTGATAGCCTCACTCACACTCAAGCCTCGACTAGCTTTGACTAGCTTCCGTCTACACCGCTACAACTCCCACTATACTTGGATGCACCAAAAGAAGCAAGGGAACCAAGAAAACCAAATTAAAAAAGTGAAGAAAAAAATGGAAATCTTTGCACTTTTTCTCATAAAACCAATATCTTCACTTCTTTTCAAACGCCCTTCCATGTGCTAGTAAAGACTCCATAGGTGCTCTCATGTATACACATAGCTTGACCAAAACCCATCCAGATAAAGCTCACTTTGAAAACCCACAAATTTCAGCAAGAAAACTCAGAAAAAGTGATGGAAAACTTGGGGAAAACCTTGCCCTTTTGCGTATGTACAAGCAAGGAATTGCAGCGTATAGTCTACTACCCTCGACTAGCTGCACCAAATGGAACCACACACAACATGGCTGCCATACCTCACACCAAGATGAAGAGAGGTCAATATGCAGATCTAAGCACCCAATTTCATCAGACCATTGAGGAGAGACACACTCTCAACTCACCACACAAGGCTCTCGCAAGGCAAGAGGGACACCTTTACACCAAAACTCCCACCCTTCACCGCAGGCTGCAACAAAACATAGTTTCTTCTTCACAATTGAATATCCCTCTTCACTGACAACCCCAAGCTGATAAAAGTTCAGTTTTTGTTCACATTTTTAAATCACTAACTCACACTTTGAAGTCTCGACACCTCTATGTACAAAAAAAACAAAACTATGTACCCCCCACAACTGGCCCGCATGCGTAGAGACAGCTGGCACACACCACCTTTGTACACTTTGTACAAGCATGATTTATTTACATCTAAGGCCCCCAAAAACATTAAAAAACATATCTCAAATACTTTGGGGTGTCCGGCTTCATTCCGCCAAAACACGTCACATATTGCCCCCCCAACAAGCATGGAACACTTTCAAGTGTTCCATACGCATTTCTTGCTTCATCACATGATTCTTGTCACATAAGGCCTGAGATGGATCCCATTGACTCTTGCCTTATTCATCTTTCCATACAAGTTCTTGAGCTGATATCTTCCATTATCATACACCTTATGCACCACAAAAGGACCTTCCCACTTTGCCTTGAACTTTGTTTGAAAGGTACTGTCTAAAGCACTATTATACCTCATAACCAACATGCCTTCACATATCCCTTTTTCCTTTATCTTTTCATTGAATACATCAGCCCTTCTTCTTCCCAAGTCTTCATAGTATCTAATGGCACTTTCTCTATCCAACAAGAGGCTATGCATAGATGCGAGTATCTCCTTTACATGCTCCTGCTCAACCAAACTATGCTTCAAAATGAACTCCAATGAAGGAAGCATAACATTAATCGTCATAACACACTCTTCTCCATAAACCAAATGAAATGGAGTAAACCCTGTGGATGATTTTTGAGTCACTCTACATGCCCACAGTGCCCTCTCCAAATACATATTCCAATTTTTTGGATGCTCTTCCACAAGCTTGAACAATATCTTCTGTAAAACTCCATTGAATGCCTCCACCAACCCATTGCATTACGGATGATAAGGAGTAGTATAATCTTCAAGAATTGTATGCAACGTGGCCTAAGTATAAAATATATCTTTTTGGATCTAGTTGCACTGACTGGTGGTGTGAGGATGGATAAGGGGAACATTTCAATAGCAGACCATTTAAGTCCAAAATTATTGTGATTATGGATTTCTCAACATCTGCACTAGATGAAGTAGCAACAAATGGAATGGCTCTTGAGCAGACATTTTAGTCTCTTTTGAAGTAGGTTGTATTGTTGGAGTAGACATTTCTTTATTCTCACTGTTGCAAGCTTGCTCAAGGTGCACATCACTAGACTTTGGTATAGACGTATCATCCACCTTGGGCATGTCAAAAATAATAAAATCAAGGGGTTCAACAATTGTGGACTCAACCGCAAGGGCTTTATCTATCCCAATTTGCAAATCTAGAAAACACAAATAACATTGGTTTCTCAAAAATCACTAGAATTTAAAAATCACCAATTTTAAACATGTGGAAGCTGAACTTAGGAGTTTATTCAAGGTAAAATCAATATTATAATCCTTGCAATTATTGTACACAAGGGAACACTAATGTAGACTACAATCTTTTGTGACAAAATTGTACACCCTACACTTTAATAAAAAATAGTACTCAAGTGAATATTGAAGGCCACATAAAGTTAACAACAACCATGATTTACTTGATTGAGATTTGATCCATTAAAAGTCATATTAACACATGTAATTAAGACTTGTATCCACATAAATACTTGAAAACATCAAATAAAGTCATAGTCAACAAACTATGTGTCTCCTCATTCAAGTCGACTGATAATCTTAACACATGCATAGCCATAACCTCTTGATTTAGTGTCTAAAGATAAGCCTTTATCCAAAGGTGTTAATTTTGGGTGAAATATATAGCTATGTTTTGGACACTCGTACAATGAGAGGTATTTTTGTAATCCAACACATTTCCCTTTTCTACAAATTTACAAATCTTTGCCTAGTTAATCTCTCTCTTTTTTTACATCCAATTCTTCTCTCAATAGAGAACTTAATAAAAGCAAGGTCTACCACTTGTCCAAGCCAATGCAAGGAAATGGCTATTGTTTTAGGTCTACCACATTAGACTCCACAAAAGGTTGTTCACCACACTTGTTTGAATTAGCCTCCATGGAAGGTCCACCACTTGTCAAGCTATATGGGGTTGTTTGAAGGTCTAACACACTTCTTGAGACTGGGATCTATGTATAATTCACCTACCCATGCTAGCCTTGAAAGTATAAAATAAAGGGGATAGTACGAGGTCTAAAACTCATCATTATTCAAGCTCTTAAGTCTAGGTTAGTGTTTTTTAAAAAAATCTAAGGGTTCATCACTAAAAAATTATAAGATTATTCTCAACATTTAAACCTTTGGTGAAGATGAAAAAGATGGACTCAAAAAATACTACATAAAACAAAACCTAACATTAAGAGTATCAAATCAACAAGAATAGATGTTAACGTATACAAGAAGCTCAAAACATGCATCCTTCCATTTCCAAATAGGCCTCCATTGACAAAGGAGGTTGGTCTTCTTCTCCTTCTTGTTCTTGCAGAGAAATCTTCTCTGATGGGCACATCATCAGCTAATTGCAAAGCAGGTTATTAATCTTGATGGCCAACCCACTTTTCTATATCAGCATGGGCCTTAGCAAATTTGAGAAGCCTGGCTGCTAAGGTTCCTTGCTCTTGCACGCTCTCAACTAAGCAGATGACGTCTTTTTTTTATTATAATCCTTCTTGTGCAACTAGAGAGCCATCACTAAAGAGATCTACAAGCCTGCAATCTTCAAATTAGTATGTATGAATGTAGTGCTTGACGAAAACTCTTTTTTTGGCTTCCAAATATTGAAAAATCTGACATGCCTTCATTTTCTACTTGAAGCAAAGAACAATCAATTTGCATGGGATGTGATTATGATCTCCTTCTTAGGTCTTTAAATGCATTACCTTGTCCCATGAAGGCAATAACCACAAGGAATTGAATTGCTCCTTTGCAAGGTGCTAGTGGAAAGTGATACAAGGCATCACAACAATGGTAGCTTGCATTATCTCCCATACTCTGGAATGCACATTGCAATTTTGTGAGTTTATAGAAATTTATAAATGCAAGAAACTCAAATTGAGGATCAATTGAGCCTCCAGAAATAGCCAACATCCTATCCAAAGCATTGCTAAATATCGGCTCACTCCACTGCAAGTTATCCCCATAGTGTTTTGTCAAGTCTAAAATGCATAAACCAATAGGAATTTGGTTAACATTGAAGTGGCCCTTCAAGTAGAGATTTCCTTCCATTTGTAGTTTCACCACATAGACAGACCATGGAAAATCAAGAGACTCAATTTTCTCCTTGTGAAGGTGAATTGCCCATTGCATGTATTTTATAGCTTCATTCGGAAAATCCATTGTCTTTGTTCCACACTTCAATCTATTTTTGAGCCATTGCTCAAACAGTAGTAGAATGGTTTTATAAAATGCATCATTGATTTTATACATGCTGACTATTTCCTCCCAATCTTTACATGGTGATTAGTCATTCAAAGCATTGAAGCCTTCAAGAAGTGTGTCTTGAATGAGTTTGTCTTGTTTGAGTTGCCTGATTTGATCATAAATATCAATTTCATCACCATCTTTTGCACCCTTTGACAAGAAAATCTTCTCATCTTTAATTTCTTCTTGAATGATCTTTATCTGTGATTCCTCAAGACCGCAAAGAAATTTGAATACCGTTGTTGGGGGTTTCTTGTTCTCCTCCTCAAGACTTTTAATAGTTTATAGCCAACAATCATAAACTCGATCGGAATATGTAACCATGTGTGCCTGTTTAGCAATCCAACTTGCTCTTGCATTCACTCTTGCCAATCGAAGAAAAGTCTAGAAATAAATATAACACAAATGAGAAGATTGAACTCAAGTGATCAATTAAAGACAATTATTATAAGAAATAAGAAGAAAGACACTTACATTCAAAGTTCCATTTTTTGAAAATGAGATTCAAAGTTCCATTTTTGGAAATGGGACTTGAATAATTCCCAAATTTCCTAAATATGAGTTAATAAGAAAGAAGAAGAAAGACACTTACATTCCATCTATCACGAGATGTGTGTCCCTCTGCACTCTAGTTGCTTCCCTTGATGGTCGTCCTGAATAGATCCATTGACTTCGCAAATGCCACAATGTTTGACTGTAAGGTTGCTTGACATAGAATGCTTTAGCCTCATCATTTGCAATGGCAGATATAGCAGTTGCAACCATTGGAGGAGCATTTACAACAATATGAGCCTTTCAAAATTTATACACATCAAATCAATCTTTGAAATATCTCATTGTTTTTTTGTTCATTGTGAAGCAAAAATTTTGTGGCATAAACTGAATGTTGGCCATCAAGAATCCAATAATGATAATCTTATAGTTTTCCCTATTGTACCTCTTATGTTGCCAAAGGTGTACCCTGCTTTGCCTTGCATTTTGAACATGCATTAAATATGCACACACTGCAAGCTTGGTTGTACTCCGAGAAAATCCAAATAGCATGCTTTCAGTATGTTTTCCATCAATAATACGTACATTATAGTGATCAGGAGGCAACCATCAATTTTGAATAGGGATATCAAACTCCTTATATTGGAAAGGTAGATTTCTTATATAATTATTCATTCTACCTGTATCGTTTTCTTGTCCTTTCATGGCCTCTGCCTCTAGAGCTTCTGGATCCATGATTCTCATCTTGGGCGTTGAACCTTGTGTTGAGGATGCTAGAGATGCATTGTCTACATCCAAAATAGAACTAGTCTCCTTAGGTGCTACTTTTTGCACTTTGACTTTATTTTTTACAGCTGGTCGTGAAGCTTTCACCTTCTTTCCCTGTAGTGTGGCTATGATGGAGCTTTGAAGTTGATCTACTATGACACATTGAGGTGACTCTTCAATCTTCCATCCTCAAGAAAACATTGTCTCATCTTTATTTTGAGACATGCATGAAAATGCATATGCTCGTGGAGATAATTGGAATTCTTGATTCATTCGGACTACAATATCAATGCATTTCACATGTGGATGACCATCAACTGTAGAGATAGAGGCTTCCACTACTTGGCCAACATCTTCAAATAGACTGTCATTCTCTTTCTTTGCAATAAATAGATGCAACTTATGAAATTGTGCACTCTCCACACAATGTATATCCAGATATCAATTCCTTGATCATTGCAAGTATTCTCAATTGAGACAGCCACCCTTGTAACATTTATTCTTGGTGCCATATCTTCCTGGAAAAAAAACTAATTCAGTTGTGACAAAATAATATATTCCACCACTTGTCCAACCTACTTCCAAGGTGGGTTGTAGGTCCACCACTTGTCCCAGCTAGCTCTACTAAAATGAGCTATCTCTATTGTTTCAAGTGTTAAGTATGGAGCCTGATTTACCCTTGTAATTTTCTGTGGTAAAAGCGCACATTTGTAAGGCCCCCATTATGAGGAGAATCCATCGTGCGTTAAGGAAAATCAGTCACCGGAAACCAAAATTTTCACGAACAAGAATCAGGGGCAACTTTAGAGGCCGGAATATTCCTTTTCGCCGGAATATTATGGCTGGACGATGGCCGAAAAGTGGTCAGAAACCAACCGGTCAGTTGGCCGGTGGCTGGTAGTCAATGGCCGATGGCCGGTGGTCGGAAGTCAATGGCCAGTGGCTGAATTCAAAATGGACTTGTCTTCTCAAGGGCGACCACACATGGGCGGATTGGAGGGTCTGATTTGGACTTATTCGCACAAGGGCGGCTACACATGGCTGTCTCTCATAAGAGAGGGAAGCCCTTTTGGACTATAAAAGTAGGCCATTTCTACACACATTTCATAGTGTGAAGTTGATGCAACAAGGTGAGTGTGAGGTGGTGAGAGTGAAGCAAGGCGGGATCTCCATTAAGGGTATAATCCCTTTGTAAACTACTTCTTCTTTTGAAGTGCTAAAGCCATTGAGTGGCTGCTTTCCCGTGGACGTAGCCCACATTGGGTGAACCACGTATATCGTGTGTACTCTCTCTCTCTCTACTCTATAATCTCTTGTGTGTGAAATCTCTCTCTCTCCATTAAGTAATCTACTAAAAAATCTATTTAGCTACGTCTTATTTTCTAACATCAAGGTCAATGTGTGAATGGAGTGTAGCTACTATGTCTATTAGCATGAATGGTTTGGGGCAAAGGTCCACAACTTGTCCAACCTCCTATCCATTGTGCTATGGAGACTTTAGCCCAAGGTGGCTTGAAGGTCCACCACCTGTCCAAGCTAGCTCTATTGAAACAAGCTATCTCTATCGTTTCATGGTCAGCTGTGTGAATTGAGTGTAGCTACTATGTTTACTACCATGGATGGTTTGGGGCATATGTCCACCCCTTGTCCAACCTACTATCCATTGTGGTATGGAGGTTTTAGCCCAACATTTTTTGAAGGTCCACCACTTGTCCAAGATAGTTATATTAAAACAAGCTATCTCTACTGTTTCAAGGTCAATGTGTAAATGGAGTGTAGCTACTATGTCTATTAGTATGGATGGTTTGGGGAAGAGATACACTGCTTGTCCAACCTACTATCCATTGTTTTATGGAGGTTTTTTCCCTAAGTGGTTTGAAGGTCCACTACCTGTCCAAGCTAACTCTATTGAAAGAAGCTAGCTCTATTATTTGAAGGTCAATGTGTAAATGAGTGTAGCTATGTTTATTACCATGGATAGTATGGGGTAGAGGTCCACCACTTTTCCAACCTACTATCCATTGTGTTATGGAGGTTTAAGTCCAAGGTGGTTTGAAGGTCCACCGCCTGTCCAAGCTAGCACTATTGAAAAAAAACTATCTCTATTGTTTGAAGGTCAATTTGTGAATGGGGTGTAGCTACTATGTTTACTACCATGGATGGTTTGGGGTAGAGGTCCACCAGTTGTCCAACCTACTTTCTATTATGTTCTGGAGGTTTTAGCCGAGGTTGGTTTGAAGGTCCACCACCTATCCAAGCTAGATCTATTGAACGAATCTACTCTATTGTTTCAAAGTCAGTATATGAATGGAGTGTAGCTACTTTGTTTACTACCATGGATGGTTTGGGGAAAAGGTCCACCACTTGTCCAAACTACTATCTATTGTGTTATGGAGATTTTAGCCCAAGATTGTTGGGAGGTCCACCACCTGTCCAAGCTAGATCCTTTGAAAGAAGATATTTCTATTGTTTCAAGGTCAATGTGTGAATGGAGTGAAGCTACTTTTTTTACTACCATGGATGGTTTGGGACAGAGGTCCACCACTTGTCCAACCTACTATCTATTGTGTTATTGAGGTTTTACCCAAGGTTGTCTGAGGTCCACCACCTCTCCAAGCTATTCTATTGAATAGTCCTATCTCTAGTCTGATCACCTGGATGGTTTGGGGTAGAAGTCCATCACTTGTCCAACCTACTAACCATTGCGTCATGGAGGTCTTAGACCATGGTGTTTTGAAGGTCCATCACCTATCCAAGCTAGCTATATTGAATAGTCCTATCTCTAGTCTGATGACATGGATGGTTTGGGGAAGAGTCCAACACTTTTCTAGCCTACTATCCATTGTGTTATTGAGGTTTTAGCCTAAGGTGGTTTAAAGGTTCACCACCTGTCCAAGCTAGATCTATTGAAAGATACATTGTTTGAAGGTCAATGTGTGAATGGAGTAGAGCTACTATGTTTACTACCATTGATGGTTTGGGATAAAGGTCCCCCACTTGTCCAACCTACTAACTATTGTGTTATGGAGGTTTTAGCCCAAGGTTGTTTGAAGATCCACCACCTATCCAAGCTAGATCTATTGAAAGAATCTATCACTATTGTTTGAAGGTTAATGTGTGAATGGAGTCTAGCTAATATGTTTACTACCATGGAGGTTTTGGGACAGAGGTTCATCACTTGTCCAACCTACTAACCATTGTGTTATGGAGGTTTTAGCCTGTTAGCAGCATGCTAACATGGACACCATTTCGGGGAGTTCTCATTGTAAAACAATTATATTTTGATAAATCGAGAATATTTTAACTCCTATTTTCTTGGATAAACTTTGTAATTAATGAGCCGGGGCTACAAGCTTCCAGATTGTATCAACCAGTCAATTCCCAGCTTTGGTAGAACTCCAGATTATTAGTTTTGACCACCCAAAAACCTTGGCTAAGGTATAAAAGCCAATGTTTGTAAGTGTTTTATAAGTTTTTGGATAAGAAATACACATCGTAAGCTAACGACGCTCACTTCTCTCATTCTTGTGCTTCCTACTCCCTCCCCGGTTGTCACATTGCAAATGTGTTTGTTGCATTGCAACCGCACGTAAGAGCTCTACGCATTGATGTAAGCCATTCACAGTATTTATTAGTTTTTGGTGTCGCGGACCCGCGACCTAATTTCATCATAAGTAGGAATTTACACTTTTAAATCAAAAACTAAGCACAGGCGGGGTATTGGGCCATCATTGCTAAGCATTTATGTGCATTCTAAGTTGAAAATGACTAGGTCATGATGTTAATAATTGTGATTTTTGAACTTGACCTAAAGTGGGGTTTGAGACCATAGGTATGTGTTCTTAGATCTTATAAACCTGTCCTAGAAGTTTTGTTACGTTTGGATGTCATTTGATGCTATAACGGATGTGACTTGCTTGCCGATGAGTGATTGACTTTTGGTGATTTCAGCCACTTGAGTGTAGCTTGAGTTAGATGCAAGTTGTTAGTTGTTTTCCGAGAGATTGACAACCTCTTGTAGCCTCTATGTACTAGTTGAGTTAGCTTCATCCCGTGGTTTGACAAGTTAATCGTGGTTCTCGCTAATACTGCAGTAAGATAGGATGGTGAGGTTAGACATGTGTCCCACTTTTGGCACCACTGCCGGGGATCGAAGAGACCTAAACGAGGGAAAAACACGAGCATCTTGTGTAGTTGTCCTTTAACTTCCTCTAGGTTTGCCTAGAGTTCAAAATTTTCTTTTAGAAACCGCATAGCTTAAGATTGTCGTCTTTTGTTGTGTAGAGGTAGCTTGGAAGTAATCGTACTTGCTGAGTACCTTTAGGAGTGTAGGATTGTAGATTTAGATTAGGATTTGGAGAATGATTGGTAGACGAGACAAATATTAAGATCAACACTCTGAAAAACATAAAAAAGAAAACGAGTGTTTGTGGACAGTTTCCACAAACCCATTGCATGAGAATCTAGGAGTAGGGTAAGTAAGATCCGAGGTGGATTTCAGAACATTGCTCTCTCTGAATGAATCAAGTGTGAGTAGTTATTGGAAGTTGCAGAATTTCAGGTCTAATGCTAGAAATAGCTTGAAAAGTCTCGAATCCACTCAATCCGACAGAACAGTAAGCCTAAGAGTTGTCTGAACCAGTGGGTAAGCTCAAAGACACTTCGAGGTAAAAAATTTCAAGAGTTGGCCAGAACTTAGATTATTTACTTTTTCTTGACATTTTAGGCCAAATTAAGTTTTGACTTGATTCATAGGCTTAAAATACATCATATAAAGACTGTCTTTGAGAAAATTGCAAAAAAGTGCTCATTTTAAGCCTAAAGTTAATAATCACGATTATTAACTTGCTGCTCTAAATTGGCCAAGATTCATACCATTGACTCATTACATGTGCACAAACAACTTTTGTAAAGGCCCAAAAGATTTGGATCACTAAACTGGCAAAAAATTGGGTAAAAACTAAAGTTTGTACTAACTTTTTGAATCTTGAGTATAAAAGCGAAAAGATTTATCCAAACTTGTTGAAATTTGATTCATAGGCTTATGTTGATGTGATAAATATGTGTATATGCTCAGTTGACCAAAAATTTACAAAAATTTGTCAGAAGTAAATAATTGTGATTATTTACATCTGCTTTATTTTTCAACTTTTTTGACCAAGTCTGCATACCACTAGCTTCACCATGTTGAAATAAGCCCATAAACCAACTTTGGTAAGATTAGGACCATTGGAGTGAAGTTTGTGACTAAAATTACAAAGTTAGTCTACGGACAGATAATTGATGACCATTTGACCAAAAATTATCCAGACTTGATGCAACTTGCCCAAGGACCTTAACTTAAGGTGCTTAACAGATCTATGTCAAAGTTGGGGAAAAAACTTGCAAAAATCTAGCTGGAGTAAATAATCGCGATTATTTACATCTGCTTCAAAACTTGATGATTTTGCAAATTTGGGTATACCACAAGGTCAATCACACCAAGTAGACCTCACAAATAAGTTTTTGTGAAATTTGGAATCCAAAAGTGAGAGTTAAGCCAGATTCTCGAAATCAGAGTCTGCGGACACCAAACAGTTGATAAACTTGATCAGATTTTGTCCAAAATTGTTGAAACTTTCCGAGGGACTCTAACAAGTTGTATACTTGCCAAACCTATCAAAAAAGTGCAAAATTTGATAAAAGTAAATAATTGCGATTATTTACTTCTGTTATCCAAAGACATCAATTTTGACTTTTGAGCTTATGCAAGTTAGAGCAATATAATATAAAGCCACAGGGCAATTTTGGGTTCAATTGGATCAAAATTGGTACAGATACACTCAGTTTCCAGATTGCAAATCAAACCTTTTAATTCTACTAAAATCGAATCTGAAAGTCAAATTTTGACTCCCATAGCTCCATTTGAAGCGATACACAGAGACCAATCACAAGAGTTCTCAAGAGCTCTACTGTCTTTACAGAAGAATAGCTAACTTGATTAAATTTGTACAGGAATCAGGTTGCAGACGAGGAATCAGTGGCTTGACAGAAAGTTGCAATTGAATTGAGTGGAAATTGATGACAAGTCAATCCAAAGGTAAGTACTCTATCCATGGCTTCATAAGTATATATGAACCTTAGATCTGGTCGTGTACTAGGAAATCAGGGCATACTCAAAGAAACCTCCAGTAGAGTATCTACCAAAGAAAGCATGAATCAAGACAATTCCTTGCACACAATTCCTGAATAAGTCTCAGACACTTTTTCAGATTCAACATCCAAAATGTCTTCTTACTTGACTCACTCGAAAACTGGAACGACAATGCGCTATAAGCATATACTATCTTTTTACAAGACTAACTGTCATGGAGCCCAGGTTTACTTGGACCCTAATGAGGAGTATGCTATTCGCATTGATGACCATGGTATTGATCTCAAAGAAGAGGTTAGGGCAAACAAACAAGGAAAATTGTACATGGATCGAAACGAAACTCAGTATTTACAAGTCGAAAACCCTGACGTGATAGACAAATGGGGGTTATAAGTAAACACTATAATCCCAAATATGTCAGCAAAAGAAGGACCACCAACTTTAGAATTCGAGGGATACGATCAAGTAGACTTGAAGCCTTTGAAACGGCTTAGTACAAATAATCCTAGGATCGGAGTCTATTGTTGGGAAGATAGAAACATAAAAGATCTTTTGTGGACTTGTCATGCCAAACCAGGACAATTAACGGCCATGAAGATCATCTATATCTTCAAGGTCAAAGATAAGGGATCATTAGACCTACCAACCTACCTGTTTAGGGATTGTTATAACAACAACTTTGTTATGATGACCCCTGAGGACGTAGAACAAACCAAATACCAACGGTATTCCACTCGGGATTGGATATTAGGGCAAGGACCAGAAAAAATTCCAAGACATGAACACCGTGAGAGATCATATGAGAGTAATGTGAAGAAACCAGAAACCACTTCATCACATAGAAAACCGGATGACACTAAGGCCAATCCAGGGCTACATGAGTCACTATTTCCAATAGACTGGTTTGAAGGACTGGGAACATGACCAACTCCTAAAAGACCTGGAATTGAACCCAACAAACGTGTTAGATTAGCAGGGGATCTGTACGACCACTCAACAAGCTTTAAGCAAGTGCTAAGAGTAGAGCGTATATTCGATTTCCATACTCAATTTGAGGAGTTTGGAATGACATTAGAAGGAAAAGCATTGACATGGTTCCAAAAAATTCCACCAAGGTCAATCATGGACTTGAACACATTAGCTCAAGGATTTGTAGCTGCTTGTTTCAAAATAGGGATCAAACATAATACGGTAGCTCAAATCTACAGCTTTAAATAGAAACATGGTGAGTTTGTTAGGGATTGTGCAACTCAAATGAAACAATACATTGCCAGATGCCCAGAGATGGAGATACCTGTAGAAGAACGACTTGTATGTTTATTTCTGGAGGGATTGCTAAACAAAGAACTTCATGCTATACTCTATAGTAAAAATACAACCCTAGAAGCGTGTGTGTCTGATGCTATTGACCTAGGAGACAATTGCGAGACCTTCAATGAAGAAGATTTATATAAGGATAACCAAAGTGAGAAAACAACATCCACAAAACCAACACAAGTGGGAATGGCTGTTGCGGCACCACTCTCAGCCATAGAAGATATGCTGAAAAGGATGAACAACATGATGAACAATATGCAAAAAGCACCTATGAGAGGACGAGGACAAGGTATACCTCCACAGGAATAACCAATTAGGCCACAAAAATGGTGTGCAATCAAGGGTAAATAGACTGACAATGAGACCCATGAGCGCTACTTCAGACCAAAGTATGATGGGAATGTTTAGTAGGTGCCCATGAGGCCACAAAGACAACCCATGTATAGATATCAGCCTACTATGGCCCAAGCTCAAAGACCACCAATGGGTATGGAAAGACCTCAACCTGTGTTGGGACAACAACCTTCGTATCTAGGACATAATGCAGTGCCTGTAAAGTACATGCAACCTGAAGGAGTCATAGATGAACAAGAATTAGTGCCTATTACACCCTATGAAGAGCCTAGTCCATCTACAATAATGGTAGAAGGAGATTGGTATAATCCACATACGCAACCAATGGAAGAAACTGTGACTTATGCTCCACCAGATCTAGCACCAATGTATTATATAGCTAATCAAGGTGTCAGACCTCCCATGGGAAGACCCATGATGAAGCATAGAACAGGAAACTGTCATAACTGTGGTGTTGAGGACTATTGGAAAAACGAATGTCCAGAGCCGGACAAAAACCTCAAACCAATTGAAACCTATTGCATACAATGTTGCAAAAGGAGAGGACAATTTTTGGAAGATTGTCCTAAGAATACTTTGAACAAGGGTAAAAATTTCGTAAATGTAGTCCAAGTGATGTCTAGTAGCTCATTAGAGAGTGAACCGATTGTTACAATCAAGGTAATCACTAGATCCCAGTCAAAGAAAAAGAAACACAACTCCTCTGATGATTCAAAAAACACGAATTTTTTTCTCAAAGAATCAAAAGGAGCAGAAACAAAAGATATGAGATGAGAAAACAAAAACAACGGGTTGAAATCAAAGAGAAAGCAAAAATGCTAGCCCAGGACAAGTTGAAAGAAACTAGCAGTGAATTCAAGGAAACAACCGAGAAATTGGGAGGATCCATTCTGGTTGATAAAATTTTTGAGCCTATCAATGCTGCCTTGGAAGCCTACCAAGCAGGACTTAAAGCAGGCCAAAACATAAAAAAGAAGTGGAAAAACTATCCATCTCTAGACATGGAAGCAGCAAAGCTGGAGGCTTATCAAAACTTGGTAAGAATCATGCAAGAAATGTTGGGAAAACAAAAGGCCAAGCTTGAAAGTATTGCAAAACCTGAAGAGCTTGCGGTAGAAGAAATGAAAGCAAAATCTAATGTGGTGGTAGAACCCCACCTTGAAACAAATGAACCATAGCTTATTGCACCCGACAGCAAAGATCGCTTAGACGGACTTCCATTCGTAGAGGAAGACTAGCCAGGACACTTATGGGAAAAAGTGAGAGAGATCAATGATGGGAGCCTAACTTTAAAGTCAGCTCCTATAGAGGATGTCTGGTTGGATAACCTTACCTACTGATATAAACATGGATTTACAATCCTTGTACGGCGATTGCGGATCAGAAGCTTTAGGAATGTTGAAACCATTGAAATTAAAAACATTACCTTCTTACTTGGGAGATAACGAAGATGAATCCTTTGTGTGCAAGACCACTCAAGTAAAAAGAGCGGAACAGACCCTAGAAGTAGACCACATTCATTCGATCATGTCCACACCCATCCAATGCACTCTTACCTTGGGAGAAATGTTGAAACTCAGACCATACTTGTGGAACGATTTACAGAAAACCCTAGAGAAGGTGGGGATAACAACGTTAATCTCGAAGAATTTGGGAAAATTGAAAAATGAAATGGAAAACAAAGAAATTCAATCAGTTCCCATGAACAAAGTTGGAGAATATTATGAAGGGGAAGAAGGAAACTCTACTCTCCTAGTGAAATATAATGACATTGAAACCATGGCAATACTGGATAGTGGAGCTGGCATAGCCATAGCCACTAAAGCAGTATGGGAATCCAAGGGACAGCCAACCATTAGACAAACTCGAATGAAATTGCAGTTGGCTGATGGACACATTGAGAGACCTCTAGGGCTGCTTGAAAAAGTGATAGTCAATTCCTATGGAATTGAATATCAACACACTTTTGCCATAGTAGACCTTGGAAAAAAACTCAACTATGAAATCATATTGGAAGGACCTTTCATGCGATAGGTACATCTTATCCAAGATTGGAGAAACAACTATCTGTACTTGAAGTAGGTGGGATCTATAACAAGAGTCAATCTAAAAGATCACACTTATAGAGATTTCTTGAAAACACCCATCCAAGATTTTGATTCAGTCTCTTCAGCTGAAACTAAACTCCCATCCTGGTTAAACAAAGACACTCCTATTTGGATGTGCGGAGCTTCAAAAAATGGAAGCTTAAGACGAGAAGAATGTATCCTAGAAAGGGACTGCACAGACAAAGCCTACGTACCTGAACCCTTTCCAGAGCATTTATTTGAGCCATTCGAGTGGACTCAAATTTTAGCGACAATGGATGTATGTGTGAATACGTCTATGCCTACTCAATTTTGCAATGAGGATGGCTACGACATAATTCCCATCCAAATGATGTCAATCCTCAACATTGAAAACAAATAAGAAAAACCCAAGGACTTGATGAAAATCTCAAAAAGTCTTTTTAGACCTCTATTACAATGCAATTGATGAGTTAGATGAGCACTCAGCTACCTAAGAAGATTCGGGGTCAGACAAAGAGCATACGAGAGCTAAGTTACTCTTACAAGGAGGGGAGGAAAAGTTTTTTGACTTTCCAAACCAGAAATCAAGAAGACAAAAGTGGTATAAACAAAAGAGAGACACCAAAATTGTGAAAACACGACCTATGCCATCAATCTCCAGTAAAAAAAAATTCTTGATGCAGATAGATGCTAATGATTGTGTCAAGGACAAAATAAATGGTAGATATCCTTCAAACAAAAATTCAGAAATGTCTCAGTCATCGAGAAAAACAAGGAAGGGAACCCAAGAAAAATCTCAGGATAAGAAACCACTCATGACCAGAGTCGAGCGAAAAAAGAAATATCAAGAGTTGAAAAAAGCTCTAAAGGAGATATACACAACCGAAATGGAAACCATGGAAGAGGATGGTAAGGATGCAATGCATGTTTCATCCCATTACATAAAGTATACTCTCCAACATCAGAAAATCATAACTGAACAACCTATTAGAGAACTACAAAAACAAGGAGAATCTTATGAAGGACCTCAAAATGCTAAAAGGGTAGACTTGGCTAAACCAAAAGAAGAGCCTAGACTTGCTTACATTGCGAATGACCTAACAGAAGAAGAAGAAAAACTTTTGTTGAGCTTATTAAAGGAATACCGAGATATCTTCGCTTGGTCTTACAAGGATCTCAAGGGTGTTGATCCAAAAATCTGTCAACATACCATACTACCCATGAGAGATGATGCGAAACCAAGTAGACAGAGACCATACACTTATAACGAAACATTTTCCAGGAAGATCAAAGAAGATATTGAAATACAAAAGTAATCTGAATTCATTTACAAAATTGAACACACAGATTGGTTGTCTCCAATTGTGATAGTACCCAAGAAAAATGGAAAATTACGAGTGTGTGTTAAACTCAAGAAGGTGAATGCAACTACCATTAGAGACAACTTTCCTCTTCCGATAACTGAGAAGATTCATGTCATTGCTGATTTTTCTAGACCAACAACAGTCAAGGGGGTACAAGCCCTCATGGGACATTGTGGATATTACCGACGGCTCATCTACATGTATGCTATAATTGCAAAACCCATGTATAGCTTGATTATGCACTTTGAATGGACCGAGGCATGTGAAGATCCTCCATGAAGCTTAAGCAAGCTCTCACCTCAGCTCCAATATTGAAAGCACCAGATTGGGATAAGGTGTTCCACGTACATGTAGATGCTTCAAATTTTTCTTTCAGTTGTATACTAGCTCAACCAAGAGATGGGAAAATTGACTTTCCTATTTCTTATGCTAGCCAACAATTGAACATGGCAAAAAAGAATTACACCACCACCGAAAGAGAAGGACTAGAAATGATCTATGCCATTGAAAAGTATAAACATTACCTATTAGCCAACAAGTTTGTGTTCTTTATGGACCACCAAGCTTTGTTGTATTTGGTCAATAAGCCATGCAGCACAGGGAGAATAGTGAGATGGTTCATCATTCTTCTTGAATTTGATTTCACTCTGGTTGTAAAAAAAGGCACTACACATCAACGAGCAGATCATTTTTCAAGGATTGTTTCAGAGGAATCTCCTAAAGGGGTAGACAATGATCTACCAGATGCCTATTTGTTCTCCGTACAAATGATACCTAGATGGTCGGAAAACATTGTGTCATGGATGACAATAGCTCAAGTGGACTCACAAATACCACTTCCTATCACAATCGGTTTAATCGAGCAATTGACTATGTATCAATTACTAGCTGGAAGGCTATACAAAAGAAATCAGGATGGGACATTGCTTTTATGCATTAACCTTGAAGAAAAAGAACAGTACCTAAGTCATGCACATGTTACCATAGTAGGACTTCACTTTGTGAAAGACCAAACTATGCAACGAATCTTGAGACTTGGATTATTTTGGCCGGCTATAAGGAGAGATGTTAGATCTTTTGTAAAATATTGCGCTCAATGTCAAAAACAAACACCCATTCCTCATGTAACATTGTTTCAAATGTCACATGTTCCTAAGTGGAGTAATTAGTTGGTTACTTACTTATCGAGCCGAACATTTCCTCAGGATATGAGTAAACGCCGTCAAAGAGCAATTGAAACTAAAGCAAGAGACTATGCTCTTATTGGGAACCAATTGTATTAGAGAGGTAAAGATCAACATTTGCGTCTTTGTGCAAATGAAAACGAGTATATTCAAATTATAGAACAAGCATATGCTGGATTAGCTGGAGGTCACTTTTCTAGTGAGATCACCGCAAGAGCAATCTTGATGGCAGGCATATGGTGGCCAACATTTTTTGCAGATGCCAAAGAATATGTTTGAAGGTGTGATGCTTGTCAACGAGCAAAAATTCCAACCTGAGTAGATAGCATGCCCTTAAGACCAATGATGGGGGCTAGAGCCTTTTCAAAATGGGGTATAGATTTTGTTGGACCAATACAACCACCTGCTTATAGAACCCAAGCTCAATGTATCATTGTAGCTACTGACTATTTGACCAAGTGGGCCGAGGCTAAAGTACCTCAAAAGAATGATGCCAGAACCACTATGAGTATGTATTCACGAGATATGAACTGCCAATAGAGATTGTCACTGATCGGGGGACTCATTTCCTCAATGAGGTAATAGAGTATTTGATTAATGAGTTTATGGTCATCCATAACAAATCAGCTCCCTATCACCCACAAGCAAGCGGACAAGCTCAGCATACGAATAAAATTCTTAGCTTGGTGCTGAATAAAGTGGTTAGTTCAAGAAGGAAAAACTGGGAACTGAATCTCCATGTTGCTCTATGGGCTTATCGAGTTTCATTCAAAACAGCTCTAAATGCTACACCCTTTAACCTTGTTTATGGTCTTGATGCCATATTGCCAATAGAATTTTTATTTCCGAAATTAAGGGTAGCACAGAATCTTGAGTGGACTGGACATGAATTGTCAGAAAGACTTGAAGATTTGGAAAAGCTAGACGAGCAAAGGCTAACTGTTGTAGCTCATATCTATGTCCAAAAGCGAAAACAAAAACAGTTTTTTGATTCCCACTTACTAACAAAACTCTTCAAGAAAGGGGACATTGTTCTAGTCTATTCCCTTAAGCAACACATTCCCAAGTTTAGGAAAAAGGAAAATGGACCATTTATCATTGAAGATGTATCTCCAAGTGCAGCAGTAAAATTGTCCACCCTAGATGGTGAACCAATGGCTAATTGAATTAGTGGATGTCGTTTAAAGAAATACAATTTGCCAGTAACCAATGAATTGCTAGAGAGAATACATGCAGCCAAACAAAGAGAGATCAAACAACAGCAGGTTATTGATGAAGCCCAAGAGGAAGCTAAGCTTTGGGTACTCAAGAGGAAAGCTGCTCTCAAGAATCAATAGATACCGATTTCCATCAACACTTGGGAAATAGACGATCGACAATGGGAATTACCTAAAGACGTAGTTTTAACAGATGATGACTGGTTAGATGGAATGGACCTACACATCAAAGTACAGCTCAACAATCATAGCACCAATGCTTTGGTCGACACAGGATCTAGAGTAAATGCAGTCAGTTATTCCACATACAAGAAGGCAACAAGTCAAGCATTGACGGCAAGAATAGCGACAATCAAAGGATGCAACAAGAACCCAAATCCAACATTGGGAGTAGTCAACTTGAACGTGATAGTACATGGATGTTCATGTCCTCATCAGTTTGTATGCTAGCCAGATGAACACATGAATGAGATGATGATTCTTGGAATTCCATGGATGCATACATACAAAGTAGTACCAGATTGGGATACGAATCAACTAAAGCTAACACCTAAAGGAGGGAAACTCATTGTTCCAATTGCACCAAGCAAGGAGAAATGGAAAAGAAGCAATTAGTAGACTAATCCACAAAGTCAATCTTCTCCATCCCCTCGATAGTCAAATGCTACATGTAGCATGCAAGGAGTCAAGAAAATTTAGGTACCAAAAGCACATCTTAAAAATAAACCGATTAAGATCTAGGTGCCTAAAACTTCACTGACGAAACAAAAGAAGGTTCCAAGGGTCCGAACACAGAGACGAGCATCTCTGAGCAAGGAACCTAACATAGAAATGGTTTGGAAGAAAAGGGAGCACTTATCTTCTCCACAACCCGTGAAACCAATCAAGCAATGGCGAGTTAAGTCTCAACAAACTCCACAACACCATGCAACACCAAGCCGACCGAGCTACCAATGGAGAGAAAAATCTCGACAACAGTCAAAAGTGCTACCAACAGCTCAAGCAATCAAAGTGCTAAAGTATCCAGATGGTACAATCAAAGAGAGAGCACACAAGCTACAAGATTTTCTCTTTGGAAGGCATCAACAGCAAACCTCGACATCGGAAAACCTTGAGTTAATTACTCAAGACCCAGCTCTTGGACAACATATTGGTTTGAGTTGCATTGATCTTCATATCATGGTAGAGCCAATCACGGCTATGCATAGACACGGTTGTTCAACCCATGCACACAGTTGTCCCGGAGTACGCCATCTAGGTGGGGTGGAAGGGCACTAAGTACTAAGTAGTTAAGGGAAATGTTTGGAAGGGGTGGAAGCGCACTAAGTACTAAGTAATTAAGGGCAATGTTTGGAGGGGTGGAAGGGCACTAAGTACTAAGTAATTAAGGGAAATGTTTGAAGAGGGAGGAAAAATTTCTATGTTAACGTGTGACTTTTTGCAAAATTACCTAATAATGCCCTTATAATTCATCATCAAGGGAAAATTCACTGACAATATCTTCCGGATGAGTGTAAATAGTGTATATATACTATCAAAAAATCATTAAAAATATTCATTTTTTGGGTATTTTTCATCATTTTTGTTGGTAAGGAGGTTAAAAAATGGAGAAATCCAACAAAAAACAATAAAGCTGTGTTTTTCAAGGGATTTTCTTAATTATTGGATTTTGACTTTACTTTTTTAGAGCATTTTGCTATTTTCTTTGATTTTTTCTAATAAACAGGTCAAAATTAATAATAAATAGCAGAGAAGCTCATACGGAAAAATGAAAGACACAATGGTGATCAAAAAGACAACCTACCGCCTGCCCCTGATCAGAATACATGAATCTTGGTAGCACAACCCTCTCCACGAGCTACAAGGTCAGGTAAAAGATCACATAAATCCAAGGATGAGTCAGCTACTGACAGCTCGGCGGAACGGCACAACAGCGAGAGCTCTGACAAAGAAGAAAAGAGAGCTCGGAGAGAAGAGATGAAAAGAAAAGCTGTGGATGCACTCCAAGAGGAGACAGCTCAAAAACAAGGGCGTTTTGAAAGAGAAAAACAGGCTTACCAGCGCAGTAGGCACGCACAAGGGAAGGACCTAGAAAAGTGGGTACCCACAAGACTGAAAGGACCTCGAACAAAGCATCATACCAGAAAAGAGGCAGATGATCCAACATAGCAGTTATAAAGAATGTACCAAGAGGCTAAAGCTCTAAAGCTCAATGAAGCAGAAGAAGCTGCAAGGAAATCCCAGGAAGCGGAAGACCAAAGGCAAGCCAAGGAAAGGGCTAGCCAAGGGCAAAGTCATGGATCTCCTTGACCCATCTCACTGCATACAGAACAACTAGACCATCCCATGCCTAGCCCACCACCATCAGTAGGCAAAGACACCAATGAAGAAGCAGAGCCTCACAAAGAGAAACATTTTTGAGTCCACCCAACAAACAAAATCTGCACAAGAGGCTGACCACCCCGACGGACAAAAAGAAAAAGAAGTCGAGCCGGAACAGGAGAAGAAAGCTGAAGAGACTCAAAAGTTGTACAAGGAACAGACAAGTAGATCTAAAAAAGAGACTAATAAAGAAGCAGATGCGGAAAAAGCGTCTACCACTGCACATAAGATGGAGCCCGAGCCAGAGAAGGAAGAAAGGTCGGTATCTGAAGAGACAGCAAGGGTTGAGACAACACCATCCACTTCTACTCAGCCAAAAACTGCCAAGGCATCAAAGCCTCAAGATGGCCAAGAAGAAGACCGACCATCTACCTCTGCACAAGAACCACCAGCAAGAAGCAACACACGAGGCTATAGGCACATCCTAGCTGGCACGACAGGAGGAGTGGCAGTCAAATGATGAAGTAATAATAGAGGTCAATGAATATGCACATCAGATGCAGGAAATCACAGAGAGACTCCATTCAGAAGCTTTAAACCACAGCACAAAGCACAAGGAACTGGAAATGGTGATCGACTCTCTTCAAGGAGAGCTAGATGACTATCATCACTGATCTCCAAAGGCAAGTGCAATAGCTAAAGGCAGAAGCGAATGAGCATCAGATAGCCAGAGATAAACAACAAAAATAAATTTAGGAGTTAGGTGATCTACTCACCAAATTATTTGATGTCTGCAAAGTAAAATACGAGCAGTTAACAGAAGTTACAAATGAACTTCTTACAACCTCTCTCTTAGCTCACAAAACCCAGGTGCAGTTTGTTAACCCTCACGGCTCACGGACACCCCATCACCTACGATGGACGCGTATTATGTATGATTTAGAGTCAGGTACCGGGCTTGTCGGACCAATAGGGAAAGGTAGAGTGATCGCCAATGAGAGACGCACTTTAACTTGGACATTCAAGGGATTAGTTGGTTAAGCATGGGTGCCCAAGTGTGAATGGGGTGAGCTCCTATAAAAGCCAACTAAACCTAATTTTTACTCATTCTCTCATTTGTGCAATTGAAGAGTGCTCTTGCTCCATCTCCATCTTCTTCTTCTTCACCTCCTTGTGTGTGTGTGAGAGAGAGAGAGAGAGAGGGAGAGTGTGTGTGCGATCGAGCATTACGAAGGCACGACGGCGGCGAAGCGGTTGAGCGCGGCACGACTGCAGCTTCTTCTTCATCGCGGCGAGGAATCCACCACGAAGGCGAGCGTAGAGCGGTGAGTGACACACCCTTTGTATTCTTGAGCTTGCTAGTTTAGGCTTGTTGTGTGCTTGGAGCCGTCTGTGGCTCGCACACGGTGTATTGGCAAGTCCCTTGCTTCGACAGTGCGGCAAGGAGCGCACATTTTTGGCGCCGCTGCCGGGGATATGCCCTACACTAAGCTCGGTTAGCACTTTACGCTTCCTTGTGGTGCAATTTGTATCATAGGAAAGGCAGGGAAGGAGTGTGTGGAGATTTCTGTTTTTTGCGTTTTCTGCATTTGCTGTCAAGTTTCAATTTCTGCTATTGTCTGCGTTTTTTCAATTTCTGCAATTTCTGCGTTTTCAAGTTCGGCGTTTTTAATTTCTGCAATTTTTTGCATTTCTGTCAATTTTCTGCAATTTCTGCGTTTTTCTGCATTTTCTACAATTTCTGCGTTTTTTCAATTTCTGTATTTTCTGCATCAACATAAAAAAAATTTTAAAAAAATGAAAAAAAAAAGTTTTTTAAGGAAAAAAAAATTTTTTTGAAAAAAAAAAAAAAAATTAAAAGAAAAAAAATTCGGAAATTAAAAACGCGAGCGAGTGGGTGGCGATATTTTTCGAAAATAAAAAACGTGACTCTTAAAACGGACGGTTTGGTTTGTATAAAAGATAGATCGGGATCGGGATCATTTTCCCAAGCCCAAGCCCAAGCCCAAGCCCAAGCCCAGGCCCAGGCCTCAGTCTTAGGATATATACTAGACTCACTCTTATATATATACCCTACTCCCTCAAGAGAGAATGAGAGCATGTGGGACAAGTCCTCCACTCTCCTCCTTTCTCTTCCCACTTGCACCCTTAGACTTTCTAGTTTAGGCCTAGTTCCTTACTGGAAATTGACAGTTTTAGGGATTCCGAGGGCATAGAGTGACCAAACGGAGGGCTGTAAAGCGCGGCACGACTGCAGCTTCTTCTTCACGCGGCGAGGAATCCACCACGAAGGCAAGCGTAGAGCGGTGAGTGACACACCCTTTGTTTTCTTGAGCTTGCTAGTTTAGGCTTGTTGTGTGCTTGGAGCCGTTTGTGGCTCGCATACGGTGTATTGGCAAGTCCCTTGCTCTTACCTATCACCTGACCCAAGTGAGCCCAATCCCGTAGCTCCAAAACGAATCAATGATCGTGGAAAGAAAAAAATCACAAAATGCTACACACCCGCTCCCGAGCTAGTTTGGGTACCAAAGAAAGAACGATTTGTTCCACCTAGCTCAGGAAAGGGGGAGTCCCATGAAGATTCTAGCTCCTCATGTAATACATCCATAGAGGTAAAAGCTTCTACACAGCCTCCATCTATAGTAGTGGACCTCCATGAAGCTACCAAAGAATCCACACCTCCCAGTGTTCAAGAATCACCTGATGAACCACTTCAAGTTCGATCCTGGGAGAGTACCTTACCACCCTTGCAGCTTGACAAGGCACCTAGGGTAATAACAAACTACTGGCAAAAATCCTCACCTATTACCAACTGGAACAATTGGTTTCAAAGGGTGACAAGCTCATTTCAAATGGTATGATCTACCCAAGGAAGGGGGGAGTGTTTGCTGATAGTCATCATTCACTTGCTTCCCTCTCAACCTTTTTCCCTGACCTCTTAATCTCCGATCTTAGGGAATGTACATATAAAGCTTTATACTCAACAAAAAAAAAAAAAAAGAGCAAGAGCAATTAGCAAACGAGTATGCACATTAAAGTCAAAACATTGACTCAGACCTACACATGTCACATTTGGTACAGTGAAACAGAAACCTATGCCATAAAACACCTTTGATCCTCATCACTTGAGTGATGGAGGGTAAGTAAGATTAGTACGATAGGAGTGTTTCTGTTTTAGAGTTGAGAGATTAGCAAAGTTCTCTTTTCCCACTGATGTTCCTCCTAGAGGTATTGTTTGTGTTTCATAGTGTGTACAGGAGCGTGTTGCTATTGATAGGATTTGGACCTTCATGGAACCTTCAAATCAAGCGCGACCATCAACACAAACAGGTGTTTCTTGTCCATTAGCATTGCCCTTATCTTTTTTGCATCCATGTTTGTCTGCTTTGATTGTGATTGGTAGCATAATATTCAGCGCATTGGCTTAGTATCAAACATTTAATTCAATGTAATGTTTTGTCATAATCACTTGTCTAGGTTTAAAAATCAAGCAGTCCGACTAAGCTAGTTTGACCAAGCTAGGTATTAGAGATCTTCTCTTAATACCATGGGGAATGCCTTCCTAATAAGCAATGGTTACTTAGGTTCTTAATCCGATTTAGGCAGCATTGTATGAAATGTACTAGGGCTTTCTAGTGGGCTTAACCCTATTGACCTTTAGCTTAAGTATTATAAAGGGAGTTTACTAATGTGATGAGCCTGGGGAATGTAACAGTGTTATATGACCCCCCAAAGTTACAAAATTAAAATGATGAAAATGAACAAACAAAAAATCAAAGTGCCACAATGTAAAATTTTAAGCTGGAAGAGAAATCTCAGCTTGATTTGGTACTTCACTCACATGTATTGCCTATGGTACTAGAGCCCTAGAGGTTCCCAGTGTGGGCGCTTTTCCTTGAGAAGCAAAAAACCCAAGGCATACAAAATAAGCACACACATCATAATTGAATCAATGTGAAAAGACTTTGGGGGGTCAAAGAAAAAGTAATCAGTCAGGTGATGATTTCATGAGAAATTCCTTTTATGGTAGCTTAACTACAAGGTTTTCTAGATATAGCCTCTAGTCAGCCCTCGAACATGAATACTTGGCTCTCGCGATTAAACAACTTAATTGACCACAGAAAGTTAAGAAGCTTACCCATGGTATTAATATTCGATCTCTAGTGCTTTTCGACCGTCAAATTAGTGACCCCAGACTTGTTTAATTTTTTGCCTTTACATCTGTTTATGCATTTGATTACATTGCAATTTAATGTTCATTGCTAACAAATTGTTTGAAATTCTTTGACCAATCAATTTTTCTACCTAAAACTGCATATGCTTTTTAAGAGAATGCCATTACTGTGCCAATGTTGTTTGATTTTGCAGTGACTGAAGAAGGCTAAGGACATTCATCTCAAATGCTCTTCCACCTCGACGAACCAGCTTCAACTCAATAGCTTCCGAGGACGGAATCTACATCAGGAAGGGGGGCATGTTAACCCTCACGGCTCACGGACACCCCATCACCTACGATGGACGCGTATTATGTATGATTTAGAGTCAGGTACCGGGCTTGTCGGACCAATAGGGAAAGGTAGAGTGATCGCCAATGAGAGACGCACTTTAACTTGGACATTCAAGGGATTAGTTGGTTAAGCATGGGCGCCCAAGTGTGAATGGGGTGAGCTCCTATAAAAGCCAACTAAACCTAATTTTTACTCATTCTCTCATTTGTGCAATTGAAGAGTGCTCTTGCTCCATCTCCATCTTCTTCTTCTTCACCTCCTTGTGTGTGTGTGTGTGAGAGAGAGAGAGAGAGAGGGAGAGTGTGTGTGCGATCGAGCATTACGAAGGCACGACGGCGGCGAAGCGGTTGAGCGCGGCACGACTGCAGCTTCTTCTTCATCGCGGCGAGGAATCCACCACGAAGGCGAGCGTAGAGCGGTGAGTGACACACCCTTTGTTTTCTTGAGCTTGCTAGTTTAGGCTTGTTGTGTGCTTGGAGCCGTCTGTGGCTCGCACACGGTGTATTGGCAAGTCCCTTGCTTCGACAGTGCGGCAAGGAGCGCACACAGTTAGATGTTTCCAATGCTTCTCTGTAATATTCTGAACAAAGAATGAATGATCAGGCCATTTTCTTACGGCACATCAGAGAAAAGCCAACCCTGTCCTCAATCAAAGGAGCTGACGAAGTCTGTAAGGCACTTGAAAAGAAAAACAAAAACCTAGAATTGGAATTAAAGCTTGAAAAATCACAACGCAGGGACCTGGCACTGATACGGGTTCAAAGAGAGGAGGAGCTCCTAAAGGAGATAGCAGAACTCAAACGGATAAATTAACTCCTCAGAGATGGAAAACCAGACACGCAGGAAGAGGCAGGCACTTCAGAGCCGCCACAGATAGACATACCCTCCTTCTCTTTTGTTGCTGAGTTTGAGACGCAGTCCACAACAGAGCCAAGTGGTGATGAAGATTTTCAGGTTCACATGAGAGATATAGACATAGTGCCAATGGTCCAACTGTCAAAAGCTGAAGAGGACGCACTGAAGGAGAAGATCACCTTAGAGGTGGATGAGTAGTGGAAGGTTGTTATGGATTGGGAGTTGAGATTTTTACACTCTCTCAACATCACTCAACTCACTCCCAATCAGATCAACGCTCAATGGCACCAACAATCCCTACCGTACCCTCTCATCAAAGTAGAACTCTTACAGGTGAAAGAAAGGCTATACAAGGATATGCAAGAAGATGGCGCATATAAAGACCATCCAAAGTGGAGGTTAAGCTGGTTGAACAAGGATACCTGATTCTGTTCACAAGAGCACCTACAGCCCTACAAAGAGATCCAACATTCTGTCATGTACTCAGAGTAAGGACATGGAAAGTTCATGAAGCACTGCAAAAGAAGAGGCCAACTTGGCTCAACTTCCCTTGGCTGCCAGCTCCAGAGAGAGGCCAAGCGACGGAGGAATACATTGTGAAAACCCTAACGGGCACCATGTCTTTCTTCAAGAGTCTGCCAAATCTCTCCTGTGCAATGATATATAAGATCTGCAGGATGCTACTCACATGTATACAAGTTTTTAATGAGCCCCAGCAAAAAAGAGCCCAATGGCTATCATTCTTGGAAAAAAACAAAGGCCTATGCTATTATCTATGTGAGAAACCTTCAGAGGAGGTCCTTTATGGATTCTATGCCAGATGCATGTTCCTAACATCGAGTAATATGCTAGCCTTTAAAGAAGCATTCTACATTGGATTCTTCACCCGTCAAAGGAAGATATTTGCACCGGTGATAAGAAACCTAACATCCAGGTTTGTAGGCTACTCAGAGGTGGAGCTAAAGAATCAAGTCACCATGCAATTTTTGCAATTGCTCGACAAAGAACGAAGAATCAAATACCAGAAGGCAATGGACGCACTTAAAGACCGCCTCGCTCGCCGTCAACTTAAAGACTACTTCAGCCCATAAAGCTGGGTCAAGGGACGACACGGGCAAGGAGGGGGGGAATGTTAGCACCAAGCTCACACGGACACCATTTTTCGGAGTTCTCTTTGTAAAACAATTATTATTTTAATAAATCAAGAATATTGTAACTCCTATTTTCTCAGATAGAGTTTGTAATTAATGAGCCGAGGCTACAAGCTTCCAGATTTTATCAGCCAGCCAATTCCCAGCTTTGGTAGAACTCTGGATTATTAGTTTTGACCACCCAAAAAACTTGGCTAAGGTGTAAAAGCCAATTTTTTTAAGTTTTTTATAAGTTTTTTGATAAGAAATACACAGCGTGAGCTAATGGTGCTCACTTCTCTCCTTCTCGTGCTTCCTACTCCCTCCCCGGTTCTCACATTGCGAATGCTTTTGTTGCATTGTAACCGCAGGTAAGAGCTCTACGCATTGACGTAAGCCATTCACAGTATTTTGTATCTTTTGGCATCACCGACCCACGGCCTAATTTCATCATAACTAGGAGTTTATACTTTTAAATAAAAAACTAAGCACATGCGGGATATTGGGGCATCATTGCTAAGCATTTAGATGCATTCTGAGTCAAAAACGACTAGGTCAAAAATACACTACTGTTAATAATCGCGATTTTGGAACTTGACCTAAAGTGGGGTTTGAGACCATAGGCATGTATGCTTAGGTCTTATAAACTTTTCCTAGAAGTTTCGTTACGTTTGGATGTCATTTGATGTTGTAATGGATGTGATTTTCTTGCCGATGAGAGATTGGCTTTTGGTGATTTCAATCACTTGAGTGTAGCTTGAGTTAGATGCGAGTTGTTAGTTGTTTTTCGAGAGATTGACAACCTCTTGTAGCCTCTATCCAGCTTCGTCCCATGGTTTGACAAATTAATTATGGTTCTCGCTAATACTGTAATAAGATAGGATGGTGAGGTTAGACATGCGTCCCACATAGCCAAGGTGGTTTGAAGCTCCACTACCTACCAAGCTAGCTCTATTGAATAGTCCTATTTCTAATCTAATAGCATGGATGGTTTGGGATAGAGGTCTAACACTTGTCCAACCTACTATCCATTGTGTTATTGAGGTCTTAGCCCAAGGTTGTTTGAAGGTCCACCACCTATCCAATCTAGCTCTATTGAAAAGTCCTACTTCTATTGTTTGAATGTCAATGTGTGAATGGAGTGTAGCTACTATGTTCACTACCATGGATGGTTTGGGGTAGAGATCCACAACTTTTCCAACCTACTAACCATTGTGTTATGGAGGTTTTAGCCCTATGTGGTTTCAAGGTCCACCACCTATCCAAGCTCGCTCTATTTATTAGTCCTATCTCTACTCTGATAGCATGGATGGTTTGGGCTAGAGATCCAACACTTGTCCAATCTTCTATCCATTGTGCTATGGAGGTTTTAGCCCAAGGCGGTTTGAAGGTCCATCACCTATCCAAGCTAGATCTATTGAAAGAAGCTATCTCTATTGTTTTAAGGTCAATGTGTGAATGGAGTGTAGCTACTATACTATTCATTGTGTTATGGAGGTTTATGTCCAAGGTGGTTTGAAGGTCCACCACCTGTCCAAGCTAGCTCTATTGAAAAACGCTATCTCTATTGTTTGAAGGTCAATTTGTGAATGCAGTGTAGCTACTATGTTTACTACCATGGATGGTTTGGGGCAAATTTCCACCACTTGTCCAACCTACTTTTCATTGTGTTCTAGAGGTTTTAGCTCAGGTTGGTTTGAAGGTCCACCATCCATCCAAGCTAGATCTATTGAACAAAGCTATCTCTATTGTTTCAAAGTCAATGTGTGAATGCAGTGTAGCTACTTTGTTTACTACCATGCATGGTTTGAAGCAAAGGTTCAACACTTGTCCAACCTACTATCCATTGTGCTATACAGGTTTTAGCCCAAGAATTTTTGAAGCTCCACCACCTCTCTAAGCTAGCTTCTTTGAAAGTAGTTATCTCTATTGTTTCAAGGGCAATGTGTGAATGGAGTGTAGGTACCTTTTTTACTACTATGGATGCTTTGGAACAGAGGTCCATCACTTGTCCAACTTACTATCTATTGTGTTATAGAGGTTTTAGCCCAAGGTTGTTTGAGATCCACCACCTATCCAAGCTAGCTCTATTGAATAGTCTGATCACGTGGATGGTTTGGGGTAGAGGTCCACCACTTGTATAACCTACTAACCATTGTGTTATGGAGGTTTTAGCCCATGCTGGTTTGAAGGTCCATCACCTGTCCAAGCTAGCTTTGCCCACTTGTATCTGCATATTCTCTACCATTCCAGTTGCCTGCACCACTCGATGATCCGCCATTTGGACTTTGAAAGGTGATGGTTTCAGGTTAGTAATTCCCATCCTTGCTGAAGATGTACTCCCAAAATGTTTACCCCTGCTCCTACATCTAGTATGATGCTTGAGAGTGGTTCCCACTATTTCCTCACTTTGTAGTCCACTTGAATCACTAGCACTTCATCATCTCTGAGAGTTGTCAAGTTGACTGATCTAGCCTCCACCTCAACCTTCATTCGCTGCCTGATGAACTTCGCTACTTCAGGTAAAGTTCTTCCAATGTCCTCTAACTCCACAGGTAGTTTCTGAATTTTGTCACAAATTTTGACATGAATTTTCTCTTTCTCATGATCAGAGTTGTTGTCAAAGCTTGAAGAACTGGTATTATCTTTACAATACCATTCCTTTGGTTCAGTGCTTTCAATTCCTTTAGCAGTTCCCAACTCTTCCATCAACCCTTGTACTGCAGCCAACATGGTATCAGGCATCCCAGGCTTCGATTGATTTGGTTGTACTGTCTCAGCCAACTGGGTGGCTATCTTATGTACGACCCGGGTATCAGAACTGTCTGGTTTCTCTGGCAGCTTCTTGGCTAAATCCTCATTAATTTTTACCGCTAGTTCTCTTTGCTCCTGCCATTTATCAACCACCTTTTCTTTACCCTTGGCCTTCCATACGTCTCTCTGCTGGGCCCATTTTCTACTTTCGGGAGTGACTGGTTTTGCTCAACTTTTTTGAATTTCCTCAATCACCACCCCTTTACTTTGTGTAACTACTCGTACAGAAACTGGTTCTCGAACCTTCACCTCAGTATCCGCAGCTCCATGTGTTTTTGGACACTGAACCGCAAAATGCCCATACATACTTACCACATGTATAGCAATTCAAGCTTTGATTCTGAAAATTACCACGACCTTGGCCTCGGCTGGTAGCCGCTTGGTATCTACCGTGCCCTGCTCCAATACCACTTACACCTGATTTCTCTTCTTGAGAAACACTGGTAGTTTCCACTCTTACTGGTTCAGCATTGGTGAATGCTATCATTGACAAATCTTTTCCCTTCTTAAAATGATGAATTCAAATACCACAGTTGTTCCATAAATGGCCATAGGCTTTGCAATAAGTACACTGTGGAAATTCATTTGAAACATGGTCTTTAGATTTACACTTTGAACAACAGGTTTCCATACTTCTTACCAGCTGTCTCGTCTGGCTGATTTCAGCAATTTGTCAGACCATCTCTTCAATCTTCCTAGACCAAGATCCTTTCTTAGTCTTGTCTTTGGTTCTTCCATCTAAACTGCTTTCAGAGCTAGTGGAGGCTCTAATGGACTCAGAATCTTCAGTAGAAGTACTGCTACTACTGGACCTCCTCTTCTTATGACTCTTTTCCTTCTTAGCTTGTTGTTCTAGCTTCAGGATGCACCAAATCATTGAATTTCTTGGTTGGTGCCAGCACCTTCTGTTCCCTAAGCTTCTTACTGCGAAACCCATTCAAAAACCATGCTCGCAACCGCTTTTCGGATGTGGTTCCTGAGTTGTCTAGTTAGTTCCTTGATTTTCTCAACATAGCTTCTGACTGACAATTTTCCCTACCTTATCTTATCCAGCTCATAGAGTATATCCTCATCACCTCTATTGTCTGAATACTCTAGTCGAAAAGCTTCAAGCAGTTTATTATATGATCTGATTTGACAAGCAGGGTAATGGTAGTACCATTTCCTTGCTGCCTCCTTTAATGTTTGCAGAAAGTAGTCACCCCAATCATCTTCATCAATATTTTTTAACTCAGCATATTTCTCAAAGGCTTGGATATGCACATCCAAGTCCTCCTTCTTTCCCCCTTTGAACATGGGAAAATAAATTTTCAATGAAGATGTGTAATCATGTCTATCAACCTCATTTCTTCCTCTTCTCACCTTGGAATCCTAACTCCTTTTTGAAGCTTTCTTACAATAGTCTGTGTCTACATCCCAATTAATTTCTACCATCGTCTCACTTGCTGCCTCCTCCCTAGCTTTTCAATTGGAAATATGAAGACTTCCTTTACTGCCTTTGGCACCTTTGTCTCCCTGTGTGGTCCGAGAACTCTTGGCCTTGCATTCTTCCCTTTCAGCCCTGCGTCGTTTGGATTGACTCGAATGCTGAGAATCCTGTTCCTCATCAGCATGACTGTGCTCCTCCTCAGCCTCAGTGTAAGTTACTTGTTCATCCGTGGGATCAGAGTCTCTTTTTGACTCCTCAGGAATAGGGTCAATATGGTAGGATGGTTTTCGGCCACGTCTGGGTTTGGGTGCCATTACTGCACTTGAAACTCAAACTGGGAGAGGAGTCTGCTAGTCAACGAGCAATAACTCTAGCCACCGTGATCACCAATATGGAATTGGAGTTGATCTTTTTAGATAGCTGATTCAAGTGTAAGAGTTTACAACTACTGGTGATTCATTAATTCAATCAGTAGGACTGGAGAAAAGATAGAAACTGAGCTAGAACAGTTACATGAACTGGAATACATCTACTGAGAATTAGACAAGCTGAATGACTGAAATTAGTGTTCAGATTCAGATTTAGATTCAGAAGAAATGGATACAAATCATATCTGGTTGAATTATACTTGACTATTGTATTAGGAATTACAGAGTAAGAGTACAAGCGGGGATAATGTAGCTTAGGAACAACTTCAGGACTACAATCACACACTAAGAGTAGGAAGTCAAAAGAGAAAACAACCCAAAAGTACAGCCAACAATTGCCAACCCGATTACAATGTATTGGTCCTATTAGCTTCTTGGAGTTATTGTGGTAACCGTCATGGTAATTACTGAATGATCCACTGCTCGGCTTTCCAGAAGCTGGTTCCCACCTAGTGAAGCTGCCTCCGCCATCTACACTTGTCCAGCCTACTAATCATTGTGTTATGGAGGTTTTAGCCCAAGGTGGTTTGAAGGTCCACCACCTATCCAAGCTATCTCTATTGAATAGTCCTATCTCTACTCTGATAGAGTGGATGGTTTGGGATAGAGGTCCCACACTTGTCCAACCCACTATCCATTGTGTCATCGAGGTTTTAGCCCAAGGTAGTTTGAAGGTCCACCACATGTCGAAGCTAGATCTATTTTTTGAAGGTAAATTTGGCTGAAAGCATGCAATGGTGGTACAAAAAGGAATGTCCTTGACACAACATGGGCTTGGTGGTTCATTTGTGTATAAATTGGACCTTTTAATTGGAAATGGAGAGGGGCTATATATTTCTTTGTTTTTAGACGTTTCACTATTTGGAGGGGCCACTCCAAGAGAGGAGGTGGGGGGAGAGGGTTGGACCCACATTATAGTTATTGGCTTTCACGACACCACCTCTCTCTCTCTCTCTCTCTCTCTCTCTCTCTCTCTCTCTCTCCACATGGTTGTGTTGCTCTTGTGCACCTTCCGTGCTCCATAGCCAACGAACTTGGGCTGCTCTCTCGTTATCTCTCTTTCTCTCTCTCTCTCTCTCTCTCTCTCTCTCTCTCTCTCTCCACCAGCAAGCTGAGCCCTGGTTTGAATTGACAAGTCGTTGCATCTCTTTCTCTCTCTCACACACACTCTCTGCACCAGAAAGATGCACACAAAACCCTGGTTTTAATTGATGTTTATAGACCACTGCTACATCTCTCTCTCTCTCTCTCTCTCTCTCTCTCTGTCTCTCTCTCTCTCTCTCTTTGTGTGTGTGTCTCTCTTGCTCCTTTCCAATGGACAATACTACAATAGTTTACCGCTCGGGTGACTCACAGCTACTCTCTTTCAACAAGCTAGATGAAGAGGAATCACACATGGATGAACATATAAAAAACCATCCCATTGTCAGTTCCATTGAGACATGTGTCACTAATGAAGGTTTTCTTTGTGATTATTGGGCTGCAAAGAAATACGAACAGAGAAGGAAAGAACGACATCCTTCTTTTGCACTTGGATTACCGAAGGCCAGGTCAAGGAAGAACATTTGTGTAGCGGTGGCATGATGTTGGTGCAAGCAAACGCTCAAGCTATCAAGGAATGAGAAAAAGGAAATATTTCAATAACTATTGGACCACCAGACATTTTTTGACCTGTAAAAATCAAATTTCAACAATGTTGAAGACACCATTCTATCGGGTGTGCGCAACACTTTTGCTCAAGTTAAGGTCCCACACTCAGCAAGTGAGCTTTTTGTTAAGAGAACCTCTATGACGATGATCTTGAACAATAGTACAGTTGTAGCCTTAGTAAACCAATCCAAAATTTCTAGTGTCGTGGGTGTCCATTGAAGGAATATAGCTACTGCAACTTCAAGGCTGGAGAATAAAGATGACGATGAAGTGTTTCCATTGAGTGCTTGTGAGAGACAATTGCCACAAGGAACCATTATCACTAATGAAACAAGAGATTTGGTGTAGGCCTTTTGGACATCACAAACCAAAGTTTCACCTAACAAGATCGACATATGTAAGAAGAGAATTGGAAGGAAAAGTGTTGTCAAACATCTTGTGCATCTACTTGATGACTCTTAGGTACCAACAAATCTTAGCAACTCTAATTTATTTGGTGATTCTTAAGGCTGATTTGGTCAATATAGTGCCAAATTTGGTGGTCTGCTATATGGCAGTGGTGGTATATAGTACCTTACAAAGGTTGTATACAAAACCAGTGCATTCCTGGGTGGTTCCAGAGATATGATTTATAGAACCAAAGCCCTTGTGCAGTACGAAATTTTATAGTCTGCTATATGGTAGTGGTGGTATACAGTACCTTACAAAGGTTATATACATTACCAATGCACTCCTATGTAGTTTCAAATCTATCTTGTAAAGAACCAAAGCCCATGTGCAGTACCAAATTTGGTAGTCTGCTGCATACTAGTGATTCCAAAGTCTATCTATACAGTACCAAAGCCTCTGTATAGTACCTTTTCCATCCCTATAGACACCAAAGCCTCACTCTATTTTAACAAAGCCTACTTGTGCAGTACCAAAGTCTTTGTGCGGTACCAAAGTTATCCCCTGTATAGTACCAAAGCATTCTTGTTTATCACCAAAGCATTTGCAAAGTTTCCATATGGGTACTCTTCTGCAAACAATTCTAGAATGAGTCAAAAGCAGAAAGATAGTAAAATTTTTGGTACTGCTTACAACCAATTTGGGTTCTACAGTACTATCTTTGGTACTGTTTACAACCAATTTTGGTTCTTCAGTACATATTTGGTACTGTTTACATCCAATTTTGGTTCTACATTACTAAAATTGGTACTATTTATATCCAATTTTGGTTCTACAATACTATCTTTGGTACTGTTTACATTCAATTTTGGTTCTACAGTACAATCTTTGGTACTTTTTACATCCAATTTTGGTTCTACAGTACAATCTTTGGTAGTGTGCACATCCAATTTTGATACATTACTATCTTTGGTACTGTTTACAACCAATTTTGGTTCTACAGTACAATCTTTGGTAGTGTGTACATCCAAGTTTGGTACATTACTATCTTTGGTATTGTTTACAACTAGTTTTGGTTCTACAATAAAATCTTTGGTACTCTTTACATCCAATTTTGGCTCTACAGTACTATCTTTGGTATTGTTTACAACCTATTTTGGCTCTACAATACTATCTTTGGTACTGTTTACAACCTATTTTGGTACTGCAGTACAAGCTTTGGTAGTGTGTACATCCAATTTTGGTACATTACTATCTTTGGTAATGTTTAAACCAATTTTGGTTCTACAGTACAATCTTTGGTACTGCTTACATCCAATTTTGGTTCTACAATACATTCTTTGGTACTGTATACAACCAACTTTGGTACTACTGCACATTAGTGGCATTTTACCATTTGCATGAAATTGGAATTTTCTAACTCTTATTGTATTGGTTCCACAGGTAGAGCTATACTAAAGATTCAAGAGGAATGACCCTACAGTGGTCATCTCTGAGATGCTAAGGCATTAAAGACGTACTTTGTTCGGAAGTTGAAAGAGAGGTATACCTGTTGCTGTGTATCCCATGTGCAGATACTCTATTTCAAAGAGTCTTTTAATTAGATGCGGTAAAACAAGTTTGGGCATCATGGGAAAGGTCACCTTTGCACTTTCTCTGTGTGCTATAGAAGTGATATATAGGAGAGTGTTTTGCAAACCAGGTAGTATGTCAGTACATCACTAGTATGTGGGAATCCATCATGTGCCCAAAGCCAAGAGATAGTGAATACCATGCCAAGAAATGCTTGATGGGGGACTGCTCCCAATGTGGTGTACGAAAGTTGACATTTTGTCATGATGAGATAGTAGAGGATAGTAGGGAGGTGTCTGTGAAGGTCTTCATGGATGTTGGAACAGGACAACTTGATGCAGGTGGGAGTGAGAAGAAGAGAAAGGACGTGATTGTGCGATGGATGAAAAGTGTTGCTTTTCTTAGCCTATTTTCATCCCACCTCAGAGACTTCATCAAGCACAACTTTGTCTTCCGTTGGCAAGCCCAACAATTCAATGATTGTTTGCTCAAGTTTCCTAGCAATGTCATTGTATCAATTATTATTGACTTTGCAGAGAATTATTCTTTTTAAATTTTGAATGAGATTTAGTCAATGCATTGGTGGTCTACCCAAGTCACAATACTTGTGCACATCACTTATGTAAGAAATGCAGCAGGTGGTGTTCAAAAGACGCTGCACTTTTACATATCCGATGACAAGCAACATGATACATTGTTTGTACAACATTGTCTATTGCTTCATGAAAGGTGGCTGGAACAGCGAGGACATTGTTTGCAGCACCATTGGGTGTGGTCACATGGTGCGGCTTCACAATTCAAAGCACGTAGATCTTACCATTTTGTGGCCAAGTACTATCAGATGACATGCTTGCACATGATGCATAACTTCTCAGCATCCGAGCATGAAAAGGAGAGCATAATGGGGCACGGGCAGTCATCAAGAGAACCTTGACATATGAGGAATTGAAACTAGATGGATGGCCTATGAAGTGTGCGGCTGATGTGGTGAACTTTTTGAACGCAACATTTCAGCCAAGAGATCAGTCTGAGAGGTGTACTACACAGAGAGTCTTCTTGTAATGTCTATTATTGTTGACCGGAGGACTACACCTATACATTTTTGCTCACACTCATATTTTTGTAAACACTTATTGTAATAAATGTCTTTCCCACATTTCATTTTTTGATGGAGCCGATTTATTGTAAGTAGTGGGACTCAATTGAGTTTCCACCTTGTATTTCCCAAGTAGTTTCACCTGCTTATGTAGTTAGATTAGAAATGTGTTCATACCTCCAAGGCTGAAGTATAAGAGCCAATTATTGCAAACCTAAGGACAATTTTTTTTTGAATCATTAATCAAGATAAGTTTTGAGGCACCGTGACTGTGTCTTAGAGAGTGAGAGAGAGAGAGAGAGAGAGAGTCTTATCCTCTTGCTAGGCGAGCTACGGAGCTGCCATTGGCGAAGCGACACTGCCATTGTGTTAGCAACGGCCAGAGCTACGCACCGATACCAAGTGTGCGCGCATTCGGCTTCTACGCGAGGTGAGCTCCCACGAGCTTCTATGTGAGTTTTCTCCCTACCTGTGTTTCGGAATTGAGCGTGCCATATATCTATAGAACCATAGCGAGTAGAGCTACACATTAGTACCATAGGAGTCGGAATTTGGTCACTTGAATTGTTTGGCATGTCTTCATACGCGTTTACCGCATGGAGTGGTTACAAGTTGAGATTATATTGTAAATTCATAGGGTATTGTTCTCATCTAGTGTAGAGACCCCCCTTTGAGTTTGAGGCTGATTCGATGACTTTAGATCATGTTTCGGATAGCATTTGTTGGTAGTAGGGATTTCAGTCATTTGCGTATTTGAGAACTTAGGTTTGATTTCCTTGGTAGTGATCGTCATTAGAAGGTCAAGTAGGTGATTTGACACCCACCTATTTGTTTCCATGCGCCTGCGAGTCAAGCTCTGTCCTCGTCTGACATTCTTGTTTGTTGGTTGAGTTCTCGCTATCATAGCCACCGCTAGCGGCGTAACCGCCCAACATTTGGCGCCGCTGCCGGGGACGAGAGCCCTAAGTAGGTGACCTTAGACTAATCCTACGAAGTGAATTGCTTCATTTACTTTGTATATTTTAGTTAGAAAGGTCTAGGAGTGGTGGACTCCGAGGATCTTTCAGAGGTACTAGGAAACTCGTAGTATTCCTATGTCTTTCGTGTTTGACAGTTTTTTAGTTTAGATTAGATTGATTTTTGTTGGTGTTGAGTGGTTGTTGAGATTGAGGTATTTGCTAGTCCGTGTGTGGCATTGAATCTCTTTATGCTGCAAAAACCCATTTATGATGAGAAGTAGCTTAGGTAGGACTTGATTTGATCGTGATCTAGAGCTATTAATCAGTGATTTATTTGCTTGATGTGTTTGTTTGCATGTTAGATCACTAAAAAGAGGATTTGGTAGTGAAATATGCAATAAACAAAGTTAAGAGAACTTTTTTGTGAAACTGAGTGTTGCTGAGCACTTAAGAGAGCTCTTGGAAGAGTTCTGTGCCAAAAACCTGGAAATCTGCAACTTTAGACATCATACACGTATGATGTCTTAAGGGCTAAACAGAGACCAAACTGAAAATCTAACATTCCCTTAGTGTTCAAAAGGGGGATTTAAGATCAACATAAAACAAGGGCTTTACCACTTCTAGAAACTCAAAATACCAAGTCAGAGTGCAAAAAATGTAAAGAATAGGGAAAATTGATTCAGAGCTCATTTTTGCATTCAAACTTGATAAAAACACTTGAAACTCAAAGATAAACACTTGGAGAAGCTTAAAACAGAAAATTGGGCAAATCTGTGAAAAAAGACATCATACGCTTATAATGTCTTTTTGCACTTGCTGATGTGATTTTGGAATTTTGACTTGACAACATTGTTGCAAACATAGTGAGTAGCTAAAATATCAAGTTTGGACCAAAATTGGACAAAAAGACATCATACGCATATGATGTCTCCAACCTAATTCTAGGCAAATTTTGACATTTTGCTATCACAGATCCTTTGTACTAGTTGTCTAGAGCTTGTATTTCAAGTTTCATATCATTTGGATCACATTTGACCCAGGTACGTCAAAAATCAGAACATTGCCGAGAAAAACCTAATCTAGCCATAACTTGCACAACCAGAGTTCAAATTGAATTTTGTGAGTGGCCAGAGCATAAGGGTGCTAGTGGGAGTGTGTTAACCCTCGTGGCTCACGGACACCCTATCGCCTACGACGGACACTGTAACCATATTATGTATTATTTAGAGTCAGGTACCGGGCTTGTCGGTCCAATAGGGAAAGGTAGAGTGATCGCCGATGAGAGGCGCACTCTAACACGAACATGCTAGGGTTAGTTGGCTAAACATGGGCGCCCAAGTGTGAATGGGGTGAGCTCCTATAAAAGCCAACTAAACCTAATTTTTACTCATTCTCTCGTTTGTGCAATAGAAGAGTGCTCTTGCTCCATCTCCATCTTCTTCTTCTTCACCTCCTTGTGTGTGTGTGTGTGAGAGAGAGAGAGAGAGAGGGAGAGTGTGTGTGCGATCGAGCATTACGAAGGCACGACGGCGGCGAAGCGGTTGAGCGCGGCACGACTGCAGCTTCTTCTTCATCGCGGCGAGGAATCCACCACGAAGGCGAGCGTAGAGCGGTGAGTGACACACCCTTTGTTCTCTTGAGCTTGCTAGTTTAGGCGTGTTGTGTGCTTGGAGCCGTTTGTGGCTCACACACGGTGTATTGGCAAGTCCCTTGCTTCGACAGTGTGGCAAGGAGCGCACATTTTTGGCGCCGTTGCCGGGGATATGCCCTACACTAAGCTCAGTTAGCACTTTATGCTTCCTTGTGGTGCAATTTCTATCATAGGAAAGGCAGGGAAGGAGTGTGTGGAGATTTCTGTTTTTGCGTTTTCTGTCAAGTGTCAATTTCTGCTATTGTCTGTGCTTTTTCAATTTTCTGCATTTCTTGCGTTTTTTCAATTTCTGCAATTTCTGCATTTTCAATTTCGGCGTTTTCAATTTCTGCAATTTTTTGCATTTCTGCGTTTTTTCAATTTCTGCAATTTCTGCATCTTCAATTTCTGCGTTTTCTGCATTTCAAAAAAAAAAAAAAAAATCTGAAAAAAAAAATTATTAAAAAAAAAAAATATTCGAAAAATAAAAACGCGAGTGAGCGGGCGGCGAAATTTTTCGAAATTGGTTTGTATAAAAGATAGATCGGGATCGGGATCATTTCCCCAAGCCCAAGCCCAAGCCCAAGCCTCAGTCCTCTGATATATACTAGACTCACTCTTATATATATACCCTACTCCCTCAAGAGAGAATGAGAGCATGTGGGACAAGTCCTCCACTCTCCTCCTTTCTCTTCCCACTTGCACCCTTAGACTTTCTAGTTTGGGCTTAGTTCCCTACTGGAAATTGACAGTTTTAGGGATTCCGAGGGCATAGAGTGACCAAACGGAGGGCTGTAAAGCACGGCACGACCCTCTGACCGATACGCTCGTTTCGAGCTATCACACGGCCCATTCCACGACACGCTCTAAAAAATCTAGCAAAAAAACAAACAAAAAACACGCTAAAAACTAGTCACAAGGCCTCCTAGAGCAGCTTTTTGACACCTTAGGGTATCAAAAGCACATGCACTTACGCTCTGGACGAGTGTTAGAGCATGATCACATTGGTAGTGCCTCTGTTCATACGGACACCCATTACCCATCCACGATAGGCTCTAGACCCTCAGCGGGGACACAAGGTAGCACCACCCAAGACCCTAAAATAGCCGCTAGTGATTCCTCCTCCGACTCAGAAATCATGGAAGCATACCCTACCCAAAACATTGAGAGAGAAGGCCATGCACCTCCCGAAGCTCCACAGCCTAGTACTAGTATGTTTAGCCGTTTCATGGAAACATTAGGTAGAGCTACTCGCTCGGAACCTGATGCAAATGAAGCACACGAAGGGGGTGGGGAAGTGGACTCTCCTTTCACATCGCACGTGGACCCCACACCCCCAAAGAGTGTCCATGTGGATATCCTACCAACTTCTTACCAAGAAGGCCCTGTTGAGCTGCCTCCTTCAGAAGTTCCCTCTAGAGTACCGTTGGTGACAAGTAAAACCACGGGGAGCAACATTGCTTCTACCTCACAAGAAACCGTTAACACGTCGACTCTAGAAGGATTGTTCATTAATGATCATTGGACATACGACCTCCACACTGAGGTGTTGACGGATCTACACTCTGGCCACGCCTACCATGTAGGATGGATAGAGATTGTACAATCCACCTCTAGTGCCACGAGCATCGAAGATCAACAGAAAATGATCTGTAATGTTATCCATGGCATTATTCAATCAGAAAGGCAAAACCAAGGGGTAAATATACTCTCAACTGGCCCCATGAGATTTCTGGATACGAGCAAGGCTCAACAGCCTACTCTATCACAAATGGAGACTCCTCTAATGAGCCCAATGGACCCATCTTACGTCATTTCACCTGGGGTCTCTATGCAATCTGAGCCTCCGAGCGAAAACTTTAGCTTCCCTAACTTGGCTCAACCCTCTATCAAGGAAAACACAGTGCTCACTCCAGGGATAAGCCTGACAGAGAATGTATCGATGACATCTACGGTTAGCGCAGTGCCACTACCTAGGGTCGTAGTACCTAATATGGGGCCTCGACCGTATGTGCCTCTAGCCCCTTATGCACACATGGCCCCCACACCGCCAATAGTACCACTTGTTTACGCTCCTCGAGTGCCGCTCCCTAGCCCTTATCCGAGTGGACCTATGCCCGGTAATGTTCCATATCCTGCATCATCCACACATATGCCAAGACCGGTACCCGTTCCTCTCCCACATATGATTCCAAGAGTACCTCCACCGGCCCTGCCTCCTCACATAGGTGACTTGGCAGCGTTTGCTCAAACTATAGGTCGATCTATCGCGGAAAATATGCGTCATGCATCTGATAGAGAGCCTAGAAGTAAGGCAGTACAAATTGCCAAACTCACGCAAAAATTCAATGGGGACGAAGATGCTAGGAAACACATTGAAGTGTTTGAACAAGTATGTGATTCCTTAGGGGAACGCAACGAACTACATAAGTGCAATGCCTTAAGCTTGACATTAAGTGGGAAGGCTGGAGATTGGTATAGGACCCTAAGGGTGGACGAGAAAACAATCTACCCTACCCTTCGAAGGTTGTTTCTAAAGGAGTACATATGAGAAGGTGTGCTTTGGGGTGTAGCATCTCAGCTACAGAAGGCCGAACGTAAAGAAGGAGAGTCAGTAAGGGACTTCATTAGTCGTCTAAAGCACTTAAACTCTCGCTGCCCTGTAAATGAGCGCTTCAACAATAACCAATTGCTTGATCGATTCATTCGAGGGTTGAGGAATGAAGGAATCTATAATGGACTAGTGATTAGAGGTATCACAACCTGGGAAGATGTCACTACCAATGCAATCCAATTAGAGGACAACTTGATGATAGCAGGCATGAGGGTGTCTACTGACACGAGATCCACTAGCTCACAAGCCATTGAGTATGAACCCATGACTGCAAAGCCCATTGCCAATGAGCCAAAGGTATTTGAGACATTCTTGACAGACCTCACCAAGGCAATCCAAGAGTCTCTTAAGGATAATCGACCCCCTCAAAATAGTCACATGTATCCAAGAAGGGAGCAACAATGGTGTTCCATTTTCTTAGGTCCACATAGCACTAGTGAGTGCCCTACGTTTAGAGTAAAATTTAATGGAACTTGCAACGCATGTGGTAGGTATGGTCACCAAGCTAAGGATTGTTTAATGATCAAACGTATGATGGCAAATAGACCACCTGTAGCCTGGACGGATGCGCCTCGAGCTCCTGTATTGATGCCTACTCCGCCTGTTGAGCAACTACCGCAACACATGGTCCCTAGATCTCAAAATGTTGTACAAGCTACACCGCTACCACCTCCTGTGCTAGGACCGCAGCCCCCGCATCCAAGAGTCGCCCCTATGAACCAAGTGGGTTGCGAGCCATCAAATGCTTATCCAGATGGCTGTGAGGAGGAAATAGACACTAGTATTGCCTACGGACTTGATACATTGGAAGAGTGTCCTATATACTACATGGAAGATTGTTGGGGGCAAGTCAAGCCGGTTTATCAAGCTGCTGCTCTCGCATCCAGAGGTCAAAATATCAACACCCAGGCTAGGAGGCCACCTCTTCAATGCTACGAGTGTGGTGGACCACATCGGGCAGCGGAGTGCCCTATTAGGCTGCAAAAGAATGCTGCACAGATGCAAATGAATCAAGGGAGCACGTCTGCAATGCCAATACTCACATGTAATCGTTGTGGCATAGATCACTTGATTGCCCAATGCCCCTATAACCCAAATGCGCCTAAAATCACACCCCTGAATTTGGTCGAAATTGCTAGTGTGACATCACCAATACCACCCGTCGCACCCGCTTATGCGATTACACGGTCCATGCTTCAAGGGCCAGGACATATCCTCGAAGAGAGAGATACCGCGTCAATTATCCAAGCAAATAAAAAGAAGACACGAAGGAAGAAGTCGCAGAATACGGAAAATTCAAAGCCAAGTTCCAAAACAAACATAGGAACAGGAGATGACCCCGTGTATATGAATGACCTCGAGGATGATTCAGATTCAATCGAGACAATGGAGACTAGAACCAATACCACAAAGGGAAAGAACGACAAAGAAAACCGTAACATGGAACCAAATGAAAACCGAATAAGAGAAAATCATAAAGAGCCTCTGAAAACACAAGTGTTTCCAAATCCAATCCAAGACCCCCAAGATAAACCGCAGGGGCAAAAAGGGAAGAATCGTAAAAAGAAGATTGGGACGTACCCAAACCCAGTAGACGAGATTGAGCAGGTGAAACATCTAAGAGGTTTAGTGGAGGAGACTCAAAGGAAACTAGAACCAGAACCCATGCATATCAAAATTCATGACACACTGTTTCCCACGCAAGTTCATCCACCCCACATGAACCATAGACCGTTAGCCATATCTAGTATCATCCAAGAAGGGAGTGAGGATGGGACATCAGAAAGTGAGCATACACCCTTCTTGTTGGAAAGGATGTTTAATGAAGGAATACCTGATCCCATTGAGGAATATGAGATTCCATCCTCACCAGTTCCTAGTCAAAGACCTACACCCTGCAAAACGCCAATGAATGTTTCCAAACTAGTGGACTTCATGTCTTCTGAGGTTCGAACCACGATCATAGCAAAGCTGTATGGAGATCCTGAGTTATTCCTTGCACTTCGAGCATTCCTTAACGGAGAGCTATGAACGGGATTACCGCAGTTTGCACAACCAAATAGGCCCGACTCGATTATGATTGATGAGGAAAATCATGTGCAATCACTTGACTTAGATGGACACGAGTCTGTGATCGAGGTACCCATTAACGAATTAGGGCAGTATTTTGAAGGCGACGAGTCTAATGCGACCCTACCCATCACTACCAAGGGATTAACTATAAAGGGAATTCTTGATGGTGGTGCGGGAGTTAGCATCGTTACAAAAGATTGTTGGGAATCCATGGGAAAACCCCGCCTCAGTGTTACTAACATTGTGGTAAAGATGGCAAATGGTACCATAGCCAAACCTATGGGGATGCTCAAGGATCTTAAGATCAAAGTTCTAGGATACAAGGTGCGACATACGTTCATTGTAATGGATTTCTCTAAACACCTTATGACATATGAAATGATTTTAGGATGACCATTCATGAGGGAAGCACAAATGGTTCATGATTGGTCTAAAAATCATGTCTATTTGCAATTCCAAGACTCTGTCCTTAGAGTGGATTTGGTGACTGGTAAGGCACACCCCTTAGGGAGTAAAACCATTATTGATCATCGCTCTGACACCACAGTTCACTCGGCCCCACTACAATATTGTTACACTTGTAAGAAGGATACAGACATTGGCCAAGATTCTCCTTACATGGATGTGTCACCGAGTATGACGGAATCAGACAACGTAGACTGGGTACACCTAGCATCAACCATAGACACTTGGGGAAATAGGGGGACGACCTGGGTAACACCTGAGGAGGATGAAATGCCTATACCCTTAAATATGCTACAAGCAATGCATATCGCTTCTGACAAGACTCATCCTAATGTAACGAAGAAAACATACAAGTGGGTCCCTAAAGCTTCTTTAGTGACCATACCTAGTGCTAAAAAACAGAAGCCTTGTAAGAAACGTACCACTCGCTCCAAGAAAAGTAAGAAAATGTTGCGATGGATCCCTAAACGACTATTGGAAGCCCAAGGCTACTATCAAGGAAATGATCCAATCTGGGTGCCAAAACGTAGATTGTGCTCTTACCTATCACCTGACCCAAGTGAGCCCCATCCTGTATCTCCAAAACGAATCAATGATCATGAAAAGAAAAAAATCACAGAATGCTACACACCCGCTCCCGAGCTAGTTTGGGTACCAAAGAAAGAATGATTTGTTCCACCTAGCTCAGGAAGGGGGGAGTCCCATGAAGCGTCTAGCTCCTCATGTAATACATCCATAGAGGTAAAAGCTTCTACACAGCCTCCATCTATAGTAGTGGACCTCCATAAGGCTACAAAAGAATCCACACCTCCCAGTGTTCAAGAATCACCTAATGAACTACTTCAAGTTCGATCCTGGGAGAGTACCTTACCACCATTGCAACTTGACGAGGCACCTAGGGTAATAGAAAACTACTGCCAAAAATCCTCACCTATTACCAACTGGAACAATTGGTTTCAAAGGGTGACAAGCTCATTTCAAACGGTATGATCTACCCAAGGAAGGGGGGAGTGTTTGTGGACATCCATCATTCACTTGCTTCCCTCTCAACCTTTTTCCCTGACCTCTCAATCACCAATCTTAGGGAATGTACATATAAAGCTTTATACTCACAAAAAAAATAATAATAAAGAGCAAGAGCAATTAGCAAACGAGTATGCACAATAAAAGTCAAAACATTGACTCAGACCTACACATGCCACATCTGGTACAGTGAAACAGAAACCTATGCCATGAAACACCTTTGATCCTCATCACTTGAGTGATGGAGGGTAGGTAAGATTAGTACGTTAGGATTGTTTCTGTTTTAGAGTTGAGAGATTAGCGAAGATCTCTTTTCCTACTAATGTGCCTCCTGGAGGTATTCCTTTTGTTTCCTAGTGTGTACAGGAGCGTGTTGCTATTGATAGGATTTGGACCTTCATGGAACCTTTCTCTCGTTCACACTTCAAATCAAGCGCGACCATCAACACAAACAGAATGTAATGTTTTGTCATAATCACTTGTCTAGGTTTAAAAATCAAGCAGTCCGACTAAGCTAGTTTGACCAAGCTAGGTATTAGAAATCTTCTCTTAATACCATGGGGAATGCCTTCCTAATAAGCAATGGTTACTTAGGTTCTTAATCCGATTTAGGCAGCATTGTATGAAATGTACTAGGGCTTTCTAGTGGGCTTAACCCTATTGACCTTTAGCTTAAGTATTATAAAGGGAGTTTACTAATGTGATGAGCCTGGGGAGGGTAACAGTGTTATATGACCCCCCAAATTACAAAATTAAAATGTTGAAAATGAACAAACAAAAAATCAAAGTGCCACAATGTAAAATCTTACGCTGGAAGAGAAATCTCAGCTTGAATTGGTACTTCACTCACATGTATCGCCTATGGTACTAGAGCCCTAGAGGTTCCCAGTGTGGGCGCTTTTCCTTGAAAAGCAAAAAACCCAAGGCATACAAAATAAGCACACACATCATAATTGAATCAATGTGAAAAGACTTTGGGGGGTCAAAGAAAAAGTAATCAGTCAGGCGATGATTTCATGAGAAATTCCTTTTATGGTAGCTTAACTACAAAGTCTTCTAGATATAGCCTCTAGTCAGCCCTCGAACATGAATACTTGGCTCTCGCGATTAAACAACTTAATTGACCACATAAAATTAAGAAGCTTACCCATGGTATTAATATTCGATCTCTAGTGCCTTTCGACCGTCAAATTAGCGACCCCAGACTTGTTTAATTTTTTACCTTTACATGTGTTTATGCATTTGATTACATTGCAATTTAATGTTCATTGCTGACAAATTGTTTGAAATTCTTTTACCAATCAATTTGTCTACCTAAAACTGCATATGCTTTTTAAGAGAATGCAATTACTGTGCCAATGTTGTTTGATTTTGCAGTGACTGAAGAAGGCTAAGGACATTTATCTCTAATGCTCTTCCACCTCGACGAACCAGCTTCAACTCAATAGCTTCCGAGGACGGAATCTACATCAGGAAGGGGGGCATGTTAACCCTCGTGGCTCACGGACACCCTATCGCCTACGACGGACACTGTAACCATATTATGTATTATTTAGAGTCAGGTACCGGGCTTGTCGGTCCAATAGGGAAAGGTAGAGTGATCGCCGATGAGAGGCGCACTCTAACACGAACATGCTAGGGTTAGTTGGCTAAGCATGGGCGCCCAAGTGTGAATGGGGTGAGCTCCTATAAAAGCCAACTAAACCTAATTTTTACTCATTCTCTCATTTGTGCAATAGAAGAGTGCTCTTGCTCCATCTCCATCTTCTTCTTCTTCACCTCCTTGTGTGTGTGTGTGTGTGTGTGTGTGAGAGAGAGAGAGAGAGAGAGAGAGAGAGGGAGAGTGTGTGTGCGATCGAGCATTACGAAGGCACGACGGCGGCGAAGCGGTTGAGCGCGGCACGACTGCAGCTTCTTCTTCATCGCGGCGAGGAATCCACCACGAAGGCGAGCGTAGAGCGGTGAGTGACACACCCTTTGTTCTCTTGAGCTTGCTAGTTTAGGCTTGTTGTGTGCTTGGAGCCGTTTGTGGCTCGCACACGGTGTATTGGCAAGTCCCTTGCTTCGACAGTACGGCAAGGAGTGCACAGAGTGACCAAAGCAAAAATATCCAAAATCTGGGAAAAAAGACATCATACGCGTATAAAGTCTTTTTAAGCAAATCTGATATAAAATTTTCACTTGAGATCACAGAAGTTTTCCAATTGACAAAACAAACCATTTGACCAAGTATCATTCAATTTGGATCACTTTTGGTCACAGAAACGGGGATAAAACAACTTGTTGAGAGTGAAAAGTTAGATTCCTCTAGGGGGATTGATGAATTTGAGATCCGGTAGATATCTCTAGAATAACCAACCGAACAAAGAGAACAAGCGAGTGTTATATCAACCGAGGAGAGTGTAAACCAAAGTGTAGTGCGACCGCTAGAGCCAATCCTTGAAGGAAGTATTTCCGATACTTCTTCAGAGAGATCTTACGAGATTTTTACTGAACACTTAGGATACTTGAACTTAAAGGAAAGAGAAAACATGGCTGCAGGACCATCAAACCCTTTGACAACAATGAAGCTATTGTTCATCAAGTATCAATATGACAACAAGCAAGGTGCCAAGATCTACAAAGATGGTATGGACCGCTACTGTGTGAAAATAGAGGATAGACCAAGTGAGTCCAAGGACTTAGTGCTTGTGAGCTATAGCGGAGATAGGTACCTAGATGATGAAGGTATCATGTGCTTGGTAGTCCTAAATCCTAACATTGTGGACAAGTGGGGATTGATGGGAACGAAAGACAAAGTAGATGAAGAACCCGAAGAGAAAGCACCAACAATGAGCTTCCCTAATGCTAGATTAAGACGAGAAAACGAAACTTTGAGAATCAACACAGACAACGTCTATGTGGGGTTATACCAGTATGATGATGGAGAGGAAGATCTCCATTATAGCTTCGAGGAACCCTACGTCGATGAGTTGCCAGAGTGGAAAAGACTTTATGTCTTTACCTACACAGAGGGATCAGAAACGAAGATTGTCGCATACGACAAGTATGGAAGACGATATGCAACAATCGATAAAAAGGAGTTGGAAGGATACACAAACTTTGGGGGACCACTCCACCATTATTATGTCACTCCAAGCCCACTGAGACCAGCACCTACAACTGTCATGCCAGACCCAATGGAAACAGGTAGAGAGAGGACTCATGTAACTGAATCTTTCACTCGACCTCATTATTCTATGCCAAGCCCAATGGGAACATTACATTCTAGAGAGTCAATGGCTACGAATAAAGGTAGTACAATTCCATTCTCTACACATACTACGGTCGGTTGTCCGATGTTTGCAGCAACACCATCACATTTGCCTCCTAGTAGTAGATTCGTGGCAAGGGAGCCAACTAGAGCAGCCCATGAGGTCCATGACACAAGAGACAGTTTTAGTCAGGATACAGGAGCAATGAGATTGGTGGCAGACAATAGAAGCATGAGACCATCTCAAGTGGCCAAGTGTATGCCGAAGAAGTATAGTGGCTCAGGAGATCCATATGCACATGTCTCACTCTTTAAGCAAGTCTTAAGAGCTGAGCAGATAACATATTTCCACACACAATACGAAGGATTTGGTCTTACTTTAGAAGGGACGTCATTGACATGGTTTCAACCACCAAATGGTGGAGGTTTCCATGATATTGACCACTTGCTACGAGAGTTTGCCGAGGAATTTTCGAAAAGAGGGATCAAACACAACATGGTATCCCAAATATATTCTTTCAAACAGAAAGAGCAAGAAAAGGTGAAGGAAGCTTTGCTTCGCTTCAAACAGTACATAGAGAGATATCTAGTATGGGAACAACCACAAGATAACATACTATCTGTCCTCTTTATAGAAGGGCTGAGAAATCACACTCTCAAGAAAGACTTGCACCTGAAAGCTTGTACAAGTTTTGAGCAAGTGACCAGAGAAGCATTGTACTTAGTGGATAACTGTGCTGTTTATGGAGAGGTGGCAATGGATACGGATGTCGCATCCATTAGCTCATCATCCGTAGCTAGCAAGACCACCAGTAACAAGAATGTCCAAACAACAACAGTGCCGAACATGGAACAAATGATAGAAGATGCTATAAGGAGATTAGCCCCATACCCTAAACCAATGCCAAAACTAACGAAATGGTGTGCAATCGACTAAAAATGGACGAATCACTCAACAAAGGAATGCTATTACAACAAGGGTTATGTGAAGGAGCGTCAGTATGCACCTCCAGCTCAAATAGCACCACCTCAGGTACATCCAGTACCTAGATACCCAACGGGAAACGTACCAGGACCTATGGGGATAGAAAGACCACAACCGGTATTGGGGCAACAACCACCCTTACCAGGAGTGAGACCAGTGGGAATTAGATATGCACCCACCCTAGAGAATCAGAAATAACGAGCCTTAGTGCCTGTTCAGACTTATTACGAAGATTTCGATGCACCCATGGCTCCTACTGTGTATTACCGACTTGAAGAACCAAAACAACTAGAACCTTGGAGCATGATAGGAAATGTTGGACCACCAACAACCGCACATGCCTCAAATGAAGAGAGGTATAACTTGGATGCAAGAACACTTATGTTCATAGCTCATGGGGGGTTGTCAGGACAAAGACCAACCTACCCACAAAGAGCAAATCAAGGGACACCAAGACCTACATTGGGACCCTGTTATAAGTGCGGAGGTGACCATTTGATGAATGTTTGTCCACACACATAGATCATTAGAATAAATGCATATTACACAGAGTGTGGTGTCACCCACTTCATTGAGGATTGTTCAAAGAATCCCAACAAAGTGCAAAAGACGACATTGAACATGCTAGAGTCGATTCTGACTAGCAGTGGGTCTGAAAATGAAACCAAGATACCAACACAAGTTGTGACTAGAGTCCAAGCAAAGAAAACCACTAGAGAACCAGAGAATGGAAAGTCAGAGATGGAATTGGCAAGTCAAGGACGACGAAGCCATAGAAACACATGGAAAGCTAGGAAAGCACACATGAAGCTGAAAAAAGAACAACAAGACGCGATTCTAGCTGAGGAATTAAAACAAAAAAAAGATAGATTAGAGAAGCTTGAGAGTCAAAATGGAATTCGGGAAATGGACTCTGAAAAGTCGAAACTGAAGAGCGTAAAAGAGACAACGAGTGTGAGCTCAGGGGGATCAGTGTTAGTGGAGAAAGTACACGAACCATTGGATGCACTAATGAGAGCTTACGAAGCGAGATTAAAGAACAACCAAACACAAGAACAATGGTGGTTGACTTATCCAAACGTGGAATTGGAAAAGCAGAGACTCGAAATGTGTCAGAAAATGATCGAGACTGCACAAGACTTGTTAGAACCACCTAGAGAACTAATGAATTGTGGAGCGGAAAACCCAATTCATCAAGAGACTATCCTCTCACAGGTAGTTGAAAAGCCTAACAGTGCACAAAAGCCTGAAAAAAATCACGGGGATGAACGTATAGTGATGAACACCACATATCAAGAAATAGAGAGTTTTCATCCTGTGATACAGAGGTCTTATGAAAGAGATGAGGATTACAATGATTTTTGGAAACAAGTGAGAGAGGCAAACTTTGCAAAAGAGCTGTGTTGTCAAGCTAATCAGACTAATGAGGAAAAGAACGTCAGGAATCCTCCCATAGAGGAATTTGAGGCAGGATCTCAAGTGGACTTAGATCTGCATTCTTACTGGTGATATGGAGGCTCTATTAGAACAGTAGAGAGTAAACCTCATTCGCTGAAAACCTTACCTTCATACTTAGGAGAATATGAAGCAAAATCTGAGATTAGAGCGCTTCCCTCACGAGGAATCTCTTCAAAAAACGTTATAGACTCGCAAGGATTGATAGAGATTTTGTCAACACCAGTGACATGCACTATCACCCTAGCTGAGCTTTTGAGACTACAACCAAACATGTGGGCAACTGTAGGAAAATGATTGGAGAAATTCGGGATAAAAGACCCAACTACAAAATTGCAAGAGGGCATACGAGAGCTAAGCACACCACAAAAAAACGCTAAGCCTGTACCTTTGAACAAGGTCGGAGAGTATTGAGAAGGTGAAGAGGGGAATACAACCTTACTAGTTGAATTCCAGGGAGTTAACACGATGGCAATACTTGACAATGGGGCTGGAGTAGCCATTGCTAGGAAAGAAATCTGAAAAAAATGGGAAAAATCGACGATAAGAAAAACGAGGTTGAAACTCCAACTAGCGGACGGACATATGGAGAGACCTTTGGGACTGCTAAAAAAAGTTGTAGTAACTTCTTGCAGAATTGAATAAGAGCATACTTTTGCTATTGTTGACTTTGGCAAGGAGAATAACTATGATATTATACTTGGAAGACCGTTCATGAGACAGTTGAAAATGGTCCAGGATTGGGGCTACGACCACATATACCTGAGACCTATGGAAACCACTACTCGTGTGAACCTAAAAGACCATAGCTACAAGGATGTGAACCGAACACCAGTTGAAGAGTTTGATTCACCTACTTTGGCAGGATCAGAGTTTCCACCTTGGCTAGGCAAACCCAAAGAGCTATGGATGTGTGGAGCTTCGAACTGTGGAAGTCTGAAGCTCGAAGAATGTGTTTTAGAAAGGGCAATTGAAGACAAAAGTTATATAGGTGAACCCTTTCCAGAGGATGCACTTGAACCATTAGAATGGACACACAATCTAGCAACCCTAGATGTTTGTGCAATTCAAGATGGTCCCACAACGAAGTTCTGTGATAAAGATGGATATGATGTGGTTCCGTACTTCATGATGAGAGCTGTGCTCGAAAAGGGGACTGACAAGATTGATACACGAGACAACAAAGATGAAGAGGAGATGTTTCACGACATTCCCGATCATCCAGAATGGGGAAATGAAGCTGAGAATGAGTCCACAGACAACTCAAGCGAGAACGAGGAAACCATAAATGATGTCAGATTCTACGACTTTCCGAATCAGACTGAAAAACGCCAGAAACGCTACAGCGAAAAGAGAAAAACGAAAGGGGTTAGAAACACTCCGATGCCCAGGATAAGAGGGAAAAACCAATTCCTAATGCTAGTAAATGCGGAAGATTGTGTCAAGGACAAGATTTCCGGAAGAATGAGAGGAAATGTGGAAACGACCTCACGAAAAGACAAACGAAGCTCAAGAAATCGAGTTCAACCCAGTGGAACGAAAACCAAAACACATAAAGCGGAAAAGAATATTAGAAACAAGGAAAACAAAGAGTCCAAATTAGAACGCCGAAACAAGTACAGAGAGTTAAAGAAAACGTTGAAAAGAAGTTTGGACGACTGAAATCGAGAGTGGTGAGGACGAAAATGCCAATGTCAAGGGAAACATGGATGTTTCCTCTCACTACTACAGGAAATTTACGATAGAGGATAGGAAGGTGATATTAACCCAGCCTATCAAAGAAAGAAAGGAGAACTAATCCGATGATGGTCCGGAGGACGCTAAAAATATTGATTTAGCAGCTCCAGGAGAGGAACCGAGACCGGTATACATAGCTACAGATGTGTCTCCGAAAGAAGAAGAGAGACTTTTGCGTCTTCTCAGAGAATACAGGAATGTGTTTTCATGGACGTACAAGGACTTGAAAGGAGTCGATCCATCAATATGCCAACATACAATTCCTTTGAAACAAGGCGCCAAGTCTAGCAGACAAAGACCGTACACGTATAATGACATGTTTGCTAAACGAATCAAAGAGGAAATAGACAAGCTAATGGAAGCTGAATTCATATATGAGATTGAACACACGGACTGGGTATCTCCGATTGTGGTAGTGCCTATGAAAAACGGAAAACTCCGAGTGTGTGTCAATTTGAAGAAAGTAAATGCTGCGACAATCAAGGACAATTATCCTTTGTCGATAACTGATCATGTTCTAGAACGTGTATTGGGAAAAAGAGCATATTCCTTTCTAGATGGATTTTCAAGATATAATCAGCTGTCCATTGCGCCAGAGGATCAACACAAAATAGCTTTTGCAACGGAGTGGGGAATATATGCGTATCGAGTTATGCCGTTTGGTTTAACTAATTCTCCTACAACATTCCAAAGGCTGATGACTCACGCTTTTAGAGAGTACTTGAGGTTGTTTCTAGAAATATACATGGATGATTTGTGTGTACACTCTCTTCTGAGAGATGAGCATCTAGAACACCTAAGAAAGGTATTCAAGAAATGTAGGACATATCGCATTTGTCTCAATCCTGAAAAGTGTGTGTTTATGGTCCGACAAGGCAGAATTCTGGGACATTGTCTCACATAACGGAATATCCATGGATATGGAAAAGATAAAAGTAATAGTGGATATGCCTAGACCAGCCAACGCAAAACAAGTGCAGAGCTTTATGGGACATTGTGGATATTATAGACGATTCATTTACATGTACTCTATAAAAGGCCAACCACTTTACAGGCTAATAGTGAATTACGAATGGAGAGAGGAGTGTGAGGAATCCTTAAAGAAACTGAAAGAGGCACTCATCACTGCTCCAGTCTTGAAATCACCAGATTGGGAGAAGATATTCCATGTGCATATAGATGCTTCGTCATATGCAATAGGATGCATCCTAGCTCAGCCAGAAGAAGGAAACATGGATTTAGCAATCTGCTATGCTAGTTGACAGCTCAACAATGCTGAAAGGAATTAAACAACAACGGAGCGAGAGGGATTAGGAATTATTTATGCTGTGAAGAAATTTTGGCATTATCTTCTAGCCAATAAGTTTGTGTTTTTCACAGATCATCAAGCCTTGCTCTACCTAGTGAACAAACCATGCAATACGGGACGGATAGTAAGATGGTTCATCATCTTATTAGAATTCGACTTCACGGTAGTAGTAAAGAAAGGAAAGACACATCTCAGAGCTGATCACCTTTCAAGGTTGACGAATGGAGAAGACCCTATAGGTGTAGATGACGACATGACGGATGCGTACTTATTCAACATAGAAATGATACCAAAGTGGTCTCAGGATGTTGTTAATTTATTAACCTATGGAGGAGAGTTTGATCGAAAAGGATACAACCAGAAACAAGTTATTATTCAGCAATCCAAAATTCTTCAGTTGATTGCAGGAAGGTTGTATCACTTAGGAACCGATAACATTTTAAGGTTATGTATCAATCCTGAAGAATATAACATATATCTGCGAGAAGCACATATTCACGAACGTGCATTTCATTGTTCAAGAAGAAACACGTACAGGAATCTGTTACAGCTGGGAGTCTACTGGCCAGGAATGAAAGAGAGTGTACATGAATATATCTCGGTATGTATTACATGTTCGTCAAAACCGCCAACTGAATATTCAACCTTGTATCAAATAATGATTGCTCCTGAATGGAGTCATTATATTTTTGAATATCTCACAAATAGAACTTTTCCAGAGGGAACCTCAAAAGCGCGTCAGAGAGCGGTACAGACAGAAGCGCGAGATTACGCTTTAATAGGAAATCAACTCTATAAGAGAGGAAAGGACAACCAGCTTAGGATATGCGCATCAGAGTCAGAGTATGTGATAATCCTAGAGCAAGCTCATGGAGGAGTAGGTGGAGGCCATTTCTCAGGTGATAAGACATCAAAAGTGTTCTTAGCTACAGGAATATGGTGGCCGACATTACACATGGACGCTGAAGAATACGTAAAACGATGTGATGATTGTCAGCGGACAAAAGTACCACTGAAAAGAGATGATATGCCTCTTACACCAATGATGGGAGCAAGAGCCTTTGCAAAATGGGGGATTGATTATGTTGGACCTATCTCACCTCCAGCATATAGGACTCATGCACAATACATCATTGTGGCGACGGACTATCTAACAAAGTGGGTTGAGGCAAAAGCAACTCAAAAAGCCGATGCCAGGACCACGGAAAATTTTCTGTATAAATATGTCTTTGTACGATATGGATTACCAATAGAAATTGTGAGTGATCGAGGCACACACTTCATAAATGAAGTGATAGAGACCTTCTAGACGAATTCATGGTAACACATTGTAAATCAGATCCATATCATCCACAAGCCAATGGACAAGCTGAAGCGACGAACAAAACCATATGCACGGTCCTTACAAAGATTGTATCTGAGTCAAGAACTGATTGGGACCAGAGATTGCATTCGACATTATGGGCGTATAGGGTAGCATATAAAACGTCGATAGGAACGACCCCATACAACATGGTTTTTGGTTTGAATGCTATTTTACCAATAGAATTTTTAATTCCAACAATGAGAGTAGCTAAGGAATTAGATTGGACAGGACATGAGCTTTCAGATAGAATAGATGACCTTGAAAAGCTAGATGAGCTTTGCTTAAAAGCCGTGGCTTCAATCTACGCTCAGAAAAGGCGACAAAAAGAGTTCTTTGATAAGCATGTACGAACTAAGGAGTTTAAGATTGGGGACTTTGTCCTAGTATACACTCTAAAACAGCATGCAAAAAAACTTAAAAAGTGAGGGATGGGACCACTTGTGATTAAAGATTTATCACCTAGCGGGGCCGTCAAGCTTGCTACATTAAACGAAGAAGAAATGCCAAACTGGATTAGTGGATGCAAATTAAAGAAGTATCATTTGCTGCTAACCCAGGACATGCTTCTCAAATACAAAAAGATAAACTGCGACTTCAGAAAAAGAAAAAGATTGTTGAGGAAGCGCAAGTGGAAGCAAAAGAAAGAATGGAGAAAAGAAGACTACTGCATCAAGGACAACACAATGAAGGAGCCTTACGAATAAACGCAGTCAGTGTATCAGAGATGGGTGAATACAAAGTAGAACCCATCATCGAGTTCAAAGTGGGGCCAAACCAGATTAATGCCAGAGCAGTATTGGATTCAGGAGCACAAGCTAACCTGCTTTCAGTCAGTTTGTACAAACAATTAAAACATGACACTAAGTTGCAAACTGACAAACAGGAGTTGAAGAGTTATTCAGAACACTCAATTAAAGCAATTGGATGCACAGTATTGCACGTACAGATAAACCAATATGTGTATCCACATATGTTTTATGTGGTTGAAGACAAAGCTACGCAACATCCGTTGTTACTAGGGAAACCATGGAAAAAGCAGTACAATGCGATGATTAATTGGTGCTCAAATTCAGTTAACATTAAATATGAGGAGGAAAGTCAATCAATTTCTTTCTCCAAAGTGACCGTACGGGTGCAAATCGAAGAATCCAATGACAAGGGTAAACGACCTAAAGAGGTGAAGAAGGAGCGATGGCAACCAAAAGCCACTTCTACACAACCGGAATGCTCCTCAAAGAAGAAATGTCAGACATGGGTAGAGAAGACAGAAAATACACGCACAACTCAACCTTGGATAAAGACAGACTCAAAGTTGGAATGGAGGCCAAAGAAGGTTGTGCTAGAGAGAACAAAGGTGGAAAAAAAAGTCTTCAACACCAGACAACAGAGTATCAGACAACCAAATTTAGTGAAACTGATCTGGATTCCAAAGAAATTACTGACAGCACAAAGCCATAGCAAGGAAATTTGGATTCCAAAGATTTGTAAACAGGAACTCTCTTCAGTACAATCAACAGAGAATCCTCAGTATTCAAGGACAGAGACATCACAACCTAAATTCAAGCAGATTTGGGTAGCAAAGAGTTTGTGGCAAGCATAGGCAAATCGGAAGCAGATTTGGATTATCAAAAAGGACACAAATGTAAACAAGAACGCAGGTACTGATTCTATAACATAAGTGCTACAGACAACCCAAATATTCCCCAAAAACCTGACAATCAAACAAAGAGAGGCATTATTGCAAATATTGCTATTTCATCGCTCTACAATTGAATTCACCAGGCATGATCACAACAACTACAATGCTTCAACCTCAGACACTTCATAGTCATCCGAGAGGACTCAGACTAGGAGGGGGGGAGGTATACAGGTATACAGGAACTACAAGCAATAAGGACAAAGAAAATGATACTACGAGGGCAGTGTCTTACATGATTTCAAATTTTTTATGTTTGATTGCGGATATTGATAATATTTATGCCTTATATACTTTGTTTTGCAATAATAAGAGATCAAATGATAAATTTGAGTCTCTAAGTTTGTAAATAAGACTAAATATGCGTGTTTTTGGAGCCAAAAAGTGGTAATCCAAGCCAAGAAACCACAAAAAAGTGTATATACATATACATGGGGTTACCAACTAATTATGGTGTTTTTTGTAATGCTATTTTCCTTTATTTTTTAGGATTTTCTTAATAAAAGTAAAAGAAAAATAAAAAAACAGGTGAAACGAGATCAGAAAAAAGAAAAGAATAGATGGTGATGATCCTAATGACAAGAGCAACCCATGGTAAAAATTGGGCACAATTCAAGAAAAGTTGCGGAAAGCCCGAAATGGCAGAATTTTGACAAAGTGGACAAATCATAAAGTGCATTTCACGACGAGATAGAAGCACATGTCAAATTTGGTAACAAGTGAACCGAGAAGTCCAGAGTTAAGTATTTTTTACTTCACTTACAAGCTCATTTGCACTATTACCCACTTGGAGAGAGCAAAGAGCACACAGGAGCATCCGACCTTCTACGACCGCTACGAGAGCTTAGAGGACTCTAGATATGAGAGGTAGACTCGTTGCCATAATCTTTTGATGCTTATCACTAACTTTTGTCGCGAAAACTAACCAAAACAAAGAAACAAGAGCAGACGGAGAAATGGGTAGAATGCTAGGTAGAGGTACAACCGCCTAACCAAACCATGCAAGAACCAATAGGTGGCTTACCCTAGTATAGAAGATGAGTTCCTAACCCTCAAAGTACGAGAAAGACCAACTGAAAAAACCCTAGGTCAATAGAGCCTGCAAGCGGCAAACAAAAAAAAATTGTCGAAACGACACCAAAATTCACAAGAAGCTCGACAACATCGAGGACAATGCAGCCCTGGAGTATCTCCAGGTTTGGACCACCAAAAAAGGTCAAAACAACCGATTCGGCGGCAGACTCACAAAGCGTCATTTTGGCATAACGGCCAAAATTGACGACCGACTGCCATGAAACTTCACAAGCAACTTTAAATAGTCATCAATGACACATATGTACAAGAAAAACCCAAAAGAAAGCCGTTTCACTTACCAATGGTGAAAAAGACGCTTTCGGGCAATCAAATGGCTAAAGGTGGAAAAGAAGGAACCAAAGTCGAGTCCAACCACATAGACGACTTCCCAACACCTCAAATGAGCTCGGGATGCAACTCTCGAGGAGAAAGACCGAGGAAAATCAACTCCAACACCAAAAGACGACTTCGGAGACTGAAATGCCTACAAAGGGGGCTTTTAACTAAAGTGATGATTTTTAAGGTTGAAAACTAGTTAGCAGGGCTTAGGGCACTAGCACAACCATGCTTTGCACAAAAAACACTTTTTATCAAGAATAGACATCATACGCGTATGATGTCTCACAACATGATTTTCACATCATCTTGAACACATGAATGCATAGCCTCTTTCTACATTCTAACAACATCAAATGTACAAAGTATCATGATATTTGGAGTTGAAAAACCAATTGGAAACTAAAAAGACGCAAAGTAGGGCAAAAAACTGACTTATGGTCCTAAATTTTCCAAAATAGCTCCAAACTCAATGAAACTTTGTAGGGATGTTGTTCAACACATGCACAAGCTATCTGGAACCAAAAAGTACCATTTTGGCCAAAAAGACATCATATGCGTATGATGTCACTTTGCACATACAGAGCCAAAATTGATCATTTTTCATCATATATCCATTATATATATCAAATGCATGCCACATATGGAGTTTGATACCATTTGGTCAAGGGGATCACTCTGTTGGCCCAATCAGCGGAAAATCCTCTGTTTAAAGCCCAATCAGCAGAAAATCCTCTGTTTAAAGCCTGATCTTGCCAAAATTCATCATACTCAACTTCAAGTCCAGATTTGAGTACACACAGTCCTTTACTATCATATGAGGAGCCCACAGAACCAATCTCATGCAGAAATGACACAAAAGACATTATACGCGTATGATGTCTCCAGAGCAAATTTTAGTCCAAACTATACCCAAATTTCATAAAATCATTGTCTAAGCCTATATGAAGCCAAATCCAAGCTTACAATGCAAAATGCTTCAATTTTACCCAAAAATACATCATACGCATTGTCAGGCATTTTTTGGGTGGAAATAAAGTTTCTAATCCATGCTAAAAAGCTTGCTCACTAGCCCCGAGTACATAGATGTACATAATGCTTTGAGTTTTTTGGAGTGCTCTTGTAAAATTTATGTACAAAGGCTTGGTTTTGGTCAAGCTGTTGGTTGATTCTTGGGTTGGTCAACTATCTTTCAAAAAATAGTTTTTAATGAGCATTCCTAGTCGTGCTTGATAGCTTGCAAATCGGACTCCGACATCATGAGTTACATGCACTCGAAGTGGATGGTTTTTTCACTTAAAAAGTGGCGGCGGATGCACGGGGAAAGACAGCAAGTGGGCCGACTTGATGGTTTTTTTTAGCAATGGTATGTTTAGAAATTTTTGGAGTTATCCGGGGTAATAAGCTCCAAGCCATGCTTTACGACACTACATTTGGTGGTCGGGGTCACCCGCTACGCCTCCGTGAAAATGGCTTAGGTTGGGGGCAAAACAGAAATTTCAAATTTGGACATGGGGAAGTTGGGGAAGGTGGGAGGATGGTGCCAAGGGGCAATGGAATAACCCCACATGGGGGGGAGCAAATGACAAATGGAGGGTATAAGGGGGGGAGTGGGTACCCCCTATGAGTGTATCAAAGGAGTTAATGGAGGTTCTTGGGCTTGCTTGAGAGGGCTCGTGGACTTTGGGGAGAGGAGGGGGAGCCCACTATGTGTTCCCACTGCTTGGACAGGCGCCTGGCCCATTTTTTGGTCCGCGGACACTGTCCCCCCCCACTTGCCTTAGTCAAAAAGTGGCCGACAACCCATTTTTTACCCAAAAAAGGCTCAAAATGGACCAATAAAAAGGTGCCTAAGGGGCGAAATGAAGTCGGCTATGAGGGGAGAGAAAATCCCTTGGGATAAGAGCCAAAAAAATCCCCATTTAATAGCTGCATTTCTCTGCACACCTGCAGATACTTTCCAGAGACCTCTTTTTTGGAGCTTTTTGAAAACCCCCGAACTTCAAATGCTTGTAATTGGCTCATTCCTTATCGGAATCAAGCATATGGATGCTCTACGGACATCTACACGAGCCAATATACACACTCATATTCTCTAATTCTTCTAATTCAAAGTGTGCTTTATGCTAGAGCTGTTCTTATCCAAGCTTGACAGGTGAATTTGACGGTGCAGTTGTTGTTCTTTCCAACGCTGTGATCGGTGCAAGGCTATAGAGGCATTCATTTTCATTGTCATTTGCACTTCAGATCGTATGATGTCTCCCTACTTGATTTTTTCATTTCAAAGTTGCAACCACCACAAAGAAGTGATCTACATGCCCTTTGAGAGCCAACCACCAAGTTTCATCCAATTTGGATCACAAAATACAATTCCCACTCAAGATCTTGCAAAGAGCCTGACCAGGACTAAAATGACCATAACTTGACCAAATGGGACCCAAATTCAAATCCAGGCATATAGAATGGATGTATACACTATCAGCTACAAGCACAACCGATATCAAGCCATTTTGACACAAAAGACATCATACGCGTATGATGTCTCCAGCATGATTTTGCACCCAAATGTCATATTTTTCCATATGCATTGCATCCTTAGGCCTTGAATAGCTTATGTTTCAATTTTCAAGTCATTTGGATAGTTAAAAGCTTAATTTCGGCTTTCAGTACTGAAAAAGACGCTAACTTCTGAAATTGGAGTTACAGGATCCATGGATTCGGGGAAGTCGTCATCAAAGAGAAAGAGACTGACACTCAGAGAAGCAATAGCAGAAGCCGAGCCATTTTCTATTGCCCTAGAGGCTCTCAAGCCTACAAAGACGTGGATAGAAGAACAGGGGATAAAGATATACCAAGGTACTTTCAAAGACCCACGGGGACAAACAATGGATATCCCAATGATTCCCCAAGAACTAGTGGACTACAGCAGAACGGAGGAGATAAGCAGATACCTGGAAAGGGCAGATCTCCGCAGTTTTTTTACTTCCAGACCATCAGGAGTAGATGCTCAAAGAGTGTATGAGTTGGTAACCACCATAGAGAAAGATGGAATGGCTACACTCACAGCCTGGGACGGGGAAAAAGTTGAAGTGATTATCTCTCCTCAGCTCATTGCAGATGCTTTGAAGCTGCAAAACAAAGGAAGCTCTGTCAGAGAAATACGAGAAGCTATAGAAGTGTATGGGCCAAAGAAGCAAAATGTCACATATGAAGACATGGCAGATCCGAGAGGGGCAAAGCTTTGCCGGATCTACAACCAATTCTTACACATATGCAGCAAAAGTCCACAAAAGTATACCACACCACCACATGCCATTGCCACAACCATCACTAGGGCAATAAAGAGCAACATCCCAAAGGAAGTCAATTATGCTCAGCACATTCATGAGCAAGTAATTGCTATGCAGAGCGAGAAGCCAAAGTACATTGGGGGAGCCGAGGTGTTGACTAAGATATCTTATGAAGCTATCGGAGCAAGGGACCAATGGCCAAAGGTTCCCTCGCAAAGCCACTGGCTGAAAGAGATAGTTGAAGATGAAAACCAGCCAGAGGTCATCAAGAGAGTGTCAACAAGGGCAAGGCGGAAGCTAGAGATTGTTTCCGAGCCAAAAGAAGAAGCAGACAAGCCCCTCAAGAAGAAGACCAAGAAGAAACCCGCTCCCAAGCAAACTAAGAGACAGAAAGCTGCCAGAATGGAGAGGATGTTTGAACAGTTTAGAGCCGAGCGAGCTTTAAAAGGAAATTTTGAGGAAAAATGGGTATCAGACCCAACTAAAGTCGGAGCCAGCTCAACCAGACCCCATATTGATCGGTATGATCAATATATCAAGGCTTATGAAGAATCAAAAGCTATATTGGAGAAGCAACCAGTAGAGCCATACACCGAAGCAGAAGTTCAACACATTAAAGCTGAATTAAAAGGAGGTGAGAAAGGCAAGGACAAGGTAGAAGAGTCTAGTCCTAAAGGAGAGGAAACGATAGTGGAGGAAAAGACTATTGAAGTGGAGGTGGATGTGCCAGAAAAGCCCGAAATACAGCAAGAGGATAAGGCAACGGATCCAATTCAAATGAAGAAAGAGAAATATGATGTTCTAATAGAAACAGGATATACTCAAGAAGAGGCCCTCAAAGTTGTGTATGGCATTGTCTTAACACGAGAAGAACAGAGAGGAAAGGAGAGGAGGACCAAGAATCGATTCGACAGAGAGAGAAGGTTGGTACCTGAGAAGGCAGAGGATGAGCTTGAAGAGGAGGATGAGCTCAAAGATGAGGATGAAAGAGATATCCAGAAAGTGCATCAACTGTTGTAGCATATCAAAGCCCGATCAAAGGCAGTGAGGGACAGCAAAGAAGAAGTGGAAAAGAGAGAAAATGAGATGGAAACAAAATATGAGAGTGCACTAGAAGAATCAGAGTACCTCAAGGCATCTCTCCTGGAAGCAGAAAATGAAAGAGATGGACTAATCCTCCAACTTGCTAATGCTTCAAGAGAGGTGGCTAGTGCACAAGAATCCAAAGAAAGAATTAATGAGGAATTGAAGCTGCAAAGGACGAGCTCATTGAGCTACGAGAAAGGATGGAGCTACAGGATAGAACAATCCTAAGGCTTAGATCCACACCAAGAGCTAGCAGAGCAAGAGTAGAGCCAAAGGGAGCAATAACCCTCGATCTGGAAGATCAAATCCGGAGTTTGGAAAGGGAATTGTGGCTAGAGCAAGTGTAGAGATTGCACATTGCGGAGGGCTCATTGGTTGCAGAAGAATGACTGACATCAAAGACCCAAGCACTGAGAGCGGAAAATGAGGCCCTCCGAAAGCAGCTCCAAGATCTGCAAGACAAAGTGATAAAAGATACAGAGGATCAGCAAGAAGAAATAGGTAGGGCAGCCGTGGCGCTTCCAGAGACTAGGGAAGCCACAACAAGTGAAGATCCAGCCCCTGCATAAGACGAGACCGCAACATCAAGACTTATCGAGGATGAGGAAAAAAGATTGCATGAGCAGATAGAGAAGGCAACAGAGGAGGGTGCAAAGGCGGCCATGGAGTGGGAAAGAAGACTCCTGTTCTCCATTGGACTTCAAGGGGTGGATACTAAGGTGCTGCAAGAACAGTGGATGCAACCTACATTGCCCCTTCCTCTACTAAAGTTTGAAGTGCTGAAGACAAAGATAGAAGAAGAGCAGTATGTCGCGGTATACGAAGGCGACATCACAAAAGAGGAGGAATCAAGGAAGATAGTAGACTCCCAGCCGAGATGGAGGAAAGCGTGGTTGACAAAGTATTGAACCTACCTAATCTATTTGGTGGAGGCACCCAAGGAAGTTAGAGAAGATGCAACATTCTGTCCAATGCCACGAGTCAGAAGTTGGCAAGAACATGACAGAATCACAGCAAAGAAGCCAAATTGGCTTAATTACCCCAGGATGCCAGGACCAAAGGTGGGAGAGAGAATAAGTAAGGCCTACATGGTGAAAACCCTAACGGGCACCATTAAGCTCTTTACTGGCTCTCCTGACCTTTCGTGTCAAATGCTCAAAAGTATTTGCAGAACATTATTGGATTGCATTGAAGTCTTTGCGTCGGATAAAGCTACCAACTCAACCTTGTTGTCAACGGCCGACATAGTGACAAATATGATGTATGATCTAGCCTTGCAACCATCTCCAAAAGTATTACACCTCTTTTATCAAAGAATCATGTTTATGCCGAGTTTTCACATGCAGGCCTTTGAGGAGGAATTCTATACTGGTTTCTTTACTCATGGAAGTAAAATATTTGGCCCTACACTGACTATTGGAAACCTGAGATACGAGTCATATCTTCAGATGCTGAAATCAACGGGACTCCACTAAAGACAAAGCAAGGATGTCATGTCAAGGACGACATGAACGCGGAGGGGGGGAGTGTTGAGTGGAGGACTACACCTATACATTTTTGCTCACACTCATATTTTTGTAAACACTTATTGTAATAAATGTCTTTCCGACATTTCATTTTTTGATGGAGCCGATTTATTGTAAGTAGCGGGACTCAATTGAGTTCCCAGCTTGTATTTCCCAAGTAGTTTCACCTGCTTATGTAGCTAGATTAGAGATGTGTTCACACCTCCAAGGCTGAAGTATAAGAGCCAATTATTGTAAACCTAAGGACAATTTTTTTTTAAATCATTAATCAAGATAAGTTTTGAGGCGCCGTGACTATGTCTGAGAGAGTGAGAGAGAGAGAGAGTCTTATACTCTTGCTACTCGAACTACGGAGCCGCCATTGGAGAAGCGACACCGCCATTGTATTAGCAACGATGAGAGCTACGCACCGATACCAAGTGTGCGCACATTCGGCTTCTACGCGAGGTGAGCTCCCACGCGCTTCTATGTGAGTTTTCTCCCTACCTGTGTTTCGGAATTGAGCGTGCCATATATCTATAGAACCGTAGCGAGTAGAGCTACACATTAGTACCATCGGAGGTGGAACCCAGTCACTTGAATTTTTCGGCCTGTCTTCATACGCGTTTACCGCACGAAGTGGTTACATGTTGAGATTATATTGTAGATTCATAGGGTATTGTTCTCATCTAGTGTAGAGACCCCCCTTTGCATTTGAGGCTGATTCGATGACTTAAGATCATGTTTCAGATAGCATTTTGTTGGTAGTACGGATTTCAGTCATTTGCGTATTTGAGAACTTGGGTTTGATTTCCTTGGTAGTGATTGTCATTAGAATGTCAATTAGGTGATTTGACACCCACCTATTTTTTTCCATGCGCCTGTGGGTCAAGCTCCGTCCTTGTCTGACATTCTTGTTTGTCGGTTGAGTTCTTGCTATGATAGCCACCTCTAGCGGCGTAACCGCCCAGCCATTGCCCGCAGAGGAGTAATGAGCATTATGGGAATGAATACCCTCACACTGCCTTACATTATATTGACATCAAAACACAGGAAGACAGAATAGAAGATAAGTTACAGAAACAGAACAACGTCTTCTTCATTGATATGCACCGAACACAGAGTACAAGAGGGAAAATATATTAATGACATGAATATTAAAGATATCCCCAAAGACTGGTATGCCCCCCCATATACAACCGCTGCTCCAACACAGATCGAAAATGGTGGAAAACCCCGCCCTGTCCCATGATATCCTATGAAGAACTGTCCCAAAGCCGCATGACTCGTAGTCCGCAATGTCCAGACCTTCGCAGGACCGCACTCTGCGGCTTATGCCGTAACACTTGGCACGCATGGTGGATTGCGTGAACCCACACTTTAGCCCCTCCATGTCGAAGGTTCCGGTTGCTGTTCCTCCACCTATTTTGGTGAGGAGGAAAGATCGATATAGCCAAATACCCGAAAATATTGGCAATGAGCCCGATACACCTTTGCCAATAGCTGTGGATCTATCTTAGGTTGCTCCGGCCAAGGATCCCTTGGAATGAATTGCGTTGGCAAAGAAATAGACTGAGGTGCCTGTGGCAAAGGAGAAAGAGGTTTATGTAGAGGATAATGCCGAGACAAGTATCTGTGCATGCCAAAAAGGAGGACATGGAGAACGATTGAGTGAAAACCAATGAGCCAAGGTCTCCACCCAAAAACATACTCTGTATCTCTCCTTACGAAGGATGAATCACTCGCTACAAACAAGAGACATGAGCCTGGGCTTCAGCATCTTCTGTAGCTTTTGCCCAATCAGCAATATCAAAACCTTCTAGGACAATATTCTTACCTCTGTCATTATTCGACGGCTCAGGTTGCCTCATCACAACCTATTGAGTTTGTTGCTGCGTTATCACCTCGGTAGACAGCCTTGATCTCCAACTCTGCATTTGAGTCTCCAAAAAACTGTGGAGGTCCTGCTGTATCTCCACTGCTAAGGCATCCAGACCATTCATATTAATCGTCACATGACCAGGATGAGATGCTAAGTAAGTGGCAAGGCTATTCTGCATTCGCAATTGAAGAAATTCCTCTTGAATAGAATCAACAAACACAGAGTTAGCCTCCCTCAGTGTTTGGATTTCTTCAGTTTTCCGTCGAGCTGCCGTAGTTAATGCTACATTTTAACTTGTTCAATCCGCGATGCTAGCCTGCAAAGCCGTTACCTGCGTTTCCAGCTCGGTGATGCGTGCCTCAATTTTGCTGGAGCTTTCCAGGCGGCACGTAAAGACTCTGTTAGACACTGCAAAAATGTTTCGCATGCCTGGAGTTGATCAGAGGGGTTTGCGGCAGTCGTCTCTCAGGTCAAAACTGTTGGAAGAGTGCCCTCCGTCAGATCAGTGGTGATAGTAACTCCGGAATTTTTTGGTTGCGAGGAAGTATCTGCACCCACAGAGCCAGTCCCAGCCAAAGTGGAGATTGCTGCTCTTTCCTGCATTCTACGTCTCCAACGCGCAACAGTGGAATCCTCCGGCAAAGTGGATGTTGGAGCAGGAGGTGGTGTGGAAAATAGATTTTCCTCCCAACCTCGCTTTTTTTTTTATGTTCCTGCAGTGGCCATCTCCTGTGTACTAGAGGCTACCACTACAGTCGAAGTACCCAACATATCCATTATGTGAGCAGGGGTTTGAGTTACCCACACAACAGACACTTCTTAACTCTAAGTTTGTGGCAAGGGCGTAGTAGTACCATGCACTACAAATCTGTCATCTTTAAAGTGACACAGAGGGCGAAGGGTGAGAGGAAAAACTTCCCTCGATGGAAACACCAATGTAAGCATCTGGCTGACGTTGGTATTTGTCGGAGTACTACGCTTCATTTGTGCCACCACTCTTTGGCATTCTTCTAGCAACCGTTCCCTGATGATCGCTGCCCACGCCACCGACCCAAAGTTGGCCGAATGCCATACATTGGGTGCTTTGGCCAAAATTGTATACGTTTTGGCTTGCAACCAAATTGTCTCAAGAAACCAGCGATAGGCATCCCTTATCGTTGTATCTGTAAGCCTTGATAATTTGTACTCACCTTTTACATGCGATACGCACACAACACCATCAATGGGCAAGCAGGAATAACATGCGATGCTCACACAACACCATCACTAGGCAAGCAACAGCACCTCAAAATCCTCTGTGCTGTTAATCGAATCTGCTAGTTGTTGATTTGCACCACATCCCCAGTAGCTAGCTGCTCTATCAATGTTGTGGCCTGCGAGTGAACAGGGATACCTTGCCAATCCAGGTTGGCAAAGACACGCAGGTGCAAATCTTACAACGAAGAGTCCATGAGCAGAGAAATGATACAACAGAACCTTGCGAGCGTGATGCAAAAAACGGGAGGAGAAAATAAGGTATTGATGGCATGCACTAAACCACTCACAAAGAGTTCTCAAAATAGGGCATGCCACGGTGTTGCAATCATCATTGCCCTTTTCCCGCTTTTCAAGATTGCATGCAAAAGAATTCTCAATCATGATTAAGGCGGCTTTCGGCTCTTGTACCACAACAAAGGGGCACTGAATCGAGGTAGGTGAAAAACAATGGCGTAGTCGAAATCCATTCACCGGCACAGAAATCACCTCCCCCCGCAAGTCCGCCAAATAAAAAGAAGTGGGCCCGCATGCTTTAAAAATCGAGAATGGTCCTGACCACCGTAATTTTTGCTTTCCAGGAATCTTCCCAAGGCAAGAATTAAATACAAGGACCAACTGCCCCCGTAAAAATTTTCGTGCTTTAGGGAGATCCAGCCATTTCTTTCACCTGGACTGCAGATCTTGCAACACCGCAAAACTGCACAACCGCTCTTCATCTAATTCCTACAAAACATCCAAACGATAAATAATAGAATCTTCCGCAAGAAGCTTATTCACAATCAGCATCTGCAAACTCGGAAACACATGCTCCACTGGGGTAATTGCCTCCATACCAAATGCCAACTTGAAAGGAGTCAATCCTGTTTCCACTTTATATGCTGTCCGATAAGCCCATAATGCGAAAGGAAGTTTCACATCCCAATCTGTTCTATGAATATTCACTAACTTTGTCAGGATATGAACCAATTGCTGAGTAGTTGATTTGGACTGCCCATTTGCCTAAGGGTAATATGGAGAATATTTCCTATGCAAAACAAAGTAAAATCGTAGCATGGCTACCTCGATCACTAACCAGCTCAATAGGACAACCATATCTGGAAAAAAAATCCTTATATAAACACCCAGCAAAACAATAACCGTAGTATTATCTTTCAAAGGCCATGCTTCCACCCATTTAGTCGCATAATCCGTGGCTGCCAAAATATACTTATTACCAGTGTGAGCTGCTACTGGTTTAAAAGGTCTAATAAAATCCAATCCCCATTTTTGAAAAGGCTCCAAAGGCAATACTGGCTGAAAAGGCATTCTCGACATTTTAGTAGGTTGTCCCAACCGCTAACACACATCACACTGTTGCACAAAGCTTCTCGCATCTTGAAACAATGTAGGCTACCATAATCCTGATTGTAGAACTTTCCTAGCCATGATCAATGCTGTGAAGTGCCTCCCTGCAATGCTGGTATGGACTTCCTCCAAAGCCGATTCTTGTTCTTGTGGTAGAATACATATGAGCAAGACCTTTGCAACCGTGCGATAATACAGCTTCCCCATGATAATCTCAAGATTACTGCTTCTAATAGTCATCCATTTCCTTTGATGTGACTGGACGAGAATGAAGGCATTTCCCCAATGTCGAGAAAATAAAACTTCTCCTCATACCAAGTCCATGGAATGCTGGGATGATCCTAGTTGTTACGTAATTGTAAGATCATCCGCAACAGCTCCTATTAAAAAGAGAGACACATCTGAAAACTCATCAGCCACCCCCGCCCGACGGCTCACCAGAATCTAGCCTTAATAGGTAATCAGCCACCGCATGCTGGGCTCCTAGATGATGTATGACCTCAAAATCAAATTCCTATAACAAGAGCACCCATCTAACCAATCTTCCTATCAAATTTTGTTGGCGCACCAGATATAGAAGAGCCGAATAATCCACATGAAAGAAAAACCGTCGACCCAACAGATAATGACGAAACTTTTTCACTGAATAAATCATACCTAAACATTCTCTTTCTGTCACTAAATAATTCATTTTTGCGGATGATAATCTTTTGTTGGCATAATAGACAGGTCGAAACCACCCTTGACTTTGTTCCTGCATCAACACACTGCCAATGGCCCGGTCAGAAGCATCCACAAATACATGAAAATCCTGACCCCAATTTGGAGGGATCATAATGGAAGCTTTGGACAGTTGAATTTTTAATCTTCGAAAAGCCAGATCACATTCCTGTGTCCATTCAAAAACTTTAGCATGCGCTGCCTCAGTAATAGGGATTGCCAAATGTGCGACAAACCTCAAATTCCTCCCATTCCAACAAGCTTGGCCCAGAAATACTTGACACCGTTTCGGATTCACCGACGGAGGTGCTTCCATAATTGCGGCTATTTTATCCGGATCCACGAAAATGCCATCCGCAGAGATTATATGACCTAATAACCTCCCACTTGGAACTACAAATGCACATTTTAGGGGATTTAATCTGAATTTCATCTCTCGACATTTCATAAAACATAACCGCAATTGCTTCAAATGCTTTAATTGCACTCCAAAAACATTGAGATCATCCAAAAAAACTATCATAAAATCCAACAAATAGGGACCAAAAATTTGAAACATATCCCTTTGAAAAGTTGAGGGCTCATTCCTTAATCCGAACCACATCATTGTGCATGCAAAAACGCCACATGCTGTAATAAAAGTTGTTTTAGGCTGATCATGCAACGCCATTCAAAATTGGTTATATCCACTAAACCCATCCATAAAAGTATACATCTCGTGCCATGACACATCATCCAAAATAGAATCCAAAAATGGAAGAGGAAAAGGATCCAAAACAGTAGCTGCATTCAGCTTTCAATAATCCACACAAATGCGAATTTGCTTGTTTTTCTTTGGTACCACCACAATGAGAGAAATCCACTCAGGCTTATCAATAGGGGTAATAAAACCAACCTCCAGGAGATGATCAAGTGCCACCTTAACTTGCTTTGCCACATTCGGATTCATCCTATATGAATGGTACTTCACTGGCACCGCGTCTGGTTTCAGATTAATGGTATGCTGATAAATTTTTGGATCCAATCCTTTCATATCCTCATATTCCCATGCGAAAACATCCTTAAATTCTGTCAAAAAATTAATCAAGTCTCCTCAGAAAATTGCCTCGAGCTGCTTATTAATATAAATTGATTGAGACTCTGCTTGCTCCCCTAGAAAGACCTTCTCCAATTCATCTTCCTTAACCCTTGTAACGTTCTCCATCTGTACTTCAAACGCACGTTCTTGCTTAATAATTTCCTCCAATGATTCAAGACTAGGCATTTTGTTGCTCCCCTATCTCTGGTGAAATTCCTGAAACCCACAAAGATTTCCCCTCCAAAATCATAGAAATGTTTGCAAGGTATAAAGAAACTAAATCCGGGTTAGCCTTTTGAAATTGCTCATTTTCATCCTCTTCTAATCCTTCCACCATATTTACTATCTCTGCTATCACAGGCCATGCTGCCTGAACTGGTTGCTAGCATGTTCCCAACATCACCCGAACTTTCCTACGACCCTTTTTAATTGTAAGTATATTTTCCTCCCAATTATATGCTTTACCCCGGCTTTCCGTAGCCATGGTCTTCCCAAATAATATGATAATCCTATCTGTGATCCTCAATAATCAATAATACTAAGGAAACAACAAAAGATAAGCCAGCTACATCAAGGACAATGTCCTGAAGTAATCCTACTAGCTGTACTCTTCTTTGACCTGCCATGCGAACTACAAAGGGTGCAGGTTTTCAATCACTAACTCCAAAACGCTCACAAGCCGCTTGAGTAATAATATTTACTCTCACACCTCCATCTAAAAGTACTTTGTAAATGTATGTACCATGATATCTGACTAAAATCTCCGGGATGTGAGTATCCGTGATCCTATTTTCCGGTAATGGGGCTGACTCTTCCCCCTCACCCTCAGCTACCACAATGTCAATTTCCATCACATCCTTGGACTTCTGACCTAGCAAGGCATTATGAAAATTCGGAACCAATTTCAGTAATGAACCCAAAGGTACTTGTATTGGCAAAATGAGAATCTATTTCCTAACTGAATCCCAATTATCCCCTTCCCTAGTGTCAACCTTGTTTCTGACTTCCCCTCTTTTGTTTCCAGACCAGAGGTCATTGGTCCTGATGATTGCAATGGTGGTGCTGACTGTGGCATCCACGTCATAGTTTTTTTTCGTACATCTTCTTGAGTCGCCCAATCCGGAAGCTTAACATCGGCAGTTGGAACCACATTTTTTCCAGAACGCGTAATTAGTGAAACCACCGGATCTGACACCTCCAACCCTTCAATCTGAACCATAGCCACACTAGGCTGCTTTCCAGCAACACGTTCTTGTTTCTTCCGATCATATTTCATAGCCTCTGAACACTCAGTCCGCGATTGCCCATCCCCCAAACAAAAAAGGTAGGTCCGATGTTGATCAGGATCTCGTCCACCTCTTCCGTGACCACGACCCACTCCTCGAGCTTGTCCCCCTGCTTGTCCTTGAAAGGGCGCCTCTGATGTATGAGCATGAGCCATCTCCATCGCAAGATCTTATCCCTGCCCTAACTGTGGTGGGTGCCATGTAGAAGAATCCCGACTCCTATGACCCCGACCATTGAAATAACATTCCACTGTATTATGAGTGTTGTCCATGCAGATCGCACACCATTTTTGATTCATTGCACACTCTTGAGTGGCATGTCCTGATTTTGGCACTAAGTACACCACAGTTCCTTCAGACTTTTAACCATCACAACAGATTCTAACGATCCGGATGGAACACCTTTCCCTTGACGCTGGGATTTTCTCCAAGGTGCCTCTTCCGATTCTTCCCCAAATTGCTGCTGCCTGAGTCTGAGGAATCTAAATTTGCAGTCTCTGACTCCGAACTATCACTACCACTTCCGTGAGACTTATGATGAGATTTATTTCGCTCTTTTTTCTTTGATTTCTTTGGGGATTATGTATCCTCCAAAGCTTCTCCTGCTACAACAGCCCTTGCAATTACATTATCTAGTGGAGTAGTTACCTTATCCGGGGGGGGCACACACTTCCACACAGCCGGTACCAAGGGAAAACACCAGAGCACGAGAAAGAGAAGGGGGGAAGGGGAAACAACAATGAGACAGGGAAACAATGGCTCGATTTCACTACACAAAACATGTGTACAGACTCACATTGCCATCACCATGGCCATTTACACAAGAGAGATACAAAGGGCTTGACAAGCACACTCCTCTGTCAAAAAGCTCCACTTTGTAGGCTTCAAAACGGCCCAAAAAGCCAGTAAAAAAGCCCCTTATTTGGTCCATTTTTTACTTTTATAGGGGGGGTTATTCAATTTGGGAAGATGCCCTTTAATTGGTCGATATGGCACCCATTTTTGGTATCTTTTGGGAGGGGGGCACCGCCTTGCTCCATCTGCTCTCTTTCTCTCTTTTGCACTTGGGGGGGAGGGGGGGCATTAGCGATGTCGCTATTGCCCCCTACCCTTTTTATTTCTTATTTTTTATCTTTCAAATTTTACCCTCTTAGGCTCAACTTTGCACTGCTTGATTTTGACTCTTTTTCCTCTCTCTATGCGACTTCTCCTCTGCCCCCTCTTCCCTTAGCCTTCACTTTTGTCCATGCTTTGGTTTGTCCGGACCCTCTTTGGAAGGGTCCCCTTCGCTTTGGCCTCTGCTTTTTACTTGGCCCACTTGGCCTTGCTCTTTGTTTTACCCGGACAGCCCTTCGCTTGGCCCATTTGGCCTTGCTCGGCTTTGGCTTCACTTTATGCTCCCATTTGGCCGCCATTGTGGGATCTTCCTCTTACCTAAGGGGGGGGGAGGCAATAGCGAGTCGCTATTGCGCCTTACCCCTTTCTCAAAATCTTGGGCCCCCAAGGGCCGCGTGAATGAATCCCTACGGACCTGCCACGTTATCAACCAGGCCCATGGCACCGAGGCCACCTCCAACTCACGCGCGGGCACGCCAGTTGCGCCGCCCCGCCACTAGCCAAAACCGCCTTGCAGGGCCGCCTCCGACCAAAGGAACACCAGCGGCGCTAGCCGCCATAGCCCACGAGCTCCAAGCTCTCCACACCTCTCTTGTGTACCTAATGGGGTCTCACCGCCCATCTCATAAAGCGCATGGTGTCCGCCTCCAACACCGCATATGGGACGAAACGGGCGTGCCCTGTGGCAGCATTGCAAGAGTTTGCTTCCAAAAAGCCTTCAACCCCCTTAAAAAACCCTACAAAACAACCTTGGGAATAAAAATTTCCCTCTCACCTTGGGGCATTGCTTCTTTCTGCCTATTGATGGTATGCTCGAACCGGAAAAACCCACTGAAAGCTATCATTGTGGATCTCAACCCGCTCCACCTTCACCGCTTTCTGAGCTTTCTGAAGCTATAAATCGGAGTCGTCAAAGTCAACCAAAATCACCTGGAATCTCTCCCTTGCCAAATGCTCCCTTTTTTCCCAGACCGGAACTCGGCGCCCGGAACTCGGAATCATGTGCCGTTGATTCGGGCTAACTCCCCATAGTGCTCACCATCCATGAGACACCTGGCGTGCTTCAGAAAACACCAGATGGTGCATCCTCCAATGTCGTCAAATGGGCTCAGACCTGGCCCCGTAAAAATGTTCTGACGGCCATAACTTGCTATCCAGAGCTCCATTTGACATTCCGAGAAGACTAGCATGCTCCACAACTCGAGCACTACACATAAATATACTGACATTAGCCCGGGCCACCTGTCCCCAGCTACCCTGTCCGTCGGTGATTTGCTACATACTCTTTCTTTAAACTACAATATCTTGAGCACCGGGGCTCCGTTTGCGAGCCGTCTGGACGGGCTTCTAGAGCACACTGAACACTACATGTTTAGACATTGACTTGGCATTTTGGTCACCTTCATCTGCCATCCCATTTGGACTATCTCGCACAACTTTTGGCCTTAAAAACCGCTTTAAGCATACATTCCCGCTATCCCTTAGTTGATAAAGGCCTTGGCACCTGCCCTAGCCTTCTGCTTTGCACTCGACTATTGCCTTTGCCTGGCATAGACCACCTGCTAGCTTCGACCAACTTTGGTTGCACCATCATTGCCCAGCCCCCTCGTCGAACATTTATGTTCGACCAAAAGCATATGTACAAAACTTTAAAACTGGCACACCAAACTAATGATTAAAAGCACTGACAAAACCATAACTGTATGTACAGGCTATGTACAAAAGCTTCATCTCCTTCCTTTCACACCCTGCATGCTTTAGGTGGGTTGCCCACCCCCCTTGTCTATAATTTGTTGCACTTCAGGCACTAAATCCCTCTCGAAGTACAATTTGAGCCGCACACCATTCACCCTGTTCCTAAGAAGCTTGCCATTTGCTCTTACCAATTGATACGTCCCATTCGGAAAGGCCTTTTTCACTTTATATGGACCTATCCACTTCTTCTTGAACTTCTTCTGGAATGTGAAATCTAGGTAGCTTTTGTACTTCATGACCAGGTCTCCTTCCTCTATCTTCTTCTTTGACAGGTTATGATTGAGTTTGGCAACCCGCTTCTCTCTCTGCTTCACATAGTATTCTGCTGCTGCCTCTCTGTCCATCTGCAAAGCCTCCAAGCTGGCTATCCGATCCTGTAGAACTCCTTGCTGGATGGCATTGACACGCCACATACCCTTTAAATCACCTAGCTGTGCATGTACTGGCAACAAGGCCTCCTTACCATATACTAGCTCAAATGGAGTGAAGTTTGTAGCCACCTTATAGGACATTCTATACGCCCACAGACACTTCTCTAAATTTGCTTCCCACTCAGCTTCCTGCTTATACACATACTTCGTTAACATCTTGACGATTTGTCCATTGGCACTCTTGACTAAACCATTGCATTGGGGGTGATAGGGCGAGGAAAACCGATGCTGAATCTTTAACTTTTCCACTAATGCACTCATGAGCTTGCTTCTAAACCCCTGACCCCTATCAGAAACTAACACCCATGGAACACCAAAATGGCAACATATGTTATCCAACACAAACTGAGCCACCACATTAGCATTTACTTCTTTCACTGCTTTGGCCTCGACCCACCTTGTAAGGTAGTCCATGGCTACCACCACGTACTTCTTACCACTTGTAGACTGTGGGAGAGGTCCTATTGCATCCAAACCCCATTTCTCAAAAGCACTTTGTGCGATGATGGCTCCCTCTGACTCCGCTACGAGTTGTCTTTCACCTATAGTTGACACGCGTGACACGTCTTGTACGAGTAATGCACGTCTTTCACAATGGAAGGCCACCAAAATCCTACTCTAAGCACTCAAAATAGAACCTGATCTTTGCCTTGGTGTCCGCTTTCTTCATGGCATTGGTCCAACACCATTCCTATCTCCTCTTTGTACAACACCCTTCTAAGCACTCCATCACGCCCATAGTTCCTCACCTACCAGTGTAAAGTTGCGGACCTTTTGCACCACTCTTCTCTTTTGCAGCTTGGACAAACCCTCTGAACATTGCCCTGTACTCAAAAAGCTTTCAATCTCCTTAAGAGTCTTTGTACTTGCAATATTGGCTGGGGCCACATATAGACCTGCAACATGCACCTGTACTTTGCTGCTAGCTAACTGATCCGCCTCTTGGTTATGCTCTCTCCTTATATGCATAAATTGGACTTCTTGAAAATACTTCATCATATTCTTGATGAAAAAAACCAATGCTTCAAATAATCGCGCTTTACCTACCATTGGCCTGGTAGTTGCTTGATGACTAGCAACGCATCTCCTTTCACCACCAACCTTGAAATGTTGAACTCTATGCACTTCTTTAAACCCAAATGTAAAGTGAGATACTCTGCCTCATTATTGGTGTGGACATCCTCTAGATCATACGCCTTCGAGAATATAGATTTTCCGTGTGGGTCATGTATCACCACGCCTCCTCCTGTCTTCTGTACTACCCTTCGATATGCTCCATCGAACCACATAGTACAAGCATCCTCCAAGTCGGGTTCCTCCTTAGCTTCATCTCGCACCACCCTTGGATAGGTTGGCAAATCAATGGCCTTGGTGACAAGAATGGCTGCCAGGTGAGACCGACTTCTGTGATCTACCTTGAACTCAAACTTGAACTCCTATAGCTCCAACACCCACTTAATAATCCTCATTCCTGGCTTCAAATGTAGCACTACCTTTGGCAATAGATTATTAGCCGTCAACACAAAAAAATTGTGCACAATCAAATGGACTTTGAACTTCCAGCAAGCGAAGACCAGAGCCATCACCCATTGCTTTGCCTCGGTGTAGGTAGCCTCTCCTAGGATAGTCACCCTGCTCTCGAAGTATATCGGTTTGTAGCTTCTCCCTACCTTTTGCAGTAGAACCGCTCCAATAGCAATTGTGCCCACTATCATAGACACATAGAAGTCATCCTCTCGATTGGGAGGACACACCGCTGGCAACTGACATAAAACCTCCTTGACCCTATCAAAAGCCTCCTGAGCTTGTCCATCCCACTCATAACCATGCACCTGCTGAGCCCTCTTTTGAAGAGGATGCACATATTGTGAGAGCATCCAAAAGAAACGTGATAAATACTTCAACTTATGAACAAATGAAGCCAGAACTTGAGCATCTGATGGCAGTTCCATTAACACCAACGCCTTCACCTTCTCGAGATCAGCCTCTATACCGTTTTGCGACACCACATGAACTAACAGGCAGCTGCGCTTGAGGCTGTGCTAGCTTGCACTTCTTGGTGTTTAACTGACCTCCTTCTTCATCAAGCCTTTGAAAGCATAGCTGGAGCTTTGATAGGTTCTCCAATCTTGAACTGTAGCAGTCGATATCATCCATGAATACCCTAATAAAACGGCCCAAGTATGGACCAAATACCCTGTTCATCCAACTTTGGAAGGTGGCATATGCATTTACCAATCCGAATGGCATCCTGTCTGTAAGCGAAACAACCCCATGGAGATATGAATGTGGTCTTCAGCTGGTCTTCAAGCGCAATCCCTATTTGAAAATACCCCAAAAAGCCATCCATAATCGGGTATCTTTCATTCCTAGACACCTGGTTTAGGATTACATCTTGAAACGGAAACGGGTAGTGATTCCTCTTTGTCACGTCATTCAATGGCTTGTAGTCGACACACACTCTCTATTGCCCATTCTTCTTAGGGATTATGACCACTCATGAGACCCACTCTGACTACTTCACAGGATATATGATGCCTGCCTCCAACAACTTATTGATCTCCTGCCAAAGGGCTTCCTTTTGGATTTCTCCTAGTCTTCTTAGCTTCTATGCTTTAGGCTTATGTCCCTCCTTAAGAACAATCTTGTGCTCCACCCCTTTTGCACCCCGCAAATGCTTGTACTCCGTCTCAAATAGGTTTGGATAGGACTCACACAATTGAACATAACCTTCTTTCTCCCTTTTGGTTAAATCTTCACTTATCATGCTTGAAACCTCCTCTATGCTTAAACCATGAGCTTGAGGCTGCATAGCTTCTTCTTTAGGTGGGGAGTCGTCTATGGTGACCTCGAATAAGTCTGCATATATCTTCAACATGTCGTCCTCGCTCTCCTCTTCCTCTGTGCTAATATAGCCTTCATCATCGTTCGTCGTATCGACCTCATCTTTAACTGCCATAGGACGAGAACTGCTCTCTTTGGTCTTCAAATCAAGTAGAATTTGTCTATTCTTCTCTTTGTCAGGCAAAGTGAACACTTTGCTCTCCCAATCCTACTTTTCCCCTATCGCCAAAAGCCATGGCCTACCCAAAATGATTGGATAAGCATTGTCCCCTGCCTTCATCACGAAAAAGTCTATCAGGCACTCTATGCCCATCACCTTGACCTTTACATCCTGAGCCACACCCAGAAACCTGACTTTGGTATGGTTAGCCATCCTCATGCACACATTTGGTTTGACTACTGTCTTTACTCCCGTCTCTTTCATGGCTGCTTCCGTCATGACACAAACCTGCGGTCCACCGTCTACGTAGGCTTGTACTTGCGTCCTCTTCTCTATAATTGCATCTACCAACGCAAGAACATCAGTGGGGCTACCTACCCTCAAAGCCATGTTTTGCACCGCTTGCACATTTCCCTTAGATCTTGGCAGTCGGGTGCTAACACTTGTGGACCACTGCCTTCTTAACTTTGGATTTAAAGCTAGCAGCAGCTGACCAAACATAATATTTGATTTTTGATTTTGAACATCACTCACCATATTGTATTCGGGATAGCCACGCCCTAGCTGGAAATCCACATGCTTGATCTTGCGACGCCTCCTTCTCTTGCTAGGCTCGGGTTGCTCTCTACCTTCGTACACCTTCTCTTTGCCTTTGCGAGCTCTTGATTCTCGCTCTGTCTTTGTCTCCCTCTCAGATCTTGCCCTCTTATTGGCCAAAACTTCGACATCCTGCTTATCCACCCCTATGATGTTTACTCTTGGGACTTCACCTCTGTTTTGCAGAACTCGCTGCATAGGATTCTCCACTGCTTGCTCTCTTGTACCATTGTATTGCCCTTGACCTCGACCTCTACCAAAAAGCGGGTAGATACCTCCTCTCTCTCTTGGTGGTTGAGGAAAATCGGGTGCATAGTGCCCTTCTTCTCCACAATTATAGCACCCCTACCTGGCAGTGGACTTGCCCTGCCCCTTGCTCCTCTTGGTTGTCCTCTATCCATGACACTGAGCCGCAACTCCTCCATCTTCTTGGCGGATAAATCTTGCACCATGCGCACCCATTTTTGTGGCACAATAGCTACACCTCGATTTCCATGATTTTCTTTGTGTGGAGCTTCCCTCGAACGCGGTTGAACATGGGCCATCGTCTCGTAGCCTAACACACCCTGCTCTATATTCTTCTTTATCTTTTTTCTCTTCAATCGTGCAATGGCTACTGCACCATTGTAATTCTTTGGGCTCTCAAAATTGACTTTCTCTCTCACCTTGGGATGCAGACATGCCATGAATTTTTCCAACTGGAAGTAGTCTCCATTAGCCATCTGCATGGCTACCGCTAGCTTTTCCCAAACACTCTTCAAAATGACCCAAAAACAGATTGAATTCTTCACTTACATCTTGCTTAAGTGCCTTCAGCTTTGCATCCATTTTGACTGGGGAGGTCTCCTTGCAAAAGTCATGAAGAAACCTCGCTCGTAGAGCCGCCATGCTTGCTTCGGCTCACCTTCCAATGCCTCGTACCATGCTTTCGCTCTACCATGCATCACCAAAGGAAAAGTCTACATTTTGCTTATCTTTTTCAGCATACGCAACAATGGCATGTACAACTCCAAACCTGACATCCATTCATCAATGCTCTCTTCTCTTTTGAAAATCGTTCCATAGCTTCTAGTTGCCATGACTTCCAACGCAAAAAACCGCTTCTTTTCGATTACCTTGGAGCAATCGGTGTGCTCCTCTGTGTGGGCACTAGAAGATGGAGAGGGGGAATATGGGAACACGCCCGACACAAAAACAAGGGCCTCTCTATAGCTCAGGGTATCCACAACACCCCTATCCTCTCGGAAAAAACCTTCAAAGAAACACTCTACACTAGCAGACCACCGCCTGCTCAATTGCCACTGCTCACACACTCCACAAATCCACCACACAAGGCACACCTGCTACCACTGCCTGTCTCCACCCTTGTGGTACACTCACAACCACTCAATCTCACTCTCTTCCTCAAAACACCATTGGTCCGGGGGGGGGGCACACACTTCCACACAGTCGGCACTGAGGAAAAACATTAGAGAAGGAGAAAGAGAAGGGGGAAAGGGGAAACAAGAACAAGACAGGGCAACAATGGATCGATTGCACTACAAAAAACACGTGTACAGACTGACATTGTCATCACCATGGCCATTTACACAAGAAAGATACAAAGGGCTTGGCAGGCACACTCCTCTGTCAAAAAGTTTCACTTTGCAGGCTTCAAAATGGCCCAAAAAGACAGGAAAAAAGCCCCTAATTTGGTCCATTTTTATCTTTTATAGGGGGGGGCTTTAATTTGGGAAATTGTCCTTTAATTGGTCCATATGGCACCCATTTTTGGTATCTTTTGGGAGGGGGGTTACCGCCTTGCTCCATCTGCTCCCTTTCTCTCTTTTGCACTTGGTGGGGGGAGGGGGCATTAGCGATGTTGCTATTGCCCCCTAGCCTTTTTATTTTTTATTTTTTATCTTTCGAGTTCTACCCTCTTTAGGCTCAACTTTGCACTGCTTGATTTTGACTCTTTTGCCTCTCTCTATGCAACTCTCCTCTGCCCCCTCTTGCCTTAGCCTTCACTTTTGCCCATGCTTTAGTTTGTCCGGACCCTCTTTGGAAGGGTCCCCTTTGCTTTGGCCTCTGCTTTTTACTTTACCCACTTGGCCTTGCTCTTTGTTTTACCCAGGCAGCCCTTGGCTTGGCCCATTTGGACTTGCTCGGCTTTGGCTTCACTTTATGCTCCCATTTGGCCGCCATTGTGGGATCTTCCTCTTACCTGAGGGGGGGAGGCAATAGCGAGGTTGCTATTTCCCCTTACCCCTTTCTCAAAATTTTGGGCCCCCAAGGGCCGCGTCAATGAATCCCTACGGACCTGCCACGTCATCAACCAGGCCCATGGCACCGAGGCCACCTCCAACTCACGCGTGGGCATGCCACCTGCGCCGCCCCACCACTAGCCAAAACCGCCTTGCAGGGCCGCCTCCGACCAAAGCAGCGCCAGCGGGGCTAGCTGCCATAGCCCACGAGCTCCAAGCTCTCCACACCTCTCTTGTGTACCTAATGGGGGCTCACCGCCCACCTCATAAAGCGCTTGATGTCCGCCTCCAACACCGCATGTGGGACGAATCGGGCCTACCACGTGGCAGCATTGCAAGAGTTTGCTTCCGAAAAGCCTTCAACCCCCTACAAAAAAACCTTGGGAATAAAAATTCCTCTCTCACCTAGGGGCATTGCTACCTTTACCCTATTGATGGTATGCTCGAACCGGAAAAACACACTGAAAGCTATCATTGTGGATCTCAACCCACTCCACCTTCACCGCTTTCTGAGCTTTCCGAAGCTGTAAATCGGAGTCGTCAAAGTCAACCAAAATCACCTGGAATCTTTCCCCTGCCAAATGATCCCTTTTTTCCCAGGTCGGAACTCGGCGCCCGGAACTCAGAATCACGTGCGATTGATTCGGGCTAACTCCCCATAGTGCTCACCATCCATGAGACACCTGGCGTGCTTTAGAAAACACTAGATGGTGCATCCTCCAATGTCGTCAAATGGGCTCAGACCTGGCCCCCTGAAAATCTTCTAATGGCCATAACTTGCTATCCAGAGCTATATTTGACATTCCAAGAAGATTGTCATGCTCGACAACTTGAGCGCTACACATGTATATACTGACATCAGCCCAGGCCACGTGTCCCTAGCTGCCCTATCCGTCGGGGATTTGCTACATACTCTTTCTTTAAACTGCAATATCTTGAGCACCGGGGCTCCGTTTGCGAGCCGTCTGGACGGGCTTCTAGAGCACACTGAACACTACATGTTTGGACACTGACTTGGCATTTGGTCACCTTCATCTACCATCCCATCTGGACTATCTTGCAGCACTTTTGGCCTAAAAAACCTCTTTAAGCATACATTCCCACTATCCTTTGGCTGCTAAGGTCCTTGGCACCTGCCCTAGCCTTTTGCACTACACTCGACTACTGCCTTTGCGTGGCATAGACCACCTCCTAGCTTTGACCAACATTGGCTGCACCACCGCTGCTACAGCGCAGATTGAGAATGGTGCAAAACCCCGTCCTGTCCCATAATATCCTATGAAGAACTGTCCTAAAGCCGCATGACTCCTAGTCCGCAATGTCCAGACCTCCACAGGACCGCATTGTGCGGCTTATGCCTTAATACTTCTGTCTTATTGGTGTGGATGATGTGCAACACGATCTCCAATGGGACTATGAGTGCATTGTGGGCTCCCTCTCATTTCATTGTGCTGATGGGTATTCAAAGGACAACCTGTACGCTCTGTGCTTTCAAACCCTTTCGTGATTCTATGATCCATGTATGAGTGGGCTATGGAGAAGATGCAAAAATAGACTCCACATAGAATAATGGAAATATGTTTCCATCAAACAAACTGTCAGAGTCTGTAAATACAGGAAGGTACGATGAAGAGGATAATGAGGAGGATGACAGATATTCAGATTTTGTGCCGATGAGCCAAGTTTCCAACCTGCCATTGTATGAAGGAAGCCCTTAAAAGTTATGTGAGATGTTGTCCATCGGGGATAACTTTGCAGTCAAAGCAGCGGAGACTAAAGAGGACTTCTATCTTATCAAATGCACATAGGAGTTGTACCAGACGGTGATATCACAAAAGGATATGTGGCATAAAAAGATTGTTAGAGGCGGGAAGGTTGTTGAAGCTTTCTACTATGGCCGAGTCGAAGGAAAAGTTGATACATATAACTTACTTGATCAAACACCTGTAGTCATGATCTACTCAAATCTTGTAAGGGCCATAACTTTCCCTATGGAGGCTATTGTTAGAGTCCCTAATCAGTTCAAGTTATCTGCTAAAGTATATGAGAACATATACAATAGCATGCCATATGATGATGATGATAGTGATGATGGTGCATCCATGATACTTGAAGTTACACAATGCCAAAACCCCTAAGTGGGCAAGTCCATGCTTTTCCTCTTGGTCATATTATATCTTTTTATCCTCATGGTTTACTGTTGTTATTTCTATCCTTCACTTCCTCTGTTCAGTACTTAAGATTGATGTAAAATAACTGCTTGGATATATCTTTTTGTCCTCATGGTTTACTGTTGTTCTTTCTATCCTTCACCTCCTCTGTTCAATACTTGAGATTGATGTAAAATAACTGCCTGGATATATCTTTTTGTCCTCATGGTTTACTGTTGTTCTTTCTATCCTTCACTTCCTTTGTTCAGTACTTACTTGAGATTGATGTAAAATAACTGCCTGGATATATCTTGTTGTCCTCATGGTTTACTGTTGTTCTTTCTATCCTTCACTTCCTCTGTTTAGTACTTGATATTGATGTAAAATAACTTCCTGGATATGCACCAACTTGACCCTAACCAGTATCAAAATAATACTAACCAAAAGGGTCCTAACCAGTACCAAAATGATTCCAGGAAGTACCAAACTTTGGTATTGTAGCCAATGGGTCCTAACCAGTACCATAGTGATGCGAGGAAGTACCAAACTTTGGAACTATAGCCAAATTTTCATAATCACAAGACTATGGATCCAAGCTGCAACCCTAGGCTACCAAAATACAAGTATGCACAACAGGGTCTCCAGTTATTACTGATTGTCTCTTAAGACTTGCCCCTAACCAGAACTAAAGTAATACTAACCAATACAAAAAGGGTGCTAACTAGTACTAAAATAATGACAAGAAGTACCAAAATTTGGTACGCTAGCCAACTTTGCATAATCACAAGACTATGGATCCAAGTTGCAACCTAGGTAGCCAAATGTTGGTACTGTGAGTACCAAATCAGGTATTGTGTAACACCCAGATACACATAGTACTGGTACTTACTGATACCATTGTATTAACACCAATGTCAGGGATCTTAAAAAAGATTCTTTAGACTAGAAACTACTAGAAAACACAAAAAAAAAGACAGTATAGTTCAAGCTCCAAGACAGTGTACAAAAATAGTGGGTTTCAATTATATATGTGCACGACACGATACAAATTTGGTTCAAGTACCGAAGTTCAGGAATCTCCATTACATTTTATGTGAAATGATAGACAAGTTCACCAAGTACAACACTTTAGGAATCTCCTAGGTCAGGGGGATCTAATCTGTAAGAGTACCCCTCCATCTGTATGAAGTAATCACCAACGTATGCAGAGACATCATCTTGTGTGTCAAAAATTGGGTTTTTGGGAGTGTATGCTGCTGGGTACCGATCGTGTATCCATCCTTGAAACCATGGAAAAATATGGTCCAACAGGTAAAAAAGGTAATCTTTTTCAACCACTAGAGGTTCATATGATCTAATGGCAAGACAATTCTCATATTCGTTTTTCAGCGACTTGTATTTGCAGTCATCCACCAGTATTGTGTTTCTAGTATGAAAATGGGGGTGCCTTGCCCACACTATCCATAGATTCTTCAAAAAAACATGCTTGTTGGCCACATCGTCGGGCATGTGCGTCACCTCCGCCATACTCTGCCGCCAGGTCTCACAGTCTTCTTGTGATAGTATACCTGCCATGCCATAAAGGCGGTTAGAAGTCTTAGTAGCTTAACATCTAAAGAACTCAAGGCATTGTTACCTGCAAAATACTTCTCCCTCACATGCTGGGGGAAGCAAGCATTCAACATATCTATCAATTTTTGCCTTCTATAGTAGGACCGCACAATTATCTTGGCTTTCTTCTTAAGAGTTCGTATGAACTCGTAAGCATCTGGCCTTACACAACAAACCAAGGAGCTATTGACATGGATGATCCATGGTTGGAGCTCATCCACCAAAACCCAAAGGCCTTCTGGCAGCTCTGTGTAGCTTGTCAATAAGACCCCATTAAGGTCAAGCACAATCAGCCGGCCAGGTTTAGCAGCCACATCAGCCGCAAGTGTTGTGTTTGGTTGTGTCTCATCTTGCCACCAAGATCTTACTACAATACCAACATTCCAAATGAGTGGTGGCAAATATACAATGCAAACATTATATAAAAAGCAGAGCACCACTATGCACAAGAAGTACAAGATTTGATATTGTACTGTACATAACTTGATACGATATTGTACCAAAGTTGATACTATAAGTACCAAATTTGGTAGTATATAGTACCAAATTGGGTACTATACAGTACCAAACTAGGTACTATACAGTATCATATTGTGGTACAATATTGCACAGTAGAAGTGTAACATTGGAAAACTGCATTGTACTATACAATATCATATTGTGGTACAACATTGCACAGTAGAAGTGTAAAATTGAAAACTGCAGTGTAACATTGGAACACTGCATTGTACTATACAATACCAAATTTGGTACTATACAGTATCAAATTGGGTATTGTATTGCACTATAGAAGTGTAACATTGGAAAACTGCATTGTACCATAGTGAGCAGTAACATTGGAAAATTGTATTGTACCATATTGAATAGTTACATTGGAACACAACTAATGAAATACAAAGGCCCAAATTTGATTGTATTGGTAGAATGAAAAGAACATTGGCAAAATACATAGGCATATGAGAAGGGCTACAGCTTGCATGCACAAGAAAACTGGTCATGGGTGTGGTTGCGCTTCTTTCTTTGCAGACTAAAAAGCTCCAACAGGGTCACCGAATCAATGGAATCACCTAACATCTTTTGACAGCATCTTCAGCTTCAGGATCCGCACTCCCACTAGTAATATCCACTTTTGCATCCTCCACTACCACTTCCTTCTTGGCTTCCTTGGGCCCATCCCCCTTCATCGCATTGCCTACCTTTTCCTTGTCCGCCTCTTCCCCCTTCCTGGCCTCCCCGTCATCCCCTTTCTTGGCATCCTCTGCACATTTGTCATTCCTGGCTTCCAACCCCCTTTTGGACTCCCCTCAACCCCTTCTTGTCCTCCTCCCCCATAGTGGCCTCTTACCCTACACCTTCCCTTTGCCTGTTCTTGTCCTCGCTAGTGACTTGGCCCTCAAGCCCCTTGGTAGCATCTTCTGATCCATCCAGCTCCACTATGTGAGGAACTTTACCTCCAACATTGTCTTTATTACTTTTAGCATCTTTGTCCTCACACTCAATGTTTTCTTCACTATCCTACATGGTATCACAATGTTGTCCCTTCTCAATCCCTTTCCCTTCCACATCACCATGCTTGAAATACCAAAACCATCCCTTATTTGTGCAGTATCCTCATCCTCCTCCCATACATGACTTGCAGCAGATTTTGTGGCATTTGGTTCATCCTTGGCTGCGTGTCCATTTTTCCCACTAGGCCCAGCCGCTACAGCATCCTCTTTCTCTGCAAAAACAAAGAAAGACAACACATACTTACAAACAACCTCACATTCAGTGTAGGTAATCATATCATTTGCAGAACACACACATACTTACTCATCACACCACGATGCCCACCGACCCAAGACTTTGCCACCTCGGGGATCAACTAGATTTGGCACAATGATCCCTGCTTAGTAGCAAAGCACTAAAGCAAAGGGGTTGATACTGATGTCGGCACTCAAGCATAAAGGTTCCTACAACTCTTACAGAATCCAAGAGCTCACCACATGCAACACACATTCCAAACACATGGATCATATCCCCCGAATCAACAACCTGGGACCTAGGATATAACATAAATATCTTCCCATGATGAACATCAGCAATCATCTCCTTCACAAATAGGACATGGCATTGTGCTTCTTTCCATGTTGCCTCTAGCACATCATACTCAGCCTGTTGTCAACCAGTAGCAATACAAACAGTCCCAAATTAGATCTCTTGGGTGTGGGTATTGAAAGGGAGAATGAAATTAGTGAGAACATGCCTAATGTGGCTAGCATCACTTTGGTAAAGTGGCCCATCAAGCAGACAACCATGTTGGATGGGACCTCATTACAACGCTTTGTTCCTATTAATGGGATGCATGCTAGATGTGCAAAATCTGATGTATCCAATGATGATAGTGCTAGAAAATATGGTGATGGGAATACCATTTCTTCATTGTAAAGAAAGCGACACTACACTTTTATCAACAGATCTTGGAAAACAAGAGCAACACCATCTTTTGGATTTTATCTTGCAACTGAGTCAATTCAAAGGGTTTCATGTATTGATTTTGTGGACAAAAATGCTGTCAAGTTGCAGATCGGGATATGGTGATAAGGTTACGACAAGAATTTTGGGGAGAGTCTCAGAAATCATGCACTAATTATGTTTATGATGTCCTATCTATATGCTATCAGAAAGATGAAAAGATGCAATACCAATTCAAGATAAATGGCTCTATTGTTTGTTGTAGAGCATGGTATCAGCTACATGGAATACCAAAGACATCATTTTACCACTATAAGGAAAATTTTGAAAATGGTGTGCACCATTATGTGCATGGTAACACATGCACATTGAGACGAGAACTTCAACATACTAATTTATCAAGAGCATTGCTAAATGAGTTTGTGGATAACAACTCTGAGAAGATGCCATATAGAAGTAGAACACTACTAGATGGTTCAAGAGACAGTCAATTAGTGATTCCATCAATGTACATACAGGTTGACATTTTAAAAGAAATCAGCATGACACTTGACCAAATGGGTTATGAGAAGAATTTATCTCAATCTTCTTTTGGTAGGATGTGGAACAAAGAGTATCCACATGTCACTTTAACAAGACAAGTGAGTTTTCTAAGTGCAATGTTTGTAGTTCAATCAAGGCAAGGCTAGAAGCTAAACCTTCTCTTGATGAGAGATCTCTTCTCTTGAGAGAGAGAGAGTTTCACATGGCACAACAAAAGAGTTGCAAGAGCCTATATTATGCATGGCGCACATATTTAGAAACTCAACCACAAAAGTATGTATGCATAATTCATGATAAGATGGATCAAAAGAAGATTGCAAATCCTAGATTACGCGTTGTTTATAAGGGTGTGGACTCCGGAAACAATTTTCAAGTGGCATTGATAGGTATGATCACTAGTGGACATGGACAAGGTCATTATGTTCACTAGTGGACATGGACAAGGTCATTATGGTCACTTTGTCTTGAATAGTTTGTGGCTAGCTGATCCAAATCTTACAATTGGCTCAATTGCTAATTGTTTATATAGCCTAGAGAGGGTAGATAAGCATCCTCTTGGTGATCTAGCAACCAAGAGACTACCAAGGAGCTCTATCTCACTACTAAATGCTTTGAACTCAAGGGATGCTTTGGACTACCACAACTTGAGTGACGAAAAAGAGCCCATTGCGCAGACATCAGAACCTACAAAAGAGGAATTGGGGTCATCATTTTGCAAGCTCCCAGAGAGCTTGTTACTACAACTAGATAATTGTGCAGGGGAGAACAAAAAATTGATACTTATTTGCCTATTTGTCCATGCTTGTTGCAAGGGGTGTGTTCAAAACCATTCAACGAGGATTTTTTATGGTTGGGAATACACATGAGGACATAGATGCAATGTTCAATAAGTTTTCAAATAAGTTGAGAGTTACATAAACTTATACTTTGCCTCATTTGATGGATACACTAAGGAATAGCTTATCTTCATCTCCAGCTCCATTTATGCTCACAAAGGTCCCTGATTTCAAGCAATATTGTGATGGATATCTTTGTGATGGACAAGACGTACTTGTTGGCCATTCCAAACATCTTCAATTTATGTTTTTTATGCAAGATGAGACACCCATGATGATGAAATATAAGGCACATGTAGGTGTATCAAACTGGAGTGGAAGTATTCTCCCTTGGAAAACTGACATAGAAGCAAATCCAATGTTACCACATGGAGATCCACCTTTGGTACCAATGGCAAAGTATGTCAAGTCCCATGAAGAAGTGATTCTAGGGTTAAACAATTATATAAAGTTTTGGCAAAATATAGGAAATGGTTCAAGTGTGCCACGATATTATAGGCCCATGATAGATTACTGGACTAAGATAATTGACAATCTTGGAAGAGCAATCATATTAGAGGGAGTCTTGTAGGAACAATTTTGGCAAAAAACACAAGAGTCTTGTCATGAACAATGCACCACAATGAGCTTACAACAAGGAGCAAAAATATTCCTAGGTCTTGAAGAGCTAAATGATCATTTCTGTGGTCCTCAACGAGATCGACCAAGGGAAGAGTTTGACCCTCTATCTGATGTGCACCAAGGTGACTTTGTTATGCTACTTCCAAATGACATGGATATCTATCCAATTTGGCTTGCAATGGCTTTATCAAACATTGACAACAAGACTACATCACCAAACTACAAAAAAGTTTTGATTCAATATTTGGGAACCTTGTGCAAGAAAAAGTGGGCTGACATATAATCAAGCTTACACTAATTGCTCGAAGGGTTTTTGGGCTATCAACCATAAGGACTAGCAAGTGTGGGAATATGTAGATGCGATTGTTTGGTCTTGGAGACCCAACAAAGAAGTTCCATTTTCAAGGATTAAGATTCCAGAAAGGCCTACTCTAAAAGCTAAAACTGGCCTTTGTCGTACAGATCATCAACCACACTTGGATCAATGTTTGGACATGGCATCCAATTTGGAGTAGATTATATGGAGCTTCTATTGTTACTATAATGGATGTAAACAAGAGCTTTAATTGTAGTGATCTTTCTTTCTTTTATTCATTACTAGTATTTATTCAAATTCATGCTTTGTGCATCCTCAAATTTTGGTGTTTATCAACACCACAATTCTTTAAAATTTCACTCTACCCCATCAGCAAGTATATCAACATTTTTCTCACTTTAAATGGAAAATTTCCAAATTAATGAATTTAGTCAATTTGTAGATTTCCATAATGAGGATAAAGTGTGAAAATGTAAGAAAGCTTTGTATGGGTTGAAGCAATCTTCTCGTTCTTGGTATGAGAAGGTTGACACTCATTTGGTCAAACAAGGCTTTCATAATAGTCCAACAAAAAGCACATCGTATGTGAAACGTGAGGGTGATGTATTTGTCATTGTGGTTCTCTATGTAGATGATTTGTTGATCATTGGAAAAAATGAGATACATATTACTAAATATAAGGCTAGTTTGAATGCTACTTTCGAGATGAAAGATTTTGGGTTGTTACATCATTACTTGAGTATACAGTTTAAGCAGTGTGATGGTGGTATTACCTTGTGTCATAAAAGCTACATAGAGACATTGCTATGTGAGTTTGGACTTGAGGATTGCAAACCTATTGCCACTTCCATGGAAATAGGTTTAAAATTGAGTCTTCATGATACTGGTGATCCTGTCAATGTCACTCTTTGCCAAACTACTGTAGCTGAATCATTTATGGATGCAACACAAGGCTAAATATTCAGTTTGCAGTCTCATAGATTAGCAGATTCATGCATAGCCCAGGGTATAAGCATTGGTAGACCATCAAGAGGATTTCTTAATACTTGAGTGGCACTTTAAATCTTGTCTTGTTTTATCACAAGGGCGGATCATTGACAACAAATTTACATTCTTTTCAGACTTAGAATGGGCTGGTTGTTTTGACACACGAGTATCCACAACTGGTTTTTGTTTCATGCTTGGCAGCTCATGCATATCATGGTTGAGCAAGAAGCAACCTACAGTGTCCACTTCTAGTTGTGAGACTAAGTACAGGGCAGTCTTCACAGCTACAATTGAGTTTGTATGGCTCAAATGCGTTAGATTGGATGTGGGACAAGACACTGCCAACACTATCTACATTGGCAGTTAGACCGCATTGGCAGTGATAGCCGTCTTTTTGGCTCTCCATAATTGCCATAGTGAGCTACCTCACCCTATCAAATCACTCAAACATTATGGTTATCCTCACCCTTTCACTATACATAGGCGTGTGCGAGTTAGGAAATTTTTTCCATATCTCCTTAAAACCCTCACTTAGCTAGTCACTAGGCTAGTTGAGCTAAAAAAATAAAAAAACAAAAATATTATGGCCCAATTGTGTGTAAATATTTCATTGTATATAGGGCCCAAATACGAGGAATTTTCATAATTATTTTGGTATTTATTTAAATATTTCTACCTAGGTGTGCGTTATTTGCTATGTATGCTATGTACATTGACTCACCATTACCACAATTTTTCTTACCATTTTGCATACTCTTTATTTCATATATAAATATTTCCATGCAAGATTCTCTTATTTTTGGTGTGAATCCACCCCAAGGAAAAACCTTAAAAATACCTTTCACCATTAGTCATTGCCTTTCACTAAATTCCTATTTCATAGAGGTGTTTTTTTCTTATCTCTTCTAGATAAATATACTTCAGTAAAAGCAAATGAGGGTCCCCTCATTTGATTCCTTATATTTTCATATATCTCTTTTTTTCATTTTATATTTATATATAGCTGACACTATCTAGATTCCATAAATTGTTTATATATACTAACCTGTTTTTTCCCATCATATCCATATATTATATTTATGCATAATCCATAGCCATGCATATTTTCAAACCCATAAGAATCAATTAGATCATGCTCTCATGTAAGTAGGGGCTCACCTTTGGAGCCATATGCAAATTCAACAAAAGGGGGGCCACTGAAGACTTTTTTGTGAAGAAAAACAGGTATTTTGGTGGGATTTTTTATATCCATCTCCACTCCGAACATGAAGCGGTGGTTAAAAGAGAAAATATGAACCAAGAGCTGAATAATCACCTCAAACATTTCGGTGATTTTTGGAGCAAGCACCAGTAAGCTAGGATTTTTTGAGTGGACCCCAATCTGCCCACTTTTCTCAAAAGTAGTCCACATCTTTCCACACTTCTACACACGCACACACTCATTCCTCTCAATCCCTCGCTCAAACATGTACCTTTCATGGGTTCTCTCACCTTCTTCACCATTAATCTCCTCTCTTACTCCCATAGCTCTCATATGAGCTCTCCATGTACATACACCATCTCTATGCCTCTCTCTATTACTTCCAAAGTACAATTCCATCTTACCCCTTCTCTATATACATAAAATTCAGCAAAAGGTAAACCATGCTCATCCTCTGCAAATTACGAGATCTCATCAACCGAATTTCCATTTTCATCACGATAATCAACCTTGGCGGCGGTGGCGTAAAGAAGAGAAGACGAAGAAGAAGATAGTTAGTCATTTTGAGAACCTACACAAGTAAGTCAAAAACTTCTTGAAGCTTCACCATCACAAGTATTTCCTCCCTTCATTCAACCATCTTACTTCAATTATCCACCTCATTCTACCCATTGTAAATATATCATTAACTAGTAATTACTAATACTAACCACTAACATACTAACACAAAATAGCCATTGACCTAACCATAAAAGACACCTCACCTCAAGACATGTACATAGTAACTCTCTCTCTCTCTCTCTCTCTCTCTCTCTCTCTCTCTCTCTCTCTCTCTCTCTCTCCCCTTCCTTAAAACTCTACTTTCACCTTATGTACCATCAATACTGCTCTCTTTTGAGCCCACATCCATGGCCCAAGCAGACAAAGAAGGCCCGCAATGTTTTGATATTCAGAAAAATCATAATCTTGATTTGTTAGCTGGTAATTCAGGATTTCCAATAATGTTAATGCTTGGGGTCTCCAACCTATAAATAGGCCCCTCTCCTTCTTGTAAAACAACCTCCAATATCTCATATAGCGCCCCATGCGTGAGGAGTGTCTTAGCTGTAGCAACCACTTTGTGAGCTTCACTGTTGGTGTGAGAGAAGCTTTCAAGATACACATTGCAAGTGAGAGAGCGTGAGTTCAAAATTTCAAAACCACCATTGTATATGTTCCTCCATCATCAATAAATTGAGGTTTGGTGTATCAAAGGCGTGATTCGACGTTCAAATCTTCGTCCTTTCACTTGTGCGATACGGTTTAGTGAATTCAAGGTGACTTGTGTATTTTGAGTTCTATCATTTGATCTTGTTTTAGAAAGTGTTTTAGTGTGTTTTCATTGCCAATTTTGTGTCCATTGTAAGAGGGTATTGTGGTGAGAGGTCTCCCACACCCTAAGACAGTGTGTGTGTGTGTGTTGGCAATGCTTAGCATTCACTAAGCATTGAGTGAGTTTTGTACAAGCTCTACGATAGCAACATAACGAATCATCTCCATTTTCAAGTCACAAATAAGGTATTATGCAAGATCCATTCCTCTCTCTCCTCCCTTTTCTCTAGCTCTCTTTGGTCCATTTTGTGTGTGTCTTGGTGTGAGGTTGCTTGTGTGTGTTTTGTGGCGCATCTTCTTGGTTGTGCCAAAATCTCTCTTGCGTCCTAGTTTGCATACCATAACTAGGTGGTGCCCCTTCACTTGTTTGGTTGTAGGTTTGTTGATGTTGTTTCTTGCTTGTTGTTGCCCCAGCCCCAATTGAGCAGCATGGGAGCCTTGAGAGGTGTTTAGAGGTCACCTCTCTTGTTGCCCACCTCGGACCGCCTCAATTTTGGTGCCCCCAGTGAGGAATGACTTTGTGCTTATTGTTGTTGTATTGCATGAATGCTTGAATTTTAGCATAATCAAGTAGATTATATGAATCATGAAAACTTGTATGACGCAGTTTAATTTCAAGGCAACAAAAATTGATCTAGAATATGGTTTGGATCAGCATAACATAAGAAAGGAAAAACATTTTCACATAAGAATCTAGAATTCATGTTGAAAGGCTTTTCAAGACTTTGTGTGGTTAGTTGATGTCATGAGAAAAAATGATTGTTTGGAACTAGCCTTTGTGTTTAGAGACTATGACACGCTATACCTTTGAGGATATCCCAATCTTCTTCGGAAATCTAGAAGAGGATGATGATGACTTTCCTACTGATTTTAGAATGGTTTGCCATATCCTTGGAAAAATGGATGATACTGAAAAAGGAGATTTATGCCTTAGAGCCAATGTTGATCAATGGTTCTGGAGTATGTCTTCTCAGATTGAAGATAGATATACCCAAATTCCAAAACTTTGAAGACCACATCCTCTAAAGTTCCAACAACGGAGAAAGCATGGGCTTCATTGGGGAGACTTCAACAACATGGTGAAGAGTTGCAGGGCTAGAAAAACACATTTTTCCTAACCAATCAAAATAAGGGAAAACTTGAAATTCTCTCGGTTTTTAGGTCAAAATTTGAAGGTTTTGCCGGTAATTACACTAAAACTTGTGTAAATTTTCCGGTTTTCTTAAAGGAAAGCTCAAAATCTAACCGGGATTTTATAATTTTAGCCGGTTAAAATACACTAGACCCCGGTTGTTTTCTAACACTGGTGAAGACTACTATGCTTATGAGGATATTTTTTCTCGTGAATGGGGAGGATGTGGATTTAGTTCTACATTTCCAAATTATGTAAAAATGGAGCAATTTATTTTGGGTTTGTCTCCTTTCCTAAAGACTAAGGTCACTTGTAGTGGACCCTTTACCTTTGATGAAGCGGTCAATATTGCCCGAAGGAGGTTTCACAAGTACTTCTACATCAAAAATTGGTTTCATCATGCTGGAAGAACCAACCATCATGAAAGTGTTTCTATCAAGGAGCCATCTCCTTTGCCATACTTGTCTCCTTCTACTCCAACAAATGTTGAAGAATATATTTACATGCCAACTGATTATTCAAGTGCTAAAGTCTGTGTCCGAGATTCAAATTTGGCATCTCTTTATTTTACCTTTATCACAAACATGCAAAAAAAATCGACACAAGATATCTCAAATGGCATTGATGATTCAATAGTGGATACATCCAACCTTTTGGAGAGCCAAATTCTAGTCAGAGTAGAAGAAGCTTTTGTGCAACATGATTCTATGGAGAATGAAGTCATAGAATTTTTGACTTGATGAGCCTACCCAGGTTGAATGAATTTTATGAGCTACACATGAGGAAGAGCAACCAATATTTTATATCACATTCATAGTGATAGATGCAACTAAGATCTACAAGTTTCTTCAACCAAATTCATTAACTGATTCCATACCATACATCTCTCTTTGGGAAAGAAATTTCAAGATCTTTGATCCTGGGGGGTGCTTATGGAAACTTTATTAATGAAGGAGGTTTAATCAGCCACTTCATTACATCCTCCTATTTTCTCTGAGAACCTTTCATATCACACAAGGTTTTTTAATCATACAACAAAGGTTCTTCAAAGATGAAAGCAGACAAAGACAGACGTTACATGATCTACATGTTGTGTGATTCGATAAATGGTACATGAATGTACCATTATCTAGGGGGGGAGGCTAATGATATCTGTTTTTTGGCTCTCCATAATTTCCATAGTGAGCTACCTCACCCTATCAAATCACTCAAACATTATGGTTATCCTCACCCTTTCACTGTACATAGGCGTGTGTGAGTTAGGGAATTTTTTTCATATCTCCTTAAAACCCTCACTTACCTAGTCATTGGGCTAGTTGAGCTAAAAAAATAAAAAATAAAAATATTATGGCCCATTTGTGTGTAAATATTTCATTGTATGTAGGGCCTAAATATAGGATTTTTCATAATGATATTTATTTGAACATTTCTATCTAGGTGTGCGTTATTTGCATATGTATGCTATGTACATTGACTCACCATTACCAAAAGTTTCTTACCATTTTGCATACTCTTTATTCCATATAAATATATCTTCACACAAGATTCTCTTATTCTTAAAAGTCATTGCCTTTCACTAAGTTCCTATTTCCAGAGGAACTCTTTCTTACTGCTTGTAAATAAATATACACCAATAAAACAAATGAGGGCCCTCCTCATTTGATTCCCTATATTTTCATACATCTATGTTTTATATATTTATAGGCCACACTATTCTAGATTCCATAAATTGTTTATATATACTAGCTTGTCTTTTTACATCATATCCATATATTATATTTATGCATAATCCAAAACCATGCATATTTTCAAAACTCTAAGAATCAATTAGGTCATACTCTCATGCAAGGAGGGGCTCACCTTTGGAGCCATATGCAAATTCAACAAAAGGGGGGCCACTGAAGAAATTTTTGTGAAGAAAAGTAGGCATTTTGGTGGGATTTTTTATATCCATCTCCACTCCGAATTTAAAGTGGTGGTTAGAAGACAAAATGTGGACCCCAAGCTTTGTAATCACCTCAAAAAGTTTCATACTTTTTGGAGCTACCCCAGGTGGGGTATGATTTTTCGATTGAACCCCAGTTTGCCCACTTCTCTCACAAGTAGTCCATACTCTTCTCTCACCTCTTTTCCACACTTCTACACCCTCATTCCTCTCAATCCCTCACTCCAACTTGCACCTTTTATGGTTTCTCTCACCTTCTTCACCATTAACCTCCCTTCTTACTTCCATAGCTCTCATATGAGCTCTAAATGTACATACACCATCTCTATGCCTCTCTCTATTACTTCCAAAGTATAATTCCATCTTACCACTTCTCTATATACATAAAATCAGCATGTAAACCATGATTAACCTCTACAAATTGAGAGATACCATCAACCAAATTGTCATTTTCATCCCGATAATCAACCTTGGCGGCGGTGGCATAAAGAAGAAAAGAAGAAGAAGAGGATCGATAGTCATTTTGGGAACCTACACAAGTAAGTCCTTCTTCAAACTTCACCATCACAAGGATTCCCTCACTTCATTCAATCATTTTACTTCAACCATCCACCTCATTCTACCCATTGTAAATATAACATTAACTCTCTAGTGATTACTACCACTAACCACTAACATACTAACACAAAATAGCCATTGACTTAACCATAAAAGACACCTCACCTCAAATATGTGCATAGTAACTCTCTCTCTCTCTCTCCTTCCTTAAAACTCTACTTTCACCTTATCTACCATCAATAATGCTCTCTTTTGAGCCCACATCCATGACTCAAGCAGACAAAGAAGGCCCGCAATGTTTTGATATTCAGAAAAAATCATAATCCTGATTTGTTAGCTTGTAAATTAGGATTTCCAATATCTTAATGAGGGGTCTCCAACCTATAAATAGGCCCCTCTCCTTCTTGTAAAACAACCTCCAACATCTCACATAGCACTCCAACACTCTATGCGTGAGGAGAGACTTAGGTGTAGCAACCACTTTGTGAGCTTCACTTTTGGTGTAAGAGAAGCTTTCAAGCTACACATTGCAAGTGAGAGAGCATGAGTTCAAGAATTTCAGAACCACTCTTGTATATGCTCCTCCATCATCAATAAATTGAGGTTTGGTGCATCAAAGGCGTGATTCGACTTTAAATCTTCGTCCTTCCATTTATGCAATATGGTTTGGTGACTTCAAGATGACTTGTGTATATTGAGTTTCTATCAGTTTATCTTGTTTTAGAAAGTGTTTTAGTGTGTTTTCATTGCCAATTTTGTGTCCATTGTAAGAGGGTATTGTGGTGAGAGGTCTCCCAAACCCTAAGACAATGTGGGTGTGTTGGTAATGTTTAGCATTCACTAAGCATTGAGTGAGTTTTTGTACAATCTCTACAATAGCATCATAATGAGCCATCTCCATTTTCAAATCACAAATAAGGTATTACGCAAGATCTATTCCTCTCTCTCTTCCCTTTGCTCTAGCTCTCTCTGTTTCACTTTGTGTGTGTCTTGGCGTGAGGTTGCTTGTGTGTGTTTTGTGGTGCATCTTCTTGGTTGTGACAAAATCCCTCTTGCATCCTAGTTCGCATACCATAACTAGGAGGTGCCCCTATCTTGTTTGGGTTTGGCCGTGGGTTTGTTATTGTGTTTGTGCTTGTGGCTGCCCCAGCCCCAGTTGAGCAACACGGGAGCCTTGAGTGCTTGCAAATGGACACTTTGAAAAGTGGGGCATTGATGCTATGGGTCCTCTGCCTATAACAAAGAATGGTAAACTCTACATTCTAGTGGCTGTAGATTACATGACTAGGTGGGTAGAGGCTCAAAGTGTGGCCAGGGTAAATGGAAAAACAGTGAGCAGGTTTGTCTACACTAATATTTGTTGTAGATTTGGCACACCTGTGGAGATTGTTTCTGATAATGGTCGAGGGTTTAAGAAGGATTTACTCACGGAAGTTTGGGAAGAGCTTCACATTGTACATTGTCATAGCACACCATACTACCCACAATCAAATGGTTTGGTGGAGAAGTCTAATGGTGTCATTGCAGGCATCATTAGAAAGATGGTGCAAAAAGAAAAAAAACAAAGTTATGGGATGACTTCTTGGATGGTGCCTTGTGGGCATATCGAACCACATATAGGGAAGCCACGGAGTTCACACCATTTCACTTGGTTTATGGTCAAGAGGATTTGCAGCCTATCAAGCTCAACATTCCAACAATGCGGCTTCATGGGAGAGGTGCACAAGGTGATCAAGAATCATGGATGGAACAACTTCTTACATTAGTGGACCTTGAGTGGAAAAGAGAAGTAGCCTATGACTGATACAAGAGGAAAGCTACACAAGCGAAGGAGAAGCTTGACAAGAAACTCAAGGACAAAGGCATGAAGGAGAGCTTGTGCTAAGGTATGACAATCAACTTGATAATCGTTTTGATGCCAAGTTTGAAACTAGATGCCAGGGGCCATACATAGTCAAGAGGGCTTTCAATTCAAGTTACTATCAACTTAAGGATATGAATGGAAAAAATCACTCTAGGAAGGTAAACGGGTATTGCTTGAAGCTCTATTTGAGTTTCCTTCTACCAAAGGATCAACCAAAGAATTGTCAAAGAGTGACTTTCTCATGTAACTTTTGTTGCATAAGCCATGAGTATGACTCAAGAAAAAATACCAAGGGGTCAAACAATGAAGATCTCGTCAAGGACTCTAAAGCACTCTCATTCAAAAAGATGCTCTATGATGGTACATGAATATACCATCATCCTGGGGAAGGGCTAATGATATCTTTTTTTCGGCTCTCCGTAATTGCCATAGTGAGCTACCTCACCCTATCAAATCACTCAAACATTATGGTTATCCTCACCCTTTTACTGTACATAGGCGTGTGTGAGTTAGGAAATTTTTTCCATATCTCCTTAAAACCCTCACTTAGCTAGTCACTGGGCTAGTTGAATAAAAAAATAAAAATAAAATGTTATGGCCCATTTGTGTATAAATACTGCATTGTATATAAGGCCTAAATATAAGTAATTTTTAATTTTCATAATTATTTTGGTATTTATTTAAATATTTCTACCTAGGTGTGCGTTATTTGCCTATGTATGCTATGTACATTGACTCACCATTACCACAATTTTTCTTACCATTTTGCATGCTCTTTATTTCATATATAAATATTTTCATGCAAGCTTCTCTTATTTTTGGTGTGAATTCACTCCAAGGAAAAACCTCAAAAATACCTTTCACCATCGGTCATTGCCTTTCACTAAATTCCTATTTCCTAGAGGTATTTTTTTCTTATCTCTTGTAAATAAATATACTTTACTAAAAACAAATGAGGGTCCCCTCATTTTATTCTTTATATTTTCATATATCTCTTTTTTTCATTTTATATTTATATATAGCTGACACTATTCTAGATTCCATAAATTGTTTATATATACTAACCTATTTTCTCCCATCATATCCATATATTATACTTATGCATAATCCACAACCATGCATATTTTCAAATCCATAAGAATCAATTAGGTCATGCTCTTATGTAAGGAGGGGCTCACCTTTGGAGCCATATGAAAATTCAACAAAAGGGGGGCCACTGAAGACTTTTTTGTGAAGAACAACAGATATTTTGGTGGGATTTTTATATCCATCTCCACTCCAAATTTGAAGAAGTGGTCAAAAGAGAAAATATGGAACAAGAGCTGAACAATCACCTCAAACATTTTCGTCATTTTTGGAGCAGCCACCGGTGAGCTAGGATGTTTTGAGTGGACCCCAGTCTGCCCACTTTTCTCACAAGTATCCCATAGTCTTTTCTCACATCTTTCCACACTTCTACACACACACACACACACACTCATTCCTCTCAATTCCTCACTCAAACATGTACCTTTCATGGGTTCTCCCACCATCTTCACCATTAATCTCCTCTCTTACTCCCATAGCTCTCATATGAGCTCTCCATGTACATACACCATCTCTATGCCTCTCTCTATTACTTCCAAAGTACAATTCCATCTTACCCCTTCTCTATATACATAAAATTCAGCATGTAAACCATGCTTAACCTCTTCAAATTAAGATATCTCATCAACCAAATTTCCATTTTCATCGCGATAATCAACCTTGGCGGCGGTGACACCTCACCTCAAGACATGTGCATAGTAACTCTCTCTCCCTCTTTATCTCTCTCTCTCTCTCTCTCTCTCTCTCTCTCTCTCTCTCTCTCTCTCTCTGCTTCCTTAAAACTCTACTTTTACCTTATCTACCATCAATAATGCTCTCTTTTGAGCCCACATCCATGGCCCAAGCATACAAAGAAGGCTCGCAATGTTTGATATTAAAAAAAAATTATAATCTTGATTTGTTAGCTTGTAATTCAAGATTTCCAATAATCTTAATGAGGGGTCTCCAACCTATAAATAGGCCCCTCTCCTTCTTGTTAAACAACCTCCAATATCTCACATAGCACCCCATGCGTGAGGAGTGTCTTAGGTGTAGCAACCACTTTGTGAGTTTCACTCTTGGTGTGAGAGAAGCTTTCAAGCTACACGTTGCAAGTGAGAGAGCGTGAGTTCACAATCTCAAAACCACTATTGTATATGTTCCTCCATTATCAATAAATTGAGGTTTGGTGTATGAAAGGCGTGATTCGACGTTCAAATATTCATCCTTCCACTTGTGTGATACAGTTTAGTGAATTCAAGGTGAATTGTGTATTTTGAGTTCTATCATTTGATCTTGTTTTAGTGTGTTTTCATTGCCAATTTTGTGTCCATTGTAAGAGGGTATTGTGGTGAGAGGTCTCCCACACCCTAAGACATTTGTGTGTTGGCAATGTTTAGTATTCACTAAGCATTGAGTGAGTTTTGTACAAGCTTTACGATAGCAACATAATGAACCATCTCCATTTGCAAGTCACAAATAAGGTATTGTGCAAGATCCATTCATCTCTCTCCTTCTTTTGCTCTAGCTCTCTCTGGTCCATTTTGTGTGTGTCTTGGTGTGAGGTTGCTTGTATGAGTTTTGTGGCGCATCTTCTTGGTTGTCCCAAAATCTCTCTTGCATCCTAGTTCGCATACCATAACTAGGTGGTGCCCCTTCATTTGTTTGATTGTGGGTTTGTTGTCGTTGTTTCTTGCTTGTGGTTGCCCCAGGCCCAATTGAGCAACACGGGAGCCTTGATAGGTGTTTAGAGATCACCTCTCTTGTTGCCCGACCGCCTCATCAGTTTCAAGGAACCCAAATTTTCATGCTCGCACAAAGCACATTAAGGTGAATTAACACTATTTCTGTAATGACACTAACCTATAGACTTTGAGAATAGCGGAATTAAGAGAAGTAGAGTGAGCATTTTTGTGAGACTACTTGGAGAACATAGAGGGTGAAATTAATTAGCGGTATCAACATAACCATAATAATTAATTAACTTGGCATGAACAACTCTATTGCAAGAGAGGGAGAGGTTAAAGAACTTGACAACAATTGAGGACCTGATTTATGTGGAGCCGGTTCCCCCTCCAATAGGCTTTTGTATTATATGTTCTCCCATCAAGAGAGACTTGGTACAATACAATCTTTGTGTTCCTTGTGACCTAGGTGATGCAATGAATATGGAAATCTTCATGCATCATGAGAATAACATAAGATTTGTAAAAGAACTAACCAACCCCGGCCTCAAACACCTTCAAAGGTGGATAGAGCTAGTGGGGAATGAGGGTAGGGAAGAGAAAGAAGAAGCATTCAATAGGAAGGAAGAAATAGTTCCTCACTTATCATCACTCTTCTTGCTTAGCATAGCATAATGGCATAGTAATGGATATGAATAAGATGTCAAGCTTAAGCATTGAAGCATGGATCTTGGTTGGATTTGCATTCCATAGCCAAGAGTGTTGGTGTAGGCTCCCAGCTTCTCAACAATCTTGGAGAAGGAGATGGAGCTCTTGCACTTTGCACTTTATACAACGTGTGTGTGTGGGTGGGACAGTATACCCCCCTCTCACGCTTGGTCCACCCCTCTCTCTCTTGTATTATTTATTTATATCATTTGGACAAGTGTCCTTTTTTCCCTCTTTGAGAGAAAGAGATTAATTATTTATTTAAATGCATCTAAATTCTCATTGGACCCCCAATATTTTTGTAAGAGAGAGAGAGAGAGTTTAGAGAACTTGACAATAGTTGAGGGCCGGATTTATGTGAAGCCACTCCCCCCTCTGATAGGCTTTTGTATTCTAGATTTTCCCATTATGAGAGACATGGTACAATACAATATTTGTGTTCTTGGTGACCTAGGTGATGCAATGGAGATGGAAATATCCATGCATCACAAGCATAACATAAAATTTGTAAAATCATTAACCATCCCTGGCCCCAGTCTCAAGGCCTCAAACACCTTTGTAGGTGGAGAGAGCTAGCGGAGAATCAGGGTAGGGAAGAGGAAGAAGAATCTTTCATAGGAGAAAGAAATAGTTCCTCACTTATTGTTAGTCTTCTTGGTTAGCATATAATAATATCATAGTAACCAAGAGGAAAAAATGTCAAGCTTAAGCATTGAAGCATGGCTCTTGGTTGGATTTTCATTCCATAGCCAAGAGTGTTGGTGTAGGCTCTCAACTTCTCAATAAGCCTGGAGAAGGAGATGTAGCTCTTGCACTTTGCACTTCCCAAAATGAGTGTGTGTGTGTGTGTGGGGGGAGAGTATTCCCTCTCTCTCTCTCTCTCTCTCTCTCTCTCTCTCTCTCTCTCTCATCTTATTAATTATATCATTTGGACAAGTGTCTCTTCTCCCTCTTTGAGAGAAAGAGCTCAATTATTTATTTAAATGCATCTAAATTCTCATTGGACCCCTTTAAATCCTATCCAATAGGATTCAAGCACATCATGAGGAAAAAATGGGGAGGATCTTGACATGTGTCTTTTATGCTCTTAAGAGATCATGTTTGAATTGAACACTTCAAGCACCTTAGTCATTTAAGCATGACAAGCACCTCAAGCACCTTATCCAGCAAGGAAGACATGCACCTCAAGCTTGGATAGGGTTCGCACGGCCTCAAGGTCATCCCCAGCTTGATTAAGATCCTAGTTCTAAGGACTTCTTAACACTAACCTTTGGAGGTCTTTAAGCTCCATTAGGTAGCATTTCTCCTTGAGAGACCATATCTCATTTGGACCCTTTTACCTTGGCCCCGTGTTGAGATAGATCCATAATCACATGTCTATATCCTAGCCCTTGTTCCCTTTTATTCTCCCACATTAAATGATCAATTTAATATGAGAAAATCATTTGAGTTAGTTAGATATTATATTTTATGATATTATCTCTCTTGAAATAATAGTCATTCTCGACTATCAGGTAGAAGAGGTTAAGTCTTAGTCATTAGTCTACATTTCTTAGCGGGTAGAGGATCCTTTTTACCCTACGAAATCATTCCACAATGGATGACTAGTCCATTTGGTGAGTGGGAGACATAGATTCCATTAGCATGGCTACTCTTTAGTACATATCATACTCCCAGAGTAGAGTAACAAATTCTACCTGGTGTTTGAGTGACGTCGTCATCACAAAAATGATTTTAAGCATGCATACTATTTAAATTTTTGCACAAAAAAGGAGTAGTCTTATAAGATAAATTATTGTTCATTTAAAAAGCATCTACATTTGCTTACTCTAGTATAACATTGTAAGCATTGACAAGGTTTATAATATCCTTAAGTTGTGTTCCTTACATCCATCTAGCATCTTCAAAAGGATAGTTTTTAAATTTAATAAGATACCATCGGATAATCTTACCATGTCTTAGTACCTTGTCTTCGTGTCGAAGAACCGGTTTGGGCTGAAGCATACCATCCTGCAAGGTGAATTTTTCTTGTCTCTTTCCCAATGCAAGGGCTGACATTATGTCTTCAAAAGTCAGGGTCAGTAGCATACTTGTTTATCATAGAAGATAGGTAATTACAAGTTGTTGTAGACACCGCATTAACTCTTGGTTGTTGTGAAAGTGCATCAGCCACTTGATTGTGCTTACCAACAATCTGAGCAATATGAAATAAAATTGCAAAAAAATATTTTTCCACCTCATTTTCATTTTAAAGAGCTTGGTTTGAATTATAAAGTGCTTAAGACTTTGGTGATTCGTTTGTATGATGAATGGAGTCCCCAAAAGGTAGTACTTCCATGTATCAAGGGCATGTAGGACAATTGGTAGCTCCTTTCCGTAGATGCCCAAGACACGCTCATAGGCTTTGAGTCTTAGACTCTCGTATGCTATGACACGCCCTTCTTGAAGCAAGAGTGCTCCAAGGAATTGGACCTCAAATGGTTTTGAGAGGTCCAAAAGTGCAAGCCCAGGTTGAGAGGTAAGCTTTTTTATAAGCTTATCAAAAGCATTTTTCTCTTTAGAAGTCCATGAGTACTTAACGTTCTTCTTTTTTAAGTCATGTAATGGTCCTGCTATTTGAGAGAATCTAGCTATGAAGCATCTATAGTATGCACACATACCAATAAATCTTCTTAGCTCATGTAGATTCCTTGGATTAGGCCATGCTTTTATTACCTCCAACTTTGATGGATCCCTACGGATACCATCTTGAGAGATAATATGACCTAAGTATTGAATCTCTTGAAGGAAAAATCTTCTCTTTTTTTTATTGATAAAAAGCTTGTTCCCTCTCAAAGCTTGAAAAATTACCTAGAGATGTTGCTTGTGCTCCTCCAAGGACATGGAGTAGATGATGCCATCATCAAAGAACCCTTTAGTAAATTTGCAGTAGGGTCTAAATATTTTCCGCATTAATTGATTGAACGTGGCTGGAGCATTTTTCAAAGTAAATGGCATGACAAGATATTCATAAAGACCAAACATTGTACGAGATGTGGTCTTTACGATATCTTCATTCACTATCCTTATTTGATGAAAGCCACTGTTAAGGTCAATCCTAATGAAGTAGGTCAAATCTTGTAGATTATCAAAAAAAAATTCAACCCACGGTATGAGAAATATGTTTTTGATATTGAGATGGTTTAACGCTGGATAGTCTACACACATGCAGTATGTACCATCTCTCTTTTGAACTAAAAGGACTGGAGAACAAAAAGGAGAGGAGCTAGGCCTCACCATCCCTTTGTCTACCAGTTCATGTAGTTGCGTCATGATGTCCTCTTGTTGAGCTTGAGAAACTCTATAAGGAGGCTTGTTAGGCGATGAGATTCCTAGTAGGAGCTCAATTCAATGGTCATCATCCCCTCATTTTGGAGGTAAGTCCATAGGGATATCATCGATAAAAACATCTTAAAATCCATTTAGAAAAGTAGACAAGTCTAGCCCTTTGTTAGCAGCAGCTAACAAGGGCTACACCAAATATGCATTAAGTGAGAGATATGCTTTGGATGTGCACAATATTTCCACTCACTTTGTATAAGGTCTTGGGCTCATTGGGAGTTCCAGAGCTTTATATGCTAGCTAGAGGGCTCAAAGTTAAACCCATAGTAGAAGGGATTGTGGTGAAAGCCTTTATAAGGAGGCGTCATTCTTGAGGATCCACTTTTGAGAGCTCTCTCTCTCTCTCTTGAGTGTTCACTCTATGGATGACCAAGCCTTGAGCTTAATGCCCATGCTTAAGAGGCTAGTGCTAATCCATTGTAATTAGAGAAGCTTTCTTAATCTAATCTCTACTTTCTCATTAGTCTCAATTCTTCTACTCCATTATGTCATGAAGTAGTTTCACCTTTCTTATCATTGTAGATTTGAGTGTGTGTTTCTTTTGATGAAGTGCCTTGATTGACATGTGGTGATTGGAGAGGACAACACCAATGCCATTAGTGTGTGCTTATCATTAGTGTACTTTGGGTTTTTAGTCCATGGTAAGTCGAACTTCGGTGGACTTAATGTGTGTAGGAGATGCTTGGTTGATGATGTGATTAAATTTAGTGATTAATGACTAATCTCTATTGCATTGGATGAGTATACTCTTGAATACTTTCATTCTATTCATTTGATTCTTGTGCTCGTGCTTCCATGCCCTAGCCGGGTTGTCGATCCTAGGATTGATAATTTCCTTGGTCCTGGGTTGATTAGGCTATGCTACAATTGCCCCCAACACCCTTCTGGATTCCTACCATGTTCATTTGATAAAATATTAGTGTCATTAGTGGATTCTTTGACAGAAATTATGTACGCAAAAACCAAGATTTTCATTGACTTATCAAAAGCATGTGAATTTACAAGTGGTATAGAAAGACGAGACTCACTAGAATCTACATACATGCTCTTTTCCATGTAGATGAAGTAGATTCTCCTTTCAATGAACTTCATGTTGGAAGCCATGCTATTGAACCATGGTGCCCCTAGGATAACATCCTCATGTTGGAGAGGAGAGATGAAAAAGTATTCTTTGTTGACATAGATTTGGAGATGAAGCCTCAACGTTCCAATCAAGGGAGTAATGGAGTCTTGGTGTCCCTTGAAAGCTCTATCAACAATTACAATATCTCCCATCCCAAAAGCTTGAATTACCAACTTAGTGACCAACTCTGTTGATATGAAGTTTTGAGTAGATCCAACATCAAACAAGGTGAAGGCATCATGCTCCCTTACCTTTCCCCAAGCATAGGAGAGAGGTGATCCTTTGTAATGAGCATCCTTTTTGGAGCTTTGATCGTTGAAGCTCTAGGAGTCTCATTGCCAGCATTTCTTTTGGGGAAATAATGGTAGCCATATCCTTTCTCCCCACACTTGAATCATTTGCGGTCCTTATGAAAAGATTATAGATCTTCAAGAGAGAGTTTATTTCCCTTTGTTAACTCCCTTCTCCTTGGACCGATTGTTGTTGTTGTTGTTGGAATTGCCTTGGGAAGAATTTTGGACATTGTTTTTCCCCTTTGCATCACTTTGGTCTTTGCTTTGCATGGGATTGACATTCCTTCTAGCCCCTTGAACCATAGTGTGGTGGACTACTTCAATGATAGAACTAGGTCGTTGGGAGTTGACGTACGCGGCCATCTCTTCAGGTAATCCCGCATAGAATTGTTGCTTTTGCTCTGTGAAGTCTATCTTTTGAAAGACAGTAGACTTGAGATGTAAATTCCAAAACTTGTCCACATATTTATGAATAGACTCGTTGGAGAGCAGCTTCAAGCTCTACCATTTTGTAAGCACTTTGTCCTTTCCATCGCTTGCAAGGAATTGCTTCATGATGGAAAGTCATAGAGTTTTCCTTGTCTTTGAGGCTTCTTCGTTGCCACGAAGGCTAGCACACAATTGATGAGAAATATTTTGCAACTGCATACCTACATGGCGTAGCAAGGACTGTCTGAATCTCTCAGCATGCAGGTGATGTATGTGCATCCTAGTTGTTATCCATGTCACAAAGTTTCAACCTCTTTTTGCAAATCAACTTTATTAAGAATTGAATGAACTTTAACAAGACTTAGGTAGTCAGTTACATCATTACACTGAACTTCATCAGTTTACTAACTGCCAATGATTCTCTATTTAGGTATCTTTATAATTTATCTCCTTATTCTTGCAGGTCCGATTAAGATATGCTCTCTACCTTGCCCATGTTCTGTTCTTTGTCGCAAAAGTTGCTATATATTCAGCCCTAGCCGCTTTAAGCTTTTTTGAGATCTATGCTCTCTTGATTGGATCAAGAGTAGTACTCATTCAAGCAGTCAACCTATACTTTGGTAGACCCTGTTAATCACTAAACAAATGATTAAGCCTGAAATGATCTGTACATACTAGTAGAATGTCAAGTCAGAGAGTCTAGGGCTATCTTTCGACCAGTTTTATGCTAGAATTCATGAGTTTGTAGTTACACAGTCGTGTATGTTTACTAGTCATGCATGTTTACAGAGTCATAAAGTGTTTCCCTTGAAGCCAAAGAAAAAAGGCCGAACCATCAGCTCCGAGAAGTTCCAGCCAAGGCTAGAGGAGTATCAGTCAGCCAGAGCCATCTGCAACTTTACCCCCATATACTTCTTAGTTAGAATCCTATACCTTGCCCAATCTCACATAGTTTCTTATAAAGTAATGAACCAGAATATGGTAGTAAGGATATATCTAAGCTAGACCACTATGTACTTAGTAGAAGGTCATATTTTTTTGGAAGCCTGAAAAAAAGGCATAAAACCATAGAATATTTACGGTAGCATTATTACTCGATGTAGTGGACCAAGAATTTATAAAAACCAGATCACTACATCAAATCCAAGCAATTGATGTAGGTTAGATGTTTTTCAATCATCTATACTCAGATACTATCCAGGGTCCCCTTTTCAGAGATGTATCTTCCACGCTCAAATACGTTATTAACCAGAGCTGGAGACCGAACCAGAGTCAAGCCAGCCATAATGCAGTCTGTATCAAGCTTTTACCAGATACACATCCGAGAAGTATTATCTCGTGCCAGAAGAGTGCTAGCCAAAGCATTAGAAAATTTCGGAGGTCATTTGGAGGGCCTTGTAAGAAATTGTATTTCTCTCTCTAGAAACTTTTTTTAAAATGCACTTGCACCTTGTGAGTACGTCCAAAAGGACAACCAGACACTCTAAAAAGTAGATTTATATTCCCAATCATCCTTGAAAATGGTCACTTTTTTATTTAATGCGAGCGTCTTTTTCAGGAGGCAGGTGCAGCGCATTCAATGCAGCTTACGTCATCACTGAAAGTTGAAAAGTCACAAACTGTCAAATAGTGATAGATTTTGAGGCTTTTGACACCACCAATGCGTCCGGAACACCAAAATACCCTAAAAACGAATGTCTACTTGTCTCATTCCGACATCCGAAGAGGCAAAAAATGTCAAAAAACCCCAAAAAATGGGCTTTTTACTTAAGGCGCACGAGGAGGCATTTCTAAATTCTAGAATGCCCCTCTGCGCACCGTTAGTACAAAGCTCCTTTCAGTGATTTTTGGACACTTATCTTTCCAGAAAGCCCCTTTTTAGAGGTTTTTGGACATTTTCCTCTTAAAAAGCTCCCTAAAAAGAGGAAAAAGGGGCTTTTTACTAACGGCGCGCGAGGAAGCATTCCAAAATTTTGGAATGCCCCCTCGCGCGCCGTTAGTAAAATGTTCCTTAAGGGGTTTTTGACATTTTTTTGCCTCTTTGGATGTCTGAGCGAGGCAATTGGACATTCATTTCTAGGAGATATGTGCGTTCCGGACGCATTGACAGTATCAAAAGTTTCAAAATCTTCCACCACTTGATAGTTTTGTGACTTTTTGAGTTCTAGTGATAACGTAGCCTGTATTAAATGCACCGCATCTACCTTCTAAAAAAGGTGCTCGCATTAAATGAAAGAGAGTGCTCGTCTTCAAGGACCACTAGATTATTAAATGAGGAGAGGGACACCTTTTATATTTTTGTTAATATCATTCTATTTTTCTACGTAACGTAGGCTCTTCTCTCATTGGAGGAGCTTATTTTCCTCTCTCTTCCAAAAGGCCCTCCAAAAGACCTCCGAAATCTCCTAATGCTAGGGTTTCCAATGGGAATCCTATGCGATTTCCTCTGAGAAGTATACGCTCAAGCTAGAAGGGTACCAGCCTGAGTCCGTCGGAATTCTATGTGAAACATAACCAAAATATCCAACCCCACAGCATCAAAACTCCTCATCCCGAGAAGTAACAGTACAATCTATGGAAGTATCAGTTAGAACCCTAGTACCTTACCTGGTTATAAGTATATACCAAATCTCAAGCTGTGAAGAAAAAAACCAGCATTTGCATGTAAACACCAGGTTGTTTGAGCATAAACCTAGAATCCCCATTTTTTTATGTCGTCATACTAAGAGCTTCTTCCAATTTTAGTTATGAAAAATCTATAACCAAGTAAAGCATCCAAGTAATACAGTCCGAATCTGCAAGTTAAGATAAATTTCCTTTTACCATAGTATCATACAGTTTCTAGCTAGTAAACAACTCAGAAAGTCATCGGCTCCGAGAAGTATAATCCAAGGCCAAAAGAGAAACAGCGAGAGCCAAAGCTCCTCATGGAAATCTATGTGACTACACCGATACGTATTTGCTTAGGCCAGAAAGGTCCCAGTCAAAGCCAGACAGAATTTCATGTAAAGCACAATATCTCATGCCATATGTATCAAATCTCACAATATCAACAATCCTCAGCTCCGAGAAGTAACAACACAAGTTAGGGAAGTATCAATTAGTAACCTTTAACCCTACTTGGTTATAATTACCAAATACAAAGCTGTGAAAAAACCAGAAATTGCATGTATATAACTGGTTGTGAAGCATAAAAGCCAAATTTCATTGAAAAGAAAAACCAGTATTCTTTATGGCGGCATAACCAGAACTACCAACCAAATTTCAGCCATAATGCAGGCTGTATCAAGCTTTTACAAGATCCGGATCCGAGAAGTATTGTCTCGTGCCAGAAGAGTGCTAGCCATAGCTAGGGTTTCCATTGGAAATCCTATGCAACTTCCTCCGAGAAGTACAAGCTCAAGCCAGAAGGTTATCAGCATGAGTCCGTCTGAATTTTATGTAAAGCATAACTAGAATATCCAACCCCACTATATCAAAACTCCTCATCCCGAGAAGTAATAGTACAGTTTATGGAAGTATCAGTCAGTACTCTAGTAACTTACCTGGTTAGAAGTATATACCCAGTCTCAAGCTCTAAAGAGAAAAACCAGAATTTGCATGTAAACACCAGGTTGTTTATTCATAAAACCATAATCCCCAATTTTTTATGTCGGCATACCAAGAGCTTCTTTCAAATTTAGTTATGAAAAACCTATAACGAAGTAAAGCATCCAAGTAATACAGTCCGAATCTGCAAGTTAAGACCAATTTACTTTTACGATAGTATCATACATCTTTTAGTTAGTAAACAACTCAGAAATTCATCAACTCCAAGAAGTATAATCCTAGGCCAAACGAGCAATAGCTAGAGCCAGAATTTGCATGTAAAAAACGAGATTCCTTTGAAAAGCAAACCAATGTTCTTCATGGAGGTATAACCAGAAATACCAACCAGATTTCAGCCATATACTCACCAAAACAAAACTCAGAGTACTGTATGTCACTATCAGATTAGATGCCAAATAAAACTAAGTGTGAGTGCTAGGTATGCAATAAAAAACATAATTTTTCCACGCTACTTGCAACCTGAATGAACAGAACTTTCCATCTCACAAAAGGTTTTCCACAGTACCAAGCATTATTACTATTATATTATGCAAAGGAACTCGACCTGAGACGAAGTAGTAGCCAGTGGTTGGACCTCCAATACTTGCTTCCCTTTTGCCATGGTCTAAGACACACCAAGTACTCCTTCTTATGCACTAACTCTCAGTTACCACACAAAGTGTATAAGGATTTCATACTCACATACTCGCCAACTAAGTGAGGGAGACCCTCACCTTTTATACATTCGCAGCTTGGATTAGCCTGAATATCCTTCAACTTGCAGCTTTGTTCTAGCTATGCACTCAGGTCGCCTTGAATGGCCCATGTGCTTCGTCATTGCTCTCGCCACCTACGCTGAACAGAATCCGCCATCCCTCTTTACGCGCTCTGAGTGAGCCCCTATTCTTAGAAAACGTCACTTAAGGGAAATATGCCTTTTAAAACCTTTTATAAAGCCTAGCTTCCCACGAGGTAGGTTCTACTGCATAGTCCTCAATTAGATTCACTTTTTTATTTAATTCAAAGGCTTTACCATATCGCCTAGAATGCATAGATGATAGTGTTTAGGTTTTCTCCCATCAATGGTGTTTGAAGTTGTCGGGATGCTCCATCCCAAGGATTAGATCCCGATAGTACCTTTTAATTCAATAGGGTGTGAATTTCATATTGTAGGGGACTTTGCACAAGGGAGCCTAAAATCCTCCATTTCAAGCTAATACTCCTTGCCACTTTTGTGTGTGTGTGTGTGTGTGTGTGTGTAATTGTGCAAGTGTTTTTTTAAGTGCTATGAGTGTGTGTGCGTATAGTTTGGGGTTGTGTGTGCTGTCTGTAAGTGGGTGTGTTAAGAGAGAGAGAGAGGTTAAAAAAACTACGCCTTGCTCGCCCGCGCCACAGGAAGAGAGAGAGAGAGAGAGAGAGAGAGAGAGAGAGAGAGAGAGAGAGAGAGAGAGAGAGAGAGAGAGAGAGAGAGAGAGAGAGAGAGAGAGAGAGAGAGAGAGAGAGAGAGTGGGTGAGAGTGTGAGGCTGAGGGGCTTAGGGGTGAGTGTGTGTGTGTGCTAGAGGTAGAGAGTGGGACTATTTTTCCTTGAGCCTGCGGGTTGAACGAGGGGAAGAGAGAGAGAGGCGGAGGGGGTAGAGAGAGAGAGACTGGTTGGTGGACCAGGGAGAGTGGGTGATGGGGAGAGAGGGGGGGAGTGGATGAGGGAGGGAGAGATTAGGAGAGCGGCCCACCTTGGCTGACAAATAAGAGGGGGAGAGAGAGAGAGACTTGGTGAGGATGAGAGAGTATGGACGAGCGGGGGAGAGAGAGAGAGGAGAATGTGAGAGTGAGTGTGGTTGAATACTGAAAGAGAGAGAGGGAGACTCTTGTCCCTTTGTATGGTGTCCCTTGAGAGGGAGTATACCTGTTTTATGCGCCCATTGGGCTTGGTGACATAGGAACAAGGGGGAGAGAGAGAGAGTGATAGTGGGTTGGTGGATCCAAGCAGGAGAGAGAGAGAGCTCGTCTTCTGGTGATAGTGGAGGAGTGTGGCCAAGTTGAGAGGCGGGGCGGCGCCTGTGGTGGCTGCCAGGTCAAGGGGAAAGCGGGGCCGATAGTAATGGAGCCAGAAACAAACATTTCTTTTAATTTTTCATGCTTCCCGAGTAAGGTTAGTTCCCATGACCGCGGCTTTGAAAGCCGAGGCTAATGATGGGCCATGGCTAGGGGTGCCTTCAGAGCTGGGCCCCATGGGCTGTGGCAGCGGCGGGGGGAAGATCGGGAGAGATAGAGGGAAGGGCCACAAGCCTAGCATTGGGTCCGCCTTGTCAAAGTGTAAGCAGGACTACTTGAGATCTATGGATGAAGGGCTAAAAATGTTCAATTCGTGGCTCACCGATTGACCAGTGCATTGCTGAGACCTCAGGCTGTGCTGCCGTGCTTCGGGCAGAGGAAAGATCAACTTTTTTTCTTTTTTTCTTGATTTTTGAAAACCGGCTATCACTTTCTTCGTTCAACTCGTGTCATGGTTGAATCCTTGTCATGGTATTTAGGTTTTGCTTGAGTTTCCTTTCTCATTTTTCTCGATGTTTTTGATATTTCTTGCTTTTTTTCTGAAGGATATGTACCCGTGATTTTGTCTTTGACACAATCACGTGCATCTGTTCGCATCAAAAAACTGTGTTCTACTAGAGACTGATGACATTGGTTTAGATTTTAAGTTTCTGGTGTCTCTTTCTCTTCTATACCATTTCTGTCTTCGCGGTTTCTAATTTAGAAAGTCAAAAAACTTTTCCTCCCCTCATTCCATGAGTAGTTTAGCTCTCACATGTTCTTTTTCCAACCCCCAATCTTCTGAGGTAGTTGAATGTTCTTCTAACTCGTCTATTGCATCATAGTAGAGGTCTAAAAAGACACGTTGAGCTTTCATTAAGTCCTTGGGTTCTTGAATTTTGTATTCAATGTGAATGGTTGAGATCATTTGTATGGGAATTATGTCATAGACTTCCTCATTGCAAAATTAAGTAGGCATAGATGTACTTACATACACATCCATTGTTGCTAAAATTTGAGTCCACTCAAATGGCTCAAACAAATGCTCCGCAAATGATTCAGGTACATAAGCTTCATCTATGCAATCCCTTTCTAAGATACATTCTTCTCATTTCAAAATTCTGTTTTTTGAGACTCCACACATCCAAATAGGTGTGTCTTTGTTCAACAAAGATGGAATCTTAGTTTCAATTGAAGAGACTGAGTCAAATTATTGTATGGGAGTTTTCATGACATCTATAAGTGTGATCTTCTAGATCAACCCTTGTTATTGATCCCACTTGCTTCAAGTACAGATAATTGTTTCACCAATCCTAGATGAGTTGTACTTGTCGCATGAAAGGTCTTCTCAAGATAATATCATAATTGAGTTTCTTTCCAAAGTCCACTATTGCAAAAGTATGTTGATAATCAATTCCACAGGATTTAACTATCACTTTTCCAAGCAGTCCTAAGGGTCTTTCGATGTGTCCATTAGCCAATTGCAATATCATTCGATTTTGTCTAATGGCTGGTTTTCCCCATGATTCCCATACTGCTTTCGTGGCTATGGCTATGCCTATCCCACTGTCCAATATTTGTTGAGATGTCGAGCTCTACACCTTGAGCTGGCATCCACTACGGGTCTTGGTTGCTTACAGCATTTACTCACTGGCGCGTTAGGTGACCAACACGGAGGATCTCTGCCAGTGATTCTACAGCTAGACTACACTTATAGTGCCAGCCTAGTACGCCTCTAGCGAGTTCACACTTAGTGACCGCATGTACATATGTGCTACTTTTCACCTTTAGCACTTAGTCATTTTGTACTCTCTTTTCTGTGAAGAAGAAGAAGAAGCTTTCCATCTCTGTGTGCTTTGTGCTTGTCTTGTGTAGCTCTCTGGCATCCTCATTCTTTACATGGTATCAGAGCCTGGTGCAAGAAAGAGAGGCTAAGAGAGCAAGAGCTACAACAGAAAAAAGAAAAGCTTTGAGGGACTGGCAACACGGCCAGAGCAAAGTGATGTATTGGCTTTCTATGAGCATCACAGATGGCATGATGGGCTATCTACAGGATGCTGAAACCCCCGCCATTGCATGGAGAAACTTAGGCAGAGTGTTCGAGGTGAACACCAAGGCCAGGAAGCTTCAACTAAAGTCAAATCTAAATCAGGTTAAGAGGAACAACCTCTCCATCAATGATTATGCCTTGAAGATCAAGAGTATCATTGAGGCTCTTGGATCTATTAAAGTCTCAGTAGAAGGCGATGACATTGTCCGTGCATGCTTGGATGGTCTAGGAGACGAGTATGTACATTTTAGGTCTTCCATGAATACAAGAGACGACATCCCCGTGTTCCAAGATTTGATTTCTATGCTTATTCTTGAGGAGAAGAACCTTGACACATCTTCTTCTCATGGAAGAAATAATTCTGAACAGGCCTTCTATTCTAACTCCAACAGAGGTAGAGGTAGAGGTCGTGGTCGAGGCCCAAGGGGTTGCAAGGGCCAATTTCAAGAAGTTCAATCAAATAAAAACAATACAGGTGGCAGGGGAAACCGGTCTCAAGGCAGGGGGAGTCAAAGAGGTCGTGGTGCAGGATCAAGCAGGAAGAAACATACTCCAGATAGCAGAGAATGTTGGACTTGTGGTGAAAGAGGTCACATGTCACGTGATTGTCCAAAGGGAAAAGCAAGTGGAAAGAGAGAACATGGAAACTATGCGTCTACTAGCAGAGATGCAGATGACAGCAAAAACGAGCGCATGTTTGTTATGCAGCATGTAATGAGTACAATGACTGCAGAGAATTCCACCCAAGATGATGTTTGGTATGTGGATTCAGGTGCCTCTAATCACATGACGTCTCATGGAGAGTGGTTTAGAGATATGCGCAAACCAGATGTGTCAGGCTATGTGCAGACAGGAGATGACACAGCTCACCCCATTGCTCATGTAGGGGACATACCTCTAAATACGAAGAGTGGGAAATCAAAGTACTTAGCAGATGTACTTCATGTCCCAAACATTACAAAGAATCTTGTTTCTGTTGGACAAATGGTTGAGCAGGGTTTACAGGTTTGTTTCAATCCGAATGGCTGTTATGTAGAAGATTTCCAGAATGGCTGTAAGCTTATCACAGAGGGCAAATGTGTGGGAAGAATGTTTACGCTGAATGTAGACATGCATGAGGTAAAAGCTGCATTATTTGCACAGGGCAAAGGTGTTGTGGCTGATGTTGACATTTGGCACAAACGCATTGGCCATGTCAATGAGCAGAGATTGCGCAGCATGCAATCAAAACAGATTGTAAAAGGTTTGCCCAAATTCAAGGTGGATGGTATGCATAAAGTGTGTGTAGCATGCTAGTTTGGAAAACAGTCAAAGGGCTCATTTCCACATGAGCGCAATGTATGTAAAAATCCACTTGAGGTGGTGCACACAAATGTTTGGGGTCCAACCGATACTGCAAGTATACATGGTTGCAGGTATTATGTCTCTTTCATTGATGACCATACAAGGAAAGTATGGGTCCACTTCATGCGTAACAAAATTGAAGTGTTTGGTCACTTTCAAGACTTCAAATTCATGATTAAGAAGGAGACAGAAATGCAAATCAAGACATTGAGGTCAGATGGAGGGGGAGAGTACTTCTCCAATGATTTTTCAGATTTTCTGCGAATGCATGGTATACGCAGGCAGTTTACATGCAGATATACTCCACAACAGAATGGGGTCGCAGAAAGGAAAAACAGGCACATTGCAGAGGTTACACGTGCATTGATGCATGAGAAGAACATGCCTCATCATTTCTGGGCTGAAGCCATAAATACAGCTGTGTACATTATGAACAAGACACCTACAGCTGCGGTGCATGATGTAACACCTGAGGAAAAGTTTACAGGTACAAAGCCTGATTTGGCACACTTGAAAGTGTTTGGCTACATAGCTTATGTGCATGTACCATATGAGTTGCGTAGGAAATTGGATCCTAAAGCAGAGAAATGCATTCTTGTGGTATATTCCCTTGAACAAAAGGGGTACAGGTGCTACAATCCTACTACACGAGAATTACGAGTGAGCAGAGATGTAGTCTTTGATGAGATGAGTAGCTGTTACAGTAATGCACATGGCACTATTGGGGATGATGTAAAAGATGATGTGGTTGTACAAAATGTGAGGCCACAGTCACAGGTTTTGAGTGGACCACAAGAGTCCTCTTCTCGTGGCTCTGTTGAGAAACCATGGAATGGTAGACTACGTACGCAGGTTACTCCACCAACAGGTACAGGGAATGTATCACGAAAACGAAAGGAAAAGGTTGATGAACCTCCCTTTATGGCTGATGCATCATCAGGTTTTTCACATGTAGACATGGATTCAGATGGTTCTGAGCAAAGTCTTGATGAGGAATTTGTAATTCCGGCTATCAGGACACCTGGTGTAAGGAAAGTACAAGAAGATGCTAGAGGACAAAGGAGTGACCCAGGACCACGCAGATCTAATAGAGTCAGAAATCCAGTTCAAAAATTGACTTATGATGGGTATCTAGCGCATCACCAAGCCTACATGGCTAAGGTGATACAGGATGTGGAGCCCACATGTTTTGAGGATGCAGTTGGAAATCTGCATTGGGATGATGCAATGAATGAAGAGATGGCTGCATTGGAAGCAAACGACACATGGCAGTTGGTGCCATTGCCAAGTGGCAAGAAAGCTATTGGCTGTAAATGGGTGTATAAAACCAAGCATAAGGTTGTAAATGGGTGTATAAAACCAAGCATAAGGCTGATGGTAACATTGAGCATCAGAAGGCAAGGCTGGTCGCAAAGGGTTATGCACAGACGTATGGCATAGACTATGAGGAGACCTTTGCTCCAATGGCAAAGATGACGACTGTGAGAGCTGTCATAGCAGTGGCTGCATCTAGAGGATGGATTATGCATCAAATGGATGTAAAGAATGCCTTCTTGAATGGTGAGTTGCAAGAGGAAGTGTATATGGATTAACCACCTGGTTATGTCGATCCAGGTTACCCAGATTATGTATGCAGACTTCTCAAAGCTTTGTATGGTTTGAAGCAGGGCTCTAGAGCATGGTATGACAGGATTGCCAAGTATCTTGTCAGTATTGGTTTTAGGAGAGCTCATGCTGATCATTCACTCTATGTACGTGAGAGTGATGTGGGGATTGTGGTCATTACCATATATGTAGATGACCTTATTATTGTCGGTGACAATGCTATGGAGATTGAGCATGTGAAGGGTCTTCTCAAACAGGAGTTTGAAATGAAAGATTTAGGCGAGTTGCGCTACTTTCTTGGCATTGAGGTGATCAGGACTCCAGAGGGTGTATGGATGTCACAGAGACAGTATGATTTGGACATGTTGTCAAAGTATGGTATGGCTGATTGTAAGCCAATTTCTATTCCCTTGGATGTGAATGCAAAGCTGAGTGCAGAGAAGGGTGATGTTGTTGAGGATGTCAATATGTACAGGAAGATTGTGGGTAGTCTAATCTACTTCACTATCACGAGGCCAGACTTGAGCTACACAGTAGGCTTGGAGAGTCAGTTCATGTAGCTTCCGAGGAAGCCACATTTGGATGGAGTACGACGCACACTTAGGTATGTGCAAGGGACTCTTGACTACGCATTGTTCTATGCAACAGATGCACCATTCGCATTGTATGGGTATACAGATGCAGATTGGGCAGGTAGCATTGTTGATAGGAGATCTACGAGTGGATTTATGTTCTCTTTTGGGAGTGCTGCTGTTACTTGGAGCAACAAAAAGCAGCCTACGATTGCTTTATCGAGCACAGAGGCCGAGTACAGAGGTGCAGCAGTTGCAGCGTGCGAGGTAGCTTGGCTATGCACATTACTTGAGGACTTGGGAGTGCAGGTGGAGCAGCAGATTTTCATCCATTGTGACAAACTCAGCAGCATGCAGTTGGCTAGGAACCCAGTGTTCCATGCCAGGACCAAACACATAGAGGTCCATTACCACCACGTTCGAGAGCGAGTGTTGGCGGGCGACATCGACTTGGTCTACGTCAGCATAGAGGAGCAGATAGCGGATATCTTTACCAAGGCCCTCGGAGCTGAGAAGCTTCGACGTTTTCGGACTATGCTTGGACTCTGCGACATGCAGACCTCGAGGGGGAGTGTTGAGATGTCGAGCTCTACACCTTGAGCTGGCATCCACTACGGAGCTTGGCTGCTTACGACATTTACTTACTGGCGCGTTAGGTGACTGACACGGAGGATCTCTGCCAGTGATTCTACAGCTGGACTACACTTATAGTGCCAGCCTAGTACGCTTCTAGCGAGTTCACACTTAGTGACCGCATGTACATATGTGCTACTTTTCAGCTTTAGCACTTAGTCATTTTGTACTCTCTTTTCTGTGAAGAAGAAGAAGAAGCTTTCCATCTCTGTGTGCTTTGTGCTTGTCTTGTGTAGCTCTCTGGCATCCTCATTCTTTACAATATTGCCATGGTTTCTATATCATTATATCTCATTGGAAGGGTGGTGTTTTATTATTTCCCTTCATAGTATTCTCCGACTTTGTTCACTTGGATGGATCTAATCTCTTTGTTATCCAGTTTGTGTTTTAATTTTCCCAAATTTTTGACAATTGGCCCTATTATCCCCACCTTCTCTAGAGTTTTCTGTAGATCATTCCATAAATATGGTCTGAGTTTTAGTAGTTCTCCTAAAGTAAGGGTGCATTGAATAGGTGTAGACATGATTGAATGGATGTTGTCTACCACTAGGGTCTGTTCCACTCTTTTTATTTGATTGGTTTTACACACTATGGATTTGTCTTCGTTATCTCCCAAGTAAGAGGGTAGTGTTTTCAAAGTCATTGGTTTAGACAGTCGTGAAGCTTCAGAGCCGCAATCCCCATACAAGGATTGTACATCCATGTCCATATCTGGAGGTAGATTGTCTAACCAAACTTCCTCTATAGGATCTGACTTCAGAGTTAGACTCCCATCATTAATCTCTCTTAATTTTTCCCATAAGCATCCTGTCCAGTCTTTTTCTACAAACGGAGTTCCATTTAAGGCATCTTCACTGTCGGTATATATGAGTTATGTCTCTTTAGTTTCAAGGTGGGGTTATACCACCACTTTGGATTTCTCTTTACTGGTTCCTACCACAAGATCCTCAGGTTTTGCTATACTCTTGAGCTTGGATTGCTATTTTTCCAGTATCTCTTGAGTAATTCTTACCAGATTTTGATAATCTTCAAGCTTATCTGCTTTCATCTTTGGAGAAGGATAGTTTTTTCATTTGTTTTCCATGTTTTGGCCTACTTTAAGTCTCGCTTGGTAAGCTTCCAAGGCTGAGTTGATTGGCTCAAAAAATTTCTCTACCAAAATTGATCCTCCAAATTTCACAGTGGTTTTCTTGATTTTACTTCCAGTTTCTTTTACTTTTTCATTTAAAGCTTGCTAAGTAGTCACATAGATCCCCAGATCCACTGTATTTTCTGACCCATTTTTGAAAATCAACTGGTCTGACACGTCTATTTGGTTCAACTCCCGGTCTCTTGGAAATTGGTCCTGTCCCAAGTCCTTCAAACCAGTTCGTTGGAAATAGTGACTCATGTAGCCCTCGACTGGCTTTAGTGTCACCCAGTTTTCTTTATGATGCATAGTTTTGGGTTTTTTAACATTGCTCCCAAAAGATCTCTCACAGAGTTCTTGTCTTAGAATAGTTTCTGGTCCTTGATCCAATACCCAATCTTTGATGGAGTGATACTTGGTTTGTTCCACCTCCTCAGGACTCATCATAAAATAGTTATTGTTATAACAATCCCTAAATAGGTAGGTTGGTAGATCTGTTCCACCCTTGCCTTTGATTTTGAAGATATAGATGATCTTCGTGGGTGTTAGCTGTCCTGCTTTGGCATGAGAAGTCCATAGAAGATCTTTGACGTTTCTATCCTCCCAAAAATAAACTCTGATCCTAGGATTAACCGTGCTAAGCCGTTTCAAAGGCTTCAAATCAACTTGATCGTATCCCTCAAATTCTAAAGTCGGTGGTCCTTCCTTTGCTGCCTCATCTGGAATTATGGTATTTACTTCTAACCCCCATTTGTCTATCACGTCAGGGTTTTCAACTTGTAAATACTAAGTTCTATTTTTATCCATATACATTTTTCCTTGTTTGTTTTCCCTGATTTCCTCTTCAAACTCTATGTCATGGTCATCAATGTGAATGGCATACTCTTCATTAGGATCCAAGTAAACCTAAGCTCCATGGCCATTAGTCTTATAAAATCAGTATGTGCTTATACTGCACTAACGTTCGGTTCCTGAATGAGTCAAATAGGAAGACATTTTAGATGTTGATTCTGAAAAAGTGTATGAGACTTCTTTAAAGATAGTGTCCAAGTGATCACTTTTATTCACACTCTCTTTGATGGATACTCTACTAGTGGTCTCTCCAAATATACCTTGGTTTTCTAGTATACGACCAGATCTAAGGTTCATGTAGACTTGTGAAGCCCTGGATAGAGTACTTACCGAAGGATTGACTAGTTATCAATTTCTTCCACTTGACTTGATTGCAACTCTTGCCAAGCTTTCAATTCCTTATCGGCAACCTGATTCATGTATCAGCTTTAATCAAGTTAGCTATTCTTTCACAAAGACTGTACAATTTTTTGCTAACTATTGTGACTGGTCTATGTGTATCATTTCAATTTGAGCTAAGTGAGTCCGCAATTGAGACTTTCAGATTCTATTTTTGTAAAAAGCCAAAGGACTTATCTGCAACCTGGAAACTGAGTGAACATATACTAATTTGGATCTGATTGAACCCAAAATTGACCGGTGGTCTTGTATTTTGTTGTTCTAACACTGTACAAACTCAAAAGCTCAAAATTATGTCTCTGTGTATCATAAGTAAATAATTGGGACTATTTACTTTTCTCAAATTTTTACAATTTTTGGCTTGTTTTGCCAAGTATTCAACTTGTTGAGGTCTTTGGACAAGTTTCATTGAGTTTTAACAAAATTTGTCCAAGTTATCATCTGTTTCGTGTTTGTAGACTCAGTTTTCAAGAATCTATCTTAAGTCTCAATTTTGTGATCCAAATTTGATTTGTGTAGTCTACTTGATGTGCTTGAACTTGAGGTATACACAAATGTACAAAAATAACCAATTTTGTAGTAGATGTAAACAATTGCGATTATTTATTCCTGGTATTTTTATGCAATTTTTTGCCACAATGTTGACACAAAAATGGTTAAGTAGCTCAACTTAAGCTCCCTAGACAAGTTTCATCAAGTTTGGATAGTCCCTGTTCAAATGGTCAATAGTTTTGTGTCTGCAGACTGACTTTACAAATTTGGCCACAATTCTTACTTCAATGATCCAAATCTTATCAAATTTGATTTGTGGGCTTTATATAACATGCCAAAACTAGTGGTATACTGAGTTGGTCAAAAAAGCTGAGAAATGGGACTTTTGGCAAATTTTTGCATCTTTTTTGGTCAACTGAGTATGTACACTTGTTTAACACTTCAATATAAGTGTCTGAGACAAGTTTCACTAAGTTTTGACAAGATTTTCCCAATTCACACTCAAGTTCTCGACAATATATACAGATTTCAATTTTTATCAAGGTTTTGGTCAGTTTGGTGATCCAAATTCTATGGGCCTTTACAAAAGCTATTTGTACACATGCATAGAGTCTCTGGTATCAACATTGGTCACTTTTTAGCTGAAAATAAATAATCGTGAATATTTACTTTTAGCCTAAAATGAGAACTGTTTTCAACTTTTTCAGTGGGTGGACAGTCTATTTATGATCTATTTTAACACTAGTTCTGTAACTAGACACTAAAGTGTCCTGTTTACGAAGTTTTGACAATTTATTTTTCAAGCTAGAAATATTTTTTTTACACCTTGCTTCTACCCTAAGTTGGTTATGACGCAAAGAAAACATTGGATTTTCTCCTTGTCAAAATACAAGCCCTATGAAGAAAATTGTGGTAATTTCTAAGTCGTAATTTTCTATAAAATTTCAAGCTGTTCTGCCAAAAAAATCATAAATTTTTTATATCTTTTTGTAGAGCTGAGCTTTTTTATGTTTTTAAAAGCCAAGTGCTAGTACTTAGTGTTATATAACAATGTAATGACCTTCAAGGAATAGTTTCAAATTTAATGGCAAGTTATAAACATAATTTCATACTTGAGCACCTGCTGACTACGAGCATAGTTTTGGCCTTTCAAAGGTCCTCTCGTTGAATTGGGTCCATTCTAGTGCAATTTGACAACATCAGATGACTTTATATGTTAAAACCAAGAAACTACGTATTTTTTTGTCTTCCTAACTTACTTAAATCTTGTGGCTTACACCCTATCTTGAAATTTTGATCGTGCAAAAAAATCTTGAGCCCTCCACAATAACATTGAAACCAAGGTTTTAGGTATCCCATTTGTATTCATACCATGCACTTTGATACATTTAGTTGATATGTATGGAAAGTTTGAAGTTATTTGAGGTTTTGAATACTTATGTCTCAAGAATTAAAATCTCAAAATTTTTGCATGCACAATTTTGAATATTTGAAATGATCCAAAAAAAAATTCTTACCAAAGCACTTCTACTTGCCACCTTGAGTCCTCATTGGAGAGGATAAGTAATGTTTCACTTTCTAAAAATAAAAAACACATCAAAAACATATTTGTTCTATGCATACAATGATATGCTTGAAATGGCCATATCAAACACGTAGAACTTCCCATTATTTTAAATACTCTCAAGTAAATTTTATCACACATGAAACTTGAAATTATCTACAACACAATTGTAGAAAAGTTGTGTACAATTTTCTACAAGGTCACTTCATTTTTTCTTGAGCTTATAAAGTTGATTTTGTCAAAGCATCAATCGTAGTCTTATGGGATTCCACTTGATGAGTATATTCCTTGATCATGATAGCTTCTAAAATGTAAGGTTATATTTTTCAAAGACACTCTAGCTAACATATTTAAGCATATCAAGAGGGTTTCCTTAAATACACCGTCTGACGCAAGAAGCATTTAATCTAAATTTAAAAAAAAAAGGACACTTAAGTGTTTTGTTTTGGTACCAAACTAGTGTTAAGCCTTTGAGTCAACTTAAACGTCAAGAAAAAGTAAATAATATGAGTTTTTGCAAACTCTTGAAAATTTACCTTAATTGCGTCCTTAACACTAGAATGGTAACAGGACACTTTTATGTCCTTGGACACTTTTGTGTCCTGTTAAGTGACCATTTTTCTTTAATTATTTGAAGAGTATGAAAATGAATTTCTAGGTGCTATATATCCACAAAGTTGCCTTATGAGCTGAAAAAAACTTAGCATTTTTTTTTGAGTATCGATCTCACCATTAACCTTACTCTTGCACAACATTTTTTAACCTAAACTGTGTGAAAAAACGGGTCCTATTTTTGGCTTTTTTTCAATTTTTGGCAACTATACCACTCTAAACTTTATGTTTGTGAGGTTTAGATGGCTAGAGGTTAGGCCTTCATAGTTCTCAACATGTTTTGATGCTTGTAGGGAGATCTAAGTGTTAAAATTGAAATTTATGACCAATTTACAAGAATTGCATAATCCCATTTTTTGGCCAAAATTAGCACTTTTTTTTTTTTTTTGGTGGCTTTCTTGATATCCAAATTCAATTTTGATTGTGTATGTGTAATGTATAACATAAAGCTAATCCTCCTTGAGTTTTGGGGGACCTAATATGCTATATAGCATAGTATATGATGATGGTTGAGTTTTTTGATTGCTGAAGAATACGATACACTTTAGAGTAGCAAGTATAACTTTCTCAATATTGCTACTTTCTTAGGCCAATTGTGTGTATTTTGTAGGTAGTGACCATATCTAATCATAGACTAGAAACTTGGCTAGATATTGAGTAGTTTCTATGGGTTTCTAGAGGTCATAATGCTAAACCCAATTTTTTCATGTTTGCTGTATTTAGCACTTTATCATTGCCCCCAAGGTTCCAATTGTAAGAGATCCATTATCCTTTTGACATGCTCCATGGCTCTTTTTGAATCCAGAGGTCCAAAGGGAACTAAGAAAACATGTATATAGTATCTGTATTGAGCGTCATTATAGAAACTTTGATGATAGGTCCGTATAATGGAAAAAATGCAACTTTTTTGTACCTATTTTTTTTGCCCAAAAAAAAATTAGTGAGGTAAAAGAAACTATATGTTTTGGTCACCAACCCATTGGAGTTAACGGGGCATTTTATCTCATGTCCTACTCCACTCTTATTTATATGCAATCAACCGTAAGAAATTGCTGTTTTGGGCAAAATGCACTAGTCCATCAACTTTGGAGGCTTGTAGTGACCAAGGGATGAGAAAAATTACAAGTTTCTCATTTTTCCATATGTAGTAGTTATTGAACTATAAGCTCATGAAAGGATTTTTCAAAATGAGTGGATCTACTATGGTTTTGGAATTTTTTCCCAAAAGCCTGAAAGGACACTTTTATGTCCTGTTAGGTTACCATTCTAGTGTTAAACTTACCCGTTGGTTCATACGACTTTTTAAAGCATAATCTCCAGCCGGATTCAGTGGTTGACAGTCTTCTGGTGCTGTTTCTAGTCGTAGCCCTGAAGTTTTGCAGCTTCACATAAACAACTCACAATTGATTCTTCTGGAGAGAGCAATGTTCTGAGATCCCACCTCGGATTCTACTTATCCTACCCCTAGATTCTACTGCAATGGGGTTGTGAAAAGTGTTCACAAACACTCATTTTCTTATTTTTTATGATTTTTTGAGCCTTGACCTTAAGACTTGTCTCTTCCATCAAACATTATCAAAATCCTAATCTAATTCTACAATCCTACAACCCTAAAATGTACTTAGCAAGTACACTTACTTCCAAGCTACCTCTACACAGCAAAAGACGACAACCTTAAACTATACGGTTTTAAAAATGATTTTTTGACTTTAGGTGATCCTAGAGGAAGTTAAAGGAAAACTAAACAAAACTCTCATGTTTTTCCCTAGTTTAGCTCTCTTTGATCCCAGGTAGCGGCACCAAATTTGGGACGGGTGTCTAACCTCACTCCTATCTTATTGCAGACATAGCGAGAACCACCAATATAATTGTCATTCCATGGGACTAAGCTAACTCCACTAGTGCATAGAGGCTACAAGAGGTTGTCAATATCTTGGAAAACAACAGAAAACTCGCATCTAACTCAAGCTACACTCAAATGATAGAAATCACCAAAAGCTAGTCGCTAATCGACAAAAAAATCACAACCGTTACACCATCAAATAACGTCTAAACATTATGAAACTTCTAGAACATGTTTATAAGACCTAAGCACACTTGCTTATGGTCTCAAATCTCATTTTAGGTTAAGTGCAAAAGTCACAATTATTAACAGCAGCGAGTTTTTGACCTAGTCGTTTTTGACCCAGAATGCATCTAAATGCTTAGCCTATACTTATTTTATGATTTTTAAGCTTAAACTCCTACTTATAATTAGGCGATGCGTTGGCGACGTCAAAGCTACATATTACAATGAAATGCTTGCGTCAATGCATAGAGATCTTACCTGTGGTTGCAACGCAACAGATGGAACTGTAATGTGACAACCGAGAAGGGACTAGGAAGCACGAGAAGGAGAGAAGTGAGCGCCATTAGCTCACACTGTGTTTCATTATCTAAAAACTTACAAAAATTGGCTCAAAACTAATAAGCTAGGAGCTCCAACTAAAGATAGGCTGATACAATCTGGAAGCTTGTAGCCCCGCTCATCAATTCATTAGAGAAAATTTGGACTCACAAAGGGGCCTTATAAGGAGTTTGACTTCCTCTCTCATATCCAAAATAGGCGTGCGGTAAAATCTTTGCAAATCAACTCTAAACTTGGCAGAGATTTGACAGTTAGAATCTAATCTTCAAGCTCTTTCTATTGACATAGAGCATGCCATGAGATTCCTCATATTTTGAAAGCTTCTATTTTTTATTCTCTAGATTCTAGACAAGATTCTATTTTCTATTCTCTTGTGATGTGACAACTCCGTCTAGAATCTAGAGAATAAAAAATAGAAGCTTTCAAAATATGAGGAATCTCATGGCGTGCTATATATCAATAGAAAGAGATTGAAGAGTAGATTCCAAATGCCAAATCTCCACCAAGTTTAGAGTTGATTTGTAAAAATTTTACCGCACGCCCATTTTGGACATGAGAGAGGAAGTCAAACTCCTTATAAGGCCCCTTGTGAGTCCAAATTTTCCGTAATGACACTGTTTATCTAGAAAGTATGAGTTACAACATTCTCGATTCATCAAAATAATAAGTGCTTTTACAATAAAGCCTCTGGAAAAGGTTATCCGAGTTAGCTTGCTGCTAACAATAGGAGAACCTGCAGATGTTTTCACAAAGGCATTGTCTCGTGAGGAGTTGGAAGCTTTAGCTTTGAGCTTACTCCCCTTTGTGGAGTGATCATGTCCTCAGGACACGGCACTTCCCTATACTCTATGTACCAGCTTTTGTTTTTCGCATCACTCCTAGGGGGGATTTGCGATCATATACGTGTGGTAGTGATGTGTGTGAACACACATCACTAAGTGTGTGAGCTGCTAGGGCATTTTTTCCCTTGCTAGGTGGTTTTTTCCTTTGTACATTGTATATACATCCATCACTCTAGTGCTACCTTATCTTTCCAATGCACAGTCAGTAATATAATTTTTGTTGTGTGCCTTGAGCTTCCTTCATCTTCTTCAAGCTTTACATTTTTTTTTGCAATCCTAATTTCAACACATTCTTGAATGAACACACTTAACCCAACATTGGCCATCGTATTTTTGATCCATCCCTAACATTTTGGGAACACCATCTAACACAGGGTCCAAATCATAAACGCAATCTCCATTGTACACCTAGGGAACTTTATTAGCCTTTTTATTTATTAAACACCTAGAAATCATATGGCAGACCTTAGGGTACTTGTAGCTACTTAGCACAATGTGCTCCAGTGTACTCTAAGTTTTTTCTACTTGGTTTACATTCAAAGATATTTTCTTGTCTTTTTGTTCTTCTTCCATTTAAACATCTTGCATTGTTTCTTGGCAAACACAAAATGAATCTTGATGTTTCTTGGTTAAGTTTCTAGCGACAAAATATTCTTTTTCATCAATGGAGCTATTAGATAGCTCCACCATGGCCACTTTTTCCCTTGATGACATATCCACACCCACTTTTGTGACCAATGAAAACTTTGTGGACATGGTTAGATCCAAAACAAATTGAAAATGATGACCTAGTGTCACACCATCTTTGACCTGAGTCTAAATGTTGGCATCCATAGTGGAGATGATGACATAAATCTCATTGTTACTACTATCCCCATAATCAACAAAATTGACAATGAATAATTTCATAGAACAATCAAGCAACATAGGTTCACCGCGAATAGTATTCAAGAACAAACTCACCTTGCATGACAAAGAGGAAGCCATTGTTGGTAGAATTTTATAGAGCCTAGAGGCTACCCAAATATATTATAACGGACACCCTAGCCTATATTTATACACAATTGACACACCGAAATACATACAATGAAGCTCTCTCTCTCTCTCTATCTATCTATTTATATATATTGATAGCCGTTTTTCGGCTTTCCATAATTGCCATAGTAAGCTACCTCACCCTATCAAATTACTTAAACATTTTGATTATCCCTACCATTTCACTATACATAGGCGTGTGTGAGTTAGGGGACTTTTCCCATATCTTCTTAAAAACCCTCAATTACCTAGTCACTAGGCTAGTTGAGCCAAAAAAATATTTAAAAAAAAAATATAAGTATATTATGACCCATTTTTGTATAAATATTTCATTTTATATAGAGCCTAAATATAAGGATTTTTCATAACTATTTTGGTATTTATTTAATTATTTATACCTAGGTGTGTGTTATTTATGCTATGTACATTGACTCACCATTACCATATTTTTTCTTACCATTTTGCATACTCTTTATTCCATATAAAAATAATTTCATGCAAGCTTCTCTTATTTTTGGTGTAACTCCATCCCAACAAAAATCCAAAAAAATTAGTTCTATTTATGTGTATATTTTTTCACTATTGTGATTTTTCCTTCCTACATCTATTCTCTATTACTCTCATAAATTAGACCACAAAAAATATTATAATTTTTATGGTAGACTTATAATGAGAGATATTTATTTTGACCCCTTTATATTTTTTCCACCTATATTATTTATATTTGACATGTACAAATTTTTTTAGACCCCTCAATATTTGATTTTCTTAGTTATACTATTCACTTATATCATGCTCTCAACAATATCTTCAATTATAGACCTACCAAATAAGGTCAAGGGTATATGGCATGCATGCATGCACCATGGGGAGCTCACTCTTGGAGGTATTCAAAAGAATCATCCAAAGAAGGACCTCACAAGGACCTTGTGCAGTGGAAAAAACAGTCGGTTTTGCTGAATTTTTAAAGATCACATGCTCCCCGAATTTGAAAAGGTGATACAAACAAAAGTTGTAGCTCGTGAGCTGAACTTTCACATCAAATTGTTTCATATTTTTTTGAGCTACGAACTGTGAGCTATGATTTTATTGGTGGACCCCAGTTTGCCCATGCTATGCAGCCACACTCTCTCTTCCACTTTATCATTTTCCTCTTTCACACACACTCCTCCCTCTCCTTCCCACTCCCAAACCTGCAACTCCCATGTCCTAATTCACCCTCTTCACCATTCCCACATCTCTCACACCTCCATAGCCTTCATCCTCCATTTCTACACCCTATGTGTCCCCCTTTCTCTCTACATATATGTCCATATTACCATGCTCTCTTCAGCTTTGTAAAGAACTTCAAAAAATCAGCAAAAATCCAAGGATAACCTCTACAAATGAAGGCTTTATCATGAATTTTCCAAGGTTTGAAGATAACATAGCTTCATGGACACGTGCTACTTCGCCATGCTAACCGCTTCTTCTACCTCTCTTTACAAAGCTCATCCCTTCTCTAACTTTTCCCATCATATATCTCACCATTTGGTGAATGATTTTGTTAATATTTTGTAGTGATAATTACTAACTACTAACCGCTAACCTTATTGTAAAATGCACCCTCTACTAATGTAGGCACTCCCAAATTATTCACTCAATCCTTTCTCCTTTCATCTTCAATAATTCTCTTCCCTTGAGCCCACATCCATGTGACTCAAAGGACAAGAGAGACCCACCCTCGTTATATATATATATATATATATATATATATATATATATATATGCATAATCTTTTATTCCTTCAAATAAACTTGATTAGGCCTAATCCAAATCGGGGCTTCTAAAACCTATAAATAGAGCCCTTCTCTCCCTTGTAAATCATCACATGATCACACTACACCACACCATTATCAACACATAACACACCACTCTTCAAGCCTAGTTGTGTAGAGTGTGTGCATCGTTAGTGCTCTATTCCATCATTACACATAGGTGCATGGAGAAGCTTGAATTTAGTTATGCCATCTGGAGGAGTGGAGTGTATTCCATACTCTTCACCACATTTGTAGCCTACTCTTGTGCATAAATAAGATTTATAGTTTTGGGTGCAATTGTATGTTGCAACTACGACTCTTCTCTCCAAATTGACTTGATAAATTGGCTAATCAGGTGGTTGAAGGTATATTGTCCTTGAAGTTTGTTGTGCCATTTCATGCTTGGTGGTTTGAGGGCTTGTTGAATTGTTTGCCTAAAAGGTCAATTGTAAGAGGGTGCTCGGTGAGAGGGCTCCCGTGACCCTAAGACAATTTGTGTATTGGCAACAAGGTCAAGTTTTGTGTTGTCTCTCTATTTCTCATCGAGCTTTGTGTGCATCTAGTCTTTAAGGCTAAGATTGAGTTGCTCAAGTTGATTTGTGCTCTTTACCTCTCTCTGGCGTGGTGAATGTTTGTGTTTGGTGTGTGTGGCTATCTTGCATTCCCCTCTCTTTGTGCGTTTGAGTACAAGAAGATATCACGTGCGTCCTAGTTCGCATCTACAACTAGGTGGTGCCCCTTTTCTTGTTTGGTTTCTGGCTGTGGGTTGTTGTTGTCTCTGATTGTGCTTGCCCCAGCCCCAATGGAGCAGCACAGGATCCTCGAAGGGTGTTTAGAGGCCGCTCTTCTTGTTGCCCGCCCCGGACCGCGTCAAATTGGTGCCCTCACTGAGGACAGCTTGTGTATGTTTTGTGTAGGCTCAACCTTTAGCATAATCAAGTAGCTTGCATGAATCACGAGAATTTGTATGATCCCTTCAGTCCCATTGCAAGGCAAAAGGTATACATAATTTAGTACTAAGTTGCAATTTCAACGTGTAATTCGTAGAATTTTAGGTCCTCTTAGGTAGGCAGAGATAAACACATCAGTAAATCCTTTTATTTTGCCTCTCATTAGGTACGACCTTAGTTTGGACGTCTATATTTTTGTTTTGTTTTAAGCATAAGGTCATGCATAGACAATAGATAATGGCCCAAGAATAGAGATTTTCCTCTTTCATTTCACTCCACACATTAGAATAAACATTGCAATTAGTAGAAAAATCCATTTTCAACAACGTATGGTGTTCATGTTTGGTGCCCAAAGAGTAGGAGAAATTCTTGCATCACCAAACCCTATCATCCTGCCTCTTATTGATTATCATAGGTCATTTGATGTGAATATTTTTATTTTGTTGCAGAATAGATTACAATTTAGAAAACATTATTGTGTAAATTTTTTTAAGAAAGAAAAACCAAAACGTGTTGTCACTTTGAAACCGATTCAATGGAGGCCCAACGCCAAATGTCCGGAAATCCTCTTTTCTTTGGAGAGCCTGGAGAGGATGCAGAATTATTTTTAGCAAATTTCAAGATGTCTTGTCGTACCAAGAGGATAGTAACTGATCAAGAACGTGTAGAGATGTTTGAAGTGGTCCTTAGGAAAGATGCTAGCACTTGGTTTGACTCGTTGCCTGAGGAAGTTAAAGGGAATTACACGGAAGTTGTGAATCATTTCAAGAGATACTTCTTTGATCCCCAAAACACTCAAAAACTATGGCAAGACATTCTTTCTCATAAGCAAAAAGACTTAGATGACTACTACTTGTACAAGCAAGAGTTTCTACGTCTTTGGGCTCTATGGATACGAAATGTTGCTAACCCTGGTCATGGTGCAGAATTTTTAAAGAAGGAGAGGTTCATAGCCGGACTCTTTCCTGACCTTAAGGTAAAAGTTGAGGCGGGTGCACCTGCTACCTTTGATGCAGCTGAAACTAGGGCTGCTGAGAAATATAGGAAACTCAAGTGCCTAAGGGGAGAGGTTCCAATAGAAGGTCTTAGACCCAAACGTAAGTCACAAGCATCAACATCTAAGGAGATTCTTGAGGTAACGCCGGAAGTGATTGAGAAGTTAAATGAATATTTAAGCAGCCTGTCAATTCACCTTGCATAAGCTGTAGGTCCAAAGGGACAAGCAAAGAAGTCTGAAGAGAGAGATCCACGACCTAGGAGAGTCTTGTAATGTTGGAATTGCGGAGAGTCTGGACATGGGATGTATAATTGTCCTTGGCTCCGTGGGGAGCCAGGGAGACCTAACTTGAATTACCTACTGATGAATGCAGGTGAAGGAACTAGTCAGCAACCACGGCTTCTACAAAGGACAAATGGAGCAAGACCACCTCCACAAGGAGTGGAAGGAGTTCCACCTTTGCCAGACCCAAATGTGCATGTGGTAGAGGTGACAAACTCAAATGAGGTTGACATGGAAGCAAATGGCATTAAGCGTGGCCGAGGAAAAGGTAAAGAGAAAGAAGGTGTCACATCACAGAGTGACCATGGACGAGGCAAGAAGGCAAAGGAGACCAAGGAAGCTAAGAGGACTTGACGTTGTATCAATCTCCAAGACTTCCCTCTTGGACATGGTATGGCTCCATACAACCTATTGGAAGACATGAGAGGTAAGGGTCCTGATATCTCATGGCCTCAGTTTCTTGCATTATGCCCACAAGTTAGGAGGGATTTAACGAAGGTAGTTAGCACTAGGAGAAAGATAAAAGAGAGTGTTCCTGTTGTAAAAATTGCACATGCTGAAATGAATGAGGATATCACACCTGTGCTAGATTGTTACATCAAAGGAAGATTGGTTAGGAAAGGTCTAGTGGATGGGGGTGCACAAATTTGCATCATGACAGAAGGACTCATGCAAAGACTAGGCATGCACATCCATGAGACACCTGAAATAAAAGTAAAAATGGCAAACAATAGCAAGGATAGGTGTGTAGGCATTTGTAAAAATGTCTTTGTGGAGGTCTTTGGCATTAAGAAGGCAGTGAATTTCTATGTCATGTCTACCAAAGGAAATGGTTACCCATTTATCCTAGGGAGACCATGGCTAATGAAAATGTGAGATTTGCAGGATTGGGAGAGTGGAAAGCTAATTTGCAGGAATGAAAATCATAAGAAGGTTGTCTTTGACATGAAGGAGCAACGCCAAGAGGAGCTCCATGAAGAATCATCTCAAAGTGAGACGGAGGAAGGCTGGACCGATAGTACTTCAGAAGGAGAAAGTAGCGGCAACATTACTGAAGAGGAGTCTTCCATCAAAGTCATGGGGGTAAGGTTTAATCCAAACAACCAAGAGACCTCTTGCCCAGGTTTGGAAGACGTAGGTTCCCAAGAGAACCAAAATGTGCAAGATGAAGGAATGTTAGAAGGTATGTTTTCTACAACACTTACAAACGACAAAAGAGAGGAGTTCAAATGTGTGCTAAGTAAATTTCCTAGGCTTTTTGCTAAAGACTACACCGATGTGCTTGGAATAGATGCTGTTCAACACAAAATTGAGTTGAAGCCAGAGGCCACACCTAAGGCAGGAGTCATCAAGGAGCAGGCTTTACTCAAGGAAGTAAGAAAGCTTCTAGCAGCAGGTTTCATTTATCCAGTGGAGAATTCAGAGTGGGTCTCTCCCGTTGTTGTCACTCCTAAGAAAAATGGCAAGTTGAGGGTGTGCGTGGATTACCGTCTGCTCAATGAGGCAACAAAAAGAGATCACTTTCCTCTCCCATTTTAGGATGAGATACTAAATGAGGTAGCTGGTCATGAGAAGTACACTGTGTGTGATGGCTACTCGGGTTACTTTCAAATAGGTATCGCATTGGAAGATCAGTTGAAAACAACCTTCATCATTCCTTGGGGTTGTTACGCTTTTAGAGTCATGCCATTTGCACTGACAAATGCTCCTACAACTTTCCAACGCTTCATGAACATGGTGTTTCAAGCATTCTTTGGAAAGTCCATTAGGGTTTTTATTGATGATTTTTGCATTTATAGCTCAAAATCATTGCATCTACAAAGGGTAGAAGAAGGTTTAAAGAAGCTCTACGACATGGGAGGTCAACTCAACCCCGATAAGTGTCACATAGGTGAGGATAAAGTGATCTTGCTTGGTCACAAGGTTTCCTATAAAGGCATTGAGGTGGATCCTTCAAAGGCAAAGGCTCTTATTGAGCTCCCATCACCCAATAATCTCAAAGAGGTCATCTCATTCATTCAAAAGGTGAAGTATATGTCACGCTTTATTCACTTAGCTTCGGAGTTGCTTCATCCCTTGCAAAAATTGACACAACAAGTAGAATTTGCATGGTCTTATGAGCTTGAAGAGTACTTTTGTAACATTAAAGTCATCCTATCAGAGCTACCAACACTCATGCCTCCTTGTTGGGAGTACACATTCTTTGTTAGCTCTAGTGTTGGGAAAGAAACAATTGGAGCGGTTTTGCTACAACAAGATCCCCATGGTACCCGGATGCGACCCATCTACTTTTCTAGTAGGGTCATGAATGCTTTGGAGAGAGGCTACACGGAGGCAGAACTCATGATGCTTTCTCTCATGTTTGCGGTGAGAAAGTTTAGATCCTACTTGCTACCAAAACCTTTTGTAATTCTCACTGAAGAAAATTTGTTTCCTTGGGTGTCATCTCAAATGAATCTTAGCACTAGGATCTCAAAGTGGATTATAGAATTGCAAGAGTTCTAATACTCTTTCAAGGTAGAAGATAGTGTGCGTGCACAATTGGCAGGGATCCTTACTTATAGGGTACATGAGAAGGAGATTAAGGTGCCTGAAGTAAAGAGCCTACCATTGCCACCACCTAAAAGTATTCCTAATCCTTTTACCTTGTTCTTTGATGGAGCTTTTCGATGAGCCACAGGAAAAGCAGGGGGAGGGCTAGTATTGATCAACCCAAGTGGGGAGGTGGTCATGCAAGAGAAGGTCAATCTACCAGGTTCAACTGGCAACAATGAAGCAGAATATGACACACTACTTCATGGTTTAAAGATATGCATTGGCCAAGGTATACAACGTCTCATGGTAAAATGGGATGCACTTCTCATCATGAAGCAAATTTTAGGCATTTGGGCATGCAAGAATGAAAGCCTAAGGACAAAAGTTCATGCCATTCGTAGGATGTTTAATCAGTTCGAAGAAGTGCAACTATATCATATTCCTAGGAAACAAAATGAAGATGCCGATTTACTTGCACAACAAGCAGTTACATGTGTTGAGAAAGAAGTGCAGGTCATCATGGTGGCAGCAACTGTCAAGCAACCGAGATACCAAGGATTGGAGTCATTGACTCCCATTATTAGCTACATTTTGGAGGGTGAGTTTCCACAAGACTTCACGAAGGCTCAGAAGAGGAGACTCATGAAAAAGGCAAGCGTGTATCTCTTCTTAGAAGGATCCCTCTATCAAAGATGGAAGGATCAAGTGTGCAGAAGAGTACCAACTATTGAGGAAATCCCAGCCATTCTAAAAGGTTTGCATGAGGAAGCGTGTGGTGGTCATTTTGCACAGGAACTCACTGCAAAAAAGCTTGCACATTGATGTTCAACATTGGTGTAAAAGCTGCCACAATTGTCAGATTAATGAAAACAAGCATCTGTTACATGGTCCACGTCAGCTAGTCCTTGCAAATGGTCCGTTTGAAAAATGGGGCATTGATGCTATGGGTCCATTTCCCAGGACTAAAAATGGAAAATTGTATATCTTGGTGGCCATAGACTACATGACTAGGTGGGTAGAAGCTCAAACTGTGGCAAGAGTGAATGAGAAGAGAGTTAGCAAGTTTGTGTACACTCACATTTGTTGCAGATTTGGCACACCTTTGGAGATTGTTTTTGATAATGGTCCAGGGTTTAGAAAGGGCTTGCTCACAAAAGTCTGTGAAGAACTTCACATTCTACATCATCATAGTACACCCTACTATCCCCAATCAAATGGTTTGGTAGAAAAAGTTAATGGTGTCATTGCAGGCATCATTAGAAAGATGGTGAAAAACAAGACAAAGTTGTGGGATGAATTCTTGGATGGTGCCATGTGTGCGTATCGAACCACATATAGGGAAGCCACGGAGTTTACACCATTTCACTTGGTCTATGGTCAAGAGGCTCTGCAGCCTATCGAGCTCAACATTCCAACAATACGGCTTCATGGCAGAGGTGCACAAAATGATCAAGAAGCATGGATGGATCGACTTCATACCTTAGCTGAGCTTGAGTGGAAAAGAGAAGTAGCATACGAGTGCTACAAGAGGAAAGCTACGTAGACGAAGGAGAAGCTTGACAAGAAACTAAAGGACAAAGGCATCAATGAAGGAGATCTTGTGCTAAGATATGACAATCGACTCGATAATCATTTTGATGCCAAATTTGAAACTAGATGGCAGGGGCCATACATAGTTAAGAAGGATTTCAACTCAAGTTACTATCAACTTATGGACTTGAATGGGAAAGAGCACTCCAGGAAGGTAAACGGGTATCGCTTGAAGCCTTATTTGAGTCGCCTTCTACCAAAGGATCTACCAAAGATCTATCAAAGGGCAGATGTCTCATATAAGTATTGTTACATGAAGCACGAGTGTAACTCCAGCCAAAATTTTGAGGGGCCAAACAAAGAAGATCTCGTCAAGGACTCTGAAGCACTCTCTTTGGAAAAGATGCTCTATGATGGTACATGAATATACCATCATCCTGGGGGAGGGCTAATGATAGTCGTTTTTCGGCTTTCCATAATTGCCATAGTAAGCTACCTCACCCTATCAAATCACTCAAACATTTTGGTTATCTCTACCATTTCACTATACATAGGCGTGTGTGAGTTAGAGGACTTTTCCCATATCTTCTTAAAAACCCTCAATTACCTAGTCACTAGGCTAGTTGAGCCAAAAAAATATAAGTATATTATGGCCCATTTGTGTGTAAATATTTCATTGTATATAGAGCCTAAATATAAGAAATTTTCATAATTATTTTGGTATTTATTTAAATATATTTACTTAGGTGTGTGTTATTTATGCTATGTACATTGACTCACCATTACCATATTTTTTCTTATCATTTTGCATACTCTTTATTCCATATAAAAATAATTTCATGCAAGCTTCTCTTATTTTTGGTGTAACTCCATCCCAACAAAAATCCAAAAAAACTAGTTCTATTTATGTGTATATTTTTTCACTATTGTGATTTTTCCTTCCTACATCTATTCTCTATTACTCTCATAAATTAGACCACAAAAAATATTCATCTTTTTATGGTAGACTTATCATGAGAGAGATTTATTTTGACCCCTTTATATTTTTTCCACCTATATTATTTATATTTGACATGTACATATTTTTTTAGACCCCTCAATATTTGATTTTCTTAGTTGTACTATTCACTTATATCATAATCTCAACAATATCTTCAATTATAGACCTACCAAATAAGGTCAAGGGTATGTGGCCTGCATGCATGCACCATGGGGAGCTCACTCTTGGAGGTATTCAAAAGAATCATCCAAAGAAGGACCTCACAAGGACCTTGTGCAGTGGAAACAAGAGTCGGTTTTGCTGAATTTTTCAAGATCCCATGCTCCCCGCATTTGAAAAGGTGATACAAACAAAAGTTGTAGCTCGTGAGCTGAAATTTCACCTCAAATTTTTTCATATTTTTTTGAGCTACGAACTGTGAGCTATGATTTTATTGGTGGACCCCTGTTTGACCATGCTATGCAGCCACACTCCCTCTTCCACTTTATCATTTTCCTCTTTCACACACACTCCTCCCTCTCCTTCCCACTCCCAAACCTGCAACTCCCATGTCCTAATTCACCCTCTTCACCATTGCCACATCTCTCACACCTCCATAGCCTTCATCCTCCATTTCTACACCCTATGTGTCCCCCTTTCTCTCTACATATATGTCCATATTACCATACTCTCTTCAGCTTTGTAAAGAACTTCAAAAAATCAGCAAAAATCCAAGAATAACCTCTGCAAATGAAGGCTTTATCATGAATTTTCCAAGGTTTGAAGATAACATAGCTTCATGGACACGCGCTACTTCGCCATGCTGACCGCTTCTTCTACCGATGCTGTAAAGAGGTGAATGTCAACTTCTCCAAAGCTTCAACCTCTCTTTACAGGCTCATCCCTTCTCTAACTTTTCCCATCATATATCTCACCATTTGGTGAATGATTTTGTTAATATTTTGTAGTGATAATTACTAAGTACTAACCACTAACCTTATTGTAAAATGCACCCTCTACTAGAGTAGGCACTCCCAAATTATTCACTCAATCCTCTCTCCTTTCATCTTCAATAATTCTCTTCCCTTGAGCCCACATCCATGTGACTCAAAGGACAAGAGAGACCCACCCTCATTAAATAAATATATATATATATATATATATATATATATATATATATATATGCATAATCTTTTATTCCTTCAAATAAACTTGATTAGGCCTAATCCAAATCGGGGCTTCTAAAACCTATAAATAGAGCCCTTCTCTCCCTTGTAAATCATCACATGATCACACTACACCACACCATTCTCAACACATAACACACCACTCTTCAAGCCTAGTTGTGTAGAGTGTGTGCATCGTGAGTGCTCTATTCCATCATTACACATAGGTGCATGGAGAAGCTTGAAGTTAGTTATGCCATCTAGAGGAGTGGAGTGTATGCCATACTCTTCACCACACTTGTAGCCTACTCTTGTGCATAAATAAGATTTATAGTTTTGGGTGCAATTGTATGTTGCAACTACGACTCTTCTCTCCAAATTGACTTGAAAAGTTGGCTAATCAGGTGGTTGAAGGTATATTGTCCTTGAAGTTTGTTGTGCCATTTCATACTTGGTGGTTTGAGGGCTTGTTGAATTGTTTGCCTAAAAGGTCAATTGTAAGAGGGTGCTCGCTAAGAGGGCTCCCGTGACCCTAAGACAATTTGTGTATTGGCAACAAGGTCAAGTTTTGTGTTGTCTCTCTATTTCTCATCGAGCTTTGTGTGCATCTAGTCTTTAAGGCTAAGACTGAGTTGCTCAAGTTGATTTGTGCTCTTTACCTCTCTCTGGTGTGGTGAATGTATGTGTTTGGTGTGTGTGGCTATCTTGCATTCCCCTCTCATTGTGCGTTTGAGTACAAGGAGATATCACGTGCGTCCTAGTTCGCATCTACAACTAGGTGGTGCCCCTTTTCTTGTTTGGTTTCTGGTTGTGGGTTGTTGTTTTTCCTGATTGTGCTTGCCCCAGCCCCAATTGAGCAGCACGGGAGCCTCGAAGGGTGTTTAGAAGCCACTTTTTCTTGTTGCCCGCCCCGGACCGCCTCAATATATATATATATATATATATATATATATATATATATATATATATATATATATATATATATATATATATATATATATATATATATATATATATATATATATATATATATATATATATCCCTCCAATCATAAAATCCCTCTCTCTACCTTTATATTTATCTCTTTCTAGGTCTCTCTCTCTCTCTCTCTCTCTCTCTCTCTCTACATACAGATTAGCTCCCACTCCCTTGGATGCAAGACAGGGAATTGGGGCAATGGAGATGAGTCAAATCCATTGTGCACATTATGCTTACTTCAATTTTAAAAGTCTGAGTATCACCAGCTTTTGGTCACATCCGAACTTACTTCTCTCACATTTTTATCCATGAATTAAACATACACACTTTCCTCTCCCAACCATAGTGTAGGCTCTCTATTGTGACCCTCATCACCACAATTTTGGACCATCGAGAGTCACGCATCAGCCATAAACACCATATTAGAGAGTTTAAGACTTTTGAGCCGATTTGGGAATCACCAATGTCCTGAAGATTTGACCATATGGACAAATCTCAAAAAAAAAACATTAAAGCCAAAGAATTCGACAAGGTAGTACTTGAAATCTCTTCCAAGCCATGATCTCAAAAATTTGGCTAAGATCTTACCATGTGGTTAAATCTTAAGCTTTTTTTGAAAGTGGAAATTGAAAAAGTTTTAAATTCATTAATATGGTGTTCACACATACTACATCACATGTAACTTTTGTCCCATAGGTCATAATTGACCTCCAAGGATGATAATAAAATCTCTCTCTCTCTCTCTCTCTCTCTCTCTCTCTCTCTCTCTCTCTCTCTCTCTCCCTCTCTCTCTCTCTCTCTCTCTCCCCTAGTGCAACCATTTTTCAACCTAGTAGACATCAATTCACTCTTTTGATCATAACGTCTTCATTCGAACTCGGATTTGGGTGATCTATAGCCTCGATCGAATAGCACAACGCCCTCTACACATTGATGTAAAGACAAAAAAATTCAAAGTTATGGAATGCATTTCTGAAGTGAACAGGTAAAGTTGACTCTCATCTCTTATTTTACATACAATGTCTTCCGACACTCGCAAGGGTTCTTTTTCTTCAACAAGGTCCACAACCATTGTGGACACTGATCCAAGATCTCCTAAGTGTGGAGATAGCACAACCACCCAACCAACGACTTGGTATCATTGCAAGAGACCGTAAACAAACAAAGCGAACACTTACGGGCACTTGCAATGGAGGATGGCACATCAAGAGTACTTGTGGTTGAGAATGAGAATCTCAAGAGGACACTTGAGATGCAAACAACACGTTTGATGCAACTTGAAGAGGAAGTCGAGGAATGTAAATGCTCTCGTGTGGCCTTGAATGCTTTGAAGGAGCGCATGAGAAAAGTAGAGCATGACCTTGTACTGAAAGAGGAGAAATTTGACACCATGAGCCGAGATGTATGCGACATGAAAAATGTATGCACAAACAAGTTTGGGCTGATGTATGTGGTAACAATGGAGTCTTACCATAGCCCGAGCGAAAACTTCCGAGCGAACCAAAAATCGAGCGAGATTCATAAATTAGAAGCTCATTAATAAGGAGAGAGCTTTTTTCTCTTTTGGCCTTCTAGGATTTGTTTTGGATTTGCATCCATCTCTCCCTCTCTCTCTCTCTCTCTCTCTCTCTCTCTCTCTCTCTCTCTCTCCCTCTCTTAATAAAAGTGGGGATTTGACCCTTTGCATTACATCAGAATTGGCCATTGGTCCATATAAAAGAAATATGGGAAAGTCCCTGATGGACGTACAATGACATCATGGATAAACCACACGATACATCTAGGGATAAAGAAACGTGGTAGAGTGTAGCTATCTGGATATTGATCAAGTCTATACAAATCTACCCAAAGCTCTATCCACCTCCGGAGATGTAGCAAAAACCACAAAGTCTAGTGTTGGTTATTTGACTGATATAAAGCATCCGGTATAAAAACCTCTTATAGCAGCGCACAAAAGCCAATGAAACTGTGAAAACCCTAGGCCGTGCCTGCAAAATCATTTTCATCCACTCTAACATTTCTTGATGATGTATCCCGAAAAAGGATGTGGATCTAAGGCACAACCAAACCGTAAGAGAGGCAAGGGGACCCACTGGATGTCCACCTTAATGGCCAAGGGATCAATGTACCAAGATGCACATCTCTCTGACCAAACCAACTACCCTAAAGCCTCTCTAAATTGGCTCTCAAATTTACTTGCAAATTTTTTGCCATCCACCATAAAGTAATTGGCCTCAACCATTGTCTGCTCTGAGACGATATCATAGATAGCTTCCCTTTTCCAGAAGGAATTATCATGTAAGACCTGTACCCTAAATATTGATAATGGGAGCTCTCTCTAGACCAAGGAATATGTGGTTGTTCCACACATAGTGGCGCACTTCTCAAATATATACCTAGAGATCTCCATGGGTCAACCACAAAAAACTGAGCCAGCAAGATCTCAAATACCGAGACAATTGTTAGAGATGCAAAACCAACTTAATAGTCAAAATCCTCTGCAAATTGCAAAGAGTCACTTCCTTGCCCCCCATAGCAACAAAGGCTCCTACCGAACTGCCATCAATTGTTGGTCCTCCTCTATCATTCTGTCAGCAATGGCCTTGGTACCTACTCTTGATTCTAATCTAGTAGCCTCTCCTCTGGAGTTTGTCTAGGGGCTGCTCTGCCTCTGGAAATATTTGTTTCAATACCCTTTTGTAAACAAGGATAGGCCGTGCTTGTCCCTATCTACCTGCCAATCTCTTTCTCTCTCGCTATGTCTGCTCAACATTGTGCTATTATTGAGCACTTTGATATTGGTCACTCTCCATGAAATCTTGTTGTTGTGTAGAACTCTAGTGTGTCTATGAGGATTGTCTCCTCCTCCGACCAGTTAGTCATCTCTGCTGTCTCTCTCTAGGAAAATCCCTCACCAAGTGCCCCATCTCATGCCATCTAAGACACAAGTTCGGTCTACCCATAACAACAATCCTCTACGAGTGCAACACACCTTTTCACTCAAAAGTGATGATATCTAAAAAGACTAAGGAAGGGGTACTAGCCACATTTATAGGTGACACAGATGTCTAAAGCTGCATTGAACGCTTAAATCATATACCAAAGATAGAACCCATCTGCATCGACATGTCTGGCTATAATCGTCATTGAAGGTGGCATGATACTCAAGAGAGAGCTATTGAACTTAAACCCCTTCTCAAACTCAAATGGCAGTGAGTATGATAGAGGGTGGGATCAATATATGCGGAGGACGTACCGGTGTGCATGAGTGAGTTGGGGTGGGGGGGGAAGGTGTGACAACCTTAGAACAGGCTATGTAAGCAAAATAGGTGGGCATCAAGGGCGACTATGCAAGGCGGAGGTAGGCAAGGGCAAGCATAGGTGGCAGGCCAGTGTGTGCATAGGTAGGCCTAGTGTACAAAGGTAGAGAGAGAGAGGGGGTGCTCTCTAAAGAGAGTCTCTCTCACTCTCTCTCTCCCGTTGTTTGTAGAATGTGCGCGTCCTACACACAACGAAGGAGGGTGAGAGAGACTCTCTTTAGAAAGCCCCCTCTCTCTCTCTCTCTCTCTCTCTCTCTCTCTCTCTCTCTCTCTCTCTCTCTCTCTCTCTCTCTCTCAGAGCCGTTTTTTGACCTAGTAGACAACAGTTCACTCTTTTGACCATAACTTGCTCATCCGAACTCCGATTTAGGTGATCTATAGCCTCAATCGAAGAGCACGAAGCCCTCTACGCATTAATGTAAATACATAATTTTTCTGTGTAATGGAAGGCTTTGCTGTAATAGCATCTCAGAACTGAAAAAAACTGTCAAAACTTCGCGTTTTTGTTGCCGACTTGAAGGCAATGTCAGACAAAACTCGCAAGGGTGGAAAAGCCACACTCGCCATGGAGAATGATGCAAAATCTCCAAGGAATTTGGATGCTAATCCAACCACATCATCTACAACAACGGAAGCAATGATCATGGCTTACTTGATCTCGTTACAAGAAACCGTCAACAAACAAGGTGAAGAGTTGCGCGCACTTGCAATGGAGAATGGTACTTTAAGAGTTCTCATTGTGGAGAATGAGCACCTTAAGAAGGTTCTTGAAATGAAAACAACACGCTTGATGCATCTTGAGAATGAAGTTCAAGAATTTAAACGCTCTCTTGTTGACATGAATGTATTGAAAGAGCGCTTGAGCAAAGTTGAGAGTGATCATGTATTGAAAGAGGAAACAATAGATACAATACGACATGATGTATGTGAGATGAGAAATGCATCCAAATCATGGGCTGATATATGTAAGGATAATGTGGTTTCTACATCTCCTATCACGCAAGCCGTTGTCCAAGCAAAGAATGTAGAGAATGTGGACACTCAAGAATTGCACGAACGACAAAAACGCTCAAAGAACATCGTCATTCGTGGAATCAAGGAGGAAAGCATGGAAACACCCCAATCTCTTGCAGTTGATATTGAAGAGTTTTTTGCTACACACTTTGGCATGTCAGGAATCATGGCTTATGGTGCACATCGAGTTGGAAAACAAGGAGTCCCTCGCTCGGGAGAAAGACCTATTGTATGTACCATGGCTGATGAGGTAAAGAGAAAGATCATCCTTGACAATGGTTGGATCTACCTCAAAGGAACAGGTTGTAATGTATATGAGGATCGCACTATTATGCAACAAAATGTACGTCGCAAAGCATATGAGGAAAGAAGCAAGAAGGTTAAGGTATCACCTCAAGAAGAAAAGCCACTTAAGGAGGATGCAAGTCCACCCAACAAATAGGGACACATGATCTATGAGACCAACTCACGCTTGCGAATAAGCTTTTGGAATTGTAACGGGTATCCATGAAATGCGGGAATTGGCATTGATGAGCTTACCAATGACTCCGATGTGATACTTCTTGTCGAAACATGGGAGCATGATGCGCAACGAATTCTTGGATTTGACAAATACGATGTGCATTCTTTGATGTGGGCCAAAAATGCAAAGCAACGAAGAGGCCAAGGAGGCGTAGCATGTATGACCAAAAAGGGTTTGAAAGATGTTTCCATTGTCAAAGAAGATAAGTATAAACGCTACTTATGGCTGAAAATCAGCCCACCAAATGGTCAAGTCATGTTTGTGGCCGGTTGCTACATTCCTCACTATGACTCCAACTTTTATGCTTGCTTGAATATGGATAGAGATCAGCCCTTTGTTGAACTAGAGGAAGACATTGCTCATTACAAGGATCAAGGGGAAGTCATTGTTTTTGGAGACATGAATGCTCGTACAAATATGCTACAACACGACACACAACAAGTAGACATGCCGCATGTCTCAAGAAGAATGGATGACTCATACATGTATAATCGAAGTTCTAATGATGCAAAAGAAGTGGATCACTATGGAAAGTCACTTCTACATATGTGCAATAGTACCGGAATGCTCATTGCAAATGGTGTATCTCTATGGCAAGGCACCAATGACTTTACATGTAGAAAGCACAACGGTGCTAGCGTGATTGACTATATGTTGTTCTCGAAAGCCACTCTAGAATGCATACAAAGCTTTACACCTGGTGAATGGAATCCGGAATCGGATCATAGGATGTTATGTATTGACCTCAAGTGTGGTAAACGGCCCGAGCATGTAGCCTCCAATCATGATGTGAATCATTTGTACCTACGTCTAGACTTCAAACGAGCACTTATATATGCTGATATGGTGGACCAAATGTTAAGCATGATAGAGCATCAAGAGAGCCCAACATTAGAATGCAAGTGGAAAGTTTTCAAAGAAGTAATTTTCTCTTGTGCAAAGGAATGCTTTTCGGTGAAACACATGTCTTGCAAAAGGTCTAAGAAGGGTAGCACCAAGAAGAAATGGTTTGACATGGAATGTAGTCAAGCCCGAAAACACTTGGTAAGATTGGATGCAATCAAAGACAAGGAAGTTTACTTGGAATGTTCACACACATACAAATCACTTGTTCAAAAGAAGAGGAGAAGGTGGGAAGTCAAAAAACAACTTCTTTTAGCACAAGAGAAAGCACATGCATGTGGCAAGTTTTGGCAAAATCTAAAAGGCAAACGCATTGAGAGATTTGGTGACTTGACTCTTGAGGATATGTATATGCATTGTAAGAATCTCTATGAGCAACCCAATGTTGATAAGATGGAGTGTTGTAGCTCCCTTCCGTTTATGTCTCCCTTCTTTACCATTGAAGATGTATGCCGCGCGCTTGAGACACTTGCTACTCGTAAGGCAGGTGACCTTCAAGGTGTCAAGGCTGAAATGATTAAATGGACAAGCAACAAAACACGATATTGGATATGCGATATGTTTAACCTTGCACTTCAGTATGGCATGCCTCATGATTGGAGTGCAAATTGGATCAAACCTTTGCACAAAGGAGGAGATGTAAACAATGTGAACAACTATCGCACTATAATGGTTGGTTCTTTAATGGCAAAGTTATTTGGATGTATCATGGATATGAAGATAAGTGAATGGGCTGAAAAGAATGGCAAACGTGCACTTGGCCAAGGAGGTTTTCGAAAGCATCATAGCACTATTGATCACCTTGTCACTCTTCGAGTTCTTATGGAAGCGTCTCGATTGAAAGGAAAAAAGTTGTATTGTTGCTTTGTGGATTTCAAGAAAGCTTTTGACATGGTACCACAAGGAAATCTTTGGAGACGTATGCAAAGCCTTCAAGTGCCGAGAGAATTTATGCATGCAGTCTTTCGCATCTACCAAAAAGTGATATGTCGATTACGTATGGGAGATGGAATTTCAGAATTTTTTGCAAGCACTATTGGTATCAAACAAGGATGCCCACTTTCCCCAACCCTCTTTGGGCTACTCATCGATGAATTGGAATGCATGGTTCTTGACTTTATGCAGCAAGAAGGCATAGAAGAGGTTAAGATTGGAAATGCGGTGATCATGCTTTTGCTTTATGCCGATGATGTAGTGCTCTTGGCACATACCTTAGAAGATGCACAAAAGCTTATGAGTGTCTTGGAACGCTTTTGCCTACATAGCGGGCTGATCGTGAATGGATCCAAAACCAAGGTTATGCTTGTAAAGACCCTCAATGATGAAAATCCATGCATTGTATATAACAATGAGAAACTTGAAGTGGTAGATCACTTCAAGTACCTTGGCCTTGAGGTTCCATCCAATCATAAATGGGAAGGATTGTGCAATGCGTCGCTTGGAAGCCGGAAAGAGGGCCTATTATGCATTTGAGAACATGTGCAATGCAGGAGAGATCAAGTGTTGGGCTCTCAAAAAGTACCTCTTTGACACATTGGTGACACCGGTGCTTCTTTATGGAGTGGAGGTGTGGGGTGGAAGCATCGGGAAGTCTACTTGGAAAGAGTTTGAGAATGTCCAAAAGCGTTTTCTCACCAACTTTCTCCAAGTCAAGACACAAAAACCCTACATGCTCTTACTTCTTGAGTCCGGATTGCTTCCCATTGAGGTCTTGGGCATGCAAAGGGTTGTGGAGTACATGCGTAAGACACAACGTAGCCCTTTGCATCGACTTCCTAGAATCGCATATGAAGCAAGTCAAATGGTTCAAAAGACATGCAAGAGAAAAATACTGAGTTCGGGGTGGATGCTTGATATCAAGAAATGGTTTGGAAGATGGGATGCATGTCACTTTTCGGGTGGCTGGTGTGAGGTTAATGCTGCCAGAATTGGTGTCAATGTGTATGGGAATGAGAGTATAATAAGATATATGTATATTTTTAATGTTTTTACGTGTTGCCTGGCTAATTACAGAGAATGAGGGAGAGAGCGTGAGTGAGGGGAGAACATATGATGGCAAGAGGCTGAGGGCCTGGGGTGAGTGTGTGGGTGTGTGTATATATATGATGGCGAGAGGCTGAGGGCCTGGGGTGAGTGTGTGTGTGTGCATTTGTGTGTGTATATATATATACACACACACACACACATAGAGAGAGAGAGAGGGTCTGATTGCACCTTGTGGGCTAGCTTTGTACGTAGAGAACGAGAGAGGGAGAGAAAACGGCCGTGTGAGATAACATGGGGATCGGGAGGGTGATGGAGCGAGTGAGAGAGGGTGAGGGGGTGGATGTGTGTGTGGTGGGTGTCGAGAGAGAGAGAGAGAGAGAGAGAGAGAGAGAGAGAGAGAGAGAGAGAGAGAGAGAGAGAGAGAGAGAGAGAGAGAGAGAGAGAGAGAGAGAGAGAGAGAGAGAGACATTATTGTTGCGTTGTCTGGCCCCTAACTGCCGACCCAAAGCTGGAGAGAGAGAGAGAGCGTGAAGTCAACGGGAGCAAGAGAGTGAGGGAGTGGATGAGGGAGTGGGTGAGGGAGAGAGACTGTGACGGTGGGGAGAGAATGTTGTGTGTGTGTGAAATAATGAAAGAGAGAGAGTGAGTCCTATGCTATGCATGGCGGCCCCTCTACATGCCAAATGAGGGAGAGAGAGAGAGAGAGACCTAGGTATATAAGGGAGTGTGTAAAATAAATTAGGGTCTCAAGATCATTTGTTGAGAGCACTCTTTGGTGAGAGCTCTTGAGGTGTGTGGCTATGGAGTCCTTGAGCTTCTCCTTGCTCATGAGACTTGATTAACACTAATCAACGATTCATTCTCTTTCACTATGTATCTCTCATGCTTTTTATGATTGCCTATGATGCTTAGATTATCTAGATCTTAACTAATTAGTGGTTAATCCCTCTCTAATCTTGTGTAATTTGTAGGCTCATTATCAATGTCAGATAAAGCCATTGCAAGCCACACTGGATAGATTTCTGTGTCACTCGGAACAAGCATAAGAAAGTCACCTTGGTGCACATCAGACATAGGGTCAAACTCTTCCCTTGGCCTATCTTGTTGAGGCCCACAAAAATGATCGTTCAACTCTTCAAGGCGTAGGAATCTTTCTGCTCCTTGTTGCAAATTCATTGTAGTGCTTTGTACAAAACATTTCATACAAGACTCCCTCTGATATGATTGCTTTTCCAATCTCTTCAATTACCTTACTCCAATAATCTATCATGGGTCTATAATATCGAGGAATACTTGAACCATTCCCTAAATTTTTCCAAAATTTTATATAGTTCTTTAGCCCCAAAATGACTTCTTCGTGGGCCTTGACATACTCCGCCATTTGTACTAGAGGTGGATCTCCATGTGGTAACATTGGCTTGCCTTCTGTGTCTGTTTTCCAAAGGCGAATACTTCCACTCCAACTTGATACACCTACATGTGCCTTATATTGCATCATTGGTGTCTCATCCTGCATAAAGAACCTGAACTGAAGCGGTTTGGAATGTCCAACAAGTATGTCTTGTCCATCACAAAGATAGCCATCACAATATTGCTTGAAATCGGGGATCTTTGTGAGAAAAAATGGAGCTGGAGATGAAGATGAGCTGTTTCGTAATGTATCCATCAAATGTGGAAAAGTATAGGTTTGTGTAACTCTCAGCTTCTCTGAAAACCTACTAAACATGGCGTCTATGTCCTCATGTGTATGCCCAACCATTAAAAATCCCAGCTGGATGATTTTGAAAACACCCCTTGCAACAAGCATTGACAAATAGGCAAATAAGTATCGATTTTTGTTTTCCCCTGCACAATTATCCAATTGTAGCAACAAGTTCTCTGGCAATCTGCGAAATGTTGATCCCAATTCCTCTTCTGCAATTTCTGACGACTGCACAATGGGCTCTTTTCCATCACTCAAGTTATGGTAGTCCAAAGCATCCCTTGAGTTCAAAGCATGTAGTAGTGAAATATTGCTCCTTGGAAGTCCATTTGTTACTAGATCACCAAGAGTATGCTTATCTATCCTCTCTAGGTTATGTAAACAATTAGCAATTGAGCCAATTGTAAGATTTGGATCAGCTTGCCACAAACCATTCAAGACAAAGTGTCCGTAATGACCTTCTCCATGTCCATGAGTGATCATGCCAATCAATGCCACCTGCAGATTATATCCTGAATCCACACCCTTGGGAACAATGCGTAATCTAGGAATGGCAGTTTTCTTTTGATCCATCTTATCATGGATTATGCATACATATTTTTGTGGTTGAGTTTCTGAATACGTGCGCCATGCATAATATAGGCTTCTGCAACTCTTTTGTTGTGCCATGTGAACTTCTCTCTCCCTCAAGAGAAGAGCTCTCTCTTCAAGAGAAGGTTTAGCTTCTAACCTTGCCTTGATTGAGCTACAAATATTGCACTTAGAGAACTCACTCGTCTTTGTTAAAGTGACATGTGGGTACTCTTTGTTCCAAATTCTACCAAAAGAAGATTGGGATAGCTTCTTCTCATAGCCCATTTGGTCAAGTGTCGTGTTGATTTCACATAAAATATCCACTTGTTTGTATGTTGATGGAATCACCAATTGAGTCTCTCTTGAGCCATCTAGCAGTGTTCTACTTCTATGTGGCATCTTCTCAGAGTTGTTTTCCACAAACTCATTTAGTAGTGCTCTTGCTAAACTAGTATGTTGAAGTCCCCTTCTCAATGTACATGTGTTCCCATGTACATATTGGCGCACACCATTTTCAAAGTTCTCCTTGTATCGATAAAATGATGTCTTTGGTATTCCATGTAGCTCATACCATGCTCTACAACAAACAATAGAGCCATTTAGCCTGAATTGGCATCGTGACTTCTCATCTTTCTGATAACATATAGAAAGAACATCATAAACATAATTAGTGCGTGATTTTTGAGACTCTCCTCAAAACTGTTGTCGTAACCTTGTCACCATATCACGATCTGCAAACTGGCAACATTTTTGTGCACAACAATCAATGCATGATACCCTTTGAATTGATTTGTTTGAAAGGTAAAAAGTCGAAGCTGGTGCTGCTTTTGATTTTTGAGTCCTGTTCATGAAAGTGTATCGTCTCTTCCTTGACAACTGGACAACATTACTCCCATCAAGTTTTTTTCCAACATTTTCATCGTTGGATACATCCTCATATGTAGCATGCATGCCATCAACAGGAACAAATCGTTGTAATGGGCTCCCATTCAACATTGTTGTCTGCTTGATGGGCCACTTTAGCAAAGTGATGCTACCCACTTCAACCACATCATCAATGCTTGCAATTTCTCTTTCAATACCCACACCCACACAATCATGACCAAGTTCCTGAAAGTTGACATAATCATGTGGAAATACATATAAGATGGTCCCTTCATTCATGGTTTGCATCATTGTGTCATCTTTTAAAAGGACCATCTGATTTCTCCAAGACTCTCGAATCATTGCTTCAAATTCTGGGCTTGTCATAGGTATTGCATCTGTAACTAGAGGATCAAAATGATCATGTTCTTCATCACCATTGTAGCTTTCCTGTGGATCAATTAAGTTCCCATTTAATACAAAAGATTGCAAAAGAAGCTTTGACCATCGAACAGCACTCCATAATGAGCCTTGGAGAGATGAAGTATCCATTGTAGGAAAAGGTAGGACCACATCCTTCAAGCATTCCTCCACTAGTATGGAGACATTTCCGTGCCCTATCTTTGTACCACCACAAGTGGAATCTGGATCTGTTCTACACACACAGCCAATACCAACAATTTCATTGTCAAGTATCATATGTACTTTCTCCCCAGATTCAAAGTCCATCCTGTAAGTGAAAAAGATTACATTGTTAAATCCATAGTTATAGAAAAATACTCTTCAAACAAAAAATCATGCTACAACATGGAAAAGGTTTGCATAGGTTGGACAAGTGGTGAACCTTGAGACCAAATCCTCCTTGCTATATTAATGGAAGCAAGGTTGGAAATTATGGTGGATCTTGAAACCAAAGCATCCTTGCTATATTAGAGCATAGGTTGGACAAGTGGTGGACCTAGTTATAATACCCACTGCCACCTATCAACTACTATAGGAATATGATTTCCAATGTCCAAGTATCCCTTGAGGCTTTCAAGGTTGAACACCTGGTGGACCTTGAAACGAAAATCCCCTTTCAATATCAGAGCATAGCTTGGACAAGTGGTGGACCTAGTTATAATTCCCAATATCCAAGGTGAAATACCTTAGGACCTTGCTACCTTGCTTGCCAATGTTTACGTAGCCCCTCATTTATTTAATGGAAGTAAGGTTGGACAAGTGGTGGACCTTGAAACCAAAGCCTCTTTGCTATATGAGAGCATAGGTTGGACCTAGTTGTAATACCCACTGCCACCTATCAACTACTATAGGACTATGCTTTCCAATGTCCAAGTATCCCTTGAGGCTTTCAAGGTTGAACACGTGGTGGACCTTGAAACGAAAATCCCCTTTCTATATCAGAGCATAGCTTGGACAAGTGGTGGACCTAGTTATAATGCCCAATATCCAAGGTGAAATACCTTAGGACCTTGCTACCTTGCTTGCCAATGTTTACGTAGCCCCTCATTTACTTAATGAAAGTAAGGTTGGACAAGTGGTGGACCTTGAAACCAAAGCCTCTTTGCTATATGAGAGCATAGGTTGGACCTAGTTGTAATACCCACTGCCACATATCAACTACTATAGGACTATGCTTTCCAATGTCCAAGTATCCCTTGAGTCTTTCAAGGTTGAACACGTGGTGGACCTTGAAACAAAAATCCCCTTTCTATATCATACCATAGCTTGGACAAGTGGTGGACCTAGTTATAATGCCCAATATCCAAGGTGAAACACCTTAGGACCTTGCTACCTTGCTTGCCAATGTTTACGTAGCCCCTCATTTCTTTAATGGAAGCAAGGTTGGACAAGTGGTGGACCTTGAAACTAAAGCCTCTTTGCTATATGAGAGCATAGGTTGGACATAGTTGTAATACCCACTACCACCTATCAACTACTATAGGACTATGCTTTCCAATGTCCAAGTCTCCCTTGAGTCTTTCAAGGTTGAACACGTGCTGGACCTTGAAACGAGAATCCCCTTTCTTTATCAGAGCATACCTTGGACAAGTGGTGGACCTAGTTATAATGCCCAATATCCAAGGTGAAACACCTTAGGACCTTGCTACCTTGCTTGCCAATGTTTACGTAGCCCCTCATTTCTTTAATGGAAGCAAGGTTGGACAAGTGGTGGACCTTGAAACTAAAGCCTCTTTGCTATATGAGAGCATAGGTTGGACCTATTTGTAATACCCACTGCCACCTATCAACTACTATAGGACTATGCTTTCCAATGTCCAAGTATCCCTTGAGTCTTGCAAGGTTGAACACGTGGTGGACCTTGAAATGAAAATCCCCTTTCTATATCAGAGCATAGCTTGGACAAGTGGTGGACCTACTTATAATGCCTAATATCCAAGGTGAAACGCCTTAGGACCTTGCTACCTTGCTTGCCAATGTTTACGTAGCCCCTCATTTCTTTAATGGAAGCAAGGTTGGACAAGTGGTGGACCTTGAAACTAAAGCCTCTTTGCTATATGAGAGCATAGGTTGGACCTAGTTGTAATACCCACTGCCACCTATCAACTACTATAGGACTATGCTTTCCAATGTCCAAGTATCCCTTGAGTCTTGCAAGGTTGAACACGTGGTGGACCTTGAAACGAAAATACCCTTTCTATATCAGAGCATAGCTTGGACAAGTGGTGAACCTAGTTATAATGCCCAATATCCAAGGTGAAATACCTTAGGACCTTTCTACCTTGCTTGCCAATGTTTATGTAGCCCCTCATTTCTTTAATGGAAGCAAGGTTGGACAAGTGGTGGACCTTGAAACCAAAGCCTCTTTGCTATATGAGAGCATAGGTTGGACCTAGTTGTTATACCCACTGCCACCTATCACCTACTATAGGACTATGCTTTCCAATGTCCAAGTATCCCTTGAGTCTTGCAAGGTTGAGGTGGATTATTGAAACCAAAATCCCCTTTCTATATCAGAGCATATCTTGGACAATTGGTGGACCTAGTTATAATTCCCCTCCTTTCTTTAATGGAAGAAAGGTTGGAAAAGTGGTGAATCTTGAAACCCAAACCCTTTGGCTATATGTAGAGGATAGCTTGGACAAGTGGTGGGCTTAGTTGTAGTATCCAATGTCCAAGGTCCAAGGTGAACTATGTAAAGACTTTACTTCCAAAAACAAAGTCGTACAAGTGGTTCTCCTTCAAACCAAAACTTCCTTAGTGTATTAGAACATAGCTTAGAGAAGTCGTGGACTTAGTTGTAATGGTGAATGTCCAAAGCAAACTATTATAGGACCTTGCTTCCCAAATCAAGTTTGGACAAGTGGTGGATCTTGAAACCAAAACCCCCTTACTGTATTAGAGCATAGCTTAGATAAGTGGTGGACCTAGCTGCCATGGAAAATGTTCAATGTGAACTGCTACAGGACCTTGCTATTAAATGTCTAAGTAGAGCTAGCTTCTTTAATGGAATCAAGGTTGGGAAAGTGGTGCATCTTGAAACCAAAAGCCCTTTATTGTATTAGAGCATAGCTTGGACAAGTGAGGGACCTAGTTTTAATGTGTGATGTCCAAAGAAAAGTATTACAAGACCTTGCTTTCCAATATTTGAATTGGTCAAGTGGTTAAAACTAAGTATAAAACTTTGACCATTTTCTTCTCGAATTGCCAAAAAGCTAGTTTTAGACACCCCTAAATGAAAATGGTTTAGGGTGGCCTTAAGCAAAGTTTTTTCAAAGACTTGAACAAAAGGGTTGCCGAACAGTAATGAAAATTTATTATGGCTTGAAGTGCCTGAGTATGTGAAAACAAGCCTAGGTTTTCCACGAGGCAAAAGGTGACATAATAAGAACATTGGAAACTTAGGATTGACCATGTGGCCTAAACTTTGGCAAGTGATGTGGTGGCCAAGTTTTGTGGCACAGTGTGCACTTGGTCCTATATGTGTTGACCACTTGGCTAAATCTAGGACCATAAGGCCAAACCTTTGGCACCTTAAATATAGTATGGGACATAATCTAGAACTGCTATAGTAAATTAGTAGTATAGTTAATATGTTAATATTTGTATTATATTTAAGTATATGCTAAATATAATTTATGTTCAAAATTTCACTAATGAAGAATGTTGCCATTTAGCACTCCAGATGCGGGGTCTTAGGGCAATGCCACAATGGGGTGACAAGGCAGCGCTTCCACGTGAGGTTTGGGGGTAGCGCTCTTGATGGGGATGTGGAATATAGCGCTCTCGATGGAGGGGCTTGGGAGGCTGATTTTGGGATATTGTTCCGGGCGGGGTCCCGGGGAAGCGCCCTGGGCGGGGTCGAGGGGCAGCGCCCCCACGGGGCTAGGGGCAGCACCCAAAGATTTTTTTTTTTTTAAGTGAATTCATAGTATAGAGTTACGCATGTTTTGCATATTTTCAACCATTATTTCTTTAATTTTGGCTGTGTGAATTGGTTAATGTTTTATATTGCTTTTGTTTTTTTTAATCCTATGATAAAACATGGACTTGTAGCATACGTGGCATTCTAATAAACCCTATCAAGATTAGGCACAGAGAGAGCGCACGAGCAACGCACACAGAGAAAGCAGGCGAGCAGCAAACACACAAAAAGCGCACACGGATCGCACACAGTTGGAGTATACGCGCACATAGAGGAGCAAGCCCGGCATCGTACACAACACACAGGTGGAGCGCACAGGATTGAAAGTTCGCGCACAAGATAAAGAAACAGCAGCTTACGCAACGCTTTCCAGAAGGGTAGGATCGGGCATAGCTTCTTCTCAGGAGACATTGCACACCTCACGAATAGAGAAAAAACAGGTATTTCTCTCTCTCTCACTCTCTGTCTTTCTCCATATAGAGAAGATGGTTCTCTGTAACTCTTCTTGCACACACACTCTCTCGTCAAAAGACAGAGATACGTCGTTTAAAAATATCCCCGCACACATACACATATTCCTACACATCGTCTTCCTCTCTTCCACATACATAACCACAGTGAAATCTGTTATCTTCTTGTCTCTCTCTTGAAAATGCATGCACATATTTCCACACATCGTCTTCCTCACTTCCACATACATAACCACAGTGAAATCTGTTATCTTGTTGTCTCTCTCTTGAAAATACGTGCACATATTTCCATACATCGTCTTCCTCTCTTCCACATACATAAACACAATGAAATCTGTTATCTTTCTCTCTCTCCTCTCTCTAGAAAACAGGTATTTCTCTCTCTCTCTCTATCTATCTATCTCTGTATCTTGCTATCTCTCTCTTGAAAATACATGCTCATGTATGTGTGCATCTGTGTTATCTATGTAGATGTATGTATATTTGTGTTATTTCATTGTAATACTCATACATAATGCAGATACAAAATTACACTTAATTACGATATGCACACATAGTATATATACATACATAAATATCACAAATAACTAACACATTGTAATACTAGTAAACTTGAATGGAAGACTTACTTGCGTGATCTGTTAAAGTCGATTCTTGTAGCAAGTTCTGGATGTATGCTGAGCTGATTTTCCTCTAATCCATTTGTAGATATGATTGTAACTTCTGTTTCTCAAAAATAGTAGTGTTGTTTAGTGATACACCTAATGGACATAAATGGTTGAAACTAGGACATTTAGACCAAAAATACGTGTATTTCTTTGGATGAATATATACACTTTTTGGTGACCCTTACCACAAGTGGTGGACCTTGAGACCAGTGGACTATAAGGACCTCCAAACAATACCTTGTACACTCAATCCTTCTTGGTATCTAGGTTGGACAAGTGGTGGACCTTGTTCAAATTCTCTAACCACTCTCTCTAACATGGTGACATAATTTAGGTGTGATAAATTCATATCTATGCAAACTAATATCAGTTTAGGCTTGTTAATTTGAATTTGTTTGAATTTATGTACAATATAATGATTTGAGGTTTGCATATTTGAATTTAGGTGGTATAATGATATCTTTTTGTGGTAAACTTGAATTTAAAATCAATTTCGCGTGGAATATTTCAAATTTAAGTGGTAAAATTTAAACTTTTATAAAAAAGTTTGAATTTTAAAATTTGGGCGGGATATTTTAAAATTTAGGCGGGATATTTAAATATTGGGAGGGATATTTTAAATTTAGGCAATCATATTTTGAATTTTAAATTTAGGCGGGAAGGTTTTGAATTTATAGCGAGATCTCTCTTGCATAAGAGAGTATAGGTTGGACAAGTGGTGGACCTTAAAGCTACAGCATCCATGTTACTAGACATGATAGGAAGGGAATCTAGTTGAATATTGTGGTGGACCTTGAAAGTAATCCCTGCATCTACGAAATATCGTGGGTTTAAGGTATTTTGATGGAGCCTAGCATCTTGGAGACATGGTGCAGCTTGCTTCTCTTCATGTTTCAATGGAGCCTATCTTGGACAAATGGTGGAGCATCCTTCTCTCCATGTTTCAATGGAGCCTAGCTTGGACAAGTGGTGGACCTTTGCTTCTCTCTATGATTCAAGTGGTGGACCTTGTAACCAAACCCCCATGTAAAACCTATCATGGTCACTCCAAGTGGTGAGAAAGAATAACCTTTAAGATATAGCCTTATAGGTTGGACAAGTGGTGGACCTTAACACCCAAATATTCTTAATATAATGACATAGAGTGAAAAAGTGGTGAATCTTGAGAAAAAACCACTCATGCTACTAGCGATAATAGCTTGGAAAAGTGGTGGACCTTGAACTTAAACCCCCCATGTTTCAATAGACTTAGCTTCGACAAATGGTGGAGCATCGTTCTCTCCATGTTTCAATGGAGCCTAGCTTGGACAAGCGGTGGACGTTTGTTTCTCTCTATGTTTCAATAGAGTTAGCTTGGACAAGTGGTAGACCTTGAAACCAAACCCCCATGTAAAACCTATCATGGTCACTCCAAGTGGTGAGAAAGAATAACCTTAATGATATATCCTTATAGGTTGGACAAGTGGTGGACCTTAACACCCACATATTCTTAATATAATGACATAGAGTGGAAAAGTGGTGAATCTTGAGACAAAGCCACTCATGCTACTAGCGATAATAGCTTGGACAAGTATCGGCCCTCGAATGTAAATCCCCCATGTACAAAATATTCTGGGTTTAAGGTATTTCGATGAAGCCTAGCATCTTGGAGACATGGTGCAGCTTGCTTCTCTTCATTTTTCGATGGAGCCTATCTTGGACAAATGGTGGAGCATCCTTCTCTCCATGTTTCAATGGACCCTAGCTTGGACAAGTGGTAGACCTTTGCTTTTCTCTATGATTCAAAAGATTTTGCTTGGACAAGTGGTGGACCTTGGAACTCAAACCCCCATGTAAAACCTATCATGGTCACTCCAAGTGGTGAGAAAGAATAACCTTTAAAATATAGCCTTATAGGTTGGACAAGTGGTGGACCTTAACACCCAAATATTCTTAATATAATGACATAGAGTGGAAAAGTGGTGAATCTTGAGACAAAACCACTCATGCTACTAGCGATAATAGCTTGGACAAGTGGTGGAACTTGAACGTAAACCCCCCATGTTTCAATAGACTTAGCTTCGACAAATGGTGGAGCATCGTTCTCTCCATTTGCAATGGAGCCTAGCTTGGACAAGTAGTGGACCTTTGTTTCTCTCTAGGTTTCAATAGAGTTAGCTTGGACAAGTGGTGGACGTTGGAACCAAACCCCCATGTAAAACCTATCATGTTCACTCCAAGTGGTGAGAAAGAATAACCTTAATGGTATATCCTTATAGGTTGGACAAGTGGTGGACCTTAACACCCAGATATTCTTAATATAATGGCATAGAGTGGAAAAGTGGTGAATCTTGAGAGCAAACTACTCATGCTACTATCGATAATAGGTTGGACAAGTGGTAGACCTTGAATGTAAACCCCCCATCTACGAAATATCGTGGGTTTAAGGTATTTAGATGGAGCCTATCATCTTGGAGACATGGTGCACCTTGCGTCTCTTCATGTTTCCATGGAGCCTATCTTGGACAAATGTTGGAGCATCCTTCTCTCCATGTTTCAATGGACCCTAGCTTGCACAAGTGGTGGACCTTTGCTTCTCTCTATGTTTCAATAGAGTTAGCTTGGACAAGTGGTGGACATTGGAACCAAATCCCGATGTAAAACCTATCATGGTCACTCCAAGTGGTAAGAGAGAATAACCTTTAAGATATAGACTTATAGGTTGGACAAGTGGTGGACCTTAACACCCACATATTCTTAATATAATGACATAGAGTGGAAAAGTGGTGAATCTTGAGACAAAACCACTCATGCTACTAGCGATAATAGCTTGGACAAGAGGTGGTACTTGAACGTAAACCCCCCATGTAGAACATATCGTGGGTTTGAGGTATTTCAATGAAACCTAGCATCTTGGAGACATGGTGCAGCTTGCTTCTCTTCATGTTTCAATGGAGTTTATCTTGGACAAATAGTGGAGCATCCTTCTCCATGTTTCAATGGACCCTAGCTTGGACAAGTGGTGGACCTTTGCTGATCTCTATGATTCAATAGAGTTAGCTTGGACAAGTGGTGGACCTTGGAACCAAACCCCCATGTAAAACCTATCATGGTCACTCCAAGTGGTGACAAAGAATAACCTTTAAGATATAGCTTTATAGGTTGGACAAGTGGTGGACCTTAATACCCAAATATTCTTAATATAATGACATAGAGTGAAAAAGTGGTGAATCTTGAGATAAAACCACTCATGCTACTAGCGATAATAACTTGGACAAGTGCTGGACCTTGAACGTAAACCCCCCATGTTTCAATAGACTTAGCTTTGACAAATGGTGGAGCATCGATTTCTCCATGTTTCAATGGAGCCTAGCTTGGACAAGTGGTCGACCTTTGTTTCTCTCTATGTTTCAATAGAGTTAGCTTGGACAAGTGGTGGAACTTGGAACCAAACCCCCATGTAAAACCTATCATGGTCACTCCAAGTGGGAAGAAAGAATAACCTTTAAGATGTAGCCTTATAGGTTGGACAAGTGGTGGCCTTTAACACCCACATATTCTTAATTAAAGTGGTGAATCTTGAGACCAAACCACTCAGGCTACTAGGAATAATAGCTTAGACAAGTGGTGGACCTTGAATGTAAATAGTGGAGCATCCTTCTCTCCATGTTTCAATGGAGCTAAGCTTGGACAAGTGGTGGACCTTTGCTTCTCTCTCTGTTTCAAGAGAGTTAGCTTGGACAAGTGGTGGAGCTTGGAACCAAACCCCCATCATGTAAAACCTATCATGGTTACTCCAAGTGGTAAGAAAGAATAACCTTTAAGATATAAACTTATAGGTTGGACAAGTGGTGGACCTTAACACCCACATATTCTTAATATAATGACATATAGTGGAAAAGGGGTGAATCTTGAGACAAAGCCACTCATGCTACTAGCGATAATAGCTTGGACAAGTATCGGCCCTTGAATGTAAACCCCCCATCTACGAAATATCGTGGGTTTAAGGTATTTCGATGAAGCCTAGCATCTTGGAGACATGGTGCAGGTTGCTTCTCTTCATTTTTCGATGGAGCCTATCTTGGACAAATGGTGGAGCATCCTTCTCTCCATGTTTCAATGGACCCTAGCTTGGACAAGCAGTAGACCTTTGCTTCTCTCTATGATTCAATAGAGTTTGCTTGGACAAGTGGTGGACCTTGGAACTCAAACCCCCATGAAAAACCTATCATGGTCACTCCAAGTGGTGAGAAAGAAGAACCTTTAAAATATAGCGTTATAGGTTGGACAAGTGGTGGACCTTAACACCCACATATTCTTAATATAATGACATAGAGTGGAAAAGTGGTGAATCTTGAAACAAAACCACTCATGCTACTAGCGATAATAGCTTGGACAAGAGGTGGTACTTGAATGTAAACCCCCCATGTACAAAATATCGTGGGTTTAAGGTATTTCGATGAAACCTAGCATCTTGGAGACATGGTGCAGCTTGTTTCTCTTCATGTTTCAATGGAGTCTATCTTGGACAAATAGTGGAGCATCCTTCTCTCCATGTTTCAATGGACCCTAGCTTAGACAAGTGGTGGACCTTTGCTGATCTCTATGATTCAATAGAGTTAGCTTGGACATGTGGTGGACCTTGGAACCAAACCCCCATGTAAAACCTATCATGGTCACTGCAAGTGGTGAGAAAGAATAACCTTTAAGATATAGCCTTATAGGTTGGACAAGTGGTGGACCTTAATACCCAAATATTCTTCATATAATGACATAGAGTGAAAAAGTGGTGAATCTTGAGATAAAACCACTCATGCTACTAGCGATAATAGCTTCGACAAGTGGTGGACCTTGAACGTAAACCCCCCATGTTTCAATAGACTTAGCTTCAACAAATGGTGGAGCATCGATTTCTCCATGTTTCAATGGAGCCTAGCTTGGACAAGTGGTCGACCTTTGTTTCTCTCTATGTTTCAATAGAGTTAGCTTGGACAAGTGGTGGAACTTGGAACCAAACCCCCATGTAAAACCTATCATGGTCACTCCAAGTGGAAAGAAAGAATAACCTTTAAGATGTAGCCTTATAGGTTGGACAAGTGGTGGCCCTTAACACCCACATATTCTTAATTAAAGTGGTTAATCTTGAGACCAAACCACTCAGGCTACTAGCAATAATAGCTTAGACAAGTGGTGGACCTTGAATGTAAACCCCTCATCTACGAAATATCGTGGGTTTAATGTTTTTCGCTGGAGCCTAGCATCTTGGAGACATGGTGCAGCTTGCTTCTCGTCATGTTTCAATGGAGCCTATCTGTGACAAATGGTGGAGCATCCTTCTCTCCATTTTTCAATGGAGCTTAGCTTGGACAAGTGGTGGACCTTTGCTTCTCTCTCTGTTTCAATAGAGTTAGCTTGGACAAGTGGTGGAGCATGGAACCAAACCCCCATGTAAAACCTATCATGGTTACTCCAAGTGGTAAGAAAGAATAACCTTTAAGATATAAACGTATAGGTTGGACAAGTGGTGGACCTTAACACCCACATATTCTTAATATAATGACATAGAGTGGAAAAGTGGTGAATCTTGAGACAAAGCCACTCATGCTACTAGCGATATTAGCTTGGACAAGTATCGGCCCTTGAATGTAAACCCCCCATGTACAAAATATCATGGGTTTAAGGTATTTTGATGAAGCCTAGCATCTTGGAGACATGGTGCAGCTTGCTTGTCTTCATTTTTCGATGGAGCCTATCTTGGACAAATGGTGGAGCATCCTTCTCTCCATGTTTCAATGGACCCTAGCTTGGACAAGTGGTAGACCTTCGCTTCTCTCTATGATTCAATAGTGTTTGCTTGGACAAGTGCTGAACCTTGGAACTCAAACCCCCATGTAAAACCTATCATGGTCACTCCAAGTGGTGAGAAAGAATAACCTTTAAAATATAGCCTTATAGGTTGGACAAGTGGTGGACCTTAACACCCAAATATTCTTAATATAATGACATAGAGTGGAAAAGTGGTGAATCTTGAGACAAAACCACTCATGCTACTAGCGATAATAGCTTGGACAAGTGGTGGAACTTGAACGTAAACCCCCCATGTTTCAATAGACTTAGCTTCGACAAATGGTGGAGCATCGTTCTCTCCATCTTGCAATGGAGCCTAGCTTGGACAAGTAGTGGACCTTTGTTTCTCTCTAGGTTTCAATAGAGTTAGCTTGGACAAGTGGTGGACGTTGGAACCAAACCCCCATGTAAAACCTATCATGTTCACTCCAAGTGGTGAGAAAGAATAACCTTAATGGTATATCCTTATAGGTTGGACAAGTGGTGGACCTTAACACCCAGATATTCTTAATATAATGGCATAGAGTGAAAAAGTGGTGAATCTTGAGAGAAAACTACTCATGCTACTATCGATAATAGGTTGGACAAGTGGTGGACCTTGAATGTAAACCTTCCATCTAAAAAATATCGTGGGTTTAAGGTATTTAGATGGAGCCTAGCATCTTGGAGACATGGTGCACCCTGCTTCTCTTCATGTTTCAATGGAGCCTATCTTGGACAAATGTTGGAGCATCCTTCTCTCCATGTTTCAATGGACCCTAGCTTCCACAAGTGGTGGACCTTTGCTTCTCTCTATAGTTCAATAGAGCTAGCTTGGACAAGTGGTGGACCTTGGAACCAAATCCCCATGTAAAACCTATCATGGTCACTCCAAGTGGTAAGAGAGAATAACCTTTAAGATATAGACTTATAGGTTGGACAAGTGGTGGACCTTAACACCCACATATTCTTAATATAAGGACATAGAGTGGAAAAGTGGTGAATCTTGAGACAAAACCACTCATGCTACTAGCAATAATAGCTTGGACAAGAGGTGTTACTTGAATGTAAACCCCCCACTTACAAAATATCGTGGGTTTAAGGTATTTCGATGAAACCTAGCATCTTGGAGACATGGTGCAGCTTGCTTCTCTTCATGTTTCAATGGAGTCTATCTTGGACAAATAGTGGAGCATCCTTCTCTCCATGTTTCAATGGACCCTAGCTTGGACAAGTGGTGGACCTTTGCTGATCTCTATGATTCAATAGAGTTAGCTTGGACAAGTGGTGGACCTTGGAACCAAACCCCCATGTAAAACCTATCATGGTCACTCCAAGTGGTGACAAAGAATAACCTTTAAGATATAGCCTTATAGGTTGGACAAGTGGTGGACCTTAATACCCAAATATTCTTAATATAATGACATAGAGTGAAAAAGTGGTGAATCTTGAGATAAAACCACTCATGCTACTAACGATAATAGCTTCGACAAGTGGTGGACCTTGAACGTAAACCCCCCATGTTTCAATAGACTTAGCTTCGACAAATGGTGGAGCATCGATTTCTCCATGTTTCAATGGAGCCTAGCTTGGATAAGTGGTCGACCTTTGTTTCTCTCTATGTTTCAATAGAGTTAGGTTGGACAAGTGATGGAACTTGGAACCAAACCCCCATGTAAAACCTATCATGGTCACGCCAAGTGGGAAGAAAGAATAACCTTTAAGATGTAGCCTTATAGGTTGGACAAGTGGTGGCCCTTAACACCCACATATTCTTAATTAAAGTGGTGAATCTTGAGACTAAACCACTCAAGCTACTAGCAATAATAGCTTAAACAAGTGGTGGACCTTGAATGTAAACCCCTCATCTACGAAATATCGTGGGTTTAATGTATTTCGATGGAGCGTAGCATCTTGGAGACATGGTGCAGCTTGCTTCTCGTCATGTTTCAATGGAGCCTATCTTGGACAAATGGTGGAGCATCCTTCTCTCCATGTTTCAATGGAGCTTAGCTTGGACAAGTGGTGGACCTTTGCTTATCTCTCTGTTTCAATAGAGTTAGCTTGGACAAGTGGTGGAGCTTGGAACCAAACCCCCATGTAAAACCTATCATGGTTACTCCAAGTGGTAAGAAAGAATAACCTTTAACACTAGGTTGGTAACCTAACAGGACATAAAAGTGTCCTTTCAGGGTTTTGAAAAAAACCTCCAAAACCATAGTAGATCCACTCATTTTTTAAAATCCTTTCATGAGCTTATAGTTCAAGGCCTACTACACATGGAAAAAATAAGAAACATGTAAAATTTTTCATCTTTTGGTCACACCAACCCTCCAAAGTTGATGGACCAGTACATTTTCATCAACACAGTCATTTCTTACGTTTTGTTGCATAAAAATAAGATTAGGGATTTTTGTAGGACTTGAGATAAATTCCCTAGTTAACTTCACTAGGTTGGTGATCTGAACATATGATTGCTTCTCAGTCACTATTTTTTGTTTTGCCAAAAGAAATAGGTACAAAAAAGTTGAATTTTTACCATTCTGCAAACCTATCATCAAAGTTTCTATAGCCACGCTCAATACAGATAATATATGCATGTTTTTTTAGTTCCCTATTGTCCTTTAGGTTCATAAGGAGCCATGGAGCATGTCAAAAGAATAATACATCTTTTACGAAGGGGAATCTTGGGGACAAAGATGAAGTGCTAAATACAGCAAACATGAAAAAACTGGGTTCAACATTATGAGTTGTAGAAACCCATAGAAACTATTCAATATCTAGCCAAATTTGATCCTTATGACTAGATATGGTTACTACCTACAAAATGCATGTAGTTTTCACAAGAAACTAGCAATATTGAAAAAGCTATACTTGATATACTAGAATGTTTCGTTTTCTTCTATAATTGAAAAAATCAACCATCGTTGTCTACTATGCAAAATAGGGTATTAAATGCCCCAAAACACAAGGAATACAATCTTTATGTTACAATATGCGACATAGAAAATCAAAACTGCATTTGGATATCATGAAGGCCACCAAAAAAATCATAGAAGAGCTAAAATAGGCTACTAGCGATAATAGCTTCGACAAGTGGTGGACCTTGAACGTAAACCCCCCATGTTTCAATAGACTTAGCTTCAACAAATGGTGGAGCATCGATTTCTCCATGTTTCAATGGAGCCTAGCTTGGACAAGTGGTCGACCTTTGTTTCTCTCTATGTTTCAATAGAGTTAGCTTGGACAAGTGGTGGAACTTGGAACCAAACCCCCATGTAAAACCTATCATGGTCACTCCAAGTGGAAAGAAAGAATAACCTTTAAGATGTAGCCTTATAGGTTGGACAAGTGGTGGCCCTTAACACCCACATATTCTTAATTAAAGTGGTGAATCTTGAGACTAAACCACTCAGGCTACTAGCAATAATAGCTTAGACAAGTGGTGGATCTTGAATGTAAACCCCTCATCTACGAAATATCGTGGGTTTAATGTATTTCGATGGAGCGTAGCATCTTGGAGACATGGTGCAGCTTGCTTCTCGTCATGTTTCAATGGAGCCTTTCTTGGACAAATGGTGGAGCATCCTTCTCTCCATGTTTCAATGGAGGTTAGCTTGGACAAGTGGTGGACCTTTGCTTCTCTCTCTGTTTCAATAGAGTTAGCTTGGACAAGTGGTGGACCTTGGAACCAAACCCCCATGTAAAACCTATCATGGTCACTCCAAGTGGTAAGAAAGAATAACCTTTAAGATATACTTATAGGTTGGACAAGTGGTGGACCTTAACACCCACATATTCTTAATATAATGACATAGAGTGGAAAAGTGGTGAATCTTGAGACAAAGCCACTCATGCTACTAGCGATAATAGCTTGGACAAGTATCGGCCCTTGAATGTAAACCCCGCATGTGTAAATCCTGGGTTTAAGGTATTTCGATGAAGCCTAGCATCTTGGAGACATGGTGCAGCTTGCTTCTCTTCATTTTTCGATGGATCCTATCTTGGACAAATGGTGGAGCATCCTTCTCTCCATGTTTCAATGGACCCTAGCTTGGACAAGTGGTAGACCTTTGCTTCTCTCTATGATTCAATAGAGTTTGCTTGGACAAGTGGTGGACCTTGGAACTCAAACCCCCATGTAAAACCTATCATGGTCACTCCAAGTGGTGAGAAAGAATAACCTTTAAAATATAGCCTTATAGGTTGGACAAGTGGTGGACCTTAACACCCAAATATTCTTAATATAATGACATAGAGTGGAAAAGTGGTGAATCTTGAGACAAAACCACTCATGCTACTAGCGATAATAGCTTGGACAAGTGGTGGAACTTGAACGTAAACCCCCCATGTTTCAATAGACTTAGCTTCGACAAATGGTGGAGCATCGTTCTCTGCATCTTTCAATGGAGCTTAGCTTGGACAAGTAGTGGACCTTTGTTTCTCTCTAGGTTTCAATAGAGTTAGCTTGGACAAGTGGTGGACGTTGGAACTAAACCCCCATGTAAAACCTATCATATTCACTTCAAGTGGTGAGAAAGAATAACCTTAATGGGATATCCTTATAGGTTGGACAAGTGGTGGACCTTAACACCAAGATATTCTTAATATAATGGCATAGAGTGGAAAAGTGGTGAATCTTGAGAGCAAACTACTCATGCTACTATCGATAATAGGTTGGACAAGTGTGGTGGACCTTTAATGTAAACCCCCCATCTACGAAATATCGTGGGTTTAAGGTATTTAGATGGAGCTTAGCATCTTGGAGACATGGTGCACCTTGCTTCTCTTCATGTTTCAATGGAGCCTATCTTGGACAAATGTTGGAGCATCCTTCTCTCCATGTTTCAATGGACTCTAGCTTGCACAAGTGGTGGACCTTTGCTTCTCTCTCTGTTTCAATAGAGTTAGCTTGGACAAGTGGTGGACCTTGGAACCAAATCCCCATGTAAAACCTATCATGGTCACTCCAAGTGGTAAGAAAGAATAACCTTTAAAATGTAGCCTTATAGGTTGTACAAGTGCTGGACCTTAACACCCACATATTCTTAATATAATGACATAGAGTGGAAAAGTGGTGAATCTTGAGACCATACCACTCAGGCTACTACCAATATTAGCTTGGACAAGTGTTGGACCTTGAATGTAAACCACTCATCTACGACATATCATGGGTTTAATGTTTTTCGATGGAGACTAGCATCTTGGAGACATGGTGCAGCTTGCTTCTCGTCATGTTTCAATGGAGCCTATCCTGGACAAATGGTCGGGCATCCTTCTCTCCATGTTTCAATGGAGCCTAGCTTGGACAAGTGGTGGAACTTTGCTTCTCTCTCTGTTTCAATAGAGTTAGCTTGGAAAAGTGGTGGAGCTTGGAACCAAACCCCCATATAAAACCTATCATGGTCACTCCAAGTGGTAAGAAAGAATAACCTTTAAGATAAAGACTTATAGGTTGGACAAGTGGTGGACCTTGAATGTAAACCCCCCATCTACGAAATATGGTGGGTTTAAGGTATTTAGATGGACCCTTGCATCTTGGAGACATGGTGCACCTTGCTTCTCTTCATGTTTCAATGGAGCCTATCTTGGACAAATGGTGGAGCATCCTTCTCTCCATGTTTCAATGGACCCTAGCTTGGACAAGTGGTGGACCTTTGCTTCTCTCTATGTTTCAATAGAGTTAGCTTGGACAAGTGGTGGACCTTGGAACCAAACCCCAATGTAAAACCTATCATGGTCACTCCAAGTCATGAGAAAGAATAACCTTTAAGATATAGTTTTATAGGTTGGACAAGTGGTGGACCTTAACACCCAAATATTCTTAACATAATGACATAGAGTGAAAAAGTGGTGAATCTTGAGACAAAACCACTCATGCTACTAGCGGTAATAGCTTTGAAAAGTGGTGGACCTTGAACGTAAACCCCCCATGTTTCAATAGAGTTAGCTTCGACAAATGGTGGAGCATCCTTCTCTCCATGTTTCAATGGAGCCTAGCTTGGACAAGTGGTGGACCTTTGCTTCTCTCTATGATTCAATAGAGTTAGCTTGGACAAGTGGTGGACCTTGGAACCAAACCCCCATGTAAAACCTATCATGGTCACTCCAAGTGGTAGAAAGAATAACCTTTAAGATGTAGCCTTATAGGTTGGACAAGTGGTGGACCTTAACACCCACATATTCTTAATATAATGACATAGAGTGGAAAAGTGGTGAATCTTGAGACCAAACCACTCAGGCTACTACCAATAATAGCTTGGACAAGTGTTGGACCTTGAATGTAAACCCCTCATCTACGACATATCGTGGGTTTAATGTTTTTCGATGGAGCCTAGCATCTTGGAGACATGGTGCAGCTTGCTTCTCGTCATGTTTCAATGGAGCCTATCTTGGACAAATGGTGGAGCATCCTTCTCTCCATGTTTCAATGGAGCCTAGCTTGGACAAGTGGTGGACCTTTGCTCCTCTCTTGTTTCAATAGAGTTAGCTTGGACAAGTGGTGGAGCTTGGAACCAAACCCCCATATAAAACCTATCATGGTCACTCAAAGTGGTAAGAAAGAATAACCTTTAAGATATAGACTTATAGGTTGGACAAGTGGTGGACCTTAACACCCACATATTCTTAATATAATGACATAGAGTGGAAAAGTGGTGAATCTTGAGACAAAACCACTCATGCTACTAGCGATAATAGCTTGGACAAGTGGTGGCCCTTGAATGTAAACCCCCATGTACAAAATATCCTGGGTTTAAGGTATTTCGATGAAGCCTAGAATCTTGGAGACATGGTGCAGCTTGCTTCTCTTCATGTTTCGATGGAGCCTATCTTCCACCAATGGGGGATCATCCTTCTTAAATGTCTCAATGGAGCTTAGCTTGGACAAGTGGTGGACCTTGAACCAAACCCCCATGTAAAACATATCATGGTCATTCCAAGTGGTGAGAAATAATACCCTTTAAGATCTAGCCTTATAGGTTGGACAAGTGGTCGACCTTAAAACCTAGATTTTCTTAATATAACGACATAGAGTGGAAAAGTGGTGAATCTTGAGACCAAACCACTCATGCTACTAAGGATAATAGGTTGGACAAGTGGTGGACCTTGAATGTATACCCCCCATGTACGAAATATCATGGGTTTAAGGTATTTCAATGGAGCCTAGCATCTTGGAGACATGGTGCAGCTTGCTTCTCTTCATGTTTCAATGGAGCCTATCTTTGACAAATGGTGGAGCATCCTTCTCTCCATGTTTCAATGGAGCCTAGCTTGGACAAGTGGTGGACCTTTGCTTCTCTCTATGTTTCAATAGATTTAGCTTGGACAAGTGGTGGGCCTTGTAACCAAACTCCCATGTAAAACCTATCATGGTAACTCCAAGTGGTGAGAAAGAATAAAGTTTAAGATATAGCCTTATAGGTTGGACAAGTGGTGGACCTTAGCACCCAGATATTCTTAATATAATGACATAGAGTGGAAAAGTGGTGAATCTTGAGACCAAACCACTCATGCTACTAGAGATAATAGGTTGGACAAGTGGTGGACCTTGAATGTAAACCCCCCATGTACGAAATATCATGGGTTTAAGGTATTTCAATGGAGATTAGCATCTTGGAGACATGGTGTAGCTTGCTTCTCTTCATGTTTCAATGGAGCGTATCTTGGACAAATGGTGGAGCATCCTTCTCTCCATGTTTCAATGGACCCTAGCTTGGACAAGTGGTGGACCTTTGCTTCTCTCTATGTTTCAATAGAGTTATCTTGGACAAGTGGTGGACCTTGGAACCAAACCCCCATGTAAAACCTATCATGGTCACTCCAAGTGGTGAGAAAGAATAACCCTTAAGATATAGCCTTATAGGTTGGACAAGTGGTGGACCTTAACACCCAGATATTCTTAATATAATGACATAGAGTGAAAAAGTGGTGAATCTTGAGACCAAACCACTCATGCTACTAGCGTTAATAGGTTGGACAAGTGGTGGACCTTGAATGTAAACCCCCCATGTTTCAATAGAGTTAGCTTCGACAAATGATAGAGCATCCTTCTCTCCATGTTTCAATGGAGCCTAGCTTGGACAAGTGGTGGACCTTTGTTTCTCTCTATGTTTCAATAGAGTTAGCTTGGACAAGTGGTGGACCTTGGAACCAAACCCCCATGTAAAACATATCATGGACATTTCAAGTGGTGAGAAATAATACCCTTTAAGATATACCCTTATAGGTTGGACAAGTGGTCGACCTTAACACACAGATCTTCTTAACGTAATGACATAGAGTGGAAAAGTGGTGAATCTTGAGACCAAACCACTCATGCTACTAGAGATAATAGGTTGGACAAGTGGTGGACCTTGAATGTAAACTCCCCATGTACAAAATATCGTGGGTGTAAGGTATTTCAATGGATCTTAGCATCTTGGAGACATGGTGCAGCTTGCTTCTCTTCATGTTTCAATGGAGCCTATCTTGGACAAATGGTGGAGCATCCTTCTCTCCATGTTTCAATGGACCCTAGCTTGGACAAGTGGTGGACCTTTGCTTCTCTCTATGTTTCAATAGAGTTAGCTTGGACAAGTGGTGGACCTTGGAACCAAACCCCCATGTAAAACCTATCATGGTCATTCCAAGTGGTGAGAAAGAATACCCTTTAAGATATAGCCTTATAGGTTGGACAAGTGGTGGACCTTAACACCCAGATCTTCTTAATATAATGACATAGAGTGGAAAAGTGGTGAATCTTGAGACCAAACCACTCATGCTACTAGTGATAATAGGTTGGACAAGTGGTGGACCTTGAATGTAAACCCCCCATGTACGAAATATCATGGGTTTAAGATATTTCAATGGAGCCTAGCATTTTGGAGACATGGTGCAGCTTGCTTCTCTTCATGTTTCAATCGAACCTGGCTTGGACAAATGGTGGAGCATCCTTCTCTCCATGTTTCAATGGAGCCTAGCTTGGACAAGTGGTGGACCTTTGATTCTCTCTATGTTTCAATAGAGTTAGCTTGGACAAGTGGTGGACCTTGGAACCAGACCCCTATGTAAAACCTATCATGTGCATTCCAAGTGGTGGTAAATAATACCATTTTAGATATAGCCTTATAGGTTGGACAAGTGGTGGACCTTAACACCCAGATCTTCTTAATATAATGACATAGAGTGGAAAAGTGGTGAATCTTGAGACCAAACCACTCATGCTACTAGGGAGAATAGGTTGGACAAGTGGTGGACCTTGAATTTAAACCCCACATATACAAAATATCGTGGGTTTAAGGTATTTCAATGGAGCCTAGCATCTCAAAGACATGGTGCATATTGCTTCTCTTCATGTTTCAATGGAGCCTATTTTGGACAAATGGTGGAGCATCCTTCTCTCCATGTTTCAATGGACCCTAGATTGGACAAGTGGTGGACCTTTGCTTCTCTCTATGTTTCAATATAGTTAGCCTATATTAGACAATTAGTAGACCTCGAATCTCTCCATGTTGTCTAGAGCTGAGCTTGGACAAGTGGTGGACCTTACTTCTCCCTTCCCTTAGTTTACTAGCTTAAAAGATTACTATGTATACTTGCTTAGATCTAACTTGAACAAGTGGTGGACCTTGTATTCACACAAACTTAATTCATTACAAAAAAGTATATGCTAAAATAACATTTGGTTTTTTTTGTTTCAGGAAAGATGGCTCCAAAAAAACAGGTTGCAAGGGTTGCTGTCTCAGTTGACTATACTTGCAATGATGTTAGGAAATGGTATTTGGACATACATGGTATAGAGGGTGCACAATTTCATAAGGTGCATCTATTTATTGCCAAAAAGGAGAATGACAGCTTGTTTGAAGATGTTGGACAAGTTGTGGAAGCATCTGTCTCTGTAGTTGATAGTCATCCGGAGGTGGAATGCATTGACATTCTAGTTCCAATGAATCTAGAATTTCAACTATCTCCAGGAGCATATGCATTGGAGCGCATGTCTAGAAACAAAGAAGAGACAATGTTTTCTCGAGGATGGAAGTTTGCAGAATCAAATCCAAACATCACAGCAGATCAACTTCAAAGCTCCATCATTGCCACACTACAACGAAAAAAGGTGAAAGCTTCACGACCACCATCCACAAAGAAGCAAGCAAAAGTGCAAAAAGTAGCAGCTAAGCGAACTAGTTCCATTTTGGATGTAGACAAGGCATCTTTGGCATCCTCATCAACAGAGGGTTCAATGTCAAAGATGAGAATTGTGGATCCAGATGTTTTAGAAGCTGAGGCCATGAAAGGACAAGAAAAAGATACAGGTGGAATGAATAAGTACATAAATTATTTTCCTTTCCAATATAGGGAATTTGATATCCCTATTCAAAATTGTTGGCTTGCTCCTGATCACTATAATGCACGTATTATGGATAAAAAACACGCTGAAAGTGTGTTATTTGGATTTTCACGGAGTACGACCAAGCCTGCAGCATGTGCATATTTGATGCCTGTTCGAAATGCAAAATCAAAGAAGGGGACTCCTTTGGCAGTAGAAGAGGTAGAGGAGCAAAAAATTAAAGATTATCATTATTGGATTCTTGATGGGCAGCATTCAATCTATGCTGCAAAAGTTTTGCTTCACAATGAACAAAACAACAAAGAGATATTTGAAAGACTGATTAGCGTGTATAAATTTAGAAAGGCTCGCATTGTTGTGAATGCTCCTCCATTTGTTGCAACTGCTATATCTGCCATTGCAAATGAGGAGGCTCAGGCATTGTATGTCAAGCAACCTTACAGCCAAATATTGAGACATTTACGGAGTCAATGGATCTTCTCAGGACGACCACCAAAGGCAGCAAGTGGAATTGCAGAGGGACATGCATCTCGTGCCGGATGGGATGTAAGTTATTTTCTTTGTCTTTTTGATAGTGTTTAATTAACAAATCTTGCTCAATAGTTTAATTATTTCTCTATTTCTTTTTAGGCTTTTCTTCGATTGGCAAGAATGAGTGCAGCAGCAAGTTGGATTGCTAAACAGGCACACATGGTCACGTACTCTGATTTAGTTTATGATTGCTGGATAGAAATCATTGAAAATCTAGAAGAGGAGAATAAGAAACCCCCAACAACTGTATTTAGATACCTTTGTGGCCTTGAGGAATCAGAGGTAAAGACTATTCAAGAAGAGATTAGAGATGAGAAGATTTTACTGTCAAAGAGTGCAAAGGATGGTGATGCAACTGACATGTATGATCGAATCAAGCAGTTGAAGCAAGACAAATTGATTCAAGATGCACTTCTTGAAGGCTTCAACAATTTGAATGAGTCTTCACCATGTAAAGACTGGGAGGAGGTGGTCAAAATGTATAACATCAATGATGTTGTTTATAAAACAATTTTAATGCTATGCGAGGAATGGATCAAATCTAGTTTGACGCGTGGAACAAAGAAAATGGCTTTTCCAGATGGAGCAATAAAATACATGCAATGGGCAATTCACCTTCAAAAGGAGAAAACTGAGCCTAGAGATTTGCCATGGTCAATCTATGTGGTGAGCCTACAAATGGAAGGCAATCTCTACTTGATGCGCCACTTCAATAATAAAGTGCCTATTGGCTTATGTGTTTTAGATATGACAAAAAACGTTGGAGGCAATTTGAAGTGGAGTGAGGAGACATTTAACAATGCTTTGGATGGGATCTTGGCTATTGCTGGAGGGTCAACAGATCCTGGATTTGTCTTTCTTGCATTTGTGGATTTCACTAACTTCACAAAATTGCAATGTGCCTTTCACGCCATGGGAGATAATCTGAGCTACCATTGTTGTGGTGCATTGCATCACTTTCCATCAGCTCCTTGCAAAGGAGCAATTCAATTCCTAACAGTTATTGCCTTCTTGGGACAAGGCAATGCATTTGAAGACCTGAGAAGAAGATCAGAGGAACATCCCATGCCAATTGATTGTTCTCTTCTTCAAGTAGCAGATAACGATATGTCAGATTTGCAATATTTGGAGGCCAAAAAAAGAGCTTTGGTCAAGCACTACATTCGTACATATTGTTTTGAAGACCGCAAGCTTGTTGATGTTTTTGGTGATGGCTCCTTGGTTGCACAAGAAGGAATACAACAGAAAAAAGAAGTTATATGCTTAATTGATAGTGTGGAGGAGGCAAAAAACGTGGAGACCATGCTGCTAGACTTTGCTAAGTCTCATGAAGATATAGAAAAATGGGCTGGACTTCAACAATCCACTTCGCAATCAGATGACATTGTGCCTGTTACAGAGGAGTGCTCTCCACAAAGAGAAGAAGAAGAACAACAACAACATCCTCTGTCAATGGAGGACTTTTTGGAAATGGAGACACGTATGTTTTGAGTTTCTTGTGCATGTTAGTGTTTCTTGTTACTGATTTGATACTCTTAATGTTAGATTTTGCTTTATATAGTATTGATTGAGTTTGTATTTTTTATCTCAAGCATTCAAGGTTTGAATGTAAATAATAAATTACTTGAGTTTTTGAATGGTGGATCTTTAGACTAAAACTATAACATTTAATACTCACAAAGACTTAATTACTTAAGAGCTTGAACTCAATAAGTTTTGGACCTTTTATCAATACCCCCTTGATATGATACATTAGATCGTAGCATGGTTAAATGGTGATGCTTCATAAATTGAACCTAGCTTAGACAGGTGTTGGAGCCTAAATTTAAACTAACCTTGCTAGAAGGGAGCTTATGTTTGGACTTTGAGAACTAGCATAAGTAATCAATTAGAGCATAGATTAGACATGTGGTGGTGGCCTTAGAGACCAAAATCTTAATGAGCTTGGAAAGGTATTTAAGTACTGCAATTTACTTAGTTTTAGTACTCACTAAAGGCATAGCTTGACAAAAGGTGGACCTTACATGGATCCTAATTTCAAGAGGTGTGGTAGACCTTCAAACCAAGATCATATAGCTTGGACATGTGGTGGACCTTGCATGGAGACTAGTTTAGACAAGTGTGGTACACCTTGTAACCAACACCCATTTGTTATATTAGCTTGGACAAGTGGTGGACCTTGCTTTTATGTTTCAATGGAGCATATTTTGGACAGGTGGTAGACCTTGTTTCTCTCCATGCTTCAATGGAGAGAAACATTAGCTTGGACAAGTGGTGGACCTTGCTTTTATGTTTTAAAGGAGCATATTTCGGACAAGTGGTAGACATTGTTTCTCTCCATGGTTCAATGGAACCCACCTTAGACAAGTGAAGTACCTTGAAACCAAACCCCCATAATACAACCTACTAAATAGGTTGGAAAATTGGTGGTATATGAAACCATCCATGATAGAGCATAGTATAGGTGAAAACGTAGTGGTCCTTATATCAATTACCCATGCATAGCTTGGACAAGTGGTGGACCTTGATTCTCTCTATGTTTCAATGGATCCTATCTTGGACTATAGATATATCTTACTTATTTCCATGCTTCAATGGATTGTAGCTTGGATAAGGAGTGGACCTTCAAACAAAACTCCACAGCATAGCATATATTAACAATTCATGGGTTTTATAGAGATTTTCTTGCCTATTTTGGAGAGTTGGTACACCTTTATTCTCCATTCTTCAATGGATCTGAGGTTGGACAAGCGGAGCTGGAGAAGTGGTCAACCTTAAAATGAAACCTCCCATGCTACAACCCATCATAGATCGTATATGTAGTGGACCTTGAAACTCTTTTATGTCCCTAGCTTAGAGAAGCATTGCACTCTTTATTATCTCCATACATGAAGGCAAGGTTGGACAAGTGGTGGACCTTCAAACCAGAATCTCTATGCAATAATAGGCAAGTGGTGGAGCTTGTTTTCTCCATGTTCCAATGGAGCCTAGCTTAGACAAACAATGGAGCTTGCTTCTCTCCATGTTTCAATGGATCCTAGCTTAGAAAAGTGGTGGAGCTTTGATTCTCTCCATGTTCCAATGGACCATAGCTTAGACAAGTGGTAGACCGTGAAAAAACCCCCCGTATACAACATATTATGGGGTTTTCATGTTTCAATGGCACCTAGCTTGGAAAAATGGTAGAGCTTGCTTCTCTTTATGTTTCAATGGATCCAATCTTAGCCAAGTGGTGGACCTTGAAACAAGAATCCCCCCCCCCCCCATGTACAACGTATTATGGGTTTTGAAAGCACTGGGAGAAAATAATAGCTTTGATAAGTGGTGGACCTTGCTTCTCTCCATGCTTCAATGGAGCCGAGGTTGGACACATGTTGGAGAGAAGATGGTTGCCCATGAAATAAGACCATGCATGCTATAATCAATCATATGTTGTACACATGGTGGACCTTGCAATTGTTTTATATGCCTAACTTGGACAAGTGGAGGACCCTTGATTACCTCCAGATATCAACAACAAGCCAAGTTTGGACAAGTGTAGTACCACCAAACCAGAATCTCTATGCTACAATAGAGTATAGGTAGGACACGCAGTGAACCTTGATATCAAACCATCCATGCTACTAGAGATGATAGGTTTCACATGTGGTGGAACCTTGTATCAATGTTCTATGTGTAGTTTTTGACTAGTGATAGACCTTGAAACTAATCCCTCTAGGCTACAAGAAAAAAGAGATGGATGAGGAGGCTAGACTACTTTTGTTGCATCAATGCATCCCATGTTACCACATATACTATAGGGTTCTTGGATAAGTGTTGGATCTTGTGTCAATGCTCCATGTCTAGCTTGGACAAGTGGTGGACCTTGGTTCTCTCTATGCTTCAAATGGGCAATAGATTGGAGACACAGTGGCCTTTTTTTTCCAATGATTTTATTTTTTGGAAACCTTGGAGGCACCATGTAAGAGGCACTCTAAGTCTTCCATACAATAGACCTATTGGACTATAAAATAATGATATCTTTCTTTGATATTGTCATTATTTTATGCATAATATTTTCTTCTTTTGCAGACACAAAGGAGTTAAGTGATATAAAAACTAGATGTATTTCACACTATGATTGGCATGAAGATCCTTTTGGGACACCAACTTTTCCTATTCCCAAAGATGTAATTTTCCATATTAACGGTGTGGATTTTGAAGTGCGACTTTCATGTATTGAAGGAGCTGGTTATGGGCTATTTGTGCATACTACCCTGGAAAGTGGTTTGACTATTCTAAACTATGGAGGGCATAAGTATAGATTTCAAGACTGGAAAAAGATATGCAAAATTTTTCCAAGAGCTTATAAATATTCTCTTCTAGAGGATCCAAACATAGAAGAAGAGGAAGATCAATCATACATTATTGGTTGTGTAGAAGAAGGAAACGTGTCGGGCTATATAAATAGTTCTCACAGTACAAATGTCTGTCCCAACGTACGCTATACATTTGATCCAAATTTGCCACCTTGGCATAAATGCACCTCTTCACACATCAAGTCAGAAGAATATGGCCATGTATGCATTGAGACTATTTGTCAAGTTGAAGCAGGAGAAGAGTTGTTTGCTGACTATAACTTTACTTGACATTGTAAAGTATTGTACATGGATGGAAATCTCAAGTACATGCATCATTTTCATTTTTCATGGATGAAATCTCAAGTGAATATAACATTTGATTATTGTTTAGTTTATGCTCAACGAGAATCTAAAGTGCTCTTATGCTTTGTGTGTTGTCTAACTTATTTGACTACCTTGGCCATAGAATCTTGATTCTACTCTAGATTTGTGATAAATCTTACCAAAATTTAATCAATGTCTAGGTTGGACAAGTGGTGGGGCTTCAAACATTACTGTCTTAAACAAGTGGAGTTATCTTACTTGAATAAGTGGTGGCCTTTGAATCCAAATCTAAGCCAAATCTCTAATTGTTTGCTTGTAGTCTAGGTTGGACATTTGGTGGACCTTGTATCCATGTTTCCTCAACAAGGGTGGCTTTTAGTTTTCACTTTAAGTACTCATCTTTAATAAAGTGTAGGATGGAAAATGTTGAGTTAGTAGATTGTATTTTAGACAAGTGGTGTTTGGTGTACGAATGCTGAAAATGGTTGCAAGGATTCTAACAACGACTTTACCTTAAATAAATTTCTTACTAGGAGTTCTACATATAAATATGGTGAATAAAATTCTAGTGGTTTTGAGATACCATTTGTGTGTGTGTTTTCTTAGATTCACAAACTGGGATGGATAATGCTCCTATGGTTCAGTCAACAACTATAGAATCCATAGATTCTATGGTTTCTAAAGTGCCCAAGATGGATGATATTTCTATACTAGAGTCTAGTGTTGTGCAACTTGAGCAAGCTTCCAATAATGAGAACCAAGAAATCGATGCTTCAAAAATGCAACATACATCAAAAGAGACTGAAAAGTCCACTCACGAGCTATTGCCAATTGGTACTACGTCATGTAGCGTAGATGTTGAGAAATCCATGCTTACAATTATATTGGATTTAAATGGTCTATTGTTGAAACGTTCCCCTCAACCATCCTCACACCACAACTCAGTGCAAATGGATTCAAAAAGATATATTATACTCAGGCCAGGTTGCATCCAATTCTTGAAGACTATTTTACAGAGGTTTAATGTTGCAATTTGGTCGACAGCTACTAGGAATAATGTGTATCAAATCCTTGCAGCACTAAACAACTTAGCTGAGGATACATTGCCTTTCTTTGCAATTTGGTCGCAAGATGTTTGCTACACCGCTCAAACTCAAAAATTGTTTAGACCCGACAATCCAAACGTTGAGGCAATGTTCAAGCCTCTAGCCAAAATTGCCATGGGGTTTGAATGTGATCCACAAAGAACAGTGCTTATTGATGACTCTCCTTACAAGGGATGTATTTCACCAGCAAACAATTGCATTTTTCCACCACAATTTGATGCTGAGAAGATGGTTGACAATATGCTCTTGGAGGAGCTACTGCCATACTTGATTCAGCTTGATGAGAGAAGGGATGTGCGTGATTTAATTGCTTCTAATCGTTATGGACAACCTATAGTGACAAATGATAGTGAATACAAACAAATCATGGAGTATTGGAAGCAAAAAAATGATGTTTGGTCAGCTAAGGTGTTCTTTACAAGAAGAATACCACCTGCAAAAGGTGACAGGGATGAAACTATCATTGAAAATGCAAGTGACACAAGCCACCGCAATGAAATGAGAAGAGCCCAAATACAAGAGATCTTAGCAAAGGAGCGTACACCCATTGAAAGCATGAAGGCGTCACAATTGACCACTTTAGCTAGGCAATTGGGTTGTAACACAAAAGGAGTTTTGAAGGCAACCACAGCAAAGGCTTATATAAATAAGGTGAAAGCTGAGAACAATCTTCTAAGGCTGGATAGAAAGCAACCCTAAGGTACTAGTGACATGTCATATATTCTTGATACACATACTTGAACACTCATGTGCATGGTATCTAACAAATCTTTCTTTTTATTCCTTCCTGCAGGATCTTACAAAGGATACTACTAGATGGAGCTCAATCAATAGAGATTTTGATATGTTTGCTCAAAATAATGAAGCAGTCACCTACATTTTTTGTTTATCAATTTCTTGAGAGACTTTCTTTTAGTTTGTAATCATCAAATGAAATGAAAAGTATCCTTCTTATAAGATTGCTGATCTTTTTCTCGTTCAAAACTTTCAATTGTGATTTATAGTTTTGTTAGCATGAGATTGTGCTTTTTTAGTTTGAAAAAAACTGTCAAAGATCCAAGTCTTTTTGGCTTTACTTAAGTTATTAATTGTGAAAGATCCAAGTCTTTTTGCTTTACTTAAGTTATTGATTGTCTATGTAATAGTCCTTAAAACAATATCGGATGGCTTTCTTGCTCCCATGTCTCACATTGGTCTTTAGGTAAGACAAGTGGTGACCTTGAAAGTATGGTCTCATATCTCGATCAAGTGAAGAGACATGAAGCTTAAATATCACTACTATGTATCTAGTGTTAAACTCCATCAAGACAAAGATACTAGAGTGCCAAATTGCAGTCTAGTTTAAGTGAAAATCCATTTGAGCTAAGGTAAAACTTATAGTGCCTCATTTTTCTAGGATTCTACCCCATCAAGGAAGTTAGAATCTAGCACAAACCAATTAAGACTCTTTTGGAGCCTAGATAGGACAATTCGTGGAACTTAAGAGACTTATTATTGAGTTAGAGTCTAGTTTAGATAAGCAAAAGATCTTCAAACCAGCACTTGACTTTCTTACTATTCAATATTCAAAGTCCCTTGAGGCTAACAAATTACATACCTACTTGTAACCTAACTAATGAGTAATTATATAGATCTAAGCAAGTATATATAATGAGTCTTCAAACTAATAAACCAAGGGAAGAGAGTAGCAAGGTCCACTACTTGTCCAAGCTATCAGCTCTAGACAACATAGAAAGATGCTAGTTCTACTAATTGTCTAATTATAGGCATGGAGAAATGATAGAAGGTTGAACACTTGTCCAACCTATCATCTCTAGTAAGATGGGAGGTTTGGCCTTAAGATTCACCATGTAACCAACCTATACATCATTGTATTATGAAGAGTAGAAAAGCAAAGCTCCACCACTTGTCCAAGCTAGTTCTAAAATCCACATGGAGATAAGCAAGCTCCACCATTTGTCAAATCTCTCTTCCATTAAAACATGAAAAAACTCAGCTATGTTGTACAGGGGGGACTTTTTTCCAAGGTCCACCACTTGTCCAAGCTAGGATCCATTAAAACATGGAAATAAACAAAGCTCCACCACTTGTCCAACCTTTAGAGTTGCAAAGTGTATGGGTTGTCTAAACTAGGTATGGGAAAATAATTGAAGGTCCACCACTTGAAACATGGAGCGAAGCAAGCTCCACCATGTCTCCAATATGCTAGACTCCATTGAAACACCCTAAACCCATGATATTTTGTACATAGGGGATGTACATTCAAGATCCACCACTTGTCCAACCTAGTATCCCTAGTAGCTTGATAGCTTTGGTCTCAAGATTCACCACTTGTCCACTCTATGTCATTGTATTAAAAAGGATTGGGTGTTAAGGTCCACCACTTGTCCAACCTATAAGGTTATATTTTAAATGGTTTTTTTTCTCACAACTTGAACTACCCATGATATGTTTTACATGGGAGTTATGTTTCAATATCCACCACTTGTCCAAGCTAACTCTATTGAAACATAGAGAGAACCAAAGATCCACCACTTGTCCAAGCTAAGCTATATTGAAACATGGATAGAAGGATGCTCCACCATTTCTCCAAGATAGGCTTCATTGAAACATGGAGAGAAGAAAGCTCCACCATGTCTCCAAGCTAGGATCCATTTAAATGCCCTAAACCCATTTTATTTTGTACATGGGGGGTTTTATTTCAAGGCCCACCACTTGTCTAACCTATTATCCCTAGTAGTACGAGTGGTTTGGTCTCAAGATACACCACTTGTACACTCTATGTCATTATATTAGGAAGAACTATGTATTAAGGTCCACCACTTGTCCAACCTATAAGGTTATATCTTAAATGGTATCCTTTCTCACCACTTGAAATGCCCATGATATGTTTTACATGGGGGTTTCATTCCAAGGTCCACCACTTGTCCAAGCTAACTCTATTCAAACATAGAGAGAAGCAAAGGTCCACCACTTGTCCAAGCTAACTCTATTCAAACATAGAGAGAAGCAAAGGTTCACCACTTGTCAAAGCTAGGCTCCATTGAAGCATGGAGAGAAGTAACCTCCATCATTTTTCCAAGATAGGTGCCATTCAAACATGGAAAGAATCAAGATCTACCATGTCTCCAAGATTCTAGGCTCCATTGAAACACCCTAAAACCATGATATTTTGTACATGGGGTGTTTACATTCAAGGTCTACCACTTCTCTAACGTATTATACCTAGTAGCATGAGTGGTTTGGTCTTAAGATTCACCACTTATCCACTCTATGTCATTATATTAAGAATAACTGGGTGTTAAGGTCCACCACTTGTCCAACCTATAAGGGTATATCTTAAATGGTATCCTTCACCACTTGTCAAGGTCCATCACCACTTTTCCAACCTGTAAGGTTATATCTTGAATGATATTTTTCTTATCACTTGTAATGTCCATGCTATGTTTTACAAAGGGGTTTTGTTCCAAGACCCACCACTTGTCCAAGCTAACTCTATTGAAACATAGAGAGAAGCAAAGGTCCACCACTTGTCCAAGGTAGGCTCCATTGAAACATGGAGAGAAGGATGATCCACCATTTCTCCAAGATAGGTTCCATTGAAACATTGAGAGAAGCAATCTCCACCATGTCTCCAAGCTAGGCTCCATTGAAATACCCTAAACCCATAATTTTGTACATGAGGGGTTTACATTCAAGGTCCACCACTTGTCCAACCTATTATCCCTAGTAGCACGAGTGGTTTGGTCTCAAGATTCACCACTTGTACACTCTATGTCATTATATTAAGAAGAACTATGTGTTAAGGTCCACCACTTGTCCAACCTATAAGGTTATATTTTAAATGGTATCCTTTCTCACCACTTGAAATGCCCATGATATGTTTTACATGGGGGTTTCATTCCAAGGTCCACCACTTGTCCAAGCTAACTCTATTAAAACATATAGAGAAAGAAAGGTCCACCACTTGTCCAAGCTAGGCTCATTGAAACATGGAGAGAAGGAACCTCCACTGTTTCTCCTAGATAGGCTCCATTGAAACATGGAGAGAAATAAGCTCCACCATGTCTCCAAGTTGCTAGGCTCCATTGAAATACCCAATACCCATAATATTTTGTACATGGGGGGTTTACATTCAAGGTTCACCACTTGTCCAACCTATTATCCCTAGTAGGTTTGGTCTCATGATTCACCACTTGTCCACTCTATGTCATTATTAAGAGGAATTGGGTGTTAAGGTCCACCACTTGTCCAACCTATAATGTTATAGCTTGAATGGTATTTTTTCTCACCACTTGTAATGCCCATGACATGATTTACATGGGGGTTTTGTTCCAAGGTCCACCACTTGTCCAAGCTAAATCTATTGAAACATAGAGAGAAACAAAGGTCCACCACTTTTCCAAGCTAAGCTGCATTGAAACATGGACCTTAATACCAAATTATTTCTAGTAGCATGAGTGATATTTTGTACATGGGGGGTTTACATTCAAGGTCCACCACTTGTCGAACCTATTTCCCTAGTAGGTTTGGTCCCAAGTTCACCACTTATCCACTCTATGTCATTATATTAAGAATAATTGGGTGTTAAGATCCACCACTTGTCGAACCTATAAGGTTATATATTAAATGGTATTTTTTCTCACCACTTGTAATGCCCATGATATGTTTTACATGGGGGTTTTGTTCCAAGGTCCACCACTTTTCCAAGATAACTCTATTCAAACATAGAGAGAAATAAAGGTCCACCACTTGTCCAAGCTAGGCTCCATTGAAACATGGAGAGAATGATGCTCCACCATTTATCCAAGATAGGCTGCATTGAAACATGGAGAGAAGCAAGCTTTACCATGTTTCCAAGCTAGGCTCCATTGAAACACTCTAGGGGGTTTTATTTCAAGGCCCACCACTTGTTTAACCTATTATCCCTAGTAGCATGAGTGGTTTGGTTTCAAGATTCACCACTTGTACACTCTATGTCATTATATTGTGTTAAGGTCCACCACTTGTCCAACCTATAAGGTTATATCTTAAATGGTATCCTTTCTCGCCACTTGAAATGCCCATGATATGTTTTACATGGGAGTTTCATTCCAAGATCCACCACTTGTCCAAGCTAACCATATTTAAACATAGAGAGAAACAAAGGTCCACGACTTGTCCAAGCTAGGCTCCATTGAAACATGGAGAGAAGGAACCTCCACCATTTCTCCTAGATAGGCTCCATTAAAACATGGACATAAGTAAGTTCCACCATGTCTCCTAGATGCTAGGCTCCATTGAAATACGCAAAAACCATGATATTTTGTACATGGGTGATTTACATTCAAGGTCAACCATTTGTCCACCCTATTATCCCTAGTAGGTTTGGTCTCACAATTCACCACTTTTCCACTTATGTCATTATAATAAGAGGAATTGGGTGCTAAGGTCCACCACTTGTCCAGCCTATAAGGTTATACCTTGAATGGTATTTTTTCTCACCACTTGTAATGCCCATGACATGCTTTACATGGGGGTTTTGTTCCAAGGTTCACCACTTGTCCAAGCTAATTCTATTGAAACATAGAGAGAAACAAAGGTCCACCACTTTTCCAAGCTAGGCTCCATTGAAACATGGACCTTAATACCAAATTATTCCTAGTAGCATGAGTGATATTTTGTACATGGGGGGTTTGCATTCAAGGTCCACCACTTGTCCAACCTACTTTTCCTAGTAGGTTTGGTCGCAAGATTCACCACTTGTCCACTCTATGTCATTATATTAATAATAATTGGGTGTTAAGGTCCACCACTTGTCCAACCTATAAGGTTATATATTGAATGGTATTTTTTCTCACCACTTGTAATGTCCATGATATGTTTTACATGGGGATTTTGTTCCAAGGTCCACCACTTGTCCAAGCTAAATCTGTTCAAACATAGAGAGAAACAAACGTCCACCACTTGTCCAAGCTAGGCTCCATTGAAACATGGAGAGAATGATGCTCCACCATTTATCCAAGATAGACTCCATTGAAACATGGAGAGAAGTAAGCTCCACCATGTCTCGAAGATGCTAGAGTCGATTGAAATACCCAAAACCCCTGATACTTTGTACATGGGGGGTTTACATTCAAGGTCCACCACTTGTCCAACCTATTATCCCTAGTAGCATGAGTGGTTTGGTCTCAGGATTCACCACTTGTCCACTCTATATCATTATATTAAGAAAAATTGGGTTTCCATATCTAAATGGATCTTTGCTTGGATAAGTGGTAGACCTTGAGACCTAAATACCCATTCTACACTAGAGCATTGGTTAAGCCTTATGCACTTCAAGCATACCTTTAACAACAAGTAGTAGTTATTAGTTGACTTAAGTCTAGTTGACCTCCATGGTATTGAGACTAAGAGAGAGTGTAGCATAAAAAAGAGTCAGGATTTTAATTTGACTTTCTTTCTATTAATGAGTAGATCATAGATGGATTTTGGTATCTAATAAAACCTTAGGGTAGACAATGTAAAACTCATGTCTATTGTTGTGTTTGCATTAAGTGTTCTTGTTCTTTAATTTCAGAACCATTACAGAAAAATGGATTGGCTATATGCTGGCATAAATTGAAGAAAACTATTGAATTACCCATCCAACCTCCTCCAAGACCTTGTCCAAGGAATGAATCACCTCCTTATCACCTACCACTTTCTTTCAAGGACATCAAAAGAGTACTTATCTTGGATCTAGAGGGGTTACTTCTCAAGACAATTGAAATGAAACATGGAGATTCTATGCCATCTTGGGCTCAACACATGCGACTTGTGGAGGATAAAGATGAAGTTTATCATGTGGTGCGACCAGACGCACAAAGTTTTTTGGATTTTTGTGCTGAATACTTTGAGCTATGGATATGGAGTTGCTATAACTTAACAAGGGTGCAACGCATCACACAAAAATGTTTTCCTGAGCAGTATACCAAGTTCAAGGTGTTTATGAGTAACAAAAATTGCCAAAATCCAAATATTATGTTAGGATTTACAAGGGTTTATCACAAAAATTTGAGTGATATTTGGAAGATATTTGAGGATTTGGATGCAAACAATACCTTAATTTTTTATGACACTCCATATAGGGTGATGTGGAACATGCCAGGGACATATCTTATATTTCCAAAGATGTGGAGGCAAACTTCCGAGCAACTTCAAAACTTCTTGCAGAGAACCATAATTCCATGGTTGGTAGGATGGTTGTATGCAAAAGATAAGAGAGTCTATACATACAACACAATTGTAAATCAGTATAGTGATTCTGAGACAAATTATGTCCTTGGTGTGTACTTGTCAACACGAAAGAATTGAATAAATATGGCCATAAGATGCTTTTTTTATTCTAGTGTGTATCTTTCAACATTTGTATAATTTGATATAGTCTTTTTTATAAAAAAACAAAGGTGTGTCAATTTTATGAACACTTGAATGGAGTGCACCCTACTCTAAGGGGACTTCAATGTACTATTGGAGTGCATCCTATTGTAAAGGGACTCTGATGTATTGCTAGAGTGCACCCAAATTTTTGGAGACTCATTTTTTATCTGATTGGGGCCTATGTTGGGTCATATAGTAAAATAAATTCATTTTTTGTCAATTCATATCGAGGTTGCATTTATTTGTAACTACGAGAGAATTGATGTTTGATGTCAAAATAAAACTTGTAAGTATGGATCAGAGAATTCATGGACTTTAAATATGTGAGAGGGATCTTTTTCTTGGGCACAAATGTTTGCTTCAAGAATTTTGTCATTACATACTTTACGTGAAAGAGTTTTAGAACCTAAAAGACTTTGAAAACAAAACTATGGAATCTAAGTGCATGTATTCTTGAATGGCTTGAAAGTTGATGTATACATGCATGTCGCCTTGATGAAGATTTAGATCTGACAAGATGCAAAGATAGAATTCTTGGAGTACGTTACCTTTGTCAATTTGGTAATAACATATTTAACTTTCTTTTATTATGGGTGGAAAATATATTATTATGTGCATTTGGAACCTAATTGCTTGACCTTCAAACCAAGATTCCTATGTTATTTTTTCATATACTTTTTTGTAATGAATTAAGATTGTGGATACAAGGTCCACCACTTGTTCAAGCTAGATCTAAGAAAGTATATATACTGAGTCTTCAAACTAGTAAACCAAGGGAAGAGAGAAGCAGGGTCCATCACTTGTCCAAGCTTATCTCTAGACAACATAGAGAGATGTTAGGTCTACTAATTGTCCAATATAGTCATGGAGAAATGATAGAAGGTTGATCCGCTTGTCCAACCTATCATCTCTAGTAAAATGGGAGGTTTGGCCTTAAGATTCACCATGTAACCAACCTATACTTCATTGTATTATGAAGAGTAGAAAAGCAAAGCTCCACCACTTGTCTAAGGTAGTTCCAAAATCAACATGGAGAGAAGCAAGCTTCACCATTTGTCCAAGATAGGTTCCATTAAAACATGGAAAACCTCATATATGTTGTACATGGAAGCTTTTTTCCAAGGTCCACCACTTGTCCAAGCTAGGATCCATTAAAACATGGATAGAAACAAGGCTCCACAACTCGTCCAACCTTTATAGCTGCAAAGTGTACCGGTAGTCTAAACTAGGCATGGGAAAATAATAGAAGGTCCACCACTTATCCAATATATTATCTCTAATAGCATGGGAGGTTTGGTCTCAAGATTTAGGAATTGGCTAACCTGTATTTCATTGTATTATGATGAATTTGGTTTTAAAGTCCACTACTTATCCAAGCTATAAGTTTATATCTTGAATGGTATTCCTTCCCATCACTTAGAAAAACAATGATATGTTGTACATGGGGGGGTTTGTTACAAGGTCCACCACTTTTCCAAGCTAGTTTCATTGAAACATGGATGAAGACAAGCTCCACCTTTTGTTAAATCTAGACTCCATTGAAATCTAGAAAATCCATTCTATGTTGTACATGGGGTTTTTGTTTTAAGGTCCAACACTTGTCCAAGCTAAGATCCATTGAAACATGGAGTAGAGAAACACTCCACCACTTGTCCAAGCTAGGAAACATTGATAGTAGTTGGCTTAGTTTGAAGATCCACCACGTGTCTAAGCTAACTCTATTGAAACATAGAGAGAAGCAAAGGTCCACCAACTGTTCAAGCTAGGCTCCATCGAAACATGGACAGAAGCAAGCTCCACCATTTCTCCAAGATAGGCTCCATTGAAACATGGAGAGAATCAAAGGTCCACCATTTCTCCAAGCCAAGCTCCATTTGTCCAACCTATAAGGTTATATCTTAAATGGTAATCTTTCTAATCACTTGGAATACCCATGATATGTTTTACATGGGGGTTTTGTTCCAAGATCACCACTTGTCCAAGCTAACTCTATTGAAACATAGAGAGAAGCAAAGGTCCACCACTTGTCCAAGCTAGTCTCCATTGAAACAAGGAGAGAAGCAAGCTCCATCATTTCTCCAAGATAGGCTAGCATGGATAAGTGCACCTTGAAACCAACCTTCCTATGAGGCAATAGAGCATATGCTACATATTTTATGTATGCCCCATGCCTCAAATTAAGAAGTTATAGATTAGAAGTGGACCTTGCTTGAATGTCACGTGCATTAAATTAAAGAAAAATAGCCAAGTGGATTGTATTCCTCAATGGATCCTTTCTTTCACAAGTTGTGAACCTTGAGTCACTTTTACATTAACTTGGACAAGTGGTGGACCTAGAAACCAAGCTCTCCATGTTGAGATAAGTTGTAGGTAGGACAATAGAACATAGACAACGATAATGGATGCAATATACTCGTCTCCTAATAATCCAATTGATTGAAACCATGGTATTTTAGTTGTTTTCATTGTGTATTGTATGTGCATAAAGTGGAATGAGACCTTAAGAAAACTCAAATTTTTGACAAAATCTCTATATTTTGTACATGATATATTGAAAGTTGTCCAACCTGGGAATTGGGATTTTCCCACTTTACCTAATATGGTCTTATTTACTCAATTGATCACCACATATAGGGCCATGTGTACATTGTGCCAGTACATTTGGCCACCATTTCCTCTACTTAATTTTTAACCACATGGTCAATCCAATTGGTCAAAACATACATGACACTGTGCTCACTAATCATCTACTTTATACATTTCTATGTTGTGTAGATAAGATTTGGCCAAGTGGTCAAAACTTGCATGAAAATGTACCACTCATCTACTCTACATAGTTCTATATTGTGTAGATAAGATTTGGCCAACTGGTCACAACATACATGACAATGTGCTCGCTATTCATCTACTTTATACATTTCTATGTTGTGTAGATAAGATTTGGCCAAGTGTTCAAAACTTATATGACAATGTACCACTCATCTGCTCTACATAGTTCTATATTGTGTAGATAAGAATTGGTTAATTGGTCAGAATGTACATGACATTGTGCTCACTCCTCATCTACTTTACACATTTATATGTTGTGTAGATAATATTTGTCCAAGTGGTCAAAACTTGCATGACAATGTACCACTCATCTACTCTACATAGTTCTATATTGTGTAGATAAGAATTGGCAATTGAGAGTTGTCAACCAGATAGACTTGTAAGCATGATGAATATGAAAACTTTTGTCTCAGTAAGGTGGCAATCTCAAGATGTGATGTGCCTTCAGGAAGTTGCTGAGGATTTTCTCATAGACTTTATGAATGATAACTACATTGCAGCTGCATTTTCTCACAAGGTCACACTTATGAGCAAAGATTTTGTGATTGTGTCAAGGATGAGGTACAAGTTTGATAAAGGATCTTGAGCTTATTCCTAGTGAGGATCTTAGAGACTTCCAAATTTTAAATATCCCTCCTTCCAGAAAGCAGAAAGATTCAAGGGTTGTCATTGAGGATGTTACACATGAGTATGACACAAGAAAGGCCCAGGATATCAAAGCAGGAAAGGAGTTTGAGAGGGAGCAAGACATGAAGCCTCCCTCATAAGCCCAAAAAGATTTTGGATTCTCATGCGCTTCGCACCAAACATCATGTCAGACGACAGGTGTTGGTAAAATGGTTAGAAAGACCTGAAGAAGGTTCTACATGGGAGAATGTCTCCGCACTTAAGAAACGTTTTCCTACGTTTTTTTTCAACGACAAAAATGATTCTCCAAGGGGGGGGGGGGATAATGTAAGTACATGGGTCTTACGGGCAAGGCCACCAGCCGGCCAGATAGTGTGTACGCTAGGGGGAGTCTATAAGATAGCACGGTTGGGTGGAGACTAGCACACGCATTACCACTGCCCTTTCACGCCTACTCCAAGCTTGTGAGAAGGGAGGCCTACACCAACAACTCTTGGCTTTGTGATGAAAATCCAACCAAGAACCAAGCTTCAATGCATGCTCATCTCCTCTACCATGCTAATCACTAAGGTATTCTATGCTAATATGAGTGATTATGTGAGGAGATGTTCATCTTTCTCGTAAGACTACTTCTTCCTCTCAATCTACTCTCACACCCCGCTAGCTCTCACCACCTTCAAAGGTGTGTGAGCCTTCTTGGGTCTGAGACCGTGAGGGAATTGCTGTTGTGTTCTATAAGTGTTTTGCTTAGTGCTTGAAGCTTCCATCTTTGTTGCACTAGCTATTATTGAATGAACACAAAGAATTGTGTTGTAAAATGTCTCTCTTGAGGGGAGAAACCTATAATACAAAGCCTTTTGGAGGGGGGACCGGCTTCATCTAAATCGGGTCCTCAACTATTGTCAATAGCTTAATTTCTCTCTCTTTTGAAGTATTGTTCATGCCTATCTAGCTAGGTGTTACGCTTTTTGTTGCTCTCCACCCAAGCACTCTTGGTATGTTCATTAGGAACCTCTTCTAATAAAAAGTTCACTATGTTCATATTATTTTCCATTACACACAAGTTACTAGGCCATTTAAAATGTTGTTATTATTAATTGCAAATGAGTAAGTAGAATAGGGATTTTTCAGCCTTGCAGTGTGCCTGCCTTCGTGCAGATAACGGGGCATCACCGTCTAGAGCTATGGTCTTAATAGTGGAGTCCTGCGGGGCTTGCCTACGGCTTAACCACTATTGAGCTATTAGAAGCTTGACAGGAGCCGGTGTTGTTTTGGTGTTTAACGACCCTCTCAGTTCTATTCCTTACAATTAATGGTATTCGAGCCACGGGTACAGAAGCTTGAGTGCTTTTTCTAAAGGGGTAAAGAGGAGTAGCAACTAGGGCTTGAAGTGCCAAAGTACAAAGTTTACAACTAAAAGTTGTTAGAATGGCTGACAATAGCAAAGAGAGTGAAATTAATGTTGATAACTTTGATTTTGCTAATGAGCAAGCTACTAATGATGCCCTTATGCTTGTTAACTAACTTGTTTCTAGGCTTCAACAAGCCATGGGCAATCCATCCCACCAAGGTGAAGTGCAACAGAAGCTTTGTGCTCATATGCTTCTCCAAGCTCCCCACCATGACGAGAGAGTACCTAGGAAGCCTCCTTGTGAGACTCCCAAAAGAGGCCTCTTTCCAATTCGGGAAGAAAAAGAGGATCCGTATGAAGGGCTTAAAATTTTGATTCTTGATGACGCATCTCCTTCTCAAAGGAGAACTCAAGAGCCCCCACTGAAGGAATGAGAAAGAAATGAGTCTCCTGCCACCTCGGCGGAGATGGCTCCACGAAGATGGAGCACAAAACGCTCTCCATCACGTCCTAAACGGAGAAGACCATCACACACTTCTCCACACCATAATTCAAAGAGGGATGAAAAAAAACAAGAGAAGAAAAAGGCAAGAAAGAGGTCACCCTCTTCTCCATCTTCTTCATCCTCTTCCCCTTATGAAGAAAGTGATGGTGCCGACAAAGAAGACAGGCAACAAAAAGGCGAGAAAGAGGTCACCCTCTTCTCCTTCTTCCTCAAATTATTCATCTTCTGAAGAAAGCAATGGTGAAACTTTTGAACCATCAAAAAGAAAATGCCATAGGAAATCCTATGCCATGTGGAAGAGGTCGTCCAAGCTCAAGAAGTTCAAAGAGAGAGGAAAGAGCATCTTTGTCCTTACCTACGATGGCACCTTTGGTGCTACGAAACAATTCTTGGCCTTTATCCAACAATTCAATGCGGCGTTTGGAGATGAGGGCTTCACCAAGTCCTCTAAGCTACATCATGTAGCTATGCACTTTCAAACGTCCGCCAGGGAATGGTGGTCTAGCCTACGGGAAAATGGTGAAGCTCCACAAGCATGGAAATCTTTAAGAGTTTCCATTATGAAGCAGTTTTTTTCCACCAATGCCAAAGAAAAAGTACTCACTGAATGGAGAAGCTTGAAGCTCTCTCCCTACGAATCCATTCACAAATATGTAGACGAGTTTTGGGACCTACATCTCGAAGACACTATCTTCAAAATGTTGGATTTTGGAGAGCAAAAGCAGCAATTTTGTGCGGGTTTAACTGAAGAAATTGGTGGAGTATGTCAATTCTTAAAGGCCACGCACCATATCCGCGGTTATACACCATACTATGGTGGCTTCTGGAATCAATTTCTAAACGGGGGCTAAGACAAATCCTAAGCCCACGGAAAACAAGGGTTCCAATGAGCCTAAGGGGAAGTACAATGTCCAAAAGTCTCCTTAGGGCAATTCCAATAACAACAAATCTAAGGAGAAGGGAGTTTACAAAGGCAAAAATAAACTCTCTCCTGAATTGAGCATTATCGCAAGGATAACCGTTGTTTCAAGTGCGGCAAACAAGGGCATGTGTACGGTGCTTATCCCCAAAATAACACCTACCATGAGCCTACTAGAGCTACCTTGGTCGAAATCCAAGAAGAGGAATATCACCACAAAGGATCTCCTCTATGCCATACTTGGGGAAAGGTAATAGAACATGATGCTTTTATTCTCTTTGACCTTGGTTCTACTCATATCCACAGAGTTGGCCACCAAGCTAGGCATACAAGCTTACGAGATGGGAGATGTCCTACCCGTAGATGGTGCTTTCCAAGGGCAAGAAGCTTCAGTCACTCCCTTAATCAGGAAATCGAGGCTCCATGTCCAAATCAATGTGGACAAAGAGGACTTATTTATCTCTCCTCTCAAGCACGAGGATGTAATCGTAGGGGAACCATGGTTTGATCGCATGGCTGCCAATGTTAAGACCAAGCTCTCCAACAAACAAATGAGGTGGCCAAATTCTCTTTCGCAATTTCATTTTCATATTTCTCACATTGCTGGCAAGCATAATCAAGTAGCCAATGCACTCTCAAGACAGCCGAGAGTGAATGCGGTTTCCATAGCAACTCACAATTATCTATCTTCTATGATAGATGAGTATGCTATTGATCCCAATTTTAGAGATGTGATTTCAGCCCATGCACTAGGGAAGAAAGAGGAACCATTTACTTTACAAGATGGTTATCTTCTCTATGGAAATAGACTATGTGTTACTAGCTCACCACGTGAGAAAGTAATGTATGAATCTCATGCTCCTCCTTATGTGGGGCATAGAGGGATTCAGTCTCCCTAAAAAGGGATTGAAATATATTTCTATTGTCCTACCATGAAAGCAAACATACAAGAGTATGTTTCTAAATGTGTGGTATGCCAAAAGACAAAGTTTGATAGAGGGAAGCAACCTAGATTGCTTCAACCATTGCCAATCCCTAATTCACCATGGGAGAGCATATCCATGGATTTTATCTTTGCATTGCCTAAGTCTATCCATGGGAAATGGATGATAGTAGACAAGTTCAGTAAACAAGCTCATTTTATACCTGTCAAAAAGACTATCAAAGCCCATCAAATAGCAACCCTCTTCATATCACAAATATTCAAGTACCATGGCTTTCCAATGTCCATAGTGTCGGATAGAGATCCTAGAATGACCAGTGATTTTTGGAAGGATCTCTTTGAGAATTTAGGGACAAGGCTAAATTTTTGTTCGGCCTATCACCCGCAAACGGATGGCCAAAGTGAAATAGCTAACTTAAAAATTCTTGATCTACTAAAAGCCTATGTAACGGAAGTAGATCAAAGATACCAATGGGAGAAGTACATATCCTTAGGGGAATATGCCTACAACAACACTGTACATGCTTCCACGGGACAAGCACCTTTTGCAGGTAATTGAGTGAAGATCAAAAAGTCCCCTGCTACTTAAGGTACATGGGAAGATCTTCGCTGCTGCAGATGAGTATAGCCGAGACCTACAAGAATCTTTCCAAAAGATTAAGGATGCTATCTCTATCTCACAGCAAAGGCAAAAGGTTGTTGGTGATAAGCGAAGAAGAGCCCAAGCCTTTAAAGAAAATGATTGGGTCTTACTCAAATTTCCCAAGGCTTGACTAAGGCACATGACGGGCAAGAATCCTACGGGACACCAAAAGTACTATGTTAAGTTAGCAAAAAGGTACTATGATCCCTTCCAGATTCTTAGGCCAATCAATGAGATGGACTATCAACTCAAGTTTTCCAGCCATTGGTTCATACACAATGCTTTCCATGTGAGCCTACTAAAGCCTTACAAAGGAGAGCCACCTCAAGAACCAACTATTGAAGACCCACCGGAGATCGAGGACCAAGAAGAGGTGTTGCAGCCCGAGTCCATTCTTTGACATTAAGACAAGGTATTAAGAGGTGGTAAGACTATCTGATGATATATTATTAAGTTTAAGAATTATCCTTTTGAAGATGCTAGATGGATGCAAGGCATACAATTAAAGGATAACCTAAACCTTGTCAATGCTTACAATGCTTCCCTAGAGTATGCAAATGTACAAATGTTAAAATGAACAAAGTTTTTGTCTTATAAGACTCTCTTTTCCTTTATTGTGCACAAAAATGAAGTAGTATGCATGCTTAGATCAAGTTTGTGGAGACGTCGTCTCCCAAACATCAAGTAGAGCTTGTCACTCTACTATGGAAGATTGATAGGACTAATGTGCAGACATGCTTGGGGTAGCCTTAGGATCTCAAGTGCCAAATGGACTAGTCATCCATTCTGGAACGATGTCGTAGGGTAATATAGGGATCCTCTACCTGCTAGAAAAAGGATTAATGAATAGGCTTTATCTTCTCTACCCCATAGTCAAGGACGCCTATGATTTCAAGAGAGAGGTAATGTCATAATAACTAATATTTAATTCTCCTAAATGATTTTCTCATGTTAAACTAATCATTTAATATGGGAAAGTGCCAATGGAGAAAAAGCTAGAATATTGGTTAAGCTGGCAGACTGACCACGGTAGGAATTCAAAGGAGAGAAAATAGGGATCCAAAGGGGGGCCATCTGCAAAAGAGAAATGTACAACAATGGGCTTAAAAGACCCTAAGGTTCAGCTCATTAAGACTTCCAAAATGCTAAGGTTCCAAAATTCAAAGGTTGTGTCCAATGGTCAAGCATAGTAAAATTGGATGCTTTGTGTGTGTGTACAAAAAGTCTTCATGCTTCCTACATAGGAGGGGGCGAACCTTGCAAGTAGGGGATGAGATAGAAACACACACACACACACTCACAAGCCTCCTTTACACAAAGGGAATGAGGGACACATGCCAGCTCCCTAGCCCAGGTTCCCACAAGGTGTACTCAAATCCTATTGGATGGCCATGGAGGTGGACCAATGAGAATTAGGCTAGAGTAAATCTAGTTTAATTAATTGAAAAACACGTAATATAAGAACCAATAAGAATTAAGATATCTAGAAGACTATTGGACAGTCTCCCATGGGGTCCAATGAGCATTCAACAGCCCAATAGCTTGCTTGATTCCTATTGGCGAGGAGACAAAAGGGTCCAATGAGAGTTTAGTTGCATTAATTAATTACTTAAAGCTCTCACAAAAGGGAAAAGGAAGGAAAATGTCAAAAGGCTATCACTCATGCTCTTGAAATCTATTGGCTAAGCCTGGAGAGGTCCAATGGGGTGCTAGCAAGAGGAAATAGCATGAGGGGTCAACCAAGAGAGACAATGGGCTGATTTTCTCAAGTCATTATTCCACACACACTCACACTAGCTCATGTGCGAAGCAAGAAAACTCTCTCTCCTTCTCAAGCTTTAATGGAAAGCTTATCACCTACTCCAAGCTTGTGAGAAGAGAGGCCTACACCAACAACTCTTGGCTTTATGATGCAAATCCAACCAAGAGCCAAGCTTCAAGCATGCTCATCTCCTCTACCATGCTAATTACTAAGCTATGATATGCTAATATGAGATATTATGTGAGGAGATGTACATCTTTCTCATAAGACTACTCCTTCTTCCTCTCAATCTACTCTCATACCCCGCTAGCTCTCACCATCTTCGAAGGTGTGTGAGGTCTTGGTTCTAAGACCATGAGGGAATTGATGTTGTGTTTTATAAGTATTTTGATTAGTGCTTGAAGCTTCCATCTTCATTGCACTAGCTAGTATTGAAGGAACACAAAGAATTGTATTGGAAAATGTCTCTCTCGATGGGAGAAACCTATATTACAAAGCCTTTTTGAGGGGGGGCCTATTCTAATGAAAAGCTCACTATGTTCATGTTATTTTCCGCTACACACAAGTTACTAGGCCATTTAAATGTTAAAAGAGGAGATACTTTATATGTCTAAAGTTCCATATGCTGCAGTGGTAGGTTCTCTAATGTATGCTATGGTTTGAACAAGGCCAGATATTGCACATGCAGTGTAAGTTGTGAGTAGGTTCATGAACAACCCAAGTAAAGAGAACTGGCAAGCTGTGAAATGGATACTTAGGTATCTAAAAGGGACAAAAACAAATGCTTTGTATTTTGGAGGCACTGATATTTTCTTACAAGGGTATGTGGATGCAGATATGGCAGGTGACAAAGATACTTGAAGGAGCACTACTAGCTATGTATTCACAGTTGGAGGCAGTACAGTAAGTTGGGCTTTAAAGCTACAGAAAGTGATCTCATTTTCACTACAACATGTTACGCGTTTTTCGACGCACCATATTTTGACACACCGTACCTTTCTATGCGCTTTTCGACGGGCATATTGCTCGTCGATATACGCGTCGATATAGACGTGGAAATACACGTGGCAATGACTGTCGAAAGCTAGGTATTTCCACTCGTATTTCCACGCGTATATCGACGAAAAAAATTTGGGGAAAAAAAACCAAATCCGTGCGCAGCGGTCATTTTCGCCTGCGAGCGCGCGCACAGATCTGGCCTTTGGAAACGTGGAGCGCAGGTATTATTGATCTCTCCCCCCCCCCCCCCCCCCCCCCCCCCCCTCTCTCTCTCTCTCTCTCTCAGTGCAGCCGTTTTTTAACCTAGTAGACAACAGTCCACTCTTTTGATCATAACTTCTTCATCCGAACTCCGATTTGGGTGATCTATAGCCTCAATCAAAGAGCACGAAGTCCTCTATGCATTGATGTAAAGACAAAAATTTTCAGAGTTATGGAAGGCGTTTCTATAGCAGCATTTCCGAAGTGAACAGGTTCAACAAAATTGATTCTCATGTCCTATTTTACATACAATGCCTTCCGGCACTCGCAAGGGTTCTTCTTCTTCAACAAGGTCCACAACCATTGTGGAAAATGATCCAAAATCTCCTAAGTGTGGAGATAGCAACACAACCACCCAACCAACGACATCGGAAACCATGATCATGGCGTACTTCGTATCATTGCAAGAGACCGTAAACAAACAAGGCGAAGACTTACGAGCACTTGCAATGGAGAATGGCACACTAAGGGTACTTGTGGTTGAGAATGAGAATCTCAAGAGGACACTTGAGATGCAAACAACACGTTTGATGCAACTTGAAGAGGAAGTCAAAGAATGTAAACGCTCTCTTGTGGACTTGAATGCTTTGAAGGAGCGGATGAGCAAAGTAGAGCATGACCATGTATTGAAAGAGGAGAAATTTGACACTATGAGCCGGGATGTATGCGACATGAAAAATGTATGCACAAACAAGTCTTGGGCTGATGTATGTGGTAGCAATGTGGTTTCTAATTCCTCACTCATGCAAGCTATGGTTCAAACAAAGAATGTTGAGAATGTGGATGTGGAGGAGTTGAAGGAACGGGAGCGACGTCCAAGAACATTGTTATTCGTGGAATTCCCGAAGAGAAGTTAGAGACACCTCCTTCTCTTGCCATTGTTATTGAATATTGGCATGTCCGGAGTTATGGTCTATGGAGCACATAGAGTGGGGAAGCAAGGAGCTCCTCGCTCGGGAGAACGGCCAATTGTATGCACCATGCCGGATGAGACCAAGCGAAAGATTATCCTTGAAAATATTTGGATCTATTTGAGGGATACAAAATGTTTTGTATGTGAAGATCGCACTATTAAGCAACAAAATATGCGTCGCAAGGCATATGAGGAAAAGAATAATAAAAACAAGATCTCTCATGAAGAAAATGTGCCCAAGGAGGAGGCAAGTCTCTCAAGCAAATAGGGATGCGTGACCTATGAGACCGAGTTACAATTGAAAATATGCTTTTGGAATTGTAATGGATACCCATGGAATGCGGGGGTTGGCATTGATGAACTAACAAGCAAAGCCGATGTTGTACTTCTTGTTGAAACTTGGGAGCATGATACACAAAGGATTAATGGCTTGGAGGATTACAATGTACATTCATTGATGTGGTCAAAGAATCTCAAGCAACGAAGAGGACAAGGAGGGTTAGCATGTATGGTTAAGAAAGGATTGGAAGATTTTGTATCAATTGTGAAAGATGACAAGTACAAACGTTATGTATGGCTGAAAATTATGACACCAAAAAGAGCACCCATTTTTGTAGCCGGTTGCTACATTCCTCATCATGATTCTGCCTTTTATGCTTGCATGGATAGAGATCAACCATTTTCTGATTTGGAAGAGGACATTGCTTATTTCAAAGGTGAAGGTGATGTTATTGTATTTGAGGATATGAATGCTCGTACAAAAACTTTGCAACATGATACTCAACAATTTGATATGCCATACATTTCAAGGGAGTTGGAGGAAGTTCACTTGTATGATTGTACTTCAATGGATGAGAAAGAGCCGGATCACTATGGAAAGTTACTTTTACACATGTGTAATAGCACGGGTATGCTCATTGCCAATGGTGTATCTTTGTGGAGTGGAACCAATGGATTTACATGTAGAAGACATAATGGGGATAGTGTGATTGACTATATGCTACTCTCTGAAGCCATCATGTATCGCATAAAGAGTTTTATGTTTGGTCAATGGACCCCGGAGTCCGACCATCGCACCTTATGTATTGACCTTTCATGTGGAGAAGCAACTAAGCATGATAATCTCAGCCAAAGGAAAGAAAAGTTTTCACTATGTATGGATTTCAAACGGGCACCAATGTACATTGAAATGGTTGAGCAAAAATTATGGATGACAAAGCTTCAATGTGATGCAACATTGGAAACTAAATGGTAAGCTTTCAAGAAAGCTATTTGTTCTTGTGCGGAAGAATGCTTTGCCATAAAGCATCTCCATGGTATCAACAAAGATAGATC